>NC_086099.1:169535628-170167359 GCF_963921235.1 Mobula hypostoma
GATAATAGAGACATTTTCCGAGGGTGGAAATGTCAGATATGAGCCGGCATAACTGGAAATGTTTAAGAGGTTTCTGAAGTCCTTGACTATCCTAAACAAACATATTGTAATGTATGCATCGATTTCTTTTACAACAATGTTCCTCCCCTTAGCACTATGTATTAATCTGTTGCTTGTGCATGTGCTGTTGTCTACACATGTACATTGTTCTCTCTCTTGTTGCAATGTGAATACACCAGTTAAAGCCATCACCTGTGTGCGTGCTTTTATTTAATTAATGTGTAGTTGTGCACAGACACAACAAATTGGCAATGAGTATGAACCTGAATGTCAGAACATATCATGAACTGCACTGACAGTGATGGGACGGAACAACGGGTGTTAAACAGCACGAGGAGGCTGTCACATAACTGTTGGTGCAGTTCGTGACCATTGACCATTGCAATGTCATTAGAGACTGCAGCAAAGGATGCAGCAGAACTACAGAATAGGATGTTAAAATGTGAAATGCACAAAATGTCCCTGGATGATGCAAAAAGCAAAAAATGTTATCGATGTGGCAAATACTCCCATGATGCAAATGAATGTTGGTTTAAAGAAAAACAATACAGAAAGTGTCACAGACAAGGTCACATAGAGAGAATGTGCAAGGCAGACAAAAAGCATAACTGAGTGACAGGTCTCAAACACAAAACTATGCAAATTCATAAAGTTACCAAATGTAAATCCGAATCAGACAACATAGAGTCTGACAAAGGTGAACTGTCAGCCTAGAACTGCATGGAAGTTTGGGGAGGTGGATCAAAGTTAAGATGGCACTAAACAGCGATACCTTTGCTTGCATGTTTGGAAACAGCTCCATTTCCATCTTTAATATCTCTATTTTTTCCCTTCCAGGGTTCTTTTGAAGACCCTGACCTAGAGTTACACGCAGACTTCAGTTCTTTGCCAGAATGGGACACGTTCTTGGGGTTTCAGGACTGGCCAGTGTTCGGCATGCCAAGGGTTCAGCCTGAGAGTCCAGCTCGGATTTGGAAGCCTAAGATCTTGAGGCTCTGGAGGCGGGTGGATCGAGGGTTGGTGTCAAGGCAGGAGACCTGTGTGTCGTCGGGGGAGTCGGAAAATCTACAGCTGTGGGCCTGAAGACCCGGGATCTTTATGATCTTCAGGCACAGAGCTCGAAAAAAGCGACGTAATGGATTTATAGTGTTCTCGTGCAGTGTGTTGAAACTCTGACTAAACACCAAGTTAAACCGGAGCCAATGAAGACAGAGTCGTAGTAAGGTTAATCATTTACTGTTCACTCTTCCACATTAACATCGCATGGTGAAAACTGTTGATAAAAAAAATACAAACATATACAGCGTCTGTTTCATTCTGGAGACTACGCACGCTCTCTTCTTTTAGAGAGTGTCTCCAGCCGCCCCGAGTAGTGGGCGAGGAGGGTCCCATCAAACGCCGCCAGGCTCGAGCCCACCCTCCGTTTGAAATTGAAAAGCCGACACGCGCACCACCCGAACCGCCGCTTCCTTAACAGAAACGGCGTTAATATTTTTACTTCAAATACTTTCATAGGAACTTACAGCGTTGCTTCTATAACGTTTCTTTGTGGGTAGACATGGAGCTCTTCACGATCACGCTGTACGCATGGCACCCACCTTTACACCTTCCCGAAACGGAGGTTACACATAAGACGTGGCAAAACCGGAGGTGACGTCATCACATGCTGCGATATACCATAGACAATAAATTTACCTTTGTTATACTGTAACTTAATTATCATAACCGCATGGAGTCGGGGAGTTGGAGTTGCGATAAAAGAGATTTATTCAAACTTCGCAGCCTGCTTTAAAGCCTTCCCATTCCCGTCCTCCCCGGGCGGGACTGCTGTGGGGAAAGCATAATCGCAGACCCCCTTTCCGCACGTAGGTTTTTCCCCCTGCTGGTGAAGATGGCCTGGCTCCCCTTTTGGGGCCGGCCTCTCTGCCGGCGCGCGCTGTTGTGAGCCAGTTCATGTGTGCTAGAAAGTGGGTCGCCACATAACCCGCCACCGCCCCCAGAACCGGCGATACCTCCCCCAATGTCCATAGTCTGGATCGGCCTCTGTTTGGGGGTCTGCCCCTGCGCCACGGTGCCTGAGCCTGGACCGGCTGCGCCAAGTCCACATGGGCCGGTTTGAGTCAGTCCACCGTGAAAACCTCCTCTCTCCCCCCAATGTCCAGCACGAACATGGACCCGTTGTTCCTGATCGCCTTAAACGGCCCCTTGTAGGGCCGCTGTAGCGGTGCCCGGTGTCCACCCCGTCGTACAAAAAGAAACTTACAGTTCTGCAGGTCTTTGGGTACGCAGGTCGGGCTCTGTCCGTATTGTGAAGTGGGGATGGGGGCCAGGTTACCGAGCCTCTCACGTAGTCTGTCCAGGACTGCTGTGGGTTCTTCCTCTTGCCCCCTTGGGGCTGGTATGAACTCTCCTGGGACGACCAGGGGTGCGCCGTACACCAACTCGGCCGACGAGGTGTGCAGATCTTCCTTGGGTGCCGTGTGGATTCCGAGCAGGACCCAGGGAAGCTCGTCCACCCAGTTAGGCCCATCCAGTAGGGCCATGAGAGCCGACTTCAGGTGACGGTGGAAACGCTCCACTAGTCCGTTCGACTTTGGTGGTAGGCAGTTGTGTGGTGTAGCTGCGATCCTAAAAGGCTGGCCATAGCTGACCACAGGCTGGCGGTGAACTGGGCGCCCCTGTCGGAGGTAATGTGGGCTGGTACCCCGAAGCATGCTACCCAGTTTGCGATCAGTGCTCGGGCGCAGGATTCAGAGGTGGCGTCGGTGAGCGGGACTGCCTCTGGCCATCTGGTGAACCGGTCTATCATAGTTAGGAGGTACCGCGCTCCTCGTGACACTGGCAGGGGCCCCACGATATCCACATGAATGTGGTCGAACCTCCGGTGGGTGGGTTCGAACCGCTGTGGCGGAGCCTTGGTATGCCACTGCACCTTGGCCGTTTGGTACTGCATGCACGTTTTGGCCCATGCACTGACCTGTTTACGCAGTCCATGCCACACGAACCTGTTGGAGACCAGCCGGACGGTTGTCCTGATGGAGGGGTGCGCTAAGTTGTGAATGGACTCGAAAACCCGCCGGTGCCAGGCTGCTGGGACGACGGGGCAGGGTTGGCCGGTGGCTACGTCACATAGTAGGGTCCTCTCACCTGGGCCTACGGGGAGGTCTTGGAGCTGCAAACCGGAGACTGCAGTCCTGTAACTGGGGATCTCAGCGTCTGCCTGCTGTGCCTCTGCCAGCGCTGCATAGTCCACCCCCTGGGACAGGGCCTGTATGGTAGGTCTGGATAGTGCGTCCGCCACGACGTTGTCCTTTCCCGAGACATGCCAGATGTCCGTCGTGTACTCAAAGATGTAGGACAGATGTCGCTGCTGGCGGGATGACCAGGGGTCGGACACCTTCGTGAATGCAAAGGTAAGCGGTTTGTGGTCTGTGAACGCGCTGAAGGGCCTACCTTCTAAGAAGTACCTGAAATGCCGGATTGCCAGGTATAGTGCCAATAGCTCCCGGTCGAAAGCTCTGTATTTGAGTTCGGGTGGTCGTAGGTGTTTGCTGAAGAACGCCAGGGGTTGCCAGCGACCCTCAATGAGTTGTTCCACCACTCCTCTGACTGCTGTGTTGGATGCGTCCACCGTGAGGGCAGTAGGAACGTCCGTTCTGGGGTGCACTAGCATCACGGCGTTTGCCAAGGCTTCTTTGGTTTTAACGAAAGCGGCTGCGACCTCTTCATCCCAGGTAATGTCCTTGCCCTTACCCGACAGCAGAGTTAACAGGGGGTGCATGGTTTGGGCTACTGAGGGGAGGAAACGGTGGGAGAAATTCATCCTACCCACGAATTCCTGCAGGTCTTTGATTGTGTTGGGTCGGGGGAAGTGGCGGACCGCGTCTACCTTGGCGGGCAGCGGGGTTGCCCCGTCTTTAGTAATCCTGTGGCCCAGGAAGTTGATGGTGTTGAGTCCGAACTGGCATTTGGCTGGATTGATTGTAAGGCCGAATTCACTCAGGCGGGAATAGAGTTGACGGAGGTGGGACAGACTACTGCTGGCTATGAGGATGTCATCCAAATAGATGAATGCAAAGTCCAGGTTGCGTCCCACCACGTCCATTAGCCGCTGGAACATCTGTGCGGCATTCTTTAGACCGAATGGCATTCGGAGGAATTCGAAAACTCCGAACGGGGTGATGAGTGCTGTTTTGGGATGTTGTCCGGATGTACCAGGATTTGATGGTATCCCCGGACGAGGTCCACCTCGGAAAAGATCCTTGTGCCGTGTAGGTTTGCTGCGAAGTCTTGAATCTGCGGCACAGGGTAGCGATCTGGCGTTTTAGCCTCGTTCAGTCTGTGGTGGTCACCGCATGGTCTCCAGCCCCCGTTGCCTTGGGCACCATGTGCAGGGGGGAGGCCCATGGGCTGTCGGACCGTCGTATGATATCCAATTCCTCCATCTTCTTGAACTCCTCCTTCGCCAGTCGGAGCTTGTCCGGGGGAAGCCTTCGAGCGCAGGCGTGGAGGGGTGGTCCCTGGGTTGGGATGTGGTGCTGTACTCCGTGTCTGGGCACGGCTGCTGTGAACTGTGGTGTTATTACTGATGGGAAATCCGCCAGGACCCTGGTGAATTCGCCGTCGGACAGCGTGATGGAGTCCAGGTGTGGGGCTGGCAACCTTGCTTCACCCAGGGAGAACATTTGAAAAGTCTTGGCGTGGACTAATCGTTTCCCTTGCAGGTCGACCAGCAGGCTGTGGGCTCGTAGAAAATCCGCCCCCAGGAGTGGTTGGGCCACGGCGGCCAGTGTGAAGTCCCACGTGAACCGGCTGGAGCTGAACTGTAGCCGCACTGCGCGGGTGCCGTAGGTTCGTATTGTGCTGCCATTTGCGGCCCTCAGGGTGGGTCCCGGTTCTCTGTTGCGGGTGTCGTAACTCATTGGAAGTAAGACGCTGATCTCCGCTCCGGTGTCGACCAAAAAGCAGCATCCCGACTGCTTGTCCCACACATATAGGAGGCTGTCCTGATGGCCAGCCGCTGTAGCGATCGGCGGCGGCTGGACCTTGGCGTTTCCTGGGAATTTGCAGGCTGGTCTACGGCGGCGGGCCTCTGTGCCCCACCGCTGGTGGTAGAAACATCATTGTTCGTTGGGCTCCTCACTCCGGTCGCCAGTTTTGTAGGCTCTGCTGTCGGGCCTGGTCTGGTCTGTCGTTGGACACGCGGCTTGGTGATCTGTGCGACGGATGCCCCTCTCTCTTTCCTGGCACTCCACAGCACATCTGCTCGGGCCGCCACCTCCCGGGGGTTGCTGAAATCTGCGTTGGACAGTAGCAGGCATATGTCCTCGGGCAGTTGCTCTAGGAACGCCTGCTCGAACATGAGGCAGGGTTTGTGTCCTTCAGCCAGGGCCAGCATCTCGTTCATTAATGCTGACGGCGGCCTGTCTCCCAAACCATCCAGGTGCATTAAGCGGCGTGCTCGTTCGCGCCATGAGAGTCTGAAAGTCCTTATGAGCAGGGCTTTGAATGCTGTGTATTTGCCGTTCCCCGGGGGCGACTCTATAAACTACTCAACTTGTGCAGCAGTCTCCTGGTCGAGGGAGCTCAGCATGTAGCAGTAACGAGTGGACTCCGAGGTTATCTGCCAAATGTGGAATTGTGCTTCAGCCTGTTCAAACCACAGACGGAGTCTCAGCGGTCAAAAGCTTGGCAGTTGTAACGAAACTGCGTGAACAGATGCAGCGTCAGTCATCTCTGGCCCAAATATCGTTTGGGCCGTCGGGGTCACCAATTGTAGCGGTGTGCTACACACAGCGCTAGAATAACCACACGGAGTCGGGGAGTTGGAGTTGCGATAAAAGAGATTTATTCAAACTTCGCGGCCTGCTTTAAAGCCTTCCTGTTCCCGCCCTCCCTGGGTGGGACTGCTGTGGGGAGTGCATAATCGCTGACCCTTTCCACGCGCGGGATTTTCCCCCTGCTGGTGAAGATGGCCTGGCGCCCTTTTTGGGGCCGGCCTCTCTGCCGGTGCGCGCTGTTTCGTGAGCCGGTTCGTGTGTGCTAGAAAGTGGGTTGCCACAAACCTTTAACTTTAACTAGAAAATAGTTACAAACAAATCATTTAAAGCGTAGATCCAACAAAGTCAAATAAATGCCTTAAGGGCAACACAGGCCTTTTAAAATTGTAAACCAGCAGTTTGTTTGCTATGTCTCCCTGCTCACTGGGAAAATGGAGACACCTCTGTCTCCCATATTAGGGGGAGAGAGCGCCTGTGGGATGTCAAATGCTGGGTGAAATGCAAAGTCTGTGGGATAACTGCAAGTCTGTGTCTTTGCCATTCTTTAGTTCATGCTGGAGTGTTCGGTGGCGGTGTGATGCTTGCTTTTTTTTGCCAGTGGGGGGGGGCGGGATTGTTGCTCGCTGCCACTTACGCACAGGAGGGAGGTGAGCTGGGGGGGCCTTGGGGTTTTTACATTTAACTGCTATTTATTCTTTGGGGCACTTCTGTTTTCGTGGATGTTTGCGAAGAAAAAGTATTTCAGGATGTATATTGTATACATTTCTCTGACATTAAATTGGACTTTTGAACCTTTGAATAACTGAAGCAGATGACAAAATCATCTGGATCACAATAGGTGTGTCTGGTGTAAAACTGAAAATGGAGCTGGCTACAGGGTCAGCTTCGTCCATAATTCCAGAGGCTGACTACAACAGACTGTTTTCTAAGATACCACGAGAAGCCCTCATTGATGCTAAAGATTTACACAGGTGAAAAAGTGTCTCCCAAAAGCAAACTGAAAGTAAATGTGATGTATGGAGGGCCAAACACAACGATTAGAGATTTAAGTCTTGAAAAGTGGAGGGCCAGCACTTTTTGAACATGAACAGTTGAGAAAATTCCAACTGGACTGGCACTGAATCAAAGCTCTCGGTGTGACATCAACAGGCAACGACAGCCCAAAACAGCTGCTTAATGCTAGTGAGAAGGTGTTTGAGAAGGGAATTGTCAACTTAAAGGCATGAAGGCCAGAATTGAACTGGATGAAACAGCAACACCAAGATTCTATAAGGTGCATCCAGTGCATTACACACTACATCCTGAAGTGGATGCAGAACTGCAGAGCTTGGAGGCATCGGGAATTCTCTCCAAGGTTGACTTCAGCGACTGGGCCATTCCCCTTGTCCCGGTGATCAAGAAAGGGAAGGCCCGAGCCGTTTGCATATGTGGGGATTTCAAGGTGAGCATCAACCCAGTGGTGCATACTGTACAATATCCCCTGCCATGAAGAGAAGACATTTTTGCATCTTTGGCAGACGGAGAGAAGTTTTAAAAGTTTGACTTGTCACAAGCCTATCTGCAAATGGAGATTGAGGAGTCAAGCAGGAAGTGCCTCACAAACGACTGAAGATAATTGTTATGTCTTTAGCATCACATCAGCTCTAGCAATGGACCATGAGCTCCGAGATATCCCAAGAACACAATGTTACCTTGATGACATAATCATGACTGGTAAAAATGATGAAGAGCATCCTGAAAACGCTGGTAAAGTGCTTACCAGGCTGAGTGAGTGTGGTCTGCGTGCAAAGAGAGGGAAACGTGAGCTTTTAAAGAATGAGATCTCATATTGTGGACATGTCATTGATAGGTCACAAGAGAAGATTTCAACAGAGCTACAGACACCCAAACCAGAAAATGTATCACAACTCAGGTCATACATCGGCCTTGTAAACTACTACCACCAGTTTCTCCCAAACATTGCTACAGTGCTGCCTCTATTGAATGCACTGTTACATATAGTTGCAATGCGCGAAGGGTCAGAAAAGTGTGAAAAAGCATTCAAGGAAACAAAGAGACTAATAACATCTGATGAACTGCTCACCCATTATGACCCATCTTTGCTCATCAGACTGGCATGCAATGCGTCCTCTTATGGCATTAGAGTTATTTTTTCACACATTATGGAAGATGGATCTGAACGCCTGATGGTGTTTGCTTCAAGATCACTGACGAGCTCAGAACACAACTACACACAGATTGACTGAGAGGCCCTTAGTCTAGAAAGGGGAATAAAGAAGTTTCACCACTACCTCTATGGACAAAAGTTTATGCTAGTGACAGATCACCAGCCCCTTGCGTCCATTTTCAATCACAGGAAGGGAATTTCAATAACTGCTACCCGGTTACAATGTTGGGCACTATTCCTAGGAGCCCACCCTTATGACATAGAGTTCAAGTGTACCAAACAACCAGCAACGCTGATGGTTTGTCACATCTTCCACTATTGGCAACTGAAGAAGAAAGGTCTTCATCCTGTGACCCAGCAGAAGTGTTCCACACCACATTGGTGGACCAGTTGCCAGTAACAAATTCCAAGATACAGAGAGAAACAAGGAATGACCGGACATTGTCAAAAGTCTATGACATCACCATGCAAGGATGGCCAACTCATGGTAGCCCCGTTTCCAGAGTTCTGAGCGAGTCGAGACCAGCTGTCAGTATGTCAAAGAATACTAACATGTGGATTTGATGTTGTGGTTCCCTCTGAACTGCACACCAGAGCGTTAGAGAGTCTGCATGAAGGACACCTGGGTAGAGTCAAGATGAAGAGTTATGTGTAATGGCTGGAAAAAGAAAAACAAATCGAAAACTTGGCCAAAAAAAGTTCAGGAAGTCAAAAAATTCAAAATGCTCCCCCACAGACACTGTTACACCTGTGGGAGTGGCCATTGTCACCTATGGCAAAGACTACATACTGTCTTTGCTGGGCCACATTTCTGATTGCTGTGGATGCTCATTCAAAGTGGTGGCCGGAGGTTGTACCAATGAAATCAAGCATGCCAGCAAAGTCTATCTCCACTCTGAGAACTATCTTTGCTAGAAATGGCTTACCTGAATAAATTGTGAGTGATAACAGAAGACAATACTTGTCAGAAGAATTCAATAGGATTTAATAGGATTCAATAGAATTTAATGTCAGTGAGATGTACACGATACGCATCCTGAAAATTTTTTTCTTCTCAAACATCCACAAAAACAGAGTGCCCCAAAGAATGGATGACAGTTAAATGTTAGAACCCCAAAGTCTCCCCCCAGCTCTCCCTCCCATGTACAAGCAGCAGCAAGGAAATGATAACCTCCCCTCTCCCACCAGCAAAAAAACATCGGCGCCTCCCAGCGAGCACTCAAGCGTGCAGCAAAGCTTCAATGAAGACACAGACTTGCAGTACAGGTGTTCCCCGCTTTTCAAACGTTCACTTTACAAAATCTCACTGTTACGAAAGACCTACATTAGTTCCCTGTTTTCGCTAACAGAAGGTGTTTTCACTGTTACGAAGAAAGGCAGCGCGTGAAAAAAGCGCACGATAAAAGGTGGCACACGCCCCAAGCAGCCGCTCTCCCCCGGATTCCGAACGGCATTCTCGCCGGCATTGCTTAAACACATGCCTGTGAGCAGCCGTTAGCAAGATAAGTTCTATGGTATCGGAAAAGCCTGAAAGAGCTCGTTAGGGTGTTACACTTAGCGTAAAACTAGACATAATTAAGCGTTTCAATCATGGTGAACGAAGTAAGGACTAAGTGAGTTTCGCTTGTAGAAGCTGACGAAGATGATGTTGAAGAGGTTTTGTCATCTCATGACCAAGAACTGATAGATGAAGAGTTGATGCAATTGGAAGAGGAAAGGATAACAATCGAAACCGAATGAGTAATGATAAAGTACGACTTTAATTTTGAAAGGGTACATCAGTTTAGGGGATATTTGCAGGATGGTTTGAGTGCTTACAAAGAACTGTATGATAGAAAAATGCACGAGGCTCAGCAGTCAAGCAAGTCTTCCACATCAGTCACTGCAGACAATGAACCTCGACCTTGGAAATCGAGGCGGGCAGTGATAGGAGAAACATAGAAACATAGAAAATAGGTGCAGGAGTAGGCCATTCAGCCCTTCGAGCCTGCACCGCCATTTATTATGATCATGGCTGATCATCCAACTCAGAACCCCGCCCCAGCCTTCCCTCCATACCCCCTGATCCCCGTAGCCACAAGGGCCATATCTAACTCCCTCTTAAATATAGCCAATGAACTGGCCTCAACTGTTTCCTGTGGCAGAGAATTCCACAGATTCACCACTCTCTGTGTGAAGAAGTTTTTCCTAATCTCGGTCCTAAAAGGCTTCCCCTTTATCCTCAAACTGTGACCCCTTGTTCTGGACTTCCCCAACATCAGGAACAATCTTCCTGCATCTAGCCTGTCCAATCCCTTTAGGATTTTATACGTTTCAATCAGATCCCCCCTCAATCTTCTAAATTCCAACGAGTACAAGCCCAGTTCATCCAGTCTTTCTTCATATGAAAGTCCTACCATCCCAGGAATCAATCTGGTGAACCTTCTTTGTACTCCCTCTATGGCAAGGATGTCTTTCCTCAGATTAGGGGACCAAAACTGCACACAATACTCCAGGTGTGGTCTCACCAAGGCCTTGTACAACTGCAGTAGTACCTCCCTGCTCCTGTACTTGAATCCTCTTGCTATAAATGCCAGCATACCATTCGCCTTTTTCACCGCCTGCTGTACCTGCATGCCCACTTTCAATGACTGGTGTATAATGACACCCAGGTCTCGTTGCACCTCCCCTTTTCCTAATCGGCCACCATTCAGATAATAATCTGTTTTCCTATTTTTGCCACCAAAGTGGATAACTTCACATTTATCCACATTAAATTGCATCTGCCATGAATTTGCCCACTCACCCAACCTATCCAAGTCACTCTGCATCCTCTTAGAAAATGAGCTGCCTGCTGTAATGGAAACAGACGACGAGATGACACCCCAGTGTCCCACCACCCCAACACCCAGGCCACGGACAGATACCGATTCGCGGAGAATGCAGCAGTAGCCAGGAGACACACAGCACACCTTTAAGAAAAAAGCTGAAATAAACATGCTAATTAATTAGGTGCCACCCGACACGATATTGTCGGCCCAGATCAGAGGCGATGCAATCGGCACTGATCTGGGCCGACAATTACATGCTGGGCGGCAGGGGTGGGGGCCACTGCACCACCCAGACTCCGACGACTCAGTCTAACACCCCACCATCAGTGTGCTCCGCACTTTCCCAATTCCGGTCAGTGATACTACACTGTACATACATTATTTCTACTTCATATCGGCTGTGTATTTTTACGTGTTATTTGGTATGATTTGGCAGCTTCATAGCTTAAAAGTTACAGGAGAGCGCTTGCGCCGTGTTTTTGCCGATGGCGCTTGCGTGAGATTTTTGCTACGGAGAACAGTTCAGGCAATGATTGTGGAAAAGTATTTCTACTTTATATAAGCTGTGTATTTATCATATCATTCCTGCTTTTACTATATGTTACTGTTATTTTAGATTTTATGTGTTTGGCATGATTTGGTAGGTTATTTTTGGGTCTGTGAACACTCACAAAATTTTCCCATATAAATAAATGGTAATTGCTTCTTTGCTTTACGACATTCCGGCTTTCGAACCATTTCATAGGAACGCTCTACCTTCGGATGGCAGGGGAAACCTGTACCCCAAAGACTACTAGTTCACCCGGTAATTCAACATACCACAGGCTCTCTCTCTCTCCCTAATAAGGGAAAAAGAGGTGTCCCCATTTCACGGCGAGAGGGGAGACATAACAAACAACTTGCTGATTTATGGTGTTAAAAGTCTGTTGCGTGGCTTTTTCCAAGCTCTGTGCCCAAAGAACTCAGCTCTCTGGACACACAGCCCACGGCAGCAAGCCTGCTGCTTTCGATTTTCCGTATTCTCCCGTGACGCACCAACCTTGAATCAGCCGTCTCCAGAGCCACGAAAATCTGGCACCCTGAACGCACTCTAATCTTCGAGGCCGCGTCCTTGGGATATTAAAAAGCCGCTGGTCATGAAGCTCTGAGAGCAGGTCCCATTCCCTCAAAGAACCGAGTCAGAGTGTAACTCATCTTCAAAAGAACCTTGAAAAGGAAAAAGAGAGATGTCAAAGATAGAAATAGATCTGTTTCTGTAGATGCAAAACAAAGGAGTCGCCGCTTAGCACCATCATCACTATGCTCTGCCCTCCAACAGTTCATGAAGAAAAATGGCATCAGACAGTTCAAGTCAGCTCCTCGCCACCCAGCATCGAATAGGTTAGCTGGAAGGTTTATCCAAACCTGAAAGCGATGAACGGGGAGGAGGACATTTCTCTACAGCAGAAGCTGGAAAACTTGCTTTTCGTGTATCGGAACTCTGTTCATGCGACGACAAATCAAACACCTGCAATGCTGTTCATGAGCAGAAATCTGAGATCTCCCAGAAACGTCCTGAAAGCAGACCTCCGGAGAGAAGTACAGAATAAACCGTTCAGTCAGTTGCCAAGTGAAGCAGCAAGGAGCTTCGAGATTGGGCAGGAAGTCCTAGTGTGTGATTACCGAGAAGACAAGTGGAGACCCAGCAGGAGAGCGACAAGAACTGCAGCACTGATGTACACAGTGGATGTTGGAGATCAGACATGGAGACATCATGTGGACCAGATACTGGATGCTCAACTGAAGAACACACTTGAGTCGACTGCATCCAGCAAGATGGACACATTACAGTCACCAGACTTACCTCTCAGTGATGATCATGTCACTGACAGCAACGCGACACTGGAACCGAGAACTTTGTCTTAGACAAGACACCTACCAAACCCGATGCTACTCCACAGGTCCACAGGTCCTGAAAGAAACAGAGCCCTATCCAAAAGACTGAACGTTTAGAACTGTGAAGTTAGTTATGGACTGTTATTGTGAAAGCATGTTCATTTGGAATATGGGTTTATGAAAAGGAAATTGAATTTATTTTGCATTAATCTAAAGGGGGAGGAAATGTAAGGTATGGATCTATTTCTTTTGAAGCAATTACCCCCCCCCCACCCCGCCTTAGCACTACATATTGATCTGTTGTCTGCCCGTGTGCATTGCTTTCCCTCTCACACCCTCACTGCAACGTGAATACACCAGTTAAGGCCATCGCCCATGTGAATGCTTTTATTTAATTGATATGTAGTCGTGCACAGGCACAACGCATACATTACTCAGTCCAATTTTGCCACTACACGTGAACAACAAGGAGTCAAAAAGACCTCAACTCAACTAAAAAATTAGCAAGACCTCAGGTGAAGTGTTCCAGTCATAAGTATATAACCTCATCGCACACATCAAAGAAATTTCATTTAAGCCGTATAATTGAACAATGTATAGTTAAAAACAAGATACTAAAATATTCATAAAATTCTGAAGGATTTTTTTCAGACAACACGATGTTAAACTGCATTAATTCATAACCTTCCAATTTTTCTACTTCTTACTTTTTTCAGAAGCATATTAAATATTGTTTTATTATCTGATGCTAAAAGTTGCAGCTGTTAAAGGTTAATTTGTTTTCAAAAGGAATAAGGAAAGTTTACCTCAAAACTGTTATTTTACTTTGATCTTGAAGGTGAAGTAATAACCTGCTTTGTAATGGGCTTTATGAAGTTAATATATTGTAATGGTGCTCAAACCTAATTTAGAAGTTAACATAATAAAATTAATGCAATGCATTTCTGTATTCATTAACATTGTCAGGCATATAAAAATGAGTGTAATTTGATTTGCTGCATATTTCAAATTCAATCTTGTTAAACAGTTTGGACTCGTATTGTTTAAAGTCTGGAGGTCCACCATATGATTATTTTAAGTATATACTTCAAATATACTGAGTACTTATCTTTACACAGTTTGAGAACTGTAACTGGTACAATATTTTAAAAATGGATTCAGTTAGATAATGAATTTATTCTATCATGTATTAACCAAAATGGGCTGATGCTATATTTTTAATTTAAACCAAAAGACTATAAGATATAGGAGCAGAGTCGGGCCATTCAGCCCATCGAGTCATTCAATTAACATGTTCTAATAACTGCTTGAACGTGTACAGTTTGCCAAAAACAAGCGAGTAATATTTGTATTTTGCAAAGATTGTAATTTTTGCAAAAGTATTATCCTCAAAGATAATATTGCTTATTTCTGTTCTACCTACCATACACAATCATCTTTCCGCTGTCTTCATTTACGTGACTTACACTGCCAGTTTTTTCTACTTCTTCAGATATTCTGGTCGGTTAACATATTTTGTGATAAACTCTTGATTTACTTTCAAGTCCAATGATGCAGAAAAAGCACTCCATCAAGTTCTTTACCTTGGAGCGCTGATCAGGCCTGATTTAAATGTGCTTAATTTAGCTTCACACACCACCATCAGCATCATCCTCAACTCCAAAAATTGAATATAAAGTCGAAGTAATGTTTTGTATTTTAACTAAACATGTGGCACTATCAATAGTTATTACCTATCGTTAAGATGATAGTAGTGAACCTCTTCTTGGATATTTGAAGTTCTTCCAGTGACGGTACTCCTAGAGTTGATGTTAGAGAGCTCAAGGATGATGAAGGAAATGTTTTATATTTCCAAATCTGGATGCTGTGAGAGTTTACGGGATTGTGCAAGCAGTGAGATCCCAGGTACCTGCTGCCCTTGTCCTTCTTGGTAAATTTGAAAAGTGCTCTTGAAGGGTCAAGATTAGTAACTACTACATTTTAAATATGGTGCACTCTGCAGCCACCGCACACCATTGGTGGCTGGAGGGAAAACTTAAGTATGGTGCAGCAATCAATCTTTTACAAGTTAATTCTAAGTTCTAAGGATTGTTAGCAATCCAAGCAATCCATATATCCAAGCTTGGTTCACATTCTTGACTTGTGCCTTGTGGATAGTGTTGGGATGTCAGAAATTACAGGTACCCAGCCATTGACCTGCTATTAGAGATATTGTCAATGCAATGCAGCTGATCCAGCTGAGTTTTGGTCAATGATGATCCCAAAGCTGTTGATGATAGAAGACTCAATGGTGTTTCTCTCTATGATTTAAGGCTAGAAATGCTAGTAATTGAAAGTCTCATGCAAATGGTTAGACTCTCTCTTGTTGGAATTGGTCATTGCATGGTACTTTATTGACACAAATATTAATTCCCATTTATCAGCCTAGTCTTGAGTGTTGTTTGGTTCTTATTGCATGAAGGAATGGATTGTTCCATTTGCAAATAAACATTGTGCTATCATCAGTGAACATTCAGAAGTCTTTGCAACAGAAGCAGAGTCAATGAAGCAGCTGAAGATTGCTGAGCCCAGCTCCCTCCCTCTGGAACTCCTGAAATGATTAACCTCCAACACCCACAGCCATCTACCTTTGAGTAAGATATGGTTCCAGCCACTAGAATGGCGTCTCCTTAATAATACAAGTGGACAAGGTAATAAGGAAGGCTTATGACATGTTCATCTGCAAAAGGCAAGGCACTAAGTATAAAAGTACTGTTGCAGCTTTTGTTAGGCCGCATTTGAACTATTTTGCCTGTTACGATCAACACACTAGATTAGATTAGATTAGTTTATGAGGACACACAGTCCTCATTTATTGTCATTTAGAAATTCATGCATTAAAAAATATGATACAATGTTCCTCCGGTATGATATCACAGAAACACAAGACATACTAAGACTAAAACTGACAAAAACCACATAATTATAACATAAAACAGTGCAAAGCAATACCGTAATTTGATAAGAGCAGACAATGGGCATGATAAAAAAAAGTCTCAAAGCCCTAATAGCCCCAACATCTCACGCAGATGGTAGAAGGAAGAAACTCTCCCTGCCATGAGCTTCCAGCACTGCAAACTTGCCGATGCAGCATCCTGGAAGCACCCAACCACAGTCCGACTCTGAGGCCATCCGAAAACTTCGAGCCTCCGACTAGCCCTCCTACACCAAGCACCGAGCACCATCTCTGCTGAGCGCTTCGACCCCCGCCCTGGCAACAAGCAATAGGCAAAGCCAAGGATTCAGGGCCTTCCCCTCCGGAGATTTCAGATCATACAGTAGCAGCAGCAGCATTTCAGAAGTTTCACCAGATGTTCCTCCGTGCTCTCACGTCTGCCTCCATCAAATCAGAATTGTGCACGGCCTCCTACTTGACAGATTACAGATATTCATCACCGGAGAGGACGCACACGCTGCGTCATGCTGCCATCTCCTCCTCCTCCTCCTCAATATAGGAAGGATTTGGAGGCTTTAGTGAGGGTGCAAAAGAGATTTTCCAAGATGTTGCCTGGACTGGTGTGTATTAACTAACCCACCCTTCCACACCCTCCACAAACACTACTTTACCATTTCCTGGTAGAGTCACCTTATATATAGACACTCTTGTACCTAGTGTCACTTCAAAGGCATACAATCAGTCTGTGTATACAAACTATCTTATGTATTTATATATTGTTTTTGTTATTATTGTGCTGTTTATCTTATTGTATTTTTTTCTATGCTGCATTAGATCCTAAGTAACAATTATTTTATTCTCATTTACACTTATGTACTGGAAATGATATTGAACAATCTTGAATCTATAAGGAGAGGTCAGACAACTTGGATCAATTTTTCTAGAGTGTCAGGCACTGAGGAGTGATCTAAGGTGAGAGATGGTAGGTGCCTGGATTATGATACCAGGAGAGGTGGTAGAAGCTTAGGTAGATATCGTCATAAAGAAAGGTTTTGACACATTGGTCTTAATAAATCAGAGCACTGAGTAAAGGAGAACAGGAGTTGGATGTTATTTTGAAGATGGATAAGACATTGGTGAGGCCAAATTTGGAGTATTGTGAGGAAATATATCAATAAGATTGAAAAAGTACAAAGAAAGTTTACAAGGATGTTACCAGGACTTGAGGGTCTGAGCAATGGAAAAGGTTGAACTGGTAAGGACTTTTTCTCCTGGAGCATATAAGAATGAGGGGGGTATTTGATTAAGTATGCAAAATTATGAGGGATGTTGATAGGGTATAAAGCAAGCATGTTTTTTCCTTTCAGATTGGGTGTGACTGGAACTAGAGGCAATATGTTAAGGGTGAAAGGTGAAATATTTAAGGAGATGAGGGAGAACATCACTAAAAGGTGGTATGAGCTGCCCGAGAAAGTGGTGGATGTGGGTTCAATTTCAACATTTAAGAAAAGTTTGGATAGGTACGTGGATGGGAAGGTTATGGAGGGCTTGAACCAGGTGTGGCTTGATGGAACAAGACAGAAAAACAGTTTGGCACAGACTAGATGAGTTGAAAGTCCTGTTTCTCTGCTGTATTGTTTTACAACTCTGAACAGATAACAACTTTTAAGAGGACTTTAGATAGAAAGCAGTCAGGGGAAAGAGAAATATAGACAATGTGCAGGCATGGTAGCCACTATCAAGATGAACCATTCCTGTGCTGTCCTGTTCTGTGCTCTATGCTCTTACATCCATTGATTTTAGCTTTACAAGAAGTCCTGTTATAAGTTTACAGCATCTTTGGACCAGTGAGATTTTCTAATCAGAATGTAAATATTTGTTGGGAAATCTATATTGGTGGCAAATAAATCTATAATATAATTAAATTTACATTTACCATTGACCAACTGAATTGATAGTCATTAGCGTCAACTCGTGTCGTGAAACTGTAAACAAAGCACATGAATTTTAAAGAGCCCTGTGATATTGTTTAGATTTCAGTGGTAAATTTTAGGAACTGCCATTACCTCCCATGAATGCATTATTAAAGTAATTCAGTAATTTACATGTTTGAATTAGTAACTTGCCTTTTCTGGTTGTTACACACAAAGAACATACTAGTACTAAAGGTTGAAGCAAGTGAGATTGACAAGCTTCTGGACGAACTCACATTTTCCACAGACTAATGTCATGCCATCACTTTAATGCACATTCTGCTCCATTTGTTAGAATCCCCCTTGCACGTAACAAATGAAGATGTGATAAGCTTGGGAGCAGACGAGGTAAGTGGTAAATCTCAGTGTTCTTGGTGAGAGATGGATCAAACAGGATCAATGATGTAACACTCAACTAAAACCCAAGAAAATAGCTGGGAATGAGGAAGGGCAGAGGATGCAATTACTCAAAATTAGACCAAATTGTGGAGGTTATTCAAAACATGAAAAATGTTTTTTCAGTCATTGTAATTAATGGCTGCTGGAAGCTACATCAAAACAGAGACAATGAAGGGTGTGGTGATATGACGTGTAAGAACGTGGTTGGAGAGAGTTCTGAGCATGCGCAGGGCCGATAGAAAGATTGAGAAACATGGTATTGTAAAAACGTTGTGCTTGTTGTTAAATAAAAGTTCTATCTGAGACACAGAAGATGGTTCTTTATTAGTAACCCACGATACGTATGAATATAAAGAACACAACATGGTGTCAGAGGTTGGTCTAGAAGAATAATACATTTCCTAACACGGGAGAATCAAAGATAATTTTCTGAGAAAAAGGTTTGAACTGTTTTGGTGTTGCTAACGGTTTTACAAATGGAAGGTTTGCAGCCTCTATTGACACTTCAATTGTCTGGGAACGTAGCCGTGAACTGGAGAAAATTTAAGGGACGTTTTGAATTGTATTTATCAGTGATCAATGCAGATCGAAAACCGGAAAAAATGAAAGCTGCACTTCTACTCCACGTAATAGATGACGACACAATTGAGGTATATAATCATTTTATTTTTGAAAATGGAGATAATTTAAAGTTAAAATTGATATTGGACAAATCTGAAGTATTTTGTATACCGAAGCATAATGTGCCATACGAGTGTCATAGATTTTTTACATGTACGCAGAGACCTGGTGAAGTTATTGATCAATATGTTACTGAGTTGAGACACCGGAGTAAAACATGCAAGTTTGGAGAACTGACAGACTGTCTCATTAAAGACAGGATAGTTTGTGGCATTCTGGATAATGGTCTGAGAGAAAGGCTGTTAAAAGAACAAGACTGAGACTTGGAAAAAGTTTTGATGCTCTGCAAAGCTTCGGAAACCGTGACATCACAGGCTAAAGAACTTTTCAATGAGAGCTGCAATGTAGACGCTGTGAGGAAGTGTGAACATATTAGTAAAAAATGATAAAACTACATCAAAAATGACGGAGAGCAAGACGTCATCTGCGAGAAAAAAGCTATGTGATTGCTGTGCGCGGCAGCATCAGCCAAAACAGTGTCCAGCGTATGGGAAAATGTGCAACAATTGTGGTAAGAGTAACCATTTTTCACGCCGTCGCAGAAGTACAAAGGTAGAAAGAAAATAAACAAGTAAATGCTGTGCTTGAAAATGAACATGAGGAGTTTTATATAAATGTGCTTTGTGAAAACAAACAAAGTAAGAATGACTGGACTATTCCATTGCAAGTGAACCAAAACAATATTCTGTTTAAACTTGATACTGGAGTTTCTGAGTTTAACGTATTAAAGCCAAGACCAAAGTTACATAAGACAAATATAAAAGTGACTGGGTATTCAGGAGCAGACATTCCAGTTAAAGGAACATGTGCCTGAAGTATCGCACAAAAATATTGTGCACATGCTTTCATTTGTGGTGGTGCCAACGAATGTACGTCAATACTGGGTTTATCTGCCTGTGAGAGACTTAATTTGGTGAAAAAAGTCTTAGACCTGGACAGTGACACAGAGTCAGAATACAGTGACTTGATGAAAGAGTATGAGGACTTGTTCAAAGGGCTTGGTTGTCTTCCAGAAGAGCACACGATTAAAATTGACAACACAGTGCCACCCATTGTACATCCATGTGGAAAAGTGCCTTTTGCATTATGTCATCAACTGCAAACCGAGCTTGAAAGACTGGAATGGCTAGGAGTCATTAAAAAAAATTGATGAACCTACTGAATGGGTCAATTCACTTGTCATTGTTGATAAGAGAAATGGAAAACTGAGGATTTGCTTAGATCCAAGAGACTTGAATCGAGCCATTAAAAGAGAGCATTTCAAATAGCCTACTCATGAAGAAATGATTTCACAGTTTGCTAATGCATAGTACTTTAGTAAATTAGATGCATCCTCTGGATTCTGGCAACTTAAACTAGATGAACCAAGTTCAAAGTTGTGTACCCTTAACACTCCTTTTGCCAGATATTGTTTCTTTCAGCTTCCATTTGGAATTGCATCAGCTCCTGAAGTGTACCATTAAACCATTCACATGCTATATGAGCACATTGAGGGCGTGGATACTTCCATGGATGATATTATTGTTTGGGGATCATCTAAACAAGAGCATGATGCCAGACTCAGATAGGTCTTTGAGGCAACACGCAAGGCAAACCTGAAGTTGAACAAAGACAAATGTCAGTTAGGAGTGACTGAACTTACCTTTGTGTATGATATCATCAGCAATGAGGGTGTGTGTCCTGATCCATTGAAGGTTTCTGCTATTGAGAATATGCCAAGACCGCAATGGAAAAAGGATGTTCAAAGGTTCATGGGAATGGTCAACTACATGAGAAAATTCATACCCATTCTTTCGGAACAGCTTGCTCCATTGGGGCAGCTAACAGAAAAGAAAAATGAATGGAGCTGGAATCATGAGTAGGAGAAGGCATGGCAAAATCTCAAGAAAGTGCTCACCAAAGAACCTGTGTTGAAATTCTATGATGCTGAGAGACCCATCAAAATCTCATGTGATGCATCTCAAGCAGGCTTAGGGGCAGTATTACTCCAGAAACATGATCAGGAGTGGCTACCAGTGGCAGGTACATCTCGTTCATTATCCAATCCAGAAACTTATGTTACGTACCCCGTAACTGGGTTGCCAAACCAGCAGAAATGGATCACTCAGTTGGAGTCTGGAGTACTAGAACTAAGAAAGTTTTATTAAAGAAACAAGCAACACAGTAATCGAAAGGATAATAAATGCAACAATTCAACAATGATAACCACACATATGCACAGAATTAAGATAACAGCATCAATCAAGCTCTACCGTTGTCTAGGGGTAAATGACCAATTTCAAAATGACTCAAAGTTCAGTTCGCAGTAATCGTTGCCATGGCGATGGACAACGTGGGGGAAGAGAGACAGAGAGAACAGGAACAACTCAGCATTCAGCACGGCTTCACTCACAGATCAGCGAGATTGCTCACAAACAGCATTTGGGCGGGTCCTTGGTGATGTCACCTGAGGTCACCGACTGTGACCCCTCCTCCAGATGCGGTCGATCCTCTGCAGTGAACCCGGCACCCAGGCAAGGGCGGACACACACCGGGTTCCCGCTGATCGTACCTTTCCACCCTGTGCGTTGTCCGGTACTTCTCACCACTCGTGAGAGGCGCACCGCTTCCAGGGTCTCGTTACCTCGGGTGGCGTGTGTGTCTGTCTTAGCGAACCTGTCCCTTTTTATCCCCCTGCTGGGGTATCGCCTGTCCATCACTTCAAACAGTTCAGGGTTCAAAGGGGGGAGCCGCTCCAGACAGCTCTTCCTCCCACATCCCTTCATTACACATCTCCAGACGCTGCTCCATTGTTCCTTATCTCTCCTTCCCCTGAGGGCAGGTGGCAGACCAACTGCTGATGCCACTGATGCTAGCCCAGGCCAGCAAACATCTTAATTTTATGTGTATTCTCGTAACACAAGGTATGCCCAAATTGAAAAAGAATTGCTCAGCATTATGTTTGCTTGTGAGAGATTTCATCAGTTTGTGTCAGGGTAATCTATTGATGTTGAAACTGATCATAAGCCCCTGACTGCATTGTTTCACAAACCTTTAAGTGACTGTCCTTTGCGAATTCAGCGAATGATGATCAAATTGCAAAGATATGCATTGAATGTGTCATACACACCTGGAAAATCCATGTACACAGCTGACACACTTTCCAGAGCTGTGGATCCAACAACAAAAGACAGTCACAGGGACACTGCTGATGTTCAGGCATTTGTTGATATGATCATAGAGACTGTACCTGTTGCTCCCGAAAAGTTGGAACTGCTGCACCTTGAGACAGAGAAGGACAAAATTCTCAGTTAGGTAATACAAGTGGTGATGGAATAATGGCCAGATAATAAGCATGACTGTACCTTAGAAGTACAAGAATATTGGAACCACAGATCAGAACTTTCTGTTGTGGATGGGACATTGTACAAAGGTAGCAGAATTGTGATTCCTAAAAGTCTCCAAAAAGAAATACTTGGGAAAATTCATGAAGGCCACCTAGGTATTGAAAAATGTAAGAGAAAGGCATGGGGAGTGATGTTTCAGCCCAGGATGAATCAAGAAATTACAGAATTGGTGTCTTCTTGTCAAATATGCCTTAAATACCAACCTAGCAACCCTAAGGAGCCACTGCATCCACATCCCAGTCCTCAGAGACATTATCAGAAGGTAGGCGTTGATCTTTTTGTAACTAACAAGGATTATCTATTAATAACAGATTACTACTCATTGTATCCTGAAGTGTGTGGTCTGAGCAGAACAACAGCAGAATGTAATTACTTGCATGAAATCAGTTTTTTCCAGACATGGTGTACCTGATGGTTTTGACTGACAGTGGTCCACAATTCAATGGTGAATGCATGAGACATTTTGCTCATGAATGGGGCTTTGTTCATACAATATCTGTTCCATTTTTCCCTCAGTCCAATGGATTAGTTGAGAAGTTGATAGGAATTATCAAGAATCTGATGCACAAAGCAAAAGATAGTGGAGGTGATTTTTATAAAGCTTTGTTAGCCTATTGCAGTACTCCACTTGAATGTGGATTTTCTCCTGCTCAGCTCTTGATGGGACGCTGTTTGAGATCCAATCTGCCAATAGATGAGAGCCTTCTGACAACAGAGGGAGGTGAACAAGTGAAAAGATAGAAAGATGAACACAAAGCAAAGCAGAAAATATACTTTGACAGATGTTCTTGTCCACTACCTGAACTGCACCAAGGAGATGAAGTAAGGATACAAGACAAAATGAATACATGGACACAGAAAGCTACAGTACTTGAAGTACAAACCAGATCATATATGGTCCGAACAGAAGAAGGAGCAGTGTTAAGAAGAAATCGCAAAGACCTCAAGAAAAAGCCCACTTCAGAGTTTCAGGTAACTGATGCAGACCAGACAAAACATGGAAATAACAACGAAACACAAGAACTGTGTGAACCACTTAGAAGGTCTACTCGTGTTCATAAACCTCCAGAGAGAGACGTTAAATTATGCATTTGCTCTGGTCAATGTTGCTAATTGTTTTTCTTTTTAATGAAAGGAAGATGTGGTGATATGATGTGTAAGAAAGTGATTGGAGAGAGTGCTGAGCATGCGCAGGGATGATAGAAAGATCAAGAAACATGGTATTGTAAAAACGTTGTGGTTGTTAAATGAAAGTTCTATCTGAGACACAGAAGATGGTTCTTTATTAGTAACCCACAGTACGTATGAATATAAAGACCACAACAAAGGGTAGATAGAGTTGCTGGAGAATTGCTTGCCTAAGGTGCCTTGGAAATCAAGCCATGCCTGCAGATGATGTTAGTAGAGGGAGTGGAGAAAGTGCTACGATAGTGATAAACTTGCCACGGGTGAAGAGATAAGAGTGCTGGCAAACAGAAGCACTTCAAAAGAGCTGCACAATGGAGAGCCTTTGAAGGAAGACAGGATAATTCACTCTCAACAAAGACTTCTGGCTTTGGTCAGAATTATTTCAATGCTATGAGAGAATCAAAAATCTAATTAGGGAGATTTGAGGAAGGATTTGTAACTGAAGTGAATATAGTTCTTGAAGTGGGCAACATTGGGCTAGAATTATACTAGTACCAAACTTTCTCAATTTTTGCTCCCTTCAACATAGTCCATTTAGAAACATGAAAGCTACAATTTTACATTATATTTTTAAAAGACTCTTTTGCTATTTAACAACATTAAACAGTGCTGTTGCAAATGATCAGTGATTCAACAAAGAGTCTCACATTGATACAAAAACATACAGCCACAGACAACTTCTTGTTCAAAATAATAGGTCTGTATTTCCAAAGGAGGCTTTCCACATCTGCCATTTACTGCTTCTCATTGATATTCCAACAAAATAACAGCAAAAATTGGTTTGGAGAACCAATGTGAAAATTCATCCTCAAATTGTTTTTGCCTGTTTGTATTTCACAGAAAAAAAATCACACATTCATTTAACAAAAGTGCAATTGTGAGTTGATATGTTATTCAGTAAATACCAAGGAGTTTTTTTTTGGGGGGGGGGAGTGCTTTTTACAACCATATTACAAACTTGCCAGAAAGAAAATAACTTTTAAAATAGA
This sequence comes from Mobula hypostoma, assembly GCF_963921235.1. NCBI lineage: Eukaryota > Metazoa > Chordata > Chondrichthyes > Myliobatiformes > Myliobatidae > Mobula > Mobula hypostoma. Next base: position 169,559,872 of record NC_086099.1, read on the forward strand.
CTGCAGAGTTATACAGATATTTTAATGTTTTCATTTAAAAACCCATTACTTCCTTTCATACGTAAAAGTACTTATAGGGCCTTCACAAACCATAAACACAGCTGAAGCTCATTGCATGATTTCTGACAGATTCTGACTGATTTTTGTTCCAAATCTACAATAAAACTAATTACATTTAGAAGAATGTTCTAACTTTTTAACCTGCAAAGTTTGTTTTCAACGCTGCGTCCATAATGAGCACAAATTGAAATCTTGAAACTGTTCAAAAATTTCAAAAACAATTACAAAACCTCATGCATTTAATATTATTGAAATCTTAAATTTGCCAGGGAAATTACAAATCCTCAACAAGCTGAAGTCGCTGATGTCTGAATTTCATCCAGAACCTCACGGAATGTCTCCACAGAAACTTCTCCCTTTGCATGTTTCTTGGCAGCACACTTCCATACTTCTTCAAAGGTCTCTCTGGACATATCCACTCCAGCCTTACAAAATATTTGCTTTATCTAATGCAGTAAAGATGGAAATGACTGTCAATGCAAATTCAAGACCAAATTACTGCATTCTTTGTGATTAAAAACTGTATCTGCAAAGATGATTTAAAGATCAAAAGGAAAGTTGAAAGAAGATATTTGAATGCACGTGATTGAAAATTACTAAAGGTTATAACATACTTAAACACAAATATTCATGAAATAAAATAAAGGCATTTTATATTAAATCATCTACTACTTTAAGAGACCAGCTAGTTAAAACAAAAATCAACATCTTAAAGAAATTTTGATATACAACTCATATGTAACAATACATAGCATATTAGTATAGTCACCATCTGGTGTCAAGTTAGCAACCACAATGCTTTTATGTTGCATTATTCTACTATGCCCTCCATATTTGCGTAACCATGCTAAGACAATGCACAGCTATGTGGAATAAGGGCTTTATCCTCTAACAACCTGATTTGTTTTTAAACTTCAGTCTGCAATCTTCACACAAGAGCAACTATTAAGTCCTGCTGCCAGCTGCCAGAGCAGCAATAATTGGGGATCCCAGAATAGGTTTCTACTGCCTGGGATCATCTGGAGAAGTATTGCTGTAAAAAGCAAAGTGGATCTCCAAATTCACTGTGATTTGCTCCAATATTACACAATGCCAATATCATGCAGCTTTAATTCTTGCAAGCAACTGAGGAGTAGGGTATGGAGAAAAAGCAAGAAGGAAATGCATGGATTCCACATCCTCGCACCCACAGACACACACACACACACAGCTCCCCTTCAGGCCTGGCTGATACATTACAGTTCATCACTAAATTAACGTAGTGCCAACTCCCCATTCCACAATTCCTTGCTCTGCTGCTGAACATCTCACCACCTAATTGATAACAATGACAGAATGAAATTCAATCCTAAATTAACATTACACTCCAGATTTCTCTAATTTTGCAAAAGTGCTTAGAAATATCATCTAATCACTCCATGCACTACTTAGAGTCTGTCTACTGCATGATTTTACTTGCACTGATGTTTCTGCGTAGTCTCTTGTAGCTTCAGAAAACTGGTGAATGCGGTGAAGGAGGCTACAGGCATCCTTGGAGGATGACAACAAAGCTGCTTTGGACAGAGAAGGTCTGGATTGCTTCATTAGAGATGCCGATGATATGGCTTGCTTACAGATCAACAGAAGAACATTAGCAGAGAGACAATGAAAAGATCACAAACTATATGGGGAGTGAAATATATTCATATTCTACAGAACAAAGGACACGCTCCTAAAGGAGTACTTCAACAATCCTAATTACCTCTCGGATACCAAACAGGTAGGCTGTTATGATACCTCCCATGTGCCTTTGAGCATTGGTACCCAAAGATGAGAACCCCTTAACTTGAGTTTCCATAAGACTACTCAATATTAGATAATTTCTGTTTGTACTTGCAGACTCAAATCCAGTCAGCCATTACTTAAACAATGGAAGGGATAAACACTAAAAAAACACTGCAAAACATTTTTCCTCCAAGGACCCCTGGCATTGACCCCATGTTTTCTGCAGGCCTGCCATTGCATTTCACCGGGCATGTTTTTTGTAGGTTGTCCCTTTTAATATTAATCTAGGTCCAGAACAGCAGAGTGTTTGCAGATGAGCCAGCATTTCTATCTACTCTGTCCAGTTTACACATAGCAAGTCACTCACTATTTGCAGATCATGTGTCCAATCCAACCTGTTTACAATGCAGAATATCTGGATTTAATTTGTCCATTTTGGGTGCCAGATTGAGTGATACCGTGCCTTATCATTTTCTCTCAAGCTTTTAAACCACTGAAAGGCCAATCTGTACTTTTTAAATGCTGGAAAGAGAAAGGGGAGGGCAAAGAAATGGTAAGGGAAAAAATGGGACAGAGGAAATGCATGTGGTACTTATAACGTAGAGAAGATTGTGGGAAGTGGAATGTTAAAAAGAAGCTTATGTATGAGCATGTTTGTGTATACTGTACCTAGATATCTTCTCCACTGCTGCCAAAGAGCAAAGACTACTCAAATTATGGTCAGTATTCTCTATTCTAGCAGAGTAAATAGTTGCAATAGCACACTTTTCAGTATATTTCTGTTGTCAGTTCTGGGTCACCAGAGAGAGTGAATAAGAAAAAGAAAAGCAAGAAAGAGGAATCAATAGTGACAAGAAAGCAAAACAGAGAAAGAGAGGGAGAATAGTTAGGAAAACAGGAAAGGCTGGTAAGAATGGATTTGGGTGCTTTGTTTCAATAACAAGAAATCTCTATGGTGATGAGGCTTGGAAATGCATGCAGGATATGCTACCCTATCAAGTTGTGCCCAAGTCCTGATCAAAAGAGATTGTCGGCCATTAGGTAGTGATGCTGCAATACGCTAAGCAGCATTTGAGGCTCATGCTGCAGTTGGATGATGACCACTGAACATTTTTCAGTACCGCCTCCTGATCCTTCACATTAGATTCCTTGCATTGATCGCCATGGTTATCATCCAATGGCTAATTCATTGAACTCCAGGTCAGAAAATCTCAGTGTCCTCTCTTGCCTAGGTTCTTTTCTTAAAGATTTAAAGATTAAAGATTAGCTTTATTTGTCATATGTACATCGTAACATTGAAAAATAGAGTGAAAGGCATCGTTTGGGTCAACGACCAACACAGTCCGGGGATTGTGCTGGGGGCAGTCCGCAAGTGTTGCTATGCTTCTGGCACAACATAGCATGCCCACACAATTTACTTACCCTAACCAGTACATCTTTGGAATGTGGGAGGAAATTGGAGTACCTAGAAGAAACTCACACAGGCGCAGGGGGAATGTATAAACTCCTTTGAGAAAGTGGTGGGAATAGAACTCTGATCGCGATTGCTGGTGCTATAAAGTGTTACACTAACCACTATGCTAATGTGACACCCTCTTTTCTACCATCATTTTTACTATCTTTTCCAGCCAGCTCTAGTGTCTCCTTGAATGTTCTACCACTAGATCCAGCTACAACATATTTATCCTATTTATGTGTGGCACTGATCATGAAATGTGCAATTCATAAAATTAAGACAATTGCTGATATCCAAGGGAAATCAAAAGCATATTTATCATGAGATAATCACTGAAATCATTAGTTATGAGCTCAAATTTCATGTGTGGCCTGCCATGGTTGAATGGGCTTGGGATAATCACAGCTCAAGATCCTAGCACACATTATCCAACACTATTCAATTCAGCCACAACTGAATGGGCACCTAGTTTTTGCAAGTTTTCTGGTTCCAATTTAGCTTGTAGTACTACTTACATTCTGATTGTACAGAGTAGGAATTTACCAAAGTCCTGACCAAATATTTGGAGCATTTTCAACCTTGAGTACAACTCAGAGAAAGAAATATAATGGAGAATGAGTGAGGCAAAAGCCCCTCAAACCAGCTCTCACCAATTTTCTATCTTTGACCTACCTTCTCTAACACAAAACCTTTTTGTCATACGACAATCATCCATCATTCTGAGCAATACAAATTTCCTTTGCTGTGTTTGGACTAGGATGAGTTAAATGTTGTTGCTAATGACTTACCTCTTCTCTGGGCCTGTCTAAAAACATGTCTTTCTCATAAACTTGACTTTGAGCAAAGATAGAAGGATTTAGCAAGGCTGAAGCAGTTGCCTCATCACCATAGTTAATCGTATCACTAATACGACGAAAACGAGGAGCTGCTAAGTCAGTACGAATAGTAGGTACACCACAGGTTCGAAAATCTGTTTGAAACAAAATATAAAGAAATAATGTATCAAGGGACTCTTATTTAATATTTTAATCAAAATTAGACATTAACGACAGATATATTCCTGACATGCACTGTAACTTAATTGAAAATTATAATTCCAATAAATCTTGGTGTTGGATTATAGTTCTTTCCAATAGATTATCTGACTTTGATGCCCATAGTAAACTTTCAGTTTCAAGTAACTAACTTCATTCTCATTTAACACAATCACTTAGGATACATTTTCATTTTCAGATTTCAAAAATGCTGAACCTCAGATCAAAGTTCAAAGTACATTTATTATTGAAGTATGGATACTGTTGTGTATGTGGCCTGGTTACACAACAATGCTATTAATAAAAACGCTGGAGACGGGAGCTAAGGTTCATGGTTCTTTACTGGCAGAAACCGAACTCAGCACACACGTACAGATCAATACGCCCCTAATAGCGCATGCTCAATACATGACTAATAGCGCATGCAACGACGTGTCCCTACAACATAAAGTTCTCCGTTATTATACTGTAGGCCATACAGTGCACTCCTCCCCTTTTATTTTAATAATGTATCAACTGTTTTTTTTAACTGGGTCATTATGCTAAACAAATATGTCTACCCTTAACATACAAACACCTAACATTTGTTTACTTAGTAACTTAATAATATCAGATCATAACAAAGTAACATAATAATATCAAATTATAACAAGCCCCCTTTTTTCTTTTGTTTTTTTTTTACTTTTGCCCTAAGACCCATATATAACTCAAGTCTCTGGGGAGGTCTCCTCTGCCTCTCCGGGTAACGTCTGTCCAGCTCTCGGCTCTATCCCTCCCCCTCCTGTCTTCTCCTATCATTTTGAATCTCCCCCTCCCCCTCCCCCTCCAACTTTCAAATCCCTTACTCACTCTTCCTTCAGTTAGTCCCCTTTTGCCTATCACCTGTCCAGCTCTCGGCTCTATCCCTCCCCCTCCTGTCTTCTCCTATCATTTTGGATCTCCCCCTCCCCCTCCAACTTTCAAATCCCTTACTCACTCTTCCTTCAGTTAGTCCTGACGAAGGGTCACGGCCTGAAACGTCGACTGCACCTCTTCCTACAGATGCTGCTTGGCCTGCTGCGTTCACCAGCAACTTTGATGTATGTTGTCTGACTTGAAGTGTTTGCTTCGGAGAATGAGTCTCCACAGGTACCTCAGGTGGGTCCTCAGCACTGATGACAGGCTCATCTGTGGAGAAGGCTGATGTGGTCACATCGGGAGTGTTTGCTTCTATGTCCGGGCAAGGTGTTGTTGTGTTTTTCACCTGAGCATCCAGGATTTGGTCCACATAACGTCCCCATAAGTTCTCTCCCACCTGTACTATATACATCAGTGGCCCGTCTATGGCGGAAATTATGCCTGGTTGCCACTTTTCAGTCCGGTAATCACATGCAAGAACTGACTGTCCCACACTGAAGCTCCGTGTTGACTCAGCATTTAAGTGTTTGAACTGTCTGTTCTCTACATCACACCGTACATTTGGTTTGAGAAGATCCATGTGGGACCTCAGGTTCCTTTTCAGAAACGTCATCGCTGTAGTCGGGTTAGTGGTTGCATGTACTGCATTATGATAGGCAAGGAGGAAGTTGTCCATCTTGTGTTGCAGTGGTCGATTTTTGCTGTCCCTTGCCTTGAGGGCTTTCTTGAATGTCTGTACAAATCTTTCTGCCAAGCCATTTGTGGATGGATGGTAAGGGGAAGATGTAAAGTGCTTGATTCCATTGTTCTCCACAAAACTTTGGAATTCTTCAGAGATAAATTATTGTCCATTGTCTGTGCAGATTTGTTCTAGTATGCCATTCCTGGAGAACATGGTCCTCAGTACTATAATGGTCTTTTCCAATGTGGTTGTCTTCATTTTGATGACCTCTGGCCATTTGGAATGTGCATCAACAGCGATTAAAAAGATAGAGTCCATGAATGGTCCAGCGAAGTCGATGTGCACTTGTTGCCATGGTGATGAGGGCCACTCCCATGGATGGAGAGGGGCTTGTAGTGGTATGTTCTGGATCTTTTGACATCCTGAGCAGTTCTTGGTCACATCCTCAATCTGTTTATCGATTCCTAGCCACCACACATAGGCACGGGCAAGACTTTTCACCTTCACGGTACCCAGGTGCCCCTTGTGCTGTTCCTCCAGCACTCTGGTGCATAGCTTGGGAGGAATCACAACTCATGAACCACACATTAGAGTTCCCCGATACACTGACAACTGCTCCTTCCTCACTGTGAAGGCTGGAAACAGTGTGTTCCCCTGCTCTGGCCATCCCTTTACCGTGATGTCATACACTTTTGACAACATGGGGTCATTGCGTGTTTCCTTTTCAAAGAGGCTGTTTGTTACTGGTAACTGTTCGACTATTGTTGTGTGAAAGATCTCTACTGAATCTATTTGTGTAGTTATCTCGGAAGTCGGCAGTGGTAAACGTGACAACCCATCTGCGTTGTCATGTTGCTTGGTCCCCTTGTGTTCAATGTCATACATGTGACCTCCTAAGAAAAGAGACCATTGCTGCAGCCTTTGTGCTGTCATCACTGGAACGTGTTTTCTTGGATTGAAGATTTTTTGACACGAGAGGCTGATGATCAGTCAACAGGATAAACTTTTGGCCATACAGGTAGTAATTGAATTTCTTGACTCCCCACACAAGGCTTAGGGCTTCTCTGTCAATCTGTGCATAGTTGCATTCAGCTGAAGTTAGCGTTCTTGAGGCTATTGGTCTTTGTGAGCCATCTGGAAACTTGTGCGATAACACAGCTCCTATCCCATGGGGCGAGGCATTACAAGCTAGTCGGATTGGTGAGGAGGGGTCAAAGTGCGTGAACACCCCTTCTGAAGTTATGAGTCTTTTAGTTTCTTGAAACGCTTTCTCACAGCTCTCAGTCCATTTCCATTGTGTTCCTGTCTGTAATAGTGCATTTAGTGGGTATAGGACTGAGGATAGGTTAGGCAAGAACATGTGAAAGTAGTTCAAGATATGCTCTCAGCTGAGACACATTTTCAGGTGGTGGTGCCTTAAGCACCGCTTCTATTTTGTCTTGAGACATGTGTAAGCTATCCTTGTTGATCACATGCCCACAGTATGAGATTTCCTTTTTGAAAAACTCACATTTCTGTCGATTAGCTCTGAGCCCATATTCTCGTAACCTGGTGAGCACTTGTTCAAGGTTAGAAAGATGTTCGTCGTCATCTTTGCCAGTGACAATGATGTCATCCAGGTAACACTGAGTCCCTGGAATCCCCTGCAGGACCTGGTCCATTGCCCTTTGCCAGATTGCAGGAGCTGATGCTATCCCAAACACCAACCTGTTGTACTGGTAAAGTCCTTTGTGTATATTTATTGTCAGGTATTTCTTGGATGCTTCATCAATTTCCATTTAGAGGTAAGTCTGGGTCAAATCAATTTTTGTGAAATGTTCCCCTCCTGACAGGGAAGCAAAAATGTCCTCAATTCGGGTAGAGGATACTGTACAGTGCAGAGAACTGGGTTAACAGTCACTTTAAAGTCACCACATATGCGCACCTTGCTTGGTTTTCCTGGTTTTGTGCTGGAGATTTTCTTCATCACTGGAACAATAGGCATGGCCCATTCACTCCAATCCACCTTTGACAGGACCCCAGTCTGCTCCAGATTTTTCAGCTCTGCCTCTACTGTAGGACGGATTGCATATGGCACTGCTCTGGCTTTGTGAAACTTTGGACATGCATTTTCCTCAATCTCAATCTTTGCCTTCATGCCCTGAAGTGTTCCTATTCCTTTCGTGAACACTTCCTCAGAGTCAGCAAGTATTTGTGACAGTCTCTCAGATGTCGTCTTGCTGCCTTCCTTTGCTGACACATCTAGTGCCTTGAAAGTGTGCCAATCCAACTGGATTTTCCTGAGCCATTCACATCCCAGCAACGGTGGTCTTCCATTTTTCAGTACATAGGGGTTCAGTTGTTGTGTTTTATCTCCGTAGGTCACTGTCACTTTAATTTTGCCTTTGGGACGCACCTTCTGTCCTGTGTAAGTCTTTAGTAGAAGTCTAGGTCGTTTCGAAGGTATGTGCGAAAACAGACCTTTGTAGTCATGTACAGAGGTCACTGTTAAAGCTGAGCCTGTGTCCAACTCCACTTGTGGAGTGATCCATATTACTCTTCGATCATCTGTCTCTTTCACGCTGTGAAGTTGCCGACAAAATAATTCACTTTCGTCAGAGTCGTTTTCATCAGAACTGCCTTTTTTTATTTTGTGTACCTTGTTATATTTTCCTTTCTGGGGTTTCTTGTTTCTCTGTATTTTTCCCTTTTCCTGCTGTTTACTAGCTTTGCATACTCTGCCAATGTGGCCCTGTTTTCCACAGTTTCTGCATTCTTTTTCTTTAAACCAACAGTCGTCCGGGTCATGTGACCTATTCCCACAACGGTAACATTCCTTTCCTTCATTTCTGTTCAGTGACATTATAGTTGTGGCATATTCCAGAGATTTTTGTTGTATCTCGGAAGCACTCCATTCCGCTGTTTCCATTGATATTGCAATGTTTAGCACTTTCTCAAATGTAAGTTCTCTTTCACACAGAAGCTTCTTCTGTGTGGTTTCACAGTGCATGCCACACACTAACCTGTCCCTCAATGCGTCTGATAGACCAGCTGCAAATTGACAATATTCTGATAATTTGCGCAATTCAGCACAATATTCAGAAATGCTTTCATTTTTGCTCTGATTCCAATTGTGAAATTTAAATCTTTCAGCAATGACCAGTGGTTTGGGGTTTAAATGCTGTTGGAGAGTGTCTACTATTTGCTTGAACGTTTTGTCAGCTGGCTTTTCAGGGGTTAACAAGCTCCGTAGCAGGCCGCATATTTTTGCTCCCATAATACTGAGTAAGACGCTGGCTTTCTTTTCATCATAAACACTGTTAGCCTCACAATATAACTTTTTCAATGTAAGTTGCCCAGTCTTCAATGCCACTACCAAATGCTGTAATGGTTCCAATCATCACCATCTTTGTTATGATAATTTAGCCCCGTTTTCCCCTTGTTTTCTTTTTGACTCACGTGACCTTTTTGCTAGACCACGAGCACACTCCATCTAGATGTGTGTGTGTCGCTCCTTTTTATCTCCCTTCTGGGGCAGGCAGACCCTCAGCTCATGGGGGTCAGCGCTGGCTGTGGTCTCGGCTGGACGTGCTGCGGCTCTGACTGTGTCTCCTGGCCTCATGACGTTCCCAACCCCGGCTGTGCTTCCGTTTCCTTTCAGACTCGCAGCCTCGCTCTGCCTCCTTCTCCTGCTCCTTGGCTCGTTCCTTGCGCTCTTCCTCCAAATGTCGTTATCAATTAAAACACGGTGTTCCGATACGATGTAGGTTCATTAACCTCGTCACAAATTTGTTATGTTTGTGGCCTTGTTACACAACAATGCTATTAATAAAAACGCCAGAGACGTGAGCTAAGGTTCATGGTTCTTTACTGGCTGAAACCGAACTCGGCACACACGTACAGATCAATACGCACCTAATAGCACATGCTCAATACATGCCTAATAGCGCACACAACGACGTGTCCCTACAACATAAAGTTGTCCCTTATTATACTGTAGGCCATACAGTACATATACCATATACAAGCTTGAGATTTATCTTCTTGATGGCATCCCCAAAACAAAGAACACAATAGAATCCATGAAAAGATCCACACAAAAAAGACTGTCAATCATGCAACGTGCGAAAAGAGAACAAATTGTGCAAACAATTAAAAAGTAAACAAACAATACACAGGACATGAACTGCAGAGTCCCCGAAAATTAGTGCAGAGCCACGCAGCCAGTTCAGCACTGAGGAGTGTGAAGCCCCATGGAGTAGTGAGCTGAACACTGGTTGATCCTTTGCCCTCAACCTTAGCACGTTAATCCTTTTAATCTGGCTCAGCGCTTAAACCAGCTATACATCCGCTCACTCTTTGCTCTTGGGCCCAGGCTTCGCCACTTCAATCCAGCCCAAAGTCCACTCCAGCGATGGCTGCCGTGACCAAACCTGCATTCCCAACAGTTCACTGAATCCTTCGGGATACTGCAGAAACGCCAGGCTCAAAACCATAACTCGCAAAGGGAAATTACAGGCTGCAGACTGCAGTGATTGTAGTCCGTAAAATGTATATATCTGGTAGAATAGTTAGTAGTTTTTGCTAGCTGCCCACAAAACTTCGCTGTATCTCTCCAGCACCATCTTAGGATAAAGTCCAATCATCAGAAATCCAAGGGCATGGCCAATTTTCCATTCATTAAGCTTAAGGAATAGGTGCTTTTCACTTTGCAGCCAAGTGCATGGCCAATTTTCAATTCGTTAAGGTTAAAGAATTGGTTCTTTTCTCTTTGCAGAAAAGGAGAAGAGTAAAGAAACTTGATAAAGGTCTTAAACAATTTCAAGGACATGGGACATATATACCTGAAGAAATTCTCCAAATGGTTATTAGACCCGGGACTACAGAGAGAGTTTCAGAATGTCAGATGAACAATAACATTTCTGTGAGAATAGAAAAAAAATGATAATTTATTGCCAGTACAGTGGTGAAAATGAAATGTGTTGTTTTAAAAAGAAATAGACAAATTCTTTCTGAAAGAAACAGCTCAAGCTTATTAATTCTAGAGATACATTAAAGAAAACCAATGATGGATTTGGAATTGCAGACAACATGGATTAATGCACCTGAAATTTCCATGATGTCATTGTTGAATTACTAAAAAAAAATAGCTATGGTAACTGTTTACATGAACACCTATGCTATTTTTTCTTTGATCTTCCATCAAAGGCATAGCTGAAAATCAGGATGACACCATATACCTATATATTCTTCTGTTGAAAATATCCTGTGAAAATTTGGGAAGATAAATCTCAAAATTCCTCACATCCTAAACGATGTCCTATTAGGTTCACCATATCTCTAATCTATGGCTGAGAGATAAATGTGTTTGTTTTTTTTTAAGTGCAACAACAACCATTTTATTCATCGGCATCCATTGCACACTTCAGTGGTGGCAGAACCTTTCTTGGAAAATGTAAATCAATGAACAACCTCCTCTCTTATCCCATTCCCAGCCACTCCAAAAGAAGTGTTACTCCAGAAATGATGTCACTTAAAGAAGATCAGGCATGAAAGTAACCTCAGACGTGCAAATATGACTCACACTGGAAGTCTGCTGTGGAATCTCTGGAGTGGTACCAATTTTTAATCATAGAGCACTGAAATAAATGCATATCTTCATGTTCTTCTGATCACACCCTATCCTCCAGAGCAGTGGAGCATAAGAACATGAAAAATAGAAGTAAGAGTAGGCTGCCAACACTCAATATAGGAGACAAGCATGTCATTGCATGAAACTGTAAATTCCAAGTATTTGAAGAGGTTGAGAGTGGCTTTGAGCTAGGTGATGAATTCTGGGCCCAGAGTGAGTCACTGGGCAGCATGGTCTAGGCCCAAAACCTTTTGCAGCAGCGATGCCTGGGTTCTAGTGTGAGGTATAATGCGTTGTTTTGACTATTTAAATGCTGGCCCAGATCAGAGGTGAGAGCCAATTTCACTCACTCCCAACAATGTTCACTCCTCCCTCCAGGGTGCAGAGACTTCCGCTGCTCCATTATTGGGTCAATTTAAACGCTGGCCCAGGTAGACTGAAAAGACAGGGTGTTGGTTGGGACGAGAGCTGATTTCGCACACATGGCTTGTATATTTTTTTTTCTTTTTCTTGCACATGGAGTGTTGGTCTTTTATATTTATTCTTTTTTTTCCTTTTAATTGAGTTCTTTTGGGTTTCTTCCTTTGTGGCTACCTGTGAGCAAGCAAATCTCAAGGTTGTATAATTTATACATTCTATGATGATAAATATACTCGAAATACTTGAAGTTATTCTTAACCAGTTTGTATATTCTACATGAAAATACAAAATTTTCATATAAAATAATATTATCTGTTAAGAAAATAGAACTGAACACTTACTTTCTGGTGAATAACTACCAAAAACTGCATTGATCAGTGAAGAGCTTGTACGATAGTGGCCATTAGACTTATCTTCTTTTCTGGTTATAGTTCTGAGTGTCCTGATTGAGCTACCAATTTCTAATGGTACAATATCGTCAGGTGCTACCAGCCCAGTGCCATCTTTGTTTGTCGCACTTCCTATTGAAGAATTAGTTTCTCGTTAATAAAGGAGCATATGATTGTTAAAACAAAAATCAGTTAATATGGACATCTGAAAAGAGCTGTCACATATCATCTATAGTAAACAAAACAGAGTTAAAGTTAACTCTACATTTCTCTGCACAGACACTGCCTGATTTGCTTAATATTTCCATCATTTACAATTTTTGCAAAATATGCAGCACAGGTGTACCTTTTGTAATAATCTTTTGTTCTGTTTCTCTCAGAGGCATTTTATCTTTCCAATTCAGAAAATTTGCAAACTCTAAGAAGTTGATGGTGCCAACCCCTTCCACATCACAGTAGTCAAATAATTCATCCATCAGTTTGGGGTCTAACTTCAGGTTAAATTGTAAACAGACATCTCGTAGCTCTTCTCGGTCAATTTTACCATCACCATTCTGGATAGGATCAAACAAACGAACAATAGAAATCAATCATTTTGGTTCTGACTATTAGAATCATACATTAGATATTCAAATTAAATCTCCATGAGTTTCCATCCATTCACTTTAATACGCAAACAAATTCCTGATTGATTGTGGGTGAGTGGGCTTTAGGCAATTAGGGGTGCACAGTACAGCTAAATTCTCACAAGCTATACATGTTAAGTGACAAATTGATCTTCGACACAAGAGGTGCTTCAGATGCTGGAAGTCTCGAGAAATGCACACTATGTGCTGGAGGAGCTCAGCAGGTCAGGCAGCATCTATGGATAGGAGTAAACAGTTGCCATTTCGGATTGAGATGAAGTCTTGGATGAGGGATCTTAGCCCGAAACTTTGACTGTTTATTCCCATCCATAGACAAAGGAAACCCCCAAGGTATTCTACACATATGTGAAGAACGGAAGAACTAAAGTCAGGGTAGAGCTGATCAGAGATGAAAGAGGAAACATGTGCCTGAAGTCATAGAAAGTAGGGGAAGTTCTTGAAGAATAACTTACCTCAGCATTCCTCAGTGAGACGCATCTTGACAAATGTGAGGTCAGCATAAAACAGGCTAATGTGCCGGAAGATGTTGTGGTTAAGAAAGAGGATGTGTTAGGTTCTGACAAAAATAAAATTAGGATTGAAAACACACCCAAACTGCTGGAGGAACTCAGCAGTTCAGGCAGCATCTATGGAAATGAATGAACAGTCAACGATTTGTCCGAGACCCTTCATCAGGACTGGAAATGAAGGGGAATATGCCAGAATAAAGAGTGGGGGGAGGGGAAGGTTGACAAGCTAAAAGGTGATAGCTGAAGCCAGGTGGGTGGGGGCAGGGGGATGAAGAAAGAAGCCAGGAAGTGACAACTGGAAAAGGCAAAGGGCTGCAGGAGAGGAGAATGGACAATGGGATAAAAGAAAGGAGGTTCCCTTTAGGATAGGTCATTCCTAAGGCTGGATGGGATATACCTCAGGTTACTATGGAAAGTGAAGGAAGAGATTTCTTCACTGTTGGCAATGATCTTTGAATCCACACTGGCCACAGGAGTAATACCAATGTTGAAGAAAGGTAGCAGGGATAATCCTGGGAGATATAGACCTGCGAGTCCTACATTAGTGGTGGGCAAAATATTGGAGAGGATTTATGAGCATTTGGATAAGCATCATCTGATCAGGGGTAGTCAGCATAGCTTTGTGAGGGGCAAGTCATGCCTCATAAGTCTGATTGACTTTTTCGAGGAGGTGACGAAACAAATTGATTAAGGTAGAGTAGTGGGTGTGTAAATTAACTTAGTAAAGTGATTGACAAAGTCCCCAATGTTAAACTCATACAGTAAGTCAGAAAGTATGTGATCCATGGAAACTTGAAAGTGTGGATTTGGAATTGGCTTGTCTAAAGAAAGCAGAGGGTGGTATCAGATGGAGGTATATGACTAGTAGTGTTCCGGGGGGATCTCTTCTGGGAGGCCTTGCTCTCTATGATTTATATAAATAAATTACAATGGTGATAGGAAGTTTATGAGCCCTGTAGAATTTTCTCTATTTCTGCATAAATATGGCCTAAAATGTGATCAGATCTTCAGGTAAGTCCTAAAACGAGATAAAGAGAACCCAATTAAATAAATACCACAAAAACCATTATACTTGTTCATTTATTCATTGAGAAAAATTATCCAATATTACATGTATTTGTTGGAAAAAGTATATGAACCTCTGGGGTAATGCTATTGGGAGTCAGGTGCTCCAATCAATGAGATGAGATTGGAGATGTAGACTGGAGAGGTTCCTTGCCCTATGAAAAAAAAAGACATTCAAAGTCAGGTTACTGACAGAGCCTGCTCTTCTCAAGAACGATCTGCTTACGTATACCATGCCTCGGTCAAAACAACTTTCAGGGGACCTTCAAAGAAGAATTGTAGAGATGCATCAAGCTGGAAAAGGCTACAAAAGCTTTTCTAAAGACCTGAGTGTTCATCGGTCCACAGTAAGAGAAATTGTCTGCAAATGGAGGAAATTCAGTCCTGTTGCTACTCTCCCTAGGAGTGGACAACCTGCAAAGATCACACCAAGAGCACAATATGCATTGCTGAAGGTGGAGAAAAAGAGCCCAAGGGTAACAGCAAGAGACCCTCAGAAATCTCTAGAACTTGCTAAAGTTTCTGTTCATGTGTTTCCTTTAAGAAAAACACAGAACAAGATGGTGTTCATGGAAGGTCACCACGGATTAAACCACTGCTTTCCAAAAAAAAAATTGCTGCATGTCTCAAGTTTGCAAAAGACCACCTGGATGCTCAACAATGCTTCCGGGACAATATTCTGTGGATAGATGAGACAAGAGTTGAACTTTTTGGCAGAAATGCATATTGCTATGTTTGGAAGGAAAAAGTGCATTGCACACCAATACCAGAACCTCATCCTAACTGTAAAGTATGCTGGAAGGAGCACCATGGTTTGTGGCTGCTTTACTGCCCCAGGGCCTGGACAGTTTGCAATTGTTGAGGGAACAATGAATCCAAAATTGTATCAAGACATTTTACAGGAGAATGTCATGGTAGCGGTCCATCACCTGAAGCTTAATAGAAGTTGGATTATGCAATAAGACAACGATCCAAAACACAAGTGTAAATCAACAACAGAATGGTTTAAAAAGAATTTAAAAATTGTGTTTTGGAATGGCTGAGTCAAAATCCTGACATTAAACCTATAGATATGTGGCAGGACCTGAAGCAAGTAGTTTATACAAGAAAGCCCACCAACATCCCAGAGATGAAGCAGTTTTGTAGGAAAGAATGGCCTAAAATTCCTCCAAGCCGATGTGCAGGACTGATAGACAGTTACCGGAAACGTTTGGTAAAGTTATTGTTGTACAAAGGGGTCACACCAGTTACTGAAAACAAAGGTTCACATACTTTTTCCAACAATTGTATGTAATATTGAATCATCTTTTCTCACAATAAATTAATGAACAAGTATAATGTATCTTGTGTTATTTATTTAATTGGGTTCTCTTTATCTCGTTTAAGAACTTGTGAAGATCTAATCACATTTTAAGTCATATTTATGCAAAAATAGAAAATTCTACAGGGTTCATAAACTTTCTAGCACCACTGTAGATGAGAACACAAATGGGCGGGTTTGTAAGTTTACAGATTGCATCAAGTTCAGTGGTGTTCTGGATAGTGTAGTAGGTTGACACAGGTTACATCAGGACATTGATAGAATGCAGAACTGATCTGAAGAGTGGCAGATGAAGTGCAATCCAGAAAAGTATGAAGTGATACACTTTGGCAGGTCAAACTCGAAGGCAGAGTACAAGGTTGATGGCATGATTCTTAACATGTGGAGGAACGGAAGGATCTTGGGGTCCAAGTCCATTGATCCTGTAAAGTTGGCCACATAAAATATTCCATACATGGATTATTGTTTTCAGTTCTGGTCATCTCATTATGGGAAGGATGTGGAAGCTTCAGGGAGACTTATCAGGGTGTTGCCTGGATTATAGAACATGTCTTTAGAGGAAAGGCTGAGCTAGCCAGGGGATTTCTCCTTAGAGCAAAGCAAGATGAGCGAAGGCTTGATAGAGGTTATGAGACGATAAGAGTGGGCAGTCAGCACATTTTTCCCAGGGTGGCAATGGCTAATACGAGAGGACATACTTTTAAGGTGATTGGAGAAAAGTATAGTGGGAATGTCAGAGGTAACTGTTTTTTTGTACACAGAGTATTAAGTAGATGGAACACACTGCTGGATGCTGGAGTTGGTAGTAGAGACAGATACATTAGGGACAATTGACAGACTCTTAGATAGGTATATGAATGAAAGAAAAATGGTGGACTATGTGGGGGTGAAGGGTTAGTTTGATCTTGGAGTAGGTTAAAAGGTCAGCACAACAATATGGCCCAAAGGACCTGCACTGTACTGTACTATTCTATGTTCTATTATATATATATTTTTAAAATCCAGATAACTTTTAACTTTTAATAAGAGGAATAGATAGAGTGGATAGCCAGCGCCTCTTCCCCAGGGCACCACTGCTCAGTACAAGAGGACATGGCTTTAAGGTAAGGGTGGGAAGTTCAAGGGGGATATTAGAGGAAGGTTTTTTTACTCAGAGAGTGGTTGGTGCGTGGAATGCACTGCCTGAGTCAGTGGTGGAGGCAGATACACTAGTGAAGTTTAAGAGACTACTAGACAGGTATATGGAGGAATCTAAGGTGGGGGCTTATATGGGAGGCAGGGTTTGAGGGTCGGCACAACATTGTGGGCCGAAGGGCCTGTACTGTGCTGTACTATTCTATGTTCTATGTTCTATTATCCTTTATGATTTGGAATTCTCCTATCTTCTTGAGAACTTATTTTATTCCTAAATATATAACCTAGCATTTTAAGAAGTCTGGTCTAGATATTAACCTATAAAAAGATATATTGACTGACACATAGTACAACTTTCATTCCATGAAGCTTGTCTAGTTCTCAAAATAATGAAAGATATATTTCTATCAGAAATAACTTCATTATATACTTTCTAAGTTAAATACTTTCTGCATACCCAAACGTCAAAACATGTTCTTGTAAGGTTATGTATTATTCTCAGCACACTGTTCAATAGCCAAATAATTAGATTAAGGTTAAAATAAAAATGGAAAACAAAAGCACTAATTACTGGAACCAGATTTTACTTGCTCATTAATTTAAAAATGAGTACTAGCTGTGCAACTGTTACATTTTTATAACATTAACAGAAAGCTAATAAATAAATTACTCACTTTGTCATAATGTTTAAAAGCTTCAAGAAGTGTTCTGAAATTCTGAAAGTTAGCTTTTTTTAAATGCTGGCGAATAGTATTTAAGTTGCCCTTTTCCCTATCCTTCTCTCGGTTGAATTTAGTAGGAATCTTATTGTAAATAAGATCTCCAACTCCTGAAATAAAAAATTAATTCATTGCAATGATGCATGGAATAGAGACATTCATTGGATTTGCATATAACTGTAGTGCTCAGAATTTGATTGCAACTTCCAGCTCCGTAGATTCATCTGGAGCAATAGGTGCCAATTTGCTTCAATTCAGATTGCAACCCACTCAGTCAAATTTGTAAAATACTTCAGTAAAATAGATGAATGGTATTGAACTGAAACATTTACTTCATTCCTTTCTCGACGCAAACTGCCTGAGAATTTTTGCTTTTAATAATGAAAGACATGTTTGTGCTTATGAAGCACTTAACCAATATTAGACATATTATAGCACAAATCTGTATGTTATGCCTTTATGATCTCGGGTGCAATGCCAGACACTTAACTGTACAGTATTTAACATTTAGAAATTACATAATTTAAAGGAATCTTCATGGCTTGCAAGTTAGTTGCTCATTGATTTTAACACATGTTGATTGGTATAAGGTATGATTTAGCCTTTCCAGGTCTTGTTCATTGCAAAGTACGCAAGAAGCTTTTGCTTCAAGTATTTAGCAAAATCCAACTTTTGCTAGGAAAGCCACCAACCGCAATGATGTTAAATCACAGACATCTCATAATAAGTGCCACAACTAGGAGAGCTTTAATTCATTCATGATGATCACTGTCTCTATAAAAATTGCTCTAATTGAATTTCAGAACAAGGTCCTAGAGCTAAATGGCCTACTCCAGTTCCCATGATATTCCATTTTACTTTGCTCTAAGAACTTCAGGAATTTAAAGTCAATTAAATATTGCCTTATCATAGAATATTGCATTACCCTTGGATTGTTTACATTGGTATATTAATTTATTAAAACATAAACTTCTGTCATTTTCAAACTCTTGTCTCAGAATTGCCTACTTACTGCCACATGTAACTATCCAAATTCTCTCAGTATTAAAAACCAACATTATTAAATCCTTATGAACTTTCCATCAATGAGAATCTCATCAATATTCCACGTTCCAACTCTCCAATTGTCTTACGTTGTAAGAGAACATATAAATCAGACAGTGTCAGTATCTGTATTCATATAAAAGGTATGGATTCTATTACTAGTAATTTGAATAATTAGAAATTTATCCTCATGATCACAATAGCCAAATACAATAAAGCTTTTTAATAAAACAGCTCACAATGCATTACTTTCCAATGCTATGTGAGCCAAATCAATTATTTCTAGAGTCATAACTCAGCCTTTTGCATCTCTCGTAGATGCTCTCTGCTGGTAGAAAAAAGGATGACCTCTCACAACCTCGGGATATCCCTCAGGTTTTACATAGTAGATTTATGCCACACTACAGATTTGTCTGTCAGCTCATGAAAATTAACCAAGGTGAACTCTCTACTTCCAAAGAAAGAAGTGCAAATAAATACATATATATATGCAAATGAAGCTTAAAGTTTCAAAATAATATCTTAGTGTTCATCCACTTTAAACCAATGTACATGCCAATGTTAATCTGGCATGTTTATTCATCTGGAAATATCAGTTTAACTTTACATCATTACCATACTCATCAGGATGCAGCAGGACACCAAATGTATGATTAGGGGGAACCTTCAGCGTATCTACAATTCTGAAAGAACGAAAGAGAAAAAAAAACAAAGAAAATTCTTAATGGCAGCAATAAATTTCGAAATGAGTGAATATAATACAAAGACAGATTTGACTTACTGCCTAAATACTGCACCTCCAAGGTTCCCAAATCGTTAGCCAGCAATATCAGGGACATCCCACCCAAAGAATATCACTCGAAGTTGTGAATAAAAACATAGAACAACCAACACTGAAGTAGCAATTAGTAGATAGTTCCACAACTTTCCCTGTTCATAGTTAATTTGCCTTTTGGCACCTACTACCATTACTGATTCCCCTGCTGAAGAATTACCCTGCAGTTTTCCTGTGATACAATAGCTTGCTGAATGTGGAGCCAGGAGAAATATCTCTCCTCTTCCACCATCTCACCAACCCACTTTTGACTGCTAATGCACCCAGCCCCTCTGAGGTGTCCCTGAGTTGTGTCTGAGGTCCACAACTTTGAGGTGACCCTATTTCTCTTCCCCAGAAGGTCAGCCTATCTCCAACCTAACACTATCTTCTACCTTTGCTTCAGTATTCAACAGGGAAAAAGACCTTGGCAATTGTGGAGTTGACTTACAGCGGACTGAAATGCTTGAGCATATAGACATTAAGAAAGAGGATGTGCTGGAGCTTTAGAAAAGCATTAAGTTAGATAAGTGACTGGGACCAGATGGCATATACCCCAGGCTACTGTGGGAAGCGAAGGAGGAGTTTGCAGAGCCTCTTGCAATGATCTTTGCATCATCAATAGGGCATGTAGAAGTACCAGAGGATTGCAAATGTTGTTCCCTTGTTCAAGAAAGGGAGTAGAGATAACCCAGGAAATTATAGGCCAGTGAGTCTGACTTCAGTGGTGGCTAAGCTGATGGAGAAGATCCTGAGAGGCAGGATTTATGAACATTTGGAGAGGTATAATATGATTAGGAATAATCAGTGTGGCTTTGTCAAGGGCAGGTCATGCCTTACGAGCCTGATTGGGTTCTTTAAGGATGTAACAAAACACATCGATGGAGGAACAGCAAAGGATGTAGTGTATATGGATTTCAGTAAGGCATTTGACAAGGTTCCCCATGCTAGGCCTCTTCAGAAAGTAAGAAGGCATTGGATCCAAGGAGACTTTGCTTTGTGGATCCAGAATTAGCTTGCCCACAGAAAGCAAAGGGTGGTTGTAGGTGGTTCATATTCTACATTGAGGTCAGTGACCAATGGTGCAAGGATCTGTACTGGGGCCTCTCCTCTTTGTGACTTTTATAAATGACCTGGATGAAGAAGTAGAAGGATGGGTTAGTAAGCTTACTGTTGATACAAAGGTTAGGAGTGTTGTGGATAGTGTGGAGGGTTGTCAAAGGTTACAGCACGACATCGATAGGATGAAGAACTGGGCTGAGAAGTAGCAGATGGACTTCAACCCAGATAAGTGTGAAGTGGTTCATTTTGGGAAGTCAAATCTGAAGACAGAATATAATATTAATGGTAAGACTCTTGGCAGTGTGGAGGATCTGAGAGATCTTGGGATCCGTGTCGATAGGACACTCAAAGCTGCAACGCAGATTGAATCTGTGGTTAAGAAGGCATACGGTGTATTGGCCTTCATTAATCGTGGGATTGAGTTCAGGAGCCATGAGGTAATGTTACAGCTGTATAGGACCATGGTCAGACCTCACTTGGTGTACTGTGTTCAGTTCTGGTCACCTCACTACAGGAAGGGTGTGGATACTATAGAGAGAGTGCAGAGGAGATTTACAAGGATGTTGCCTGGATTGGGGAACATGCCTTATGAGAATACGTTGAGTGAACTTGGCCTTTTCTCCTTGGAGTGACAGAGGATGAGCGGTAACCTGATTGAGGTGTATAAGATGATGAGAGGCATTGATCGTGTTGATAGCCAGAGGCTAACACGAAGGGGCATAATTTTAAGGTGTTTGGAAATAGGTACTGAGGGGATGTCAAGGGTAGGTTTTTCACGCAGAGAGTGGTGGGTGTGTGGATTGCACTGCCGGCAGTGGTGGTGGAAGCAGATACATTATAACCCACCACTTCTTCATCCAGGTCATTTATAAAAACCTCAAAGAGGAGGGGTCCCAGTACAGATCCTTTTAAGGGCCTCTTACATAGGTACGTGGAGCTTAGAAAAATAGAGGGCTATGCACTAGGGAAATTCTAGGCAGTTTCTAAAGTAGGTTGCATGGTTGGCACAACATTGTGGGCTGAAGGGCCCGTAATGTGCTGTAGATTTCTATGTTCTATAGTGGTTCATATCCAAGGTTATGACCACCCAGCATCACTCTAAAACTCTATCACTTATCTTTCAAGTTTCCTTTCGCAGGGCTCCAAGCATAAAAATGTGAGAAAATAGAAACAGGAAAGGCCACTCAACCCCTCAAGACTGTCCCACAATTCAGTATAATCATGGTGGATTGAACCCAGGCCTCATTTCCTTTTCTCTGCCAGTTCCCACAGCTTTTCATTCTTTGATCTTTCAAACACGGGATATCTGCTTCCACTTTAAATACCACATATTATCTAGCATCCACAGCCCTCTGGGGTAGAGAATTCCAGAACTTCACCACCCTCTGTGACAAAAGGTTTAGCTATGTTTTAACTATGTTGTTAGGAAAATGTCAGACATGGGACATCTTCCAGAGTTATGGAATAGGGTTAGCAGGCGTTAGCACAAACAAGAACCAGTCTTCAAAAAAACCTGCTAATATGAAAAGTACAAGCAGCACTTTGAAACTTGGATACTTATCATTCCAATTTTTTTTTTCCAAATAGATTGTCCCTTTCTTTTTTGGGCAACCCTGTTCTTCTTCACCTACTTATGATACTTAATTCATCTTCTTATGCAATTCATATGTTTAATATTATTAGCAGCATCTACATCTCATAAAACAAAGGTTTGAGCATCAGAGTATAATATATTCAAAACTGCCTTTAGCCTATTTTGTTAATTACACTTTAGTTTAACAAATTGATTACATCAAAAAATTAATGATTCCAGTTAATACTGATCCATAATGTATGTTTAGATGGAACATAAAGATATACAACTAATGGTGGATAAACGGTGTGAAAACTTAATGCTTATTGATTGCTGGTCATATATATTTCATGTATTTCTGAACATTGCAATTTGGAAAAGTTCCAAAAATTGACTGATATTGTTAAGGTCAATGTCTGCAACTTAGAACAAATTAAAGAGTAAGTATTAGTGCATACACTTATGTTATTATTTTCCTTAATTTTAATAGCTGATTTATGTTTCTAACAGAGATTCGGCTGGACCAAAGCAATCATACAACAGTTCCTATCGAATCAGCTCCTCCTAATTCCAGTTTGATAAGTAAGACCTGGATAAAGAAACAAAAGGGAGGAACAGCCACTTTGTTTAATAATTCTTATCAGTGTAAGCAGATATCATATGAAACATTTGCATCTCATCTTTTGAATATCTTGCACTTCAGTTGAAATCTTCCTGTCATGCTTTATTTTTAACTATATATATATATGCCACCAAAATACTTTGCAACCTTTTTTGATGACTTTTCTGAACTACTGTCTATTGTTTGCATTGACTTTGACTGGGTAGTCATAGTTGGTGATTTTAATATTCATGTTGATAACCCCAAGGGCAGTAGCGCTAATGAACCATTCTGCATCCAGGACAACTATGGACTGACACAACTTGTGACAGCATCCACACAGAGCAAGGGCCACAACATCGACCTACTCATTTCCAAAGTTCTTAACATTTCTGAGGTTGTGGTAACTGATGTTGGTCTTTCTAATCTTTTCTGTTTTTTTTTAAATTACTATGTTTCGATCCACTAGCACTCAAACAGAGGTAATCACAAAATGGTTTATCACTGAAAACACCAAGGTATTATTCAAGCAGGCATTTTCTCCCACACCTGCCCTCTCTTGTGTCTGTCAATGATCTTGTAGACCATCTCAACTCTAAAAGTACAGATGTCATTGATGCAATTGCCCCCACAAAAGTAATTTCTAGAAAGAAAAAAGCACCACGGAGAAACACCTTGCTGGTTAACCTCCAAAAAAGAGAGTGTCGAAAAGCTGAACACAGGTGGCAGAAACAAAACACCAGGTCCATTACAACAGTTATAAAGAAACACTTTGTATTTATAACTTAGAGTTGATATGTGCAAGGCAGTCCTTCTTCTGATATTATAAACAAAAACAGCAATATGCACATGCCTTATTTGCTACAGTTGATAGGTTCACGCATCCTCCTGTATCAGTAGTGCCCAAACTTCTGTCTACAAAGTCAGGTAATGACCTTGTGTTCTTTTTTACTGACTAAATTCAGAAGATTAGACATGCTGTCAACGTCTCTGCATCAGGTCAGAAGTCAGTGCAATCCTTTCTCTCACTTAGAACTTAGTTAAGATGACACAATTCAAACCTATTGACTATAAAACTCGAAGAAATTGTGCTACACCTGAAATCCTCCTCCCGTTCCCTTGACATTTTACCTGCAAACTTTTATTGAAATGTTTTTAATTGCGTGGCACCAGACATACTGCAAATAGTCCACACTTCTCTTCTATCAGGCTGCTACCTAAAGCACTGTAACCCGCAGTTATTAAGCCTCTTTTAAAAAAGAACAAACCAGATGCCTCAGTAATTAATAACTACAGGCTTATATCAAAATTACTATGTTTAAGTAAAATCATTGAAAAGATTGTTTACCAACAACTTAACAGCTTTTTAGCACTAAGCAACTGTACAGATGCTTTCCAGTCTGGATTTTGACAACACCATAGCACTGAGACTGTTCTGGCTAAGGTTTTAAATGACATCCGCTAAAAACATGATGATGATAAAATTTCAGTTTTCGTTCTACTGCTTTTGACACAGATGATCATGGTATTTTACTGGACAGATGGAAAACTGTGTGGGACTTTACAGTACAGTCCTAAAGTGGTTTAAATTGAATTTACAGGACAGGGACTATTTTGTATCAATTGGTAGCTACATATCTGACCAAACAAAAATGACCTGCAGAGTGCCTCGTGTCCATACTAGAGCCTCTTCTGTTTAACATGAGCTCCCACTAGCTCAAATCATGGGGAGCAACAAAATATCTTATCATAATTATGCGGATGATACTCAGATTTATACAACAGTGTCATCAAGTGACTATGGTGTCATACGGTTACTAAAAAATCTGTATTGAACAAACCACTGATTGAAAGATCCAAAATTTCCTCCTGTTAAACAAAGAGGAAACTGAAATAATTGTTTTTGGTGTCAAAAATGAACGATTAAAAGTCAGTGCTCACTTAGAATCCCTGTCGTTACAGTCCACAAACCAAGTCAGAAACCTTGGTTTTGGGATGGACTCCGACTTAAATTAACACAATTACAAAGTCAGCCTACTACCATCTTAAAAATACAGCGAGAGTTAAAGGGCTTAAGTCTCAGCAAGATTTAGAAAAACTGGTCCATGCATATATTTTTAGTTGGCTTGACTATTGTAAAGGTGTTTTCACAGGTCTCTGTAAAAAATTTCCCCAGATAGCTGCAGCTCATTCAGAACGTGCTGCTAGAGTTCTCAGTAAGACCAAGAAAGTAGAACACATCACTCCAGCTCTCAGATCACTACACTGGTTTCCTGTCCGTCAGAGGATTGACTTTAACATATCACTTCTGGTTTATGAAGCACTGAATGGTCTAGGGCCAAAATACATCTCCGATCTCTTGCTGCATTGTGAACCTTCCCAAGTTCTCAGGTCATCTGGGGTGGGTTTGATTACCATCCCCAGGTTTAAAACTAAACATGGTGAAGCAGCTTTTAGTTACTATGCCCCACATATCTGGAATAACCTTCCAGAGGATCTGAAATTTGCCCCAACTTTAAGCTCTTTTACAACGAGGCTTAAAACTTCCTTTTTGCTGTAGCTTTTAATTAGAATCTCCTGCACTTTAACTTCTATCTCTTTATTATGTGTGATTTTACTCTCTTTATATTGTCTGAAATTTGATGTTTGATTTTTATATCTTGTTTTATGTAAAGCACTTTGAACTGCCTTGTGTTTGAAAAGTGCTATACAAATAATCTTGCCTTGCCTTGCCTTGCCTTAATTCTTTGCCAGAGGATGGTGACTCTTTGCAAGCTGCTGATCTATTTGTTACACTTATCAACGTTCCTTAAGGCTGTTGTATCCAGCGTGGCAGTGGGAATAAGCTCCCACTGCCTAATAAATGTTCCCAATGGCAAATGCCTCAAATAGTCTCTGACAACCAAATCCAGTTCCTGGCCTTCACGTGTGGCTTAGCTACTAGGCCCAGTGGAACCATTTCCACTGACAGGAGAAGGGGCAAAGGTGGGTTATTGGCACCTTAAAACCAGTTGCTTCTGATAGATGGGGCTCATCAGCTGAGGTTGGCAGCTCATCTAGGAGAAGGAAAACTATGATCTCAAACCTCCGCTGCCTTACGGCTATACCCACTCATGGGGAAGGCTTCAGGAGTAAACCCTGAGAGAAAATTCCGGAGCAGGAGTCCCTAAGGCAGTCCTTCATTGAGTTCACACAGACTGGCAACTCCCGCAACGTTGCTGGTGCCAAACTGTATTGGTCACTGCTGTTCCTTTGGGTTCATCAGATATGTGGAGAGGAGGAGTTGTTACAAGTGCAACAGCTTGTACTCCATATTGTAGTGCCCTGGCTCGCGTACCTAGACAGCTAGGACGCGATATCCATGGTCAGTGGCTTTTTTGCTCTTTAAAATCTCAATTCTAAGAATATGAACTGCACTTTATCTGTAACTGTAATACTGCAGTTTCCATTGTTTTCTTTTCTCCTGTCTCAATATACTGATGTATGGAATGATCTGACTAGATGGCACACAGTAAGGATTTTCACGCTTTCTCAGTACATGTGATTATAATAAACCAATTCCAATTCTAACATATACATATCCTAGAGATTTATTGTAATATCTGTATGATGGTATTTATTCCATTCTATTGTTCACTGGGAAATTTAAGATCTGATAATTGATAGAAAGAACAGCGTTTACTGCCCATCTCTAATTGCCCCAGGGATATTTTATGAGTAAGCTACATTTTATTAGACGTGAGGAGTCACATACAAATCAGACTGGCTAAGAACTCCTGATTTCCTTCCCTAAAGTATGCTAATGAACCAAATGGGTTTTCACAACAATCCAAACAACAGGAATTCTGCAGATGCTGGAAATTCAAGCAACATACATCAAAGTTGCTGGTGAACGCAGCAGGCCAAGCAGCATCTACAGGAAGAGGCGCAGTCGACGTTTCAGGCCGAGACCCTTCGTCAGGACTAACTGAAGGAAGAGTGAGTAAAGGATTTGAAAGCTGGAGGGGGAGGGGGAGATGCAAAATGATAGGAGAAGACAGGAGGGGGAGGGATAGAGCCAAGAGCTGGACAGGTGATAGGCAAAAGGGGATACGAGAGGATCATGGGACAGGAGGTCCGGGAAGAAAGACAAGGAGGGGGGGTGACCCAGAGGATGGGCAAGAGGTATATTCAGAGGGACAGAGGGAGAAAAAGGAGAGTGAGAGAAAGAATGTGTGCATAAAAATGAGTAACAGATGGGGTACGAGGGGGAGGTGGGGCCTTAGCGGAAGTTGGAGAAGTCGATGTTCATGCCATCAGGTTGGAGGCTACCCAGACGGAATATAAGGTGTTGTTCCTCCAACCTGAGTGTGGCTTCATCTTTACAGTAGAGGAGGCCGTGGATAGACATGTCAGAATGGGAATGGGATGTGGAATTAAAATGTGTGGCCACTGGGAGATCCTGCTTTCTCTGGCGGACAGAGCGTAGATGTTCAGCAAAGCGGTCTCCCAGTCTGCGTCGTTTGCAGCAATCCTTTGGTTTTTGGTGCCTGTTTTAACTATAGATCTGTCTTTAATGCCAGTTTATTAATTGAATGTAAATTCTACAGCTTTGATCACAGACTCTGGATTGGTGGTCCAGGCTTCTGGATTGCTAATCTGGTAATTTAACCACTATGTCACCACCAGCTAAAAATAGAAAAATAGTAAGCAGTACTAAGCAGTAAACAAATATTAAATACAGATCATAGGGGATAAGTAACTATAAATAAGGACCACTCCCACTGAATCCAGATAACCTAATAGCAGAAAGAAGGTATCTGCATTAAACTAGGAAAATGAGCAACGGACATGGAATAATAATCATGAGAAATTACAGCTATCCTGAAATGAACTGGCCGTCAGTGTTGGGAAAAGCGAACAAGGGAATGGAGTTCAGATAATGTGTATGGGATTTCTTCCTAATATAGTGTGCAAGAAAGCCAAAAAGGAAAGACTAACAACTCACTTTGATTATCAGGGATGAACGGCAGCAAGCAAGATAATTAAAATCAGAATAAATTCTAGCGAATAGTGAATCTACTATAGCATGATGGAACAATTACTGAGAAGGAAACAAATAGGATAAAGGTCACATATTTCCAATGCACTGACAAGCAATGTTGTGCAAATGTGAAAATTTTAAACTATATGGTGAGTCCAGGAAAAGTATACACAACTAAAATAAGAATGAATTAAGCACTAATGGGGCACTATGAATGAATAAAACTACTGGGAGAGAAATTCATCCTTCTTCACTAACACAAATCATGCCTTCTTCAATTTCAAATCTGTTTTTATCTTCTGGTTTCTTTGGGTCAAGATGACCTGCTTCTATCAAAGCTTTAAAAGTTCCAATATGACTGATCAGGGCTTAGGGACACCCGCTCTGGATTTTTCCTCTGGGCTTACTCTCAAAGCCTTCTCCATGAGTATGTATAGCCACAAGGCAGCAGAGGTTTGAGATCAGAGGCTTCCTTCTAGATGAGCTGCCAACCATGGCCGATGAGCCCCATCATGGGATCCGCAGACTCTGGTGCAGGTGGGGTGGGCCAGTAGGTAGTTTAGGAGCTGGTGATTGCTTCCATCATTTACAGTGTTTTTCTGTGCTCTGGACAAATTTGCTTTCTCTATTCATATAAAACAATAACATTAAGCCACTGGGAGGCCTCATATGAAACTGTCACAGATAGGAGCAGAACATGTCATTCAGCGCGTCAAGTATGTCTGCCAATCCAGCATGGATGATTTATTATCCCTCTCAACCCCATTCTTCAGCCCTCTCCCTGCAACCTTTGAGACTCTGTTTAGTCTAGAACCCATCAACCTCTGCTTTAAATACACCCAAAGAAATGGCCTGCACAGCTGTCTGTGGCAATGAATCCTCTGGTAAAGAAATGTTTCCTCATCTCTGTTGTAAATGGATGCTTCTCAATTCTGAGGCTGTGCTTTCTGGTCCAAGACTTCCCCAATCTAGGAAACATCCTCTCCACATTCACTCTGTCTAAGCCTTTCAATATTCAATAGGTTTCAATGAGATATCCCCTCATTCTTCCAAACTCCAGCAAGTACAAGCCCAGAGCAATCAAATGCTCCTCATATGTTAACCCTTTATTCCTGGGATAATTCTCATGAACATTCTCTGGACCGTTTCCAATGCCAGTATATCTTTTCTTCGATAAGGGGCCCATAACTACTCCAAGTGTGGTCAGATCAATGCCTTACAAAGCTGCAGCATTACAAGGCAACATTGCTTTTATATTATAGTCCTCTCGAAATGAAT
This sequence comes from Mobula hypostoma, assembly GCF_963921235.1. Lineage (NCBI taxonomy): Eukaryota > Metazoa > Chordata > Chondrichthyes > Myliobatiformes > Myliobatidae > Mobula > Mobula hypostoma. The sequence continues at coordinate 169,588,975 of NC_086099.1, forward strand.
GCTAACATTGCATTTGCTTTCATTACCACCAACTCAAGTTAACCTTTAGGGAATCCTGCACAAACCCTCCCAAGACCTTTGGCAAGTCTGATTTTTGAATTTTTCCCCCATTTAGAAAATAGTCCACACCATTATTCCTTCTGCCAATGTTTATGACCATGCACTTCCCTACACCATATTCTATCTGCCATTTCTTTGCCCATTCCCCCAATCTGTCTAAGTCCTTCTGCATCCTTCAGAAGGCACTCTGCTACTTCAACACTATCTACCCCTCCACCTATCTTCATATCATCTGCAAATTTGGCCACAAAGACATCAATTCCTTCATCCAAATCATTGACAAACAGTATAAAGTGAAAAGAAGTGGTCCCAGTACCGATCCCTGCAGCACACCATGAACCACCAGCAGCCAACCAGAAAACACTGCCTTTATTTCCACTCTCTGCCTCCTGCCAGTCAATCTTCTATCCATGCTAGTATCTTTTCTGTAACACCATTGGTTCTTATCTTACTAAGCAGCCCTATGTGTGATTCCTCCTCAAAGACCTTCTGAAAATCCAGATAAACAACAGCCATTGATTCTGCTTTGTCTATCCTGCCTGTTATTTCCTCAAAGAATTCCAATAGATTTGTCAAGCAGGATTTCCTCTTGGGAAAACCATGCCTATTTTATCATGTGCCTCCAAGTACCCTGAAACCTCACCCTTAATAATAGATTCCAATATCTTTCAAACCACTGAAGTCAGGCTAACTGGCCTATATTTCCTTTATAAAGAGTGGAGTGACATTTGCAATTTTCCAGTCCTCCAGAACCATACCAAAATCTAGTAATTCTTGAAGGATCATTACTAATGCCTCTACAATCTCTTCAGCTACCTCCTTCAGACCCTGGGCCGTAGTCCATCTTGTCCAGATGACTTATCTACCTTCAGACTTTTCAGCTTCCCAAGTACCTTCACCTTAGTAATTGCAATGACACTAACTTCTGCCCACTGACACTCTAGCATTTCTGGCATTCTGCTATTGTCTTCTACAGTGAAGACTCATGCAAAACATTCAAGTTTGTCCGCCATTTCTTTATCCTCCATTACTATCTCTCAAGCAACATATTTCTGCGGTCCGATATCCACTCTCACCTCACTTTTACTCTCTATATACCTGAAAAAAACTTATTGTATCCTCTTTTATATTATTGGCTAGCTACCTTTGTATTCAATCTGTTCTCTCTTTATGGCTTTTTAAATTGCCTTCCGTATGTTTTTAAAAGCTTCCCAATCCTCTACCTTCCCATTAATTTTTGCAATAACATATGCTCTCTCTTTTGCTTTTATGCTGTGTTTGACCTCCCTTGTCAGCCACATTTGCTCTTTACAATACTTCTTCATCTTTGGGATGTATCTTTCCTGCACCTTCTGAATTTCCCCCTGAAGCACTACCCATTGCTGTTTTGCTGTCATCTCTGCTACTGTCACCTTCCAATCAACTTTAGCCAGCTCCTCTCTCATGCCTTTATAAATCCCTTTACTCCACTGTAACACTGATACATCTGATTTTAGTTTCTCCTCAAAGTGTAGGATGAATCCTATCATGTAATGATCACTGCCTTCTAAGACTTCCTTTATCTTAAGCTTCCTAATCAAATATGGGTCATTACATAACACCAATCCAAAATTGTCATTCCCCTAGTGGCCTCAACCATTTGTAGAAAGCCAATTCATAGGCATTCTACAAATTCCATCTCTTGGGATCCAGCACCAGCCTGATTTTCTCAGTCTCCCTGCGTATTGAAATCCCCCATCATTAATGTAACATTGGCTTTCTTACACGCCTTTTCTATCTCAATTCCATCTCCAGATCTCATAGGCTTGGGGCAGAAAAAAAATTAAGGGCTAGTTCTTCACTGTTTCTGCAGAGGATCCATCCGTATATTTCTCACATTCACAATTTTCAGGAAAATCATAACTAATAATATCAATGTCTCCCACAAAACTTCATTTGACTTACGGATCAAGGACTTTTCCAACTTGATGATGTGTTTTTTCTCTGTAGTCATCAATTATTTTTGATACAATCTTTGCAGACTTTTGTCTAGAAAGAATTGGAAATTAGAACTGTGAGGGAAGAAACAAAGATGCTGGAAATACTCAACAGGTCAGGTAGCATCTATGGAATGAAACATTAGCTCTGCTTCTTTTTCCACAGATGTCGCTGACATCAAGTATTCCAACGTCTACAGGTATTGTGAGTACTACACGTACACTTATACACTTCATTGGGAAATCTACCAATTCTAATTAACAACCCAATAGCATTGATTTTATATAAACTGTGTACTGATAGCTTTCATGCATTCTATTTTACATTTCTTTAAAAGGTGATCAGTATGACAATGTATCTGCCAAAATCTCAGTTAGCACCTACTTTAATACATTTATTAAGTGTAGGCATTACTGGAGCAGCCAGTGTGAATTCCAAAGCTCTAATCCTGGAAATAATCAGCCTTTGTAAATTGGTTCAAATCATTAAGTGAAGATAATCATACAATGCTATCCAAAGGGTTTTATCAGAATAGCAGCAATGAAATTGGTCTTGAAATTCCTCCCTAGTCAATAGCACGAAATAATTACATCAATGTATTGTCCAAAATGTATATTCATATGCACAAGTACATGCAGCACTGGTGCAGTGAAAACTTGCAGCAGCATCACAGGCACAGAGCTTCATATAAGCAGCATTCACAAGAGAAGCACAGAATAATCATTAAATTATACACAACTTATCAAGAAAAAACAAGTTGCAAAGAAACGAAGTCCATTTTAGTGCGGAGTGTTCAGACAGGTCACGATGTTGCTAAAATAAATTGGTAATTAGCATTTTGCCTGTTGGTTCAGGAACTGAATGGTTGAAGGGAAGTTGCTGTTCTCGAATCTGGTGGGTGGGACTTCAGGTAACTCCTGCCCTATGGTAGCTGTGAAAAGATGGCATGTCCTGGATGGTGGAAATCTTTGATAACAGATGTTGCCTTCCTGAAGCAGTGCCCCCAATGGACATTACCATTGGTGGGAAGGGACATGCTCATGACGTCCACTACTCTCCACAGCTTCTTATATTCCTGTGCAGTCAAAATGCCACAGTAGACCATGATGCAACCTGTCAAGATACTTTCAATAGTATAATGTAAAGTATTTAAAAAGTCAAGGAAAATGAGAGAGAGGCACAAAAAAACATGATTTAAACCCCATTATGATCCTTTTGTTAAGCATTGAGATGGTCTTTTACATTCCAATGGTTATTTTGAAGTCACTGATCTTCTGACAGTTCAGTCGCATTTCTGTCTCAGTCTTAGTAAAGCCTGGCAGTAAATTTATAAATCAATCAATGTACAAACCCAACGGCTATGTTTCATTCAGGATATCATGCTTCACCAGGGAAGAGAGAAACAGGATTTCAGCACAGCACCAATCTTTGTAATGAATACTTACTGTTGCAGTTCAGTTAACCAGTGCAATGATTTTGCAGCCAATCGTCCATCACTGAAATAAGGAGTCTCTATTCCAAATGCACTTTCTTTGCTGATTCTTGACCAATTGTACTTTCTATCCACCTGCTCCCCTATGGAAATAGTTTAAATCAGTATAACATTGGAATTTCTTGCTTTGTTTCTGCTCAGCCAAATGTACCATTATAAATAATTCATGGGGAAGAATTAAAAACAAAGTGAAACAACTTTTCCATCTTTGTTTATGATAATCAAAACAAAACTGCATGCTGAGCATTTTGATTTAGATTGATGATTTCAGTTAAGTTCAAGGTCTACCTTTCACACCTTCAAAAAGCAACCTGCTACTACGTTGCTCACTAACCATCCCATTATGCAATCTGTGACCACGTAAAAATGGAACCAGTTTGGTCTCTGGATGGTTGCTAAATCAATCTTATATATTGCACACCTGAAGGAAATTCCAAATAACAATTGCTTGAAGACTCATAGATTCATAAACGCATAGAGCCAAAGAAGCAGATAAGAAGTCCCCTTGCCCATCATGAAAATTACTGTCCTGGTTATTACCAAATCCAGATTTTATGCCAAACTGAGTCACTTATCAGACTCCAATCTTAATCCTTCATGTAGAAAACTACAATAGTTTACGTACTTGTGGATGCAGTGGATTCCAGTTAACCAGGCCATTGTTTAATCAGGGCAGTCATTCATTTAGGAGAACTCTTAAGAACAAAAACCAAATCGAGAAAATAGCCAGGACTTCCCTCATTTATTTGGGGCACTATGCCACTTAATTGGGGCAGGAGACTGTTGCTGATCAATTTCTAACCATCATCAGTTGTATGCACTTGCCTGGCTGTTAGATGCTACATCATGTTTACAGTGATCAGTTTTTATATAGTGTCAGTTTCATGTGGCTGTGCTCAAAAAGCAGTGATTTGTGTCACTGATGGTTGGCAAGAAATAAGCAGTAAGACAATTCGGAACGGTTTTGCTCACTGTGGTTTCAAGCATTCAGGCTTGGAGATGCTAGAAACCACCAGGAGTGAAAATGAAATGATTTCACTACATCAACAAGTTAGGATTTATGAAGAATTGAAGGTATCAAAAATGATCACGAAAGTTACAATGAAAACAAAGATTTGGAGGATGCAATTGACAAAAGCATTGTATGAAGGTAGTCCATTATCAACACTGGGTGTCTGCTGATTTTGTTCATTTACAGTCAATCAAAAGAACACAGCAGATGAAATCCGTTGTTGATAACTATTAGGAACTAATAGATCATTTTGTAATATTTTGGAGGTATTGGTAGTGCTCTAATTCAGTCTGTATTTCATTTAAATACATAAATTGTTACTCAGTTAAGTGGTAGTTTGTCTTTTTTATACCTTTTAACTACTTCCATGAAACCTTGACTAATTGGGTCAGCCACTTAATTAGGCCAAAATGCACTGGACCTGATGTGCCCTAATTAACTGGATTCCACTGTATTTGTCAGAGATGATATTGTTGACCTGCAATATTGCAAATAAATAATGTGTCTTTACCAACATTGTAATCATTATGTGTAACAATATATAGTGGATGTCCTCTTTGTGATTCTTCATTAACTTGTTGTCGAGTCTTCGGTGGGTTTACAAGCTCGCTCGCAGTGGTATCTGAAATAAAATTTTCAATATTGATTTGTGGTCAAAATTACAGTTAATCGTTAAACTAAACATATTTAAATTACACATTATTTTGTAGCTATAAAATTTGGTGTTAATTTTCACTGCTGGCCAAAGTCAAAATATTATGTCAGAACTTGGTGGGCTAAACCTACATCAAAATAGACTCTTTCTTCTATACATTATGAGAAATTCAATAATATTTTTGAACACTCTGCATTTCAATAATAACGTAATATTTTAATGAGTCATTTGTGCACATCAGATAGTTTGTTAAATTTGTTCTGGTTAAGAATGATAGAACACATATATCCAAGGTATGGGGCCATCAGTCTGACATTTCTTGTCCATATTGGTTAACAAATGTATGTTAAATTAACATTATTTCCTATGCTGTGGCATACAGCTCAGCAGTTACGATTCTAATGGTGTTCATTCACCATTGCACATCCGTAATGTTGTCAAATACTATTACACAAAATACATTTGTGCACCTTTTAATAAATTCTCTCTAATGTATTCTCATTTTTCTTTGCTCACTTTCTCCAGCTTATCTGAAAGACAACTACAGGTGTGACCATAATCATTTACTCAGTGCCCCATTACAGAACTAGACGCCCGTAACTTCCCTAACCCCTATAAAATCAATGCCAGGTGTCCAACAGCCCTATCCATATCAGACTGTAGCCCAAAGGCTTTCTGGTCCTCCACCACCCAGTCCAATCCTTAAAATCCCAGTCAAGATAAAAACCTCTCCGTCACTACCTGGCCCCTCTCAACCACCTCCCTCCAGGTCCCGAGACTGATCATTTCTATTCTGGCACCATGACAGTAGTATGTTGTCATGGAAGAAATGTGAAAATAGGTGTAGACCAATCCACCCCCATAACTCTATTGCGCTAGTTCATGAAACCTTAAATAAAAATACTTTAAGCCACTTAACAGAGATACTGGTACTAAACCTTTAAGGAGGTATTGGATAACATGTTGCCAGGGGTGGGTATGGTTTATTGAGTAGTGTTTTGTTTAGTGGGTCTTATGAATAAGGGATTGAACAAAGCACAGCAGAGAGAGTCAAGATGTGCTTTATTTGAGGCTAATGATATCCTGCCTACTGAAGATAGCTAAGAGCTGCTGGCTTGGCTACATGGATACATGCAAGACAGGAGAAATGGGATTATTTCCCTCCAGATTCTCAAGCAAACCTGCCACAATTTCTCCCCCAGGATCAGTTAACCCACCACACCAAAAAGAAAAATTGGCAAATTTGGCAAGTTTCCACTGTCCACTCATAAGCTCCCCTTGCCCATCTCAGATCCAAGCCCACCATCTCTTTGGTCTGGCCATTGTCTTTATTGCTGAGGAATGAACATGGCAGTGTCTAGCTGCTGAAAAGCAGCACGGGAATGCCACTCGGCAGTCAAACAATTGGTCATTGCCATTTTCCAACTGACAGTAAATGGAATGAAGGACACATTTCCTTCAGAAAATTTATGATGCAGGAGTCCATTTGGCCAATCATGTCCATTGTAATCTAATCTCTCCTTCCAGCACCGGACTGTTTGCCCTACAGGTCACAACTCTTCAAGTACATACCTGAGTACTTCTAAAGGTGATGAAAGTTTCTGTCCCAACCAATTTTTCATGAGAGAGTGTCTTTCTTGGTGCATGATTTTCTTCCTCATCTCTCCACTGATTCTACAATCACTTGCTTTAAATCTATGCCCTGGTTTTTAATTTCTCTGCCTGGAAGATCATGTCTGAGCTGATTAATCTATCTCAGCCCTTACCAATTCTACTCCGTATTTAAGTTTCTCTTTGCTCTCCTCTGATCCAAATGGAAAAAAATTTGTTAAATTCTGGCACCATCTTAAATCTCGTTCACAAGTTGTCCAATGCCTACCTTCCTGTAATGTGTTGACCTGAACTGTACTCAGTACTCAATCTGAGACCTACATATTGTATCTAAAGAACAGGAAGGTAGGCAGATGAGGTGGTGTGACTCGGTTGGTAAAAATGAAAATAAATCATTAGAAAGAGGTAACAAAGGATCGGAAAGTTTTGAATCATTGTGGATAGAGGCGAAGGAACTGCAAGGGTAAAAAGACCCTGATGAAAGTTATATACAGACCCCCGAACAGTGGTAAAGATGTGGTCTACAAATTACTGCAGGAGATAGAAAATGCATGTCAAAGCGACAATGTTACTACAATAGTCACGGGAGATTTCAGATGTGGGTAGATTGGGAAATTCAGGTTGGTGTTGGATCCCAAGAAGAGAACTTTGTAGAATGCCTACCAGATGGCTTTTTCAAACCATGGGTTGAGCACACTATGAGATCATCTATTCTGCATTGAGTGTTGTGCAATGAACCAGAAATGATTAGATAGCTCAAGATAAAGGAACCCTTAGGGGCAGAATGACATAACCATGCCTGACAAAAAGTCAACAGCAACATAAAAGCCAAAGAGAGGGCCTATAATAGAGTGGTCACGTTTTCAAAGGATACGAAGATAGGTGGAAGTGCAGGTAGCCTTGAGTAAATGGAGAGGCTACAGCTTAGGAGAATGGACAAAGCAGTGGCAAATCAAACATAGTCCCAGAAAGTATATGGTCATGCATTTAGTAAATAATAGCATCGACTACTTGAGGTGCAAAGGGACATGAGAATCCTCATGCAGGATTCCCTAAAGGTTAAATTGTAAGTTGAGTTTGTGGTGAGGAAGGCAAATGTGATGTTAGCACTCACTTTCAGAAGACTAGGATATAAACACAAGTATGTAATGTTGAGGCTTTATAAAGCACTGGTTGGGCCTCAATTGGAGTACTGTGAGCAGTTTTAGGTCCCTTATCTAAGAAAGGCTGTGCTGACATTGGAAAGAGTTCAAAGAGTTCAATTGGATTGGGGCTGAGAGGGAAAAATCAATCTGCCATGATGAAATGGTGGAATGGACTCGATGGGCCAAGTAGCCTAATTCTGATCCTATATTTTATGGTCTTAATGGACTAACTAATGGAGCTCTAGCAAAATCATGATGTTATATTCTGTGACTCAGCTATCAAAGGAAAAAATTCAGATGCCTTATTAACCATCTTATTGACCAGTCTCATTAAGGACCTATGAATATGTAGTCCAAAACCCCTCTGTTCCTCCACGTTACTTAAATACGGTCATCAACTAGTAGTTAACTACTCAGTTTCTCACTTCTTCCTTTTATAGCCCATTAGCCATGTAGCTAGAAACGATTCAAAAACTGCAGCTACTTCAAATGATAATAAAAGGATTGCAGATTAGTTATTGGGTGACTTCTTTCTGACTACTGCTGCAATAGTATGTGATCTTGTAAGTCTCCTACGTTTCATAAAAATGTAATAACTCTACCGAGTTTATCATTAATGATGAATATGAATAGTGTGACTACGGTGTTAATAGTGGTTTACCAGTCATTTGAAGGAAGACTCTCCTTTCTTGCCCATTTGTGTTTCTAACTCTCAACCACCCACTAATTGCCTCATTTCAAGGACAATTAGGGTTGAAATACAAGTGCAGGTTTTAGTAGCAATACATGTATCTCAAAAAGGACATACAATGGTACAAGAATTTGCTTCCTAACTGGCATGTACTATTAAAGCTCCCTCATGCAACTGACTATGGAGAGAACTAAGCAGAGCAGGACTGATTGCTACAACCATGATTATTTGTTTGATGGAAAGCAGCACATTCAGCAAGAGCATAAGAAATATGGTTACTCACTCTCCCTGCTACTGAATATGATAAAGGCTGATCTGATCTAGGTCTGAGCATTTTATTGCCTAAACCCATTATCCTCAATCCCTCGATCTACTGTGTCATCAAGAAGAAATATTCATACCCATCTCAAAAAGAATGGATGTCTGAACTTCACAAAAACATCATAAATCAAATTATGCCTAAGGCAGAGCAGGAAATGCAACACATTTGTATATGTGGATGACATTGTCTCCTGCTGGGCTGTGTTGGAAATAAATGCAATAAATCTCACTGCTCAGTACAAATGAAGTCTTTGAACCTCTCCATACAAACAGAAACAAATTTGTCTAATTACCCTATTTATACACCTGTGAATCGTGTAAAGAAAAAGACTTTTCTCAAGTAATAGGTCCGACAATTAGTAGATCCACAAAGAATTTTTAGACCGTGTACATCATTCATCCAACCAGGGTAAATCCGTAGAACAAAAACATGCTTTTCATCTTGTAGCCGAGTCAATTATTCTAAAATATTATTCAATTAATCACACTCTTACATATTACTATTTAACTATTTATGGTTCTATGACTAATTATTATTTATGGTGCAACTGTAATGAAAACCAATTTCCCCTGGGACCAATAAAGTATGACTACTACTACTACTACTTCTGCTCTTCCCAAAGCACCTCAACTGTTTTTCACTTCAGAATCAGAATCAGGTTTATTATCACGGGCATATGTCATGAAATTTGTTAACTTAGCAGCAGCAGTTCAATGCAATACATATATAGAAGAAGAAGAAAATAATAATAATAATAAATTACAGTAAATGCATACTGAATAGATAAAAAATAGTGCAAAACCATAAATTATATTACAAAAGTGAGGTAATGTTCATGGGTTCAATGTCCATTTAGGAATTGGATGGCAGAGGGAAAGAAGCTGTTCCTGAATCGCTGAGTGTGTGCCTTCAGGCTTCTGTACCTCTTTCCTGATGGTAACAGTGAGAAAAGGGCATGTCCTGGGTGCTGAAGGTCCTTAATAATGTTCGCTGCCTTTCTGAGACACCGCTCCTTGAAGATATCCTGGGTACTTTGTAGGCTAGTACCCAAGATGGAGCCAACTAAATTTACGACCCTCTGCAGCTTCTTTCAGTCCTGTGCAGTAGCCTCCCACCTCCATACCAGACAGCGATGCAGCCTGTCAGAATGCTCTCCATGGTACATCTATAGAAGTTTTTGAGTGTTTTTGTTAACATACCAAATCTCTTGAAACTCCTAAACAAGTACAGTCGCTGTCTTGCCTTCTTTATAGCTGCATTAATATGTTGGGACAAGGTTAGGTCCTCAGAGATCTTGACACCCAGAAACTTAAAACTACTCACTCTCTCCACTTTTGATCCCTCTGTGAGGATTGGTATGTGTTCCTTCGTCTTACCGTTCGTGAAGTCCATAATCAGCTTTTTTGTCTTACTGACATTGAGTACAAGGTTGTTACTGTGACACCATTCCACTAGTTGGCATATCTCGCTCCTGTATTCCCTCTTGTCACCATGTGAGAATCTACCAACAATGGTTGTATCATCAGCAAATTTATAGATGGTATTTGAGCTATGCCTACCCACACGGCCATGGATATATAGAGAGAAGAGCAGTGGGCTAAGCACACACCCCTGAGGTGCACCAGTGTTGATCATCAGCAAAGAAGAGAGATTATCACCAATCCACACAGATTGTGGTCTTCCAATTAGGAAGTCGAGGATCCAATTGCAGAGGAAGGTACAGAGGCCCGGGTTCTGTAACTTATCAATCAGGATTGTGGGAATGATTGGGTTAAATGCTGAGCTATAGTCGGTGAATAGCTTCCTGATATAGGCATTTGTATAGTCCAAGTGTCAAAGGCCGAGTGAAGAGCCATGGAGATTGCATCTGCCGTTGACTTATTGTGGCAATATGCAAATTGCAGTGGGTCCAGGTCCTTACTGAGGCAAGAGTTCAGTCTAGTCATGACCAGCCTCTCAAACCATTTCATCACTGTAGATGTGAGTGCTGCAGGGCAATAGTCATTAAGGCAGTTCACGTTATTCTTCTTAGGCACTGGTATAATTGGTGCCTTTTTGAAGCAAGTTGGAACTTCCTCCCGTAGCAGTGAGAGGTTGAAAATGTCCTTGAATACTCCCGCTAGTTGGTTGGCACAAGGTTTCAGAGCCTTACCAGGTACTCCATCTGGGGCCTCAGCCTGGCGAGGGTTCACCCTTTTTAAAGCCTAACATTGGCCTCCAAGGCAGAGATCACAGGGTCACCCGATGCAGCAGGTACTTATCTGATTCTAAATCTGAGTTCTGAAAGATTATGTTGAATCTGTTTCTAGTATCTCCTCACAATGGATTCAGGATCATGAAAATTATGTAACAGGTTGTGATTTTTCTCATTTTGTCTCCTGGTTTTCCAGAGAATTTTTTCTCTGTACCAAGTCCAGAGCCTTGCCAATCTTCCTCAAATCTGGTCATTCGTATTGACACAGTACCCAGCTGTGTCCTATGTGGGATCTATAGGTTAGCATTGCATGCTTGATTTTGTATTCAATACCTCCAATTAAAAAAGCAACAGATAATGTATGCCTTTTTAACAACATACAGTGCATGAAAGTTCTGGTTCTGTTCTCATAACTCTTTTAAAATTGCATCCTTATCCTTTATCTCAGATATTTATCGAAACATAAAATATTTCAGTTTATCTATTATTATAGTAATTTAAAACAAATTTGTCTGTTTTTTAGCACCTTTAATTACTCTTTTCCCAAATGTGGTATTATATATATCTAGTCCTTTGGGTAGTCTTGGTGCTTGATCGTGAGACTTTCCCAGTGGAGCTCGTTGATGGCTTGGATAAGCTGCAGCAATTTTCTCTGAGAATATGTGCTGAACCCGCGTCTTGATTGGAGGATTTATCAAAGAAGCAACCTAAATGACAAAGTAAAATAAAGTTACAGCATGGTTATTTTTGACAATCGTCTAATTGTTGATTTATTTTCTAGTAGTGGTTAAATCCCTTCACTTCTTCATACTTGGGGATCCATTTTTCCATCTACTGCTCGACTTTACTACCCCCAAAATTGTTGCTGGGTCTACAGTTGTAGATTTGAGCCCACATGAGGACTTGTAAACGATTAATATTGACACCCCAAAGAGGTAATGAAAAAATATTTCACTGCCAAAATTACTGTTACAAAACTAGAGTCATACTTACTTGGTTTGGTGGAGAGCAGAACTTCCATTGCATTATTTAATAAAGACAATGGAGCTCTCCAGGTGTATTACTTGCTAATCTTCCCCTGTTATTATCAGTAAAAATAAGCAGAGTAGTTGTCCTTCAAACATCTGTTGCAAATGCACCATTGAAAAATTACATTGACTGCCATTTTTAGCTGTATAGTTGTCACTGCAGCCTAGCGACAATTAATTGTGAGCATTTTTAAATAATATTCCACAATTCAAGATAATGTCTAAGAAGTCCCCATTTGTCAGACAATATATAGGATCATATAATCATTTTACCTATTTTACCCAAACTTTCCAGATCTTTAACAGATAGATGGGTGAAACACTAAAACAATCAAGTTTGTTTATTGAAGCATGCAAACAAAATTCAAACCATGAACTGACATTTTGCTTAATTTTTAACATAAGATAAATCTGAAGAAAATCCAGTTTTATTGCAGTAATTTATATTTATGATATTTTGTGCTTCAAGTAAGAGGTTGCAGGGTTCCAATGTGTGAATCATTTAAACAGTATGGATCAACTTTTATAACAAAATCTGAATGTCTTATATTGAATGTAATTATTGATCTGTGCTTGGTGCCAGGTTGTTCAGGATTTCAGAAGAACACCCCGGCAAGAGTGAGCATGGGACCATTCAGATGTGTTTAACCATAAAGACTGATCCAGTTTTGGTCTCAGGACCACCATCCTGCTTATTCTTCCTAACCCATTATCTGCCCGGAGAGCCAAATTTTCTGGCTGTACTTTGAATACATCTGTTGATTTGGATGTATAGCTCTCTTGGGAAGAAAATGCCAAAGATTTACAATCCTCGGAGAAAATATTCCTCTTCATCACCATCATTAATTAGTGACCTGCTTTTTCTGAAACCGTGCACCTAGTTCTGGATTCTGCAAGGTGAAACATTCTCTCAGCATATGTATAAGGATATTGAAGCCCCAAATTTGGTGTCAACTGTTAACTCCTGATATAACTCCAATGCTGGACTTCAGTACCAGGGTTCAACATTGAGCAATACTAATTTCAACAATATTCTCCAACACTAATTAACGGTGGACCAATCGATTCAAAGGGAGAGAGAGCTTCATACAGGTCAGGGAGAAAAGTTTTAAAAAAGTGCGTTTGTGGGGCTCAGCGCAGTAGCAGTGGACCAACCAGTTTGAAAAGAGAGAGAGCTTTGCACAGGTACACAGAGCTTTGCAGCAGAGTATAAAAAATGATCGTCTCATGGGGCTTGGAACGTTAGAATGGTGGGTATGACCACAAGGCCAGTTTTCTGTTCTGAGTCAGATGTGGGATGCCCAGGAGACCTCCAACCTCCCTGATGGCCACATCTGCGCCAGGTGCATCGAGCTGCAGCTCTTTAGAGACCGTATTAGGGAACTGGAACTGCAGCTCAATGACCTTTGGCTTGTTAGGGAAAGTGAAGCAGTGATAGACAGGAGCTACAGGAAGGTAGCCACCCTGGGGTCACAGGAGGCAGGTAAGTGGGTGACCATCAGGAGAGGGAAGGGAGGGCGTCAGGTAGTGGCTGTCCTCCTTAACAATAAGTACACCATTTTGAGTGCAGTTGGACGGCGGGTGGGGGAACAACCTACCTGGGAGAAACAACAGTTGCACTGACTCTGTCCCTGTGGCTCAGAAGGGTAGGGAACAGAAGAGGAAGGCAGCAGTAACAGGGGACTATAGTTATGGGGACAGATAGGCAGTTCTGTGGACACAAAAAAGAAACATGGATGGTAGTTTGCCTCCCAGGTGCAAGGGTTCGTGATGTTTCTAAGCACATCCACAATATCCTGAAATGGGAAGGTGAGCAGCCAGAGGTTGTGGTACATGTTGGTACCAATGACGTAGGTAGAAAAAAAGTGGAGGTCCTGAAAACAGACTACAGGGAGTTGGGAAAGAAGCTGAGAAGCAATAATAATCAAAGGTAATAATCTCGGGATTACAGCCTGTGCCACGCGGCAGTGAGTACAGGACTAGAGTGAGGTGGAGGATAAAAACGTGGCTGAGGGATTGGAGCAGGGGGCAGGGATTCAGATTTTTGGATCATTCGGATCTCTTCTGGGGCAGGTGTGACCTGTACAAAAAGGACGAGTTGCACTTGAATCCGAGGGGGACCAATATCCTGGCAGGGAGGTTTGCTAATGCTATTGGGGAGGATTTAAACATGATTTGCAGAGGGGTGGGAACCGAAGTGAAGAGGCCAAGGATGGGGAGGTTGGAGTAGAAGTAGAGACAGCTTGTAGGGAGTTTGTGGGGAAGGATAGGAAGATGTTAGAGCAAAGAAGCACTCAGCCTGATGGTTAGAGATGTTCTATTTTAATGCAAGGAATATCATAAACAAGGTGGATGAACTTAGAGCATAGATCAATATGTGGAACTGTGATGTTGTGGTCATTACAGAGACTTGGATGTCTCAGGAGCAGGAATGGCTGCTGAGTGTGCCGGGCTTTAGATGTTTCAAAAAGAACAGGGAGGGAGGCAAAAGAGGTGGAGGTGTGGCATTGCTAATTAGGGATAGTGTCACAGCTGCAGAAAAGGAGGAAGTCATGGAGGGATGGTCTACTGAGTCAGTGTGGGTGGAAGTCAGAAACGGGAAAGGAGCAATATCTCTACTGGGTGTTTTTTATAGACCCCCCCCCCCAACAGTACAGGGATATCGAGGAGCAGATAGGGAGGCAATAATAATAGAGTTGTTGTGATGAGAGATTTTAACTTTCCTAATATTGATTGGCATCTCCTTAGCTCAAGGGGTTTAGATGGGGTGGAGTTTGTTAGGTGTGTTCAGGAAGGTTTCCTGACACAATATGTAGATAAACCAACCAGAGGAGAGACCGTACTTGATTTGGTATAGGGAAATTAACCTGGTCAAGTGTCAGGTCTCTCGGTGGGACAGCATTTTGCAGGTAGTGACCACAACTCTATCTTCTTCACCGTAGCGCTGGAGAGGGATAGAGCAGACAATTTGGGAAAACATTTAATCAGAGTAGGAGAAAATATGATGCTATTAGGCAGGAACTTGGGAGCATAAATTGGGAGCAGATGTCCTCAGGGGAATGCATGGCAGAAATGTGGCAAACATTCAGGGGATATTTGCATGTAGTTCTATATTGGTATGTTCCATTGAGGCAAGGAAAGGATGGTAGAGTAAAAGAACCATAGTGTACAAAGTATGTAGAAAATCTAGTTAAGAAGAAAAGGTTCAAGAAACTAGGTACTGTTAGAGCTCCAGAAAATAACAAGGTAGCTAGAAAAGTGCTTAAGAAAGGAATTAGGAGAGCCAGAAGGGGCCATGAGAAGGCTTTGGCGGACAGGACTAAGGAAACCCTAAAGCATTCTACAAGTCAGTAAAGAGCAAGAGGATGAGCGCTTGAGAATAGGACCAATCAGCTGCAATAGCGGAAACGTGTGCAGGAGTCGGAGGAGGTAGCGGAGGTACTTATTGAATACTTTGCTTCAGTATTCACCAGGGAAAAAGACCTTGGCAATTATAGGGATGACTTACAGCAGACTGAAATGTTTGAGCACATAGACATTAAGAAAGAGGATGTGCTGGAGCTTTTGAAAAGCATTAATTAGATAGGTCACCAGGATCAGATGAGATATAGCACAGGCTACTGTGGGAAGAAGTGAGGAAGCAGGTTGCTGAGCCTCTTGTTATGATATTTGCATCATCAATAGGGATGGGAGAAGAACCGGAGGATTGGAGGGTTGCAAATATTGTTCCCTGGTTCAAGAAAGGAAGTAGAGATAACCCAGGAAATTATAGACCAGTCAGTCTGACTTCAGTGGTGGGCAAGTTGTTGGAGAAGATTCTGAGAGGCAGGATTTACGATCATTTGGAGAGACATAATCTGATTACGGATAGTCAGCATGGCTTTGTCAAGGGCAGGTTGTGCCTCACGAGCCTGATTGAATTCTTTGGGGAAGTAACAAAACACATTGCTGAAGGTGGAGCAGTGGATGTAGTGTATATGGATTTCAGTAAGGCATTTGATAAGGCTCCCCATGCAAGGCTCCTTCAGAAAGTAAAGAGGCATGGGATCCAAGGAGACCTTGCTTTGTGGATCCAGAATTGGCTTGCCCACAGAAGGCAAAGGGCAGTTGTAGATGGTTCATATTCTGCATGGAGATCAGTGACCAGTGGTGTTCTACAGGGATCTGTTCTGGGACCTCTCCTCTTTGTGATTTTTATAAATGACCTGGATGAAAAAGTAGAAGGGTGGGTTAGTAAGTTTGCTGATGATACAAAGGTTGGGGGTGTTGGGGATAATCTGGAGGGTTGTCAGAGGTTACAGCGGAACATCGATAGGATGCAGAACTGGGCTGAGAAGTGGCAGATGGACTTCAACCCAGATAAGTGTGAAGTGGTTTATTTTGGGAGGTCCAATTTGAAGACAGAATATAATATAAATGGTAAGACTCTTGGCAGTATGGAGGATCTGAGAGATCTTGGGGTCCTTGTCGATAGGACACTCAAAGCTGCTGCGCAGCTTAACAGTTTTGTTAAGAAAGTGTATGGTGTGTTGGCATTCATCAACCGTGGGATTGAGTTTAAGAGCCAGGAGGTAATGTTACAGCTATATGAGACCTTGGTCAGACCTCACTTGGAGTACTGTGTTCAGTTCTGTTCACCACACTACAGGAAGGATGTGGATACTACAGAGAAAGTGCAGAGGATATTTACAAGAATGTTGCCTGGATTGGAGGGCATACCTTATGAGAATAGGAAGATGAGAGGTGACCTGATAGAGGTGTATAAGATGATGAGGGGCATTGATCGTGTGGATAGCCAGAGGCTTTTTCACAGGGCTAAAAAGCCTAACACAAGGGGGCATATCTTTAAGCTGCCTGGAAATAGGTACTGAGGGGAAGTCAGGGGTAAGTTTTTCACACAGAGAGTGGTGGGTGCGTAGAATGCGGATAAAATAGGGTCTTTTAAGAGCCTCTTAGATAAGCATATGGAGCTTAGAAAATTAGAGGGTTATGCGCTAGGGAAATTCTAGGCAGTCTCTAGAGTAGGTTACATGGTTGGCACAACATTGTGGGCCGAAGGGCCTGAAACGTGCTGTAAATTTCTATGTTCTATGTACTATGTTGGGTAATGTACTCATATACTGTATATGCAACACATTAGTCCCAAGGATTGTGTTTGTAGTTTTCCATAGAGTTACTATTGTAAATATAATGTATCAGGTTTTTCAGTGCCTTTCACATTTAAAAAGAACATAAGAACAAAATATGGCTTGCAAAAATGCCTAGAAAAAGCATAGTAATATTGCAACATTTTGACAAATACTTACGGAATGAGAGGATTTGCTAGAAACTCCATGTTGCAAAAGTGATGCCATATCAGGATCATTTGCTTTGCCATAGAAAATTGTGGCAGCACCAGGTTTGGGATTCCTACAATTGGAAAACTTTTTCACCATGGGTGGTGTAATGGGCTAAAAGAATAAGAAATATGAACAAAACATTGCGTGCATGTTAATAATTCAGGCTTTAGCATCTGTTTCAACCTAACCCTGAATTAAATAATAATCTGAACATCTAATAATAAATCCCAAATTATTTATGCTTATTCTTAGGGAACAAATGCTTAATATATTCCTAGGATATGTTTTTTATCTACAATATTAGGAAAGGTATCAACTCAGTTAATTCAAATGCATCCATAAGCACAGAAACAAACAAAAAAATGGGTGAGCCAAAAGACCAATGAGGTACAGCATGAAAAGATAAATGATTGAATGAACAATACAATTGCCTGAATTGAAATTGGGACAGAATAGTAAACTCTAGAAGAAAAGTAAATAAATTTCCCACAAGTAATATGGACAAGCCAACCGAGGAAATAGAGCATAGTTTAAAAGAAGATAAATCCCATTATAAACCATCAGGGAGCTTAGCCACATTGAACAATGGTGTGGCTTCCTTACCAAAAAAAAATTCAATGCTGTACAAAATTATTTAATCTTTTAAGTCTATCTTCCTCAACCAGTAGGATCACATCTTAAGAACCTTTCCCATTAATAATATGTGCTGTCAGAGACGCTCAAGTTAATTTTTAATTGATGTGTGTCACATCAGAGCTTCAGTCACCTACAGTACATATAAAGTCATATTATTATTAATGTATATTTAAGCAGCTCAAAAATTTAAGTCAGATCAAGCCATTTTTGGCATGTTTTGTTTCAGTTTTTAACAGCTTTTGATACATAAATTAAGAGAAAATACTAAGAGCTAAAATGAATCAAACCAGATTTAGATTTTTGATGAACAGATAGAATAGCAGAATTTTAAGTAGTTCCATTACATTTACACCACAATATAAGATTGCAACCCTAGACTGGCCACCACAGTAATGTGGTGATTAGCATGAGGTTATTACAGCTCAGGGCACTGGAGTTCAGACTTCAGTTCCGGCGCTGTCTGAAAGGAGCCTGTACATTCTCCCCATAACCATGAGGGTTTCCTCCCACTGTCCAAAGACATACTGGTTAGTAGGTTAATTGGTCATTGTAAATTTGCCGGTGATTAGGCTGGGGCTAAATAGATGGGTTGCTGGGTGACACAGTTCATTGAACCGGAGTGGTCGGTTCCACACTGTATCTCTAAATTTTTAAAAATATGCACTTCTAATCCCTTTTTTCCCCTTTCTCTGTGGCCTTAATAATTATTAATGCAGAATTATCATTACCTCTTTGGCTTTGCACTCCATTGGTTATGTTTAGTTGAACTAATTGCCTAATATTTCCCAAAGTGTATGTGTTAAGTATGACTAATACAAGGTATTATGTTTATGAGGCCACAATTATGGCCGGTGATGTTGGATGACCTTAAAGTACAGGCATGTCAGTTACAAACTGTATTAAAACTTCTTTAGTTAATACACCAAGACCACAAGCCAAAAGTCTTCAATTTTACAGTTCTAGCAAAATCTGTTTCAGTAATTAGAATGATTATTTCAGCCAGGTCATTCTATCGTGTCTTGGGAACAACAATCCCAAGTATGGGGAGAAGGCAGGAACGGGGTACTGATTCAGTTGGAATAACTAGCAGAAAGTCCCAATGTACGCATGGAAGAAAACTGAAGGGCTATGTAGGAGGGAAGCATTAGATTGTTCTTAGAGAAGGTTAAAAGATTGGCACATCATCATGGGCCAAAGGGCCTAAACTGTGCTTCTTCTATGCTCTATACCTTTGGCCTGACCACAATGGAGTTAAATTTTAAGGAATATGCACATTTAAAAGTAAGGGAAGGCACACTCAGTCTTTCTTTAAATCCTCAACAGACATTAAGGATTGGTAACAACATCATCAACACAGGTGCCTCTGAAGGCTGAGTGCTTAACCCCCGCTCTACTCTCTATACACATGATTGAGCGGCTAAGCACCGCTCCAAGGCCATTTCCAAATTCACCAACCACACCACTGTTGTTAGACAAATCACATGTGGCAATGAATCCATTTATCAGGCAGATAAGTCACCTGGTTGAATGATGCCACAAAAACTACCTTTCACTCAGTGTCAGCCAAAACTAAAGAGCTGATTGGTGACTTCAGGAAGGGGAAGGAGGGTGAACATGTGCCAAACTACATTGGCGGAAATTAATGCTGGAGTCAACAGCCTTAAATTACCGGGCATTAACACATCACTTGTCCTGTCCTGGGCCCAGCACATAGATACAATCATGAGACAGTAAAGACGCTGGCATGCTTTCGTTAGGAGATTAAGGAGGTTTGGCTTGTCATTGAACACTCTAGCAAACTTCTACAGATGTACTGTTGAAAGTATCCGGACTGGTTGTATATTGACCTGGTATAGCAATTCAAATGTGCAGGAACATAAGCTGCAGAGACTAGTGGCCTCAGCTCAATACTTCATGGCCCCATCACTGGCAGTATCTACACAGGGCACTGACTCAAGAAAGCAACCCCTATCGTCAAAGATCCCCATGCCAAGCCATTTTTGCAGCTACCATCAGACAGGATCCAAGCAACAGGACAGAAAAGCAAACAGATAAGTTACCTGTTGTTTTTATGCAGAATATGTTAGCAAGTAAGATCAGCAGAACATTCGGATAAGGTTTCAGGGCATATTGTCTACAGCATGGCCGAGTGCATATTTCCTGTCTAAAGTGTGTGACCCAGCTCATCCAAGAACAATGTGCAATATTTTTGCTTGCTGGAAATTTCTTGAACTCCAAAACCATTCCATGCCATTGAAAAAAATGTTTCCTATCCGCGGGTAAGATAATGAACATGTAATTAATTGAAAACTATATCTTTGTCACTTGCTTGAAACAATGATTTGTCATAGACAATAGACAATAGGTGCAGGAGTAGGCCATTCAATCCTTCGAGCCAGCACCGCCATTGACTGTGATCATGGCTGATCATCTACAATCAGTACCCCGTTCCTGCTTTCTCCCCATATCCCTTGACTCCACTATCTTTAAGAGCTCTATCTAACTCTTTCTTGAAAGCATCCAGAGAATTGGCCTCCACTGCCCTCTGAGGCAGAGCATTCCATAGATCCACAACTCTCTGGGTGAAAAAGTTTTTCCTCAACTCCATTCTAAATGGCCTACCCCTTATTCTTAAACTGTGGCCTCTGGTTCTGGACTCACCCATCAGCGGGAACATGCTTCCTGCCTGCAGCGTGTCCAATCCCTTAATAATCTTATCCCCTCTTATCCTTCTAAATCCCAGTGTATTCAAACCCAGTCGCTCCAATCTTTCAACATATGACAGTCCCGCCATCCCGGGAATTAAGCATATATTATTGTGTTGGCTTGGTGAGAATGCTGAAAGAATATAGTATGCCTTAGCAAGTTAATGTATATAAAGGAATCCAATTTTGGAACTTCAGTAGGGTGTAGTCCAGCCACCAACAAAAACTCTTTATTTTTCTGCCATAAAATAAGTCCACCACAAATTAGGCAATTTGATCACTTGTACTTGCTTTCCCATACCACACTTGCATTTAAATCAGATTCTGCAGTATTTGTAATGCCAAATAAAATTACTCAAAGCTGAAATACTGCTTTAAGGCTTCAACACCAATAATGTTGAACGTAGTGCACTGAAAATATTTATAAAAATAAAATAATATGCTGCAAAAAAAGTTCTATCTTCACTCACCCGTTTCAAAACTATTTAGAAAAATTTAATTTAGGAGATTTGAGGTCAATTCTTAATCATTAATCACAAGATCACAAGACAAAGGAGCAGAAGTAGGCCATTCGGCCCATTGAACCTGCTCCGCCACTCCACCATGAGCTAAACTATTCTCCCACCTAGTTCCAATTTCTGGCTTTTTCCCCATATCCCTTGATACCTTGACTAATTAGATACCTATCAATCTCCTCCTTAAACACCCTCAATGATCGGGCCTCCACAGCTGTATGTGGCAATGAATTCCATAAATCCATGACCCTCTGGCTAAAATATATAATCCATATTGATAACGTAGTATTTAAGCATACTACATTTTTATAAGTACAACCTTTCATCCATAATGGATATGTCAAACCAAATAATAAAAATCCCACATGGCTATTTCTAAAAGAGCCATCGGATTCCCTACTATCTTAGGTAATGTCACGAGAACAGTTGCATTGACAATTAATTTTATCTGCTATTTGTGTTATCTGGCTCTGGATTTGTCAGCTTCAAACACAATATCCTGGAGCAACTAAAAAAGCCAGCAAGAGCATTTGTCTGAAATGGTGCTTTCAGAGTATAGAGGCTTTGAGAAACTGACAGACTAATTCAATCCTTTAGGAGCATGTTTACCTGTTTCATAATACGAAAGAATCCACATTCCACACGTGTGGGATTGTGGCACAGAACTGAAAGCATTGTAACATCCTTGGAATTGGAGCTGTTCCAGGACATCTGCACCACAATCTTCACAGTGGTTCATTATTGTGGATTTGAGTTCTCTAATGAATGCCCAAAGAGTGCGACAATACAGGCTTTCATTTGAACTAAAGTTTTCTCAGTTGATAAGCTCACAAGGTTATTGTTCAAACTATGAGGAAAATACTAAGTCTTGCCAAAGCCAATCCTGATCCATCTGATTGGCAGGCAGTGTGCCACAAAGCCCAGTAAATGGAAAAGGTTAAAGCAATAGTGAATACAGTGCAAAAATAAAATTGCTAGAAGAATTTGAAATGGCAGGCAGCACCTGTGGAGGCAAGGGAATGGTCGATATTTCTGTCAAGACCTGGCACCAAAACTGAGAACTGAGAGAGAATATAACCGGTAAATATATGCAAAAGTGAGTGAGGCTGATAGATCATGGTTAGGACCAGATTTATTTTGGGGTGGTGGGGCGAGAGTGATGATGAGCAGGTGAGGAGGGAGCGAGTGTTGAAGCAGAGGCTGGTAAATGACAGGAGGAGACGGATAGAAAAAAAAATAACAGGGAGATAGAAAACCTGGTTGAGAGGTGCCACGACACCTCTCACTGAATGTCGCAAAAACCAAACAGCTGATTATCAGCTAAAGGAGGAAGAAGTTGGGGGCCCATGAGGGTCAATAGCTTTAAATTCCTTCGAGTTCTCATATCAGAGCAACGGGCTTGTGATCAGCACGTAAGTGCCATCACAAAGAAGTCACAATGGTTAGCTCTAAGTTTGTGTACTTTGGCATGTCACCAAAAACTTACTATGGATGCACAAAGGAGAGTATCCTAACTGGTTACATCACAACCCAGGAACAGAAAAGTTCACAGAAATTGATGGATACAGCACAGTCTATCACAAGCAAATCCCTCCCTACCATTGGGCATATTTGCATGGAGCACTGCCACAAGAAAGCAACATTCACCATCCAGGCCGTGTTCTCTTCTCACATGGCAGGAGGTACCACACCACCAGGTTCAGGAACAGTTAATACCCCACAACCATTAGGCAGCTGAACAAGCATAGATAACTTCACTCACCACAACTCTGAACTGATTCTACAACCTACAGACCCAATTTCAAGAATCCTTTACAATTCATGTTCTCAGTATTATTAATTTTATTTGCTCTGTTTGTTTTTTGCATATTGGTTGTTTGTCTTTTTTATGTATAGCTTTTCATAAATTCTATTGTATTACTTTATCTTCCTGTAAATACCTGCTAGAAAATTCATCTCAAGGTAGTATAAGGTAACATAAATGTACTTTAATAATAAATTTTACTTTGACTTTGGCAGAGCTGGATGGAAAGGAATTGTGGTGGTGAGGAGGGAGGTGGAATTGTAGAGACAGAGGCTGGTGGTTGATGGGTGGATCCAGGTAAGGGATGGATGTTGGGCAGATGGAACCAGGTGAGGGTGGATGGATGTTGGGCAGATGGAACCAGGTGAGGGTGGATGGATGTTGGGCAGATGGAACCAGGTGAAGGTGGATGGATGTTGGGCAGATGGAACCAGGTGAGGGTGGATGGATGTTTGGATGTTTATCTCTCCAGATTGCTTCAGTTTCACTCCTGGCGGTCTCCCTTCATGGGCCCTGAAGTCAAGAGGGCTTTGAATGTAAAATAAATGCTGCCTGTATCTGGCCTAATTAGTGTCCAAAGAAAAGCTAAATGAAACAACTTCCAGCTCCATATAGTTCACCTTTTATCATCCTTGCAGCCACAAAATACTTTCATATTGTACTTGTGAGCAAATAACATCAATGTACAGCAGACTTAGAAATGGCATGAGTAAACCTTAAAAGCTGGAATGCTTTGTGATCCAAATCACAATTTCCCCTCCAGAAGATGTTGGTTTACATCATGTTATGTCTCAATGTTATGTACTGTATGGTATTATTCTCTGAAAAAAATCAATCTAACTCGTACAAGTACTTTCTACATAGAGAGTTTTTAAAAAAAGATTGTTGTCTGCTCGTTGAATTTAAACCCACCCCATTCCACCTTTCAAAATCCATCCCTAGTCCTACAGCTCTGAATAGGGTGAGATCTTCCAACTCCATTTCTGTTTTTGGTATCTCATTATGAATTGGTAATAATTCAGAAGGGATGCTTCATTGTAAAATGAAAAATCATGGTCATACTGAGAAAATAGATTTGCTGACATAGACATTATTGTACAAGAAAAATGAGGGCTTTCAGTCAACGTCTAATAGATGTGACAAGGTATTGTGACCAAACCTTCCGGATTTCCATGGAGTGGTTTTTGATGGACTCTCAGTCATTGTCTCTTTGGGGGCCTTGCTATTGCTTGCATGGTGGGTGGTGTGGGGGCAGATGCTTTCTGCTAGAACAAGTAGGGGAAGGGAGAGGGGAGAGGGTAGATGCTTTGCTGCTGGAGGGGGGTCTTTGGGTTCTGAAGTTTTCCTGTCATTTGTTCTTTGAGATTTTTCTTCTGTTTCGTGGATGTCTGTGAAGAGCAAGAATTTCAGGTTGTATATTGTATACATTCTCTGATATTAAATGGAACCATTGAAACAGTAAATCTTTTATTTCTGTGATAGGGCAAGATTAAGGAATGATGTGTCCTGGAATGTGACAACTTTAGTACAGGTATGCACATTAGAGATTCTTCTTGCTGGTGCCAAGGTATCCTTTTCGGTCAGGTTTTGCCCTGTCATACTTTTTTTACATCACCAAATAGATATCACATCTTAAATTCTGGCAAGAGCAGCTGATATCCTTTTCAAATGGAGTTGAATTCAAATACGTAAAATGGTGCATTTTGGGAAGACAAAGCAGGATAAGAGTTTCACAGTGAAAGATTGGGCCCTGGGGTAAATTGTAGAACAGAGAGACACTAGGTCTACCACAGGTAGAGAAGTATAATGAAGAAGATTTTTGGCACACGGGTTTGACCAGTCAGGACACTGAATATAAAAGTTGGAATAACATGTTGCAGTTGTACAAGAGGCTGCACTTGGAAAACTGTGTTCCGTTTTAGTGACCCTGCTTTAGGAAAGATACCATTAAGCTGAAAAGAGTGCAGAAAAGAATTACAAAGATGTTGCTAGGACTGGGTTTTTGGGAGAGGTTGGGCAGGCTTTGACTTTATTCATTGGAGCATAGGAGACTGAGGGTATATAAAATTATGAGGAGCACAAAAATGGTAAAAGCACATTGTCTTTTTCCGAAGTTTCTGGAGTCATGAACTGAAAATCATAGGTTTAATGTTAGGGAGGAAAGATTTATTAGGAACCTGAGCAATGACTTTTTCACACGGAGGATACAGTAGTATATACTTGGAGGCCACTCAGTGTACGCCTGTGGTTTTCTGCCACTGCAGCTCGTCCACTTCAAGGTTCGACGTGCTGTGCTGCACACCACTGTTGTAACCTTCCTGTTAGCTTGAACTACTCTGGCCATTCTCCTCTGACCACTCTCATTAGCAAGGCATCTTTACCCACAGAGATGCTGCTTACTGGATGCCTTTTTTTGTGCGTTTCTCGCACCATTCTCTGTAAGCCTTTAACTGTTGTGCATGAAACTCCCAGGAGATCGGCAGTGTCTGAGATACTCAAACATCAGATTCTGGGATCATTCAATGGTCAAAGTCACTTAGATCACTTTTCATCCCCATTCTGACGTTTAGCCTGAACAGCAAAGTTCAAAGTATATTTATTATCTAAGTATGTATACAGTAACCAGCCCTGAGATTTGTCCTACAGCAGGCAGCCACAAAACAAAGAAGCACCATAAAACCCATTTAAAGAAAATAACAAACACCCAACACATGATAAAAAAAACAAAGTCAAGTCAAGTCACTTTTTATAGTCATTTCGACCATAACTGCTGGGACAGTACACAGTAAAAATGAGACAATGTTTTTCAGGACCATGGTGCTACATGAAACAATACAAAAACTGCACTGAACTATGTACAACAACACAAAAACTACACTAGACTACAGACCTACCCAGAACAGCATAAAGTACACAGAACAGTGCAGGCATTACAATAAATAACAAACAAGACAATAGGTAGAGCAGAGATCAGGAGGTTGGTAGTCCGATGGCTTGGGGGGAAAAACTGTTACATAAATAAACAGCTGAATGGCAGCATTCAGGATTCCGTCCATTTCTGTACTCCCGCTGAGTATTTCGTTGGAGTCGGATGTAGTCCAATTTAATGTCCATTGGAGAGCAGAATGGATGAGAGTGCCGGCCAGCTAGGGCTTGGTTTTTCCCTGGCACTGACTGCTGCCCACTCGCCTCGCTTCCACTTCCTTACACACCGCTTACAATGTCACAATGTCACAAACAGCATAAAGTGAGCAATAAACAAGACGACACAAAATCCAAAGGCAAAATCACAAACAGTAGTATTAGAAATGGAACTCTTATGATAGATCACAGAGAGCTCAGCACGAGGCCTTTAAGTGCAGACTTATCATGAAGGAATATGTAAGGCAATAATTGGCAGTCTGAGTCTTAAAGGGACAGAGACAGCATTCCCACTCAGGTCCGGCGAGGAGCTTTAAGATCCCAGTTTCTATAAAAGAGGGGTACTGCCTCCTGCCTCCTGCCTAGCAGAGTGATCATTGCGGGAGCAGTCGTCGTCAGAGTAGTAAGGCTTTAGCTCAGCAGGGCTTCAGCGAGAACAGGCAAGGTAAGTAGGTAAGTTCATTCCTTATTTCTTTTTTCTTATTTAACTCCTGAGAGAATACGGGGTATGCCTACAGAGCCAGTGTTCTGTTCTGGGTGTCAGATGTGGGATTTCCAGGAGAGGTCCAGCCTCCTTGTTAGCCACATCTGCACCAGGTGCATCGAGATGCAGCTCCTTAGAGACCGTGTTAGAGAACTGGAGCTGCAG
The DNA here is from genome assembly GCF_963921235.1 of Mobula hypostoma. Lineage (NCBI taxonomy): Eukaryota > Metazoa > Chordata > Chondrichthyes > Myliobatiformes > Myliobatidae > Mobula > Mobula hypostoma. The sequence continues at coordinate 169,615,951 of NC_086099.1, forward strand.
CTCGATGACCTTCGGCTTGTTAGGGAAAGTGAAACAGTGATAGACAGGAGCTACAGAGAGATAATCAACCAAAGGCTACAGGAGACAGATAAATGGATGACTACCAGGAGAGGGAAGGGGGAACATCAGATATTGGCAAGACCCCTGTGGACATCCCTCTCAACAATAAGTACTCCATTTTGAAAAATGTTGTGGGGGGGGGAATGACCTACTTGGGGGAAGCAACAGCAGCTGAGCCTTTGGCAGTAATAGGGGACTCAATAGTTAGGGGGACAGATTCTGTGGACAAAAAAAGGAAACGCAGATGGTAGTTTGCTTCTCAGGTGCCAGGGTCCACGATGTTTCTGAACGTGTCCACAATATCCTGAAAAGGGAGGGTGATCAGTCAGAAGTTGTGCTACATATTGGTACCAATGACATAGGTCGAAAAATGGAGGAGGTCCTGAAAACAGAATAATAGGAGTTAGGAAGGAAGCTGAGAAGTAGGACCTCAAGGGTAGTAATCTTGGGATTGCTACCTGTGCCATGCAACAGTGAGGATAGGGATAGAATGAGGTGGCAGATAAATGTGTGGCTGAAGAATTGGAGCAGGGGGCAGGGATTCAGATTTCTGGATAATTGGGATCTCTTCTGGGGCAGGTGGGACCTGTACAAAAGTGACAGGTTGTACTTGAATCCCAATGGGACCAATATTCTTGTGGGCAGGTTTACTCGAGCTATTGGGAGTGGTTTAAACTAATATGGCAGGGGGATGGGAACCAGTATGATAGAGCTGAGGATGATCCAGCAGGTTTACAAGTAGATGATGGATGTAACATGAATGTAAGGAAGGACAAGCCAATAATTAGGTACAAATGCAGACAGAGCAAAGAGTTAAATTGTACCACAGAGGCAAAATTCAAAAGGGCAAAGAATGCAAGACTGAAGGTGCTGTACTTAAATATGTGTAGCATTCAGAATAAGGTGGACAAACTTGTGGCGCAATTAGAGATTGGTTGGTATGATGTTGTGGGCATCACTGAGTCGTGGCTAAAAAAAGACCATAGCTGGGAGCTTAACATCAAAGGATATACTTTGTGTCGAAAGGACAGGCAGGAAGGCATAGGCGGAGGTGTGGCTCTTTTGGTAAGAGATGGAATTACATCTTTAGAAAGAGATGACATGAGTCAGAGAATGTTGAATCTTTGTGGGTGGAGTTAAGAAACTGCAAGTGTGAAAAAATAATTATGGGAATCATATATAGGCTTCTAAATGGTAGCCAAGATGTGGGGTTGAGTTTGCAAAGGGAGCTGGAAAAGGCATGTTATATGGGTAATGACACAATTGCAATGGGGGATTTCAATATGCAAGGGGATTGGAAAAATCATGCTGGTGTGAGATCACAAGACAGGGAATTTGTTGAATGCCTATGAGATGGCTTTTTAGAGCAGTTGGTGCTTGAGCTTACTCGGGGAAGGGCTATCTTAGATTTTGTCTTGTGTAATAACCCAGATCTTATTCAGGAGCTTAATGCAAACGAACCCTTAGGAGGCAGTGATCATAATATCATTGAATTCATATTGCAATTTGAGAGGGAAAAACATTAGCCACATCTATCAGTATCGCAATGGAATAAAGAGAATTACAGAGGCATAAGAGAGGAGCTTGCCCAGCTGGATTGGAGGACAATACTAGAGGGGATGATGGCACAGCAGAGATGGCTGAAGTTTCTGGGGATAGTTCAGAAAGCACAGGATAGATAGGTCCCACAAAAGTAGTTCTCAAATGGCAGGAGTAGGTAACACTGGCTGACAAGGGAAGTAAAAAACTGCATAAAAGCTAAGGGAAGGGCATATAAGGTAGCTAAAGTGAGTGGGAAGTTGGATGATTGGGAAGCTTGTAAACTCCAATAAAAGGCAACTAAAAAAGCTATAAGAAGGGAAAAGATAAAATATGAGGGCAAACTAGCCAATAATATAAAGCAGGATACTATAAGTTTTTTCAGTTATATAAAGAGTAAAAGGGAGGTGAGAGTTGATATTGAACCGCTGGAAAATGATGCTGGTGAGATTGTAATGGGGGACAAAGGAATGACAGAGGAACTTAATGGGTACTTTGCATCAGTCTTCACTGTGGAAGAGATTAGCAGTGAGCCAGAGGTCCATGAGTGTCAAGGAACAGGAGTGTTTCTGTAAAGGGAAATCTTGTCTTACAGTTCTTCAAGAAAGTAACAAGTAGAGTGGACAAAGGAGAAGCGATGGATGTCATTTACTTGGATTTTCAGAAGGCATTTGATAATGTGCCATACATGAGGCTGCTTAACAAGATAAAATCCTATTTTACTGGAAAGATAGAGGAATGGCTGGAGGCAGCGAGTGGGAATAAAAGGGGCCTTTTCTGGTTGGCTGCCAGTGACAAGTGGTGTTCCTCAGGGGTCAGTTTTGAGACCGCTACTTTTCACATTGTTTGTCACTGATTTGGATAATGGAATTGATGGCTTTGTGGTAATGTGTGCAGATGATACAAAAATAGGTGGAGGGGAAGCAAGGTAATTGCAACAGGACCTAGACAAATTTGAAGAATGGGCAAAAATGTGGCAGATGGAATACAGTGTTGGGAAATGTTTGATAATGCACTTTGGTAAAAAGGAACAATAGTGCAGACTAAATGGGGAGAAGGTTCAAACATTAGAGGTGCAGATGGACTTAGGAGTCCTCACACAAAACTTCCGGAATGTTAACTTAGTGGTTGAGTCTGTGGTAAAGAAGGCAAATGTAATGTTGCCATTTATCTCAAAGGGGAATAGAATATAAAAACAAGGAGATAATGCTGAGCCTGTACAAGACATTAGTCAGGTCACACTTGGAGTATTGTCAATAGTTTTGGGCCCCATATCTCAGAAATGATGTGTTGTCATTGGAGTGAGTCCAGAGGAGGTTCACAAGGAAGAGGTTAACATATGAGGAGCATTTGGCAGTTTTGGGCCTGTACTCACTGGAACTTAGAAGAATGCAGTGGGGGGAATCTCATTGAAACCTACCGAAAGTTGAAAGGACTAGATAGGGTGGATGTGGAGAGGATGTTTGCTGTGGTAGGGATATCCAGAACTAGAGGACACAGCCTCAAAACTGAAGGGTGACCTTTTAGACCAGAGGTAAGGAAGAATCTTTTTAGCCAGAGGACAGTGAATCTGTGGAATGCTCTGCCACAGACTGTGGTGGAGGCCAAGTTCATGGGTGTACTTAAGGTGGAAGTTGATCGTTTCCTGATTGGTCAGGGCATCAAAGGATATGGCAAGAAAGCAGGTGTAAGGGGGGTAGTGGGATCTGGGATCAGCCATGATGGATTGGCGGAGCAGACTCAATGGGCTGAATGGCCTAATTCAGCTTCTATGTCTTATGATGTTATGGTCTTATGGACCTTGAGCCAATGAAATTGAAACCATACTCGAGGGAATTAGAGTGCCAAAACAAGATGTCTACCGCTATTCAGTCTGGACCATGACAGAACACCCTCGCCATAGCCGGCTCCTGATGACCCAGGGCAGTCAGGATGGTGCTGGTGTAAGTCCTCTACCAAGGTAGAGTCCAGGATATCCCATGAAGTAATCCACCCTTCTTTCTTCTGGGCCATATCACTCCCAATGCATGGGTTACTGCCTTTTACCTTGAACAATGCCGGTGTTGAAAAGCCACCAGACTGTGTACGTAGGTTGTCTCTCAACATTTCTGGGAGACGGAAGAGGTTTGGGAACCGGAACCAATGGGCTGGCACTCCAGTGTTTGAGGTGGGTTATGTGTGTAACCCTCTCACCAGGGTTTGTATACGGACTTGGTTCGTTAGCTACCTCTGCTAACAGTCACATGACTCAGCGATGAGAATGCCATCTTTCATTAACAATATATACCTTGGATCAGTATGATTTGGGGTTCAACCAAACAGGAACATCGATATGAGTGAAAGCTGTGTAAATACTTCCCATACACAGTTATAGGCAGCCCAGAAATAAGAGATCGGACATCAGCACAAAATTATAAAGAATGCATATTTACTAAATTTTCATCTTTAACAAACAGTTACAGAAAAAAAGAAAAGAGAAATAAAAGGGCCCATTACAGATAAACCAGTCCAATGTACACATAACATTAGAGCAACATGGAGTGCATCTTTTTATTCACACGTTGGATCAATAGTCTGCATGAAAGCACCCACCACGTACCAAACTCCCCTCGAAGACCATCTTGAACAAACTGGCTTTCTCAGGAGTATTGGCCCTTCATCCATACAAAGCACTTCTTGCAACGGGGACTCTCCTTCTAATGGCATTCTTAGCATCTTCCCTTCTCCCCCACTCCACTGCACCCACCTGAAGACCCCAAACCACAATCCTGACTGGCTGACATATATTCCTTAGTTGGACAACATGGCTCCTTATCTTAGCTGAAGCCAAAACACTCCTTCCAGCAGGACACACTGCTTTTACAGAAAACTGCTAATATAAACTACCTCACAGCATAGCAATAGAAATCTTAACAAGTGGAATATGGGGTGAATGCACATTGTGCTCAGGAGTTGGAGACAATAGTTAACTGGATTAAAATATCTCAGGATCTCAGGAATGTAAGAAAGGGTGATTTTTCTGGATTGCACTTGCATGGGGAGATCTCTAGTTGACAGCCAGACCCGATGACCAGGAAGAAGTGCTGGTCCATCTTCTCCAGCAGTTCACCTGGTCTTGTTATTGCTGTGAATTGACCAACAGCATCTCTCTTGTCTTAACCCATTTCTGGCAATACCTCTGGACCAGTTGGTCTGCTGATGGAACCCCCCACCTCCGCTTCTTGTTCTGGGAATAGTAGAGACAGTACCCAAATTAGCATTCAAAAGGGGACATCCCGATAGACGGGTGCTGAAGTGTGTTGTGTGGAAGCTCCACTCAGATCAGGTTGTCAGTCCAGCTGGTATGGTTCCTCGAGGCTAGAGATCTGAGTGTTCTTTCAAGGTCCTGGTGGAGCCTCTCCATTCGCTCTTTGGTCTGCGGATGGAACCCGGACCACAGACTGGCAGAGGCCCCAGAGGGCTCACAAAAAGCCTTCCAAAACCTAGAGGCAAACTGGGGGCCACGATCAGAGACAGTCCTGGGGGAAACAGTGAATCCTGAAGACATGCTGTAACATCAGGCTGATGATTATATTTAAGGGGTGCAAAATGGCAGTCCTTGAATAACCAGTCTATGACCACCATGATTACTGTATCACCTCGAGATGCTGGAAAACTGGTGACAAATTCAATAGAAATGTGGGACCAAGGGCGAGAAGTAATAGGGAGAGGCTGAAAAAGACCTTGAACTGGACTTGGGTCTTTTATTTTGTGTTCAGAATCACACACTAAGACAGATTCCCAGGCATCTTTAGTCATGCCTGGCGAGCAGTAACATCTTTGAATGAACTCTAGGGTGCAAGCCAACCCTGGATGCCCAGCCAGGTTCGAAGCATGTAACTAGACAAACACCTCCAAATGAACGGGAACGAAAAAACATCCAGGAGGTCCCGGATCTGCCCATGTTGCTCTTGGGCTCGGAGCACCATCAAGTCGGTGTTCCAGTAGGTGGGTGCCACAACTGCAGAGCTGGGAAGTATTGGTGAAGGGTTCTCTTCCCCTTTAGGTGCTCCTGAAGGCATGTCGAAAATACTCGCGGAGGTTGTCTCAGAGTAAACTCGGGAGGTGAATTGGGAAGTAACTCGGAAGGTGTCTTAGGCCCTTTTGGAGCCATTTCTTTTTGCACTGGTTTGACCAACCCAGAGCAATGGCAGTAATCCAATTGACTCTCAGGTTATGGAATGAGAGCCAGGAATGACCCAGAATGAATGATATTTCTGGGGAGCGAATGAGATAGAGCTGGATTGATTAGATTAGATTAGATTAGATTCAACTTTATTGTTATTGTGCCGAGTACAGATACAAAACCAATGAAATGCAGTTAGCATCTAACCAGAAGTGCAAAGAATAGTGTTATTTACAAAATAACTGTGAATAAAAAGTAAGTGCTACAGCACACAAATATAAAGGTACTGAGACAGTACAATATGGGTGCAATACTGCTTAGTGCTGTGATGTGAGGTTCAGCAGGGTCACAGCCTCAGGGAAGAAGCTCTTCCTGTGCCTACTGGTGCAGGGGCAGAGGCTCCTGTAGCACCTATCAGATAGGAGGAGAGTAAAAAGTCCATGGTTAGGGTGAGATGTATCCTTGATAATGCTTTTCGCCCTGCCCAGGCAGCGTTTGTGATAGATGTTCTCAATGGTGGGCAATTGGGTGCCGATAATCCGCTGGACAGTTTTCACCACACGCTGGAGTGTTTTGCGGTCCGATACAGGACAATTGCCATACCGCACTGAGATGCAGTTGGTGAGTATGCTCTCAATGGTACAGCGGATTCTGACTAATCTTGAGCTTGAGCAGGGATGTTTAGAGTTGACCTGCCTCAGCCTGGTCTCCCACCAAGGGCTGTGGCAACAAACTGCTGGGAGAGATTCAAAAAGTGGATTTTCAATCCACTGGCCAGTCCAAGGTCCAAAAAAAATTCCCTGCTGCACCAGAGTCAATAAAGGTGGCTAGGGAATGTTCTTGGTCTCCCCATGAAAGCGACCAATCCTGATGGAGCTGAACCAGGGGTGAGGGTAGCAACCGTCATGGCACTCCCTCCACTGGACAGTCCCAGCAGATTGGGACAAGAGGTCCGATAATGTCTAGCCTCTCCACAGTAAATGCAGCACCTCTCTATCCTTCTCTCTCAGTCGGCTTAAGAGGGCCTAGTCAGCCTAATTGCATGGGCTCCTCAGAGGCAGGGATTTGCAGCAGTCAAGGAGGGGCCCTAGCTCAGGGAATAGGAGAGGACAGAGGAGAGTCGGGAGGGGGGAGGGAAAGAGTTTCCTTGGAATAATCCCCTTTGTCTATCCCTTTTCCTTTCCATTAATCGATTATTGAGTCATATCATCAGGTCCATAAGAAACAGAGAAGTTAGTGCTTCCATATTCCAACTGGTCTCTGTGGCCAAGGTACGAAATGCCATGGAATAATTGGCCACAGACCGATTCCCCTGGTGCAAGTTGAGGAGTGCTATCACAGATCCATGACCTCTGGCAGGGTGGTAGAACACCCTCCTCAAATTCTCTGAAGAGGTCTGCACTCACACAGATGGGTGAATACTCCCAGAGTATGGTGACCCAGGCTTTTCCAGTAAGGAGTGAGATGATATAGGCTACCATGTTGTATTCTGACAGGAACTTGGAAGACTGTAACTCAAAGGTGAATGAGCATTGTACCAGGAGTCCTCAGCATACTTTTGGGTTACTCTCATACTGCTCAGAAGCTGGTAGATGCAGCAATCTCTCATTAATATTAATGGAGTCTCCAGTTTGAACTTGCCCAGAACTGGCAGAAGCCCCAGCCAAAATCGGATCCTACTTACTGGAGTCGGAGAGCTTCTGGAGAGTAATGAGGATCTCCTGAAGTATGTTGTCACGTCTGCCTGCAGTTGCTCCTTGGTAGGCCAATGAGGTTCACAGATATTCATATTGAGCTGGGCTCATGACGGCTCAATCGTGCTGTAAAGAGAGAGCTATGCATGGTGGTGAGGCCAAGTGCTGAGCAAGGTGTAGAATTAACTCAGACTCAAAATAAGCAAGATGACACGAGTGAAATCCAAAGGCAAGATCACAAACAGTAGTACTAGAAAGGGAACTCTTACAATTGTGCTCTGAGTGTTCAGCACGGAGCCTTGAAGTATAGACCTTCCACGAAGGAACGTGGCAGGTAATAATTGGCAGTCTGGGTCTTAAGGGGACAGCAGCAGCTAACCACACTCCAGGGAATTGGAGTGCCAAACTTGGACGCCTGCTGCTATTCAGTCGGGACCATGACACCGTGTCAGTTCAGTTTGCAGCTCTGTCAATGACCGAAGGCCTCAGCCAGTTCCGCACCAAATCGCCCTGATCAAATTGTGCAAATAGTAAAAGGAAGTAACCAGAACATATGGAATATGAACCACAGAGTCCTCTAAAAATGAGTCCACAACTGCGGAGCACATTCAACACTGAGGACATTAAATATCAAAGCACAAAATCCCCCAAAAAAACAGTACTACAGCCACGAGCTATACCAAGAGGCGATCGAACCTGCCCCTTCCTCCAGCTGACTGCAGGCACACAGTGCTGAACACCTGCTTGTCTTCTGCTCTTGTCCTCATCAATTTCAATCTTGCTCAACCTTTTATTCGGTGAGGAGTAACAGAACCAACCATGGGTTTACATTCTTCCATTAAGAAATGATAGCCACACAATCCACTCCAAACCTTGCCAAATTCCCCAGGAGATAGCAAAAATATTAGATCATTCAGTCGGCCCAAAAACACGTTAACAGAATGGAAATTACAAGCAGCAATCAATGTGCAGTCACGCACGCATGCAGAGCTCGTTATCCTGCACGCATGCAGAGCTTGTTGACTGCATTGGTGCTGCTTCCTGCACACATGCAGAGCTCGTTGACTTTATTAACTTTGCCTCCAACTTTCACCCTGCCCTCAAGTTTACCTGGTCCATTTCCGACACCTCCCTCCCCTTTCTAGATCTTTCTGTCTCTGTCTCTGGAGACAGCTTATCCACTGATGTCTACTATAAGCCTACTGACTCTCACAGCTATCTGGACTATTCCTCTTCTCACCCTGTCTCTTGCAAAAACGCCATCCCCTTCTTGCAATTCCTCCGTCTCCGCCGCATCTGCTCTCAGGATGAGGCTTTTCATTCTAGGACGAGGGAGATGTCTTCCTTTTTTAAAGAAAGGGGCTTCCCTTTCTCCACTATCAACTCTGCTCTTAAACGCATCTCCCCCATTTCACGTACATCTGCTCTCACTCCATCCTCCCACCACCCCACTAGGAATAGGGTTCCCCTGGTCCTCACCTACCATCTCACCAGCCTCCGGGTCCAACATATTATTCTCCGTAACTTCCGCCACCTCCAACGGGATCCCACAACTAAGCACATCTTTCCCTCCCCCCCCTCTCTGCATTCCGCAGGGATCGGTCCCTACGCAACTCCCTTGACCATTCGTCCCCCCCATCCCTCCCCACTGATCTCCCTCCTGGCACTTATCCGTGTAAGCGGAACAAGTGCTACACATGCCCTTACACTTCCTCCCTTACCACCATTCAGGGCCCCAAACGGTCCTTCCAGGTGAGGCAACACTTCACCTGTGAGTCGGCTAGGGTGATATACTGCATCCGGTGCTCCCGATGTGGCCTTTTATATATTGGCGAGACCCGACACAGACTGGGAGACCGCTTTGCTGAACACCTATGCTCTGTCCGCCAGAGAAAGCAGGATCTCCCAGTGGCCACACATTTTAATTCCACATCCCATTCCCATTCTGACATGTCTATCCATGGCCTCTTCTACTGTAAAGATGAAACCACACTCAGGTTGGAGGAACAACACCTTATATTCCGTCTGGGTAGCCTCCAACCTGATGGCATGAACATCGACTTCTCTAACTTCCGCTAAGGCCCCACCTCCCCCTCGTACCCCATCTGTTACTTATTTTTATACACACATTCTTTCTCTCACTCTCCTTTTTCTCCCTCTGTCCCTCTGACTATACCCCTTGCCCATCCTCTGGGTCTCCCCCCCCCCCCCGTCTTTCTTCCCGGACCTCCTGTCCCATGATCCTCTCGTATCCCTTTTGCCTATCACCTGTCCAGCTCTTGGCTCCATCCCTCCCCCTCCTGTCTTCTCCTATCATTTTGGATCTCCCCCTCCCCCTCCTACTTTCAAATCCCTTACTCACTCTTCCTTCAGTTAGTCCTGACGAAGGGTCTCGGCCTGAAACGTCGACTGTACCTCTTCCTAGAGATGCTGCCTGGCCTGCTGCATTCACCAGCAACTTTTATGTGTGTTGCTTGAATTTCCAGCATCTGTAGAATTCCTGTTGTTTCAGAAGTAGTAGACGTAGTTTCATAACTGTGGGCACGTGGCCAAATGGTTAAGGCATTGGACTAGCGATCTGAAGTTCCTGAGTTCGAGCCCCAGCTGAGGCAGCGTGTTGTATCCTTGAGCAAGGCACTTAACCACACAGTGCTCTGCGACGACATTGGTGCCAAGCTGTATCGGCCCTTGCCCTTCCCTTGGACAACATCGGTGTTGTGGAGAGGGGAGACTGGCAGCATGGGCAACTGCTGGTCTTCCATACAAGGGGATGCCTTAAGTTTCATAAGCTGTCTGCGGGATGTCCCTGTTAATGACCTGAACCTCTTGACCATGTCTGCATGTTTTTATGCATTGAGTTGCTGCCATGTGACTGGCTGATTAGATCTTTGCATTGGTGTACGGGTGTACTGTACGTAATAAAGTGGCCACTGAGTATATATATGGAATGAGCTTCCAGGCAAAGTGGTTGAGACAGGTACTATAACAACATTGAAAATGCATTCGGACAAGTATATGCATAGGATAGGTTCAGAGTAGACCAATATGGGTCAAACATAGGCAAATGGGACTAGTTTATCTGGGCATCTCGGTTGGTATGGGTGAGCTGAGATGAAGGGCCTGCTTCTGTGCTGTATTACTTGATGACTCCTGGTTTTGAGCATTCCTCTCAGCAAGAGCACAAAGTCCGACATTGCTCAGATTAATGATTCTCTGAACCCAAGGGAAATCTGCAGGTTGGGAAATCTAAAGCCATGGGCTTGAAAGTCAGAGGGATTTTAGCACAGAAAGAGAAGGGAGCATCATTGTGAATAGAGAAGTGTGAAAAAAGAACAGCAGCTGGACAGAGGTATTGAGGATGAAATGCACCACCTTCAGATGAAGTCATAAAAGTTTTAAAAAACCTGCAAATGCTGTAAATCTTAAATGAAACAGAAAATGATAGAGATACTTGCAAGTCAAGCAGTGTCTGTGGAAAGAGAAACAAGTCAAAGACATTTAATCAGAAATAAGAATGGGAAAGAAGAGAGGAAGGGTGGGGGAGAGGGGTGTCCCTGATAGGATTAAAATAGGATGACTATGAGAATAGGCTGTGAACAAAATTATCTGGTCAATGAGTGAATAGGAGGAGTTAGAGAATGAGAACATAGGCGTAAAACACATATAACACAGGCAAAAAAAAACAATGTAGGCTGTGAAATGCAAATTGAAAGTCAGCAGATCAGGAGAGGGAAAAAGGAATACAAAGCAAGCAACCTGAAAAGATATCTCAGATCGTTGACTAATACAGGCAGAAATCAAGTTAACTAAAGTTGATGAATTCAGTTTCGAGTTTAGATAATGAAAGAGAAGTGTGAACTGGGAGTGCCTGTAAACTTACTCTGAAGGAACCATGGGGGAAGGGAGAATTTTTACGTAACTACGTACTCTTTTGGATTCCTGAAAATATAAAATGTTGCTTGTTCCTCAACTTAAAAAAAAATCTTGACCGAGAGGTTAAAAAAACATCCTTAAAGCATTTTCCATGTTTAAAAAAAAAACATTTCCAAGAAAACCATCAATATTCTACCTCAGAAAAAGATTTTCGTGTTACTTTTCAGGTTCATTGAGTCAGTAATTTTTCTTACCACTTAATATACTAAAGATGGTACGCATGGTATGCAAAACACCGCCCTTCGATCTCTCACTTTGTTCCATTACGCATGCCATTCTTTATTCCCTCATGTCCAATCCATCTAGGCTTGTTCATTGCATTTGATTATCTTTTGATCAATCTCTTTTCTGATGAACCGCCTTTTCTGAAACTACATCTTTCTGCGGTTTAACTGTGTCAGATAGATGCATTCCCGTTGTGTAAATGCTAGGCATCAGTATTACCTATACTTCTCTGCTTCTATGACTGCTGTTGCATTTACGTACCCTGGGCTGAATTTCTGTCAGACATTCCAAAACGCTTCCAGTAATAGGCACTAATTTCCCCGCCTGCAAAACAAACATTAATTACTGCAAGTCTGCGGCCATTATTTGTGTTAGACCTCTCAGTTCAAAGGATTACTGTTGATTTATGTCATCCCAAGACAAAAAAAAATGACAGCAAGCAATTCAAGGAATCGCATTAAAGTTGTACTTGACGACAAATGGCATAGAAAATACTGAGAAGGGAAAATATCTACATACTGTATATAACGCGGGATCCGTATCGTAGAACCTTCCCTTATATACAGGTTTTAAGGGTTGGAGGACTGCCGGCATGACGAGTTTATTTTACAATTACAGTGACACTTTGGGAGTGATTGAATTCAGATAGCTGGCGTCGCCCCCGCGGCTCGCTCCGGGACTTGGTTCTCCTCCTCTGGAATGTTGATCTTCACTGTCACCCGGCAACCAGCTGCACGTGAGCACTGGGCAGCTGGCGCAAATAAACCAGGTGGCAGCCGGCGGAAACAGCTCAGACCCATGACAGTGGCAAATATTCTTGACATCCAAAAATATTTTACTATTGTTACAGATTATTTGGGGTCTTTACTCAATCTTGCCTTTTTACACTATTCAGAAACTGGTAAATAACTGGTACATTATCCCATTTATTGTTGCTGGCGTGACCATGTTTATCACACATCCTTAATTACCCTGTGAAGGTGGTAAAGGACTACAATCTCCCTTTTTTTAAAGATATTCATCATCAAAAGGTGCTTCTTTTTCTTCTTCTCCATGTGCCTTGCGCGTTACACGCTTGGGCGATCATGGCTTTTCACATAGAACGGTCCCACGCAGCGTCAATGATATCTCGCACACTTAGATCTGTAGTTCTTTCACAGTGTCCATATATTTTCTTCTTTGCCTTCCTTTTCCGCGTTTCCAAGCATACGGCCTTATAATGTAAGGCATTCTATTTCTCCCTTTCTGGTGACATGGCCCAGGAATTCAAGTTTCCTCTCATTTAATGTTCTCATTAAAGATCTTTTTGTATGGACACGTTGGAGTACTGTCTCATTAGTTACCCTTTTTCTATATGATATTTTCAGTATTCTTCTAAGAAACCACATCTCTGTTGCTTCTAAGTTTCTTTGGCGTTCTGGTGTTATAGTCCGTGTTTCAGAAGCATATACTGCAAGATTGACCAGATGTAACATTTCAGTAGCCTAAGCCTTGTTGATATAGAAATGTGTCTGTTGATAAAAATGGGTTTCATTTTTTGGAAGTTGGGTTTGGTAATGGCAATTCTTCTTTTTATTTCTACTTTACTTCTAGCATCTTGTGATATAAAGCTACCAAGGTAATTAAAGCTTGTCTTTTGTTCAATCTCTTGGTTACCGATGTACAATTGGCAGTTGGGAGTATCCTGCTGTTTTGATATTACCATACATTTGGTTTTTTATAGTTGATGGTTAGACCAAAATCAGCACTTGGTTATATTACTTTGGGAGGATTTGTAGGTCTTCTGCATTACTTGCTATTAGGATGGTATCATCTACATATCTTATATTGTTCATGTTAACACCTCCAATTTTTATCCCATCTAGTTCTTCTATTTCTGAGAATCATTTCACTATAGATATTAAATAACTCCAGTGAGGCAACGCATCCCTGTCTAACTCCTCTTTGAATTTTAGTCCAACTGCTTATATTTATCATCAATTTTTACTGCCGCCATTTGGTTCCAATATAAATTTTGAAGCAGTTGTTGGTCCCTTCCATCAATGTTTAGTTTAGCGAGAATTTGAAATAATTTTTCATGTTGCATTTTGTCGAATGCTTTAGTGAAATCAATAAAACATAAAAATAAAAACAACAGGAATTCTGCAGATGCTGGAAATTCAAGCAACACACATCAAAGTTGCTGGTGAACGCAGCAGGCCAGGCAGCATCTATAGGAAGAGGCGCAGTCGACGTTTCAGGCCGAGACCCTTCGTCAGGACTAACTGAAGGAAGAGTGACTCGCTCTTCCTTCAGTTAGTCCTGACGAAGGGTCTCGGCCTGAAACGTCGACTGCGCCTCTTCGCCTGGCCTGCTGCGTTCACCAGCAACTTTGATGTGTGTTGCTAAAACATAAAAATACATCATTTTGATACAGTATTCAATTGCCCTTCCTGAAAGCATTCGTACTATGAAAATTGTGTTCCTAGTTCCTCTATCCTCAATAAACCCATATTGCAGTTTTGAAGTTTCTGATCTTGTTTTTAATTCGACTCAGAACAATTCTCAACGAAATCTTTATTATGTGACTCATGAGATTGATTGTTCTATAATTTTCGCAGTCAATAGTTCCAGGAATTTTTGGCAGAGTTATAAATACTGATTTCAAGAGATCATCAGGCAATACACCAGACTCATATATGCCATTAATCAGTTCAAAAAGAATATCTATGCCCAGATTTTCTAGGGCTTGTATCATTTCCACTGAAATTTCATCAGGTCCAGTGGCTTTACCATGTTTCATGCTTTTCATCGCATTAGTTATTTCTTCTTTGGTAATAGGTGGGCCAGAATTAGGGTGTTTAATATCGGGGGGTTCCCCTCTATTATCCTCAAACAGCTGCTCTATATACTGAATCCACATCTCACATACTTTATCCTGGATTTGTCAGATGGATCCGTCTGCTGATCTTATGCATCCTGAAGAGGAAGTTTTCTTAATTCCAGTAATTTCCTTGATTTTCTTGTGCATTTCTTTGCTGTTGTTAATATGGCCTTCTACTTCATTGCATTTTTGATTCAGCCATTCTTCCTTTGCAATATTGCACAATTGTCTGGTCTGTCTGTCATCAACAGCAAGAAATGTTAATTTCAGAGAGGAGACACAAAGAAACTGCAGATGTTGTAATGTGGAGCAACAGACAAAATGCGATGGGTCAGGCAGCATCTGTGGAGGGAAATGGGCAGGTGATGTTTCAAATCAAGGCCCTTCATCTGGACTGAAAGATAGAGGGTAGTAAGGTTCCCTCTATTTTTGTTTACAGCTGCGCGGACCAACTATTCCTATGAGCAGGAAATTTCTACACAGTTGGAAAACACGTGGCACGGGAGATAACAGGTAAAGGCAAGAAAGGGCTATCTGAATTTGATAAGAGAGGAAGGGGAGGATGGAACCAAATGAGAGAGCTGGGTACAGATAGGGAGGGGAAAAGGGGGAAACAAAACAGGCTGATGGGGCTGGGTGAGCTTAGAAGGAAACGAGTGGATCAGAAGGAGAGAGGAAATGGACAAAGTATGGATTTTTATAAAGCCTTTTATGATCTCAGGATAAACCAAATGAGTTACAATCAATAAAAATGTATTTAAATCTATTCTTGCTTGCATTATGTGGAAAACCTTGCAGCCAATTTGCTGACCTCAGGCTCTCACAAGCAGTGAGATAAGTACTAGATAACCTGGTTTAGTTATATTGATAGGGAGAGATAACTATTTGGAGGACTCTGCCCTCTGGTGAAAGATTGCCACGTCAGCCTTTGCCTGACTGTTATCCAGGACTTGCTGCTTCATTTGCTGAGGAGTTACAAAATGGAAATGAACCTTGTGCAATAAACATCAAACATCCTCTCTTCTAACCTGAGAGTAGAAGGAAGGACATTGATGAAGCAGCCAAATACCACTGGATGTAAGACACTGTCTGATGAGCCGCTGCAGAGATATCCTGGGGCTGGGATAACTGACCTCTGATACCAATAACCATAGAGATAAATTATAAATCAAGCTTTCTAATTGGTAAGTTAGACTGAGAGCATGAACAGAGAAACAAGTATTGTCCTTTGAACGTTTCAAGTAAAGAAGTACTCACCTATCCAGGATTAGAATCGGGTTTATTATCACTGACGTATTATGAAATCTGTTGCTTTGCGGCAGAAGTACAGTGCTACACATAAAGACTATCAATTACAATAAGAAATACATTAAAAATTTTACATTAAATAAGTTGTGCAAAAAAAGGGCAAAATAGTGAGGTAGTGTTCATAATTTGGTTCATCGTCTGTGCAGAAATCTGATGGTGGAGGTGAAGAAGCTGTTCCTAAAACGTTGAGTCCTCGTCTCTGATGGTGATAATCAGAAGAGAGTACGTCCTGGGTGATGGGGGCTCTTAGTGATAGGTCCACCATATCCCATTTTATAGGGTGGTCCCAGGTTCGAATCCGTCTGGCTCTTTGCATCCCTGCAGGGTTGACTGTTGGACTAGCAACTTGGCCCAGTAAAACAGACAGTCAAATGCTAAAGAACTAGCAAGGTTACCACCCGATGCGCCAAACACAGCTTGGGGAGGAACCTTAAAGAAGTTAAATACCACATTATCTAAGAAAAGAGCATATATCTGTCAGGTAAGAATATTATTGCTGAGGGACAAGGAAACAGAATAATTGAAATAAGAGTGTGCTTTGACATATATGTAAGCCTGCACATGGAACCTAGATATTACTATGTTCTGAAAGCAGACTTGAAAAAGCTTAGAACAAGGTCATGAAGATTGATCACTATTTCTGTATGATGTTATTATTTTGTACCTATTCTCATCTGATTACACTATAAATATAATATTTGCATTTTAGCTTATTTAATGTTTGTACTGTGTCTTTTATCACAGTAGACTGATATACTATTGAATAAGGCTATCTCTGTTCTCTGAGATTAAACCCAACATGTATAATACAGTCTTTAATGAGGCAACACAAGTCATTGAGTTACATAAACACAAAATAATCTGCAGTTGCTGGGGTCAAAGCAACACTCACAACACGATGGAAGAACTCAGCAGGTCGGGCAGCATCCGTGGAAACGATTAGTCGACGTTTCGGGCCGGAACCCTTCGTCAGGACTGTAGGGGGAAGGGGCAGAGGCCCTATAAAAAAGGTGGGGGGAGGGTGGGAAGGAGAAGGCTGGTAGGTTCCAGGTGAAAAACCAGTAAGGGGAAAGATATTGAGTTACATAGCATGAAAACAGTCACTTCATCCCAAATTACCAATCAATTTGCCTACTTCAGCTCATTCTACTCACCTTTGTTTGGACCACATCCCTCTAAAACTTTCCTATTCATGTAGCTGACTTTTAAAGTATGTAATGTAAGATAATGTATTTATTCATCATTGGTAGGATTTGAATTCTTCTGCATTATCTGAAAAATGGGGGAAATGCCCCAGATGACCTACTTCAATTTTTTAACAGATTAAAAAACCATGCAGCCAATAAATGTGAACTATGCAAAAATTACAGTTTCATTCATTTTGCTTTATGAATAATTGCAATGCCTTTCAATGCTGCTCTCAACAGCACCTCTTCCATTTCATGCACATCTGCTCTTACCCCATCCTCCCACCATGCTACCAGGGATAGGGTTCCTCTTGTCCTCACTTACCACCCCACCAGCCTCCATGTCTAGCAATTCTCCAAAACTTCCGCCACCTCCAACTAGATCCCACCACCAAACACATCTTTCCCTCCCCCACACTTTCTATTTTCCACAGTGATTCCCTTGTCCATTTGTCCCTCCCCACTAATCTCCCTCCTGGCACTTATCCTTGCAAGCAAAACAAGTGCTACACCTGCCCCAATACCTATTCCCTCACTACCATTCAGGGCCCCAAACAGTCCTTCCAGGTGAGGCAACATATCACCTGTGAGTTTGTTGGGGTCATATACTGTGTTCGGTGCTCCCAGTGTGGCCTCTTGTATATGTTGAGACCTGACGTAGATTGAGAGACTGCTTTGCAGAGCATCTACGCTCCATCCACCAGAACAAGCGGGATCTCCCAGTGGCCACCCATTTTAATTCCACTTCCTATTCCCATTCTGATATGTCTGTCCATGGAGGAACAACACCTTATATTCCGTTTGGGTAGCCTCCAACCTGACAGCATAAATATCGTTTTCTCAAACTTCCGGTAATGCCCCCCTCCCTTCACCATTTCCCATCCCCTTGTCCCTGTCTTATGTTATCTCCTTGTCTGCCCATCGCCTCCTTCCGGTGGTCCTCACCCCCCCCCCTTTTTCTTTCTTCCATGGCCTTCTGTCTCTATCACCAATCAACTTCCTAGCTCTTTGCTTCATCCTTCCAAGTTTCACCTATTGCCTGGCATTACTCTCCACCCGGCCCCCCCCCCCCACCACCACATTTCAAATCTACTCCTCAGCTTTTTTTCTCCAGTCCTGCTGAAGGGTTTTGGCCCAAAACGTTGAACCATAGAACACTACAGCACAGAAAACAGCTCACTCAGCCCTTCTAGTCTGTGCCGAAACTTTATTCCTCTAGTCCCATTGACCTACACCCAGTCCATAACCCTCCAGACCTCTCCCTTCCATGTATCTGTCCAATCTATTCTTAAAACTTACGAGTGAGCCTGCATTTACCTCAACAAATTTTCCACACTACCACCACTCTCTGAGTGAAGAAGTTCCCCCTAATGTTCCCCCTAAACCTTTCCCCTTTCACCTTAAAGCCAGGTCCTCTCGTACTTATCTCTCCTAATCTAAGTGGAAAGAGCCTACTCGCATTTACTCTGTCTATACCCCTCATAATTTTGTAAAGCTCTATCAAATCCCCCTTCATTCTTCTACGCTCCAAGGAATAAAGTCCTAATCTGTTCAATCTTTCCCTGTAATTCAACTCCAGCATTTTGTGTGTGTTGCTTGGCTTTCAAAATGTTCACGTGGACAATCAATCAGTCCTGTAATGATGGTAATCTGATGGTGCTAAATTTATATCACTTTGAACGTCTAGTTGTTTGAACGATTTAAAATGTAATATATAATAATAGTTACTTAATATTTTCTAAGAACCAAAAATACACAATTTTTTGAACACTAATAAAAACTGACAATGCTTCTCAGTGCACGGCTCAGCAAAATGAATTACGACATATCTAGACAAAAATCCACCTTGCTTTGAGAAGGTAGATTTGAAGGCTTTCTCTCTTAAGAGGTAGAGCACAACACCTTCAAGCTTTGCCACCTTGAAGCAGATAATCAAAAGGCGTGATTTAGAGCAAGTCATTAGAATATCAGAAAGGTTCAACGTTCTAATGGATTGGATTGCAGTTGGTAGAGAATGAAAGGACTTATCATCCATATTTAGGTAGGCGAACATAGTGGAAGAGGAGAAAGGTGCGCATCTGACAATCTGCCAGTACGTTTCTGCTCAGTTCATGATTACTGAGGGCAGGGTTTATGCACCATTCATTTATTCACATGTCACTCACTCAATGGGTACTCGTGTGTAGAGTGAAGTTGCAAGACCAGCATCTAAAGCAATGGCTTGAGTTAAAATCCCACTGTGATGTGTGAGCAAATTTAAGTCAAAGAAATTGAATAAAGTAAGCAGAAACTGATGTTCTTAAAAGTTTTTACTGACTGTAAACAGGTTGCAATAAAAACCCTCTTAACTGCCTTCCTTACCTGATCTGCCTAATGTGTGATATCAGATCCACCTGTGCAGTCAACTCGAAATATCTCCTCAGTTTAGAGAAATGAGGAATGGACAATGATTGCTTGGTTTTCCTCTACTTCCCTTTATAATAAGTTGTTGTTGCCTGTCCAAAGCATAGCTGACTAAGAAGTGCTTGTGGGGATCATCAATTGATTTTTGGAGCATTGTAATCTACAGTAACATTCATCAAATGCCCATATTGAACTAGTTTTTGTAAGTGACCTGTCATTTTCTTCTTCATCCTATTGTGGCTTCAGAAGAGGTAGATGGAGGTTATTGAGACCTATTCCATATTGCTAGGGTACCTTTGGCTATGTTGTCTGGGAGATAAAGCCTGTAGTATATAGGGTGCATATATATGTTTTTAAGAATTTATTGTACCATATGATATAACTCCAGATACATTGCTGATTAGTACTGCTGTTAGTTGAGTACTGTACACCTATAAAGAAGTTGTTCTTCCTACATTACTGTATGGAACTGAAACATGGACCAACTACAGCAGGCACCTTAAAGCCATGGAAAAATATCAACAAGAATCTTTATGAAAGATCTTGAGGATCAGCTGGAAGGACAGATGCACTAACACCAGCATACTGCAGGAGACCAACATGAGTATCATCTCCACCATGAACCAGTTCTAATGGATAGTTCCTTTAAATCACTTCTCCCAAAACAAATCCTTTACTCCCAGTTGACAGAAAGTCAGCGAGCCCCTGCTGAGCAAAGAAAATGTTTCAAAGATAACATCAAAATCAGCCTGAAGAAATCCAACATTATATCTAAAAACTGGGATGACATTGCACTGCAAATTTATTCAAGAGGGAGCTGTGCTACATGACTTTCACTGTGCCACAGAAAACAAACAGCTGCTGCTAAATGACAGACTGTAAAACCAAAAGAACCCAACAACTACCACAGTCACCATTTACTCTCACCTACGCTGCAGCCGATCAGCCTCTACAGCCACCTGATGAGCCACCAATAGACAATCCCAAAGGAAAACATCATACTGGACTGGTGTGATCACAATATACTACAGTAAACCATTGACAAAAGATGTTCAGCTTTCTCTATGTTACTTGTCTCACTAGACAGAAATATAGAGGAACCTAAAGACACTCAGAACCGTAACAGGCTTCGCCAAAGACTGCTCTTCCTGCACCTCTGCAATAACAAGTCATTGGGAGTGAGACGTGTGAGTAACTGCCGTCTGGGAGATAGTCTGAAAGAAGTGAGAATAATTGAGTGGTGCTTCCATGTCCACATACTCTTTCACTGTCATCCCTCTCCTGGGCCAGAGCCATAACACTCTTATCAGTCAGCAGCAGACCATTGTGGTGGAGATGGGTGACACAGTATAATGCTATGAAGAAATTAATGGTTATCCTGCTTAAAGAGCAGGCAAGTTGTCAGCCAGGGTCTGGAAGTTTATACCAATGCTCTATATGGACACATTGAGAACTTTGTTTACAATTAAGGAACAAATCACACTCCTTATGGAAGCCATTGTTACAATGGCTGTGGTGATGGTGCAGTAATGAAGTGAATGAACTAGTAACATAGATAGAAGCCTGTGCTAACAATCCAGGGACTGAGTTCAAATCTCATCATGGTTGCTATGGATTTTAGCCCTCCAGAAATGTTAACTTAAAAAAAAACTAACGTTGGTTAAGATAATCATGAAACTACCAGAATGTTTTTCCGATAGAGCTCACTTGGTTCATTAATGCAACTCAGAGAAGGAAATCTGGCTTATCTATAACTCCAGAACACACAGCAATATAATTGGTGTATGAATGGCTGCTGACGCCCACATGACAAAAAAACAATTTTCTATACCACCAATGAAGTGGATGCCACTTGTCCTTGTGAAGAGTGTGCATGGTATATTAATTAATATCTATCTAAATTATCGATACAGCACTAGTATTCTACACTTCAATAAAAGACCAGGTGTTCAGCATTAGTATGCAACTGGACAGAGCATGAAAATGATAGCAGAGAGTAAACTACATCCTATTAAGTGAGTGAGAATGGGAGTAGGAAGGACACTTAGTCCTTAAGACTGCTCTGCCATTCAATAAATCATGGATGATCTAACATTTCGCAAGTTCACCTTCTTGCTCTTTCCCATCTCTTGACTCCTGATTTAGAAATTTGTTGTAGCTATTCCATTCTTAAATACATGCAAGAATTCTGCCCCTTCTCCGTCCATTGTCGTGATTGTCAAGGAGCTCCAAAGGCTCAGAACACACATAGAGAAGAAAGTCTTATTTGTCTGAGCTTTAAATGTGTACTCACTATTTCTGAAACTGTGCCCAATGTTTCTGGACTCTTCCTAAGAGATGAAATATACCCTCAAGCATTTTACCCTGACCAGCCACTTTGGAATATTATAGACTCGGTGACCACTTTATTAGGAACCTCCTGCACCTAATATTGTGGCCACTGAGTGTATGTCATTGGCCTTCTGCTGCTGTAGACTATCCACTTCAAAATTCCACATGTTGTGCATTCAGAGATGTTCTTCTGCACACCATTGTTGTAATGTGTAGTTATCTGAATTACTGTTGCCTTTTTGTCAGCTTGAACCAGTCTGGTCATTCTCCTCTGACCTCTCTTATTAACAAGGTGATTTTGCTCGCAGAACTGCTGTTCGTTTGATTTTTTAAAAAATTTTTCACACCATTCTGTGTTAAATTCCAGAGGCTGTTGTGCTTGAAAATCCTAGGAGATCAGAAGATTCAGAGATACTCTAACTTCTCTGTCTGGCACCAACAATCATTCCATGGTCAAAGATCACATTTCTTCCCCATTTTGATGTTTGTTCTGAACAACTGAACCTCTTGACCATGCTTGCATGCTTTTATACATTTATACATTGAGTTGCTGCCACATGAGTGGTTTATTAGATATTTGCATTGATGAGCAGGTACTCAAGGGTACCTAGAAAATGTCCACTGAATATATGTTTCAATTAGATAACCCCTCGTTTCCCTCAATGCTAATGAGCGGAAACATAGAATACAGGCCCTTCGGCCCACAAAGTCAGCTACAAGTCATCACTACAATCACCAAGATCCTTTTCCATAGTGAATACTGAAGTAAAATATTCATTAAGTACCTCTGCTATTTCCTCTGGTTCCATACACACTTTCCCACTGTCATACTTGATAGGTCCTGTTCTTTCACGTCTTATCCTCTTGCTCTTCACATATTTTCTTAATCATTCCAAACAGGGCAACTCCTAAGATTATCCCAATGAACCTTCTCTGAACACTTCCAGTCAAATAGTATATTAAATAAGAGGATCAAAAGTGTTAGTAGTGCTCTTGTCTTACCAGTAGCTTATACGGTTGCAGTCAGTCTTATCTGTTTATATGCTCAAAATCACATGAAATAAGCACCAGCATTGCATAAGACTCCATTAGTAGTTTCACTGTGTGCAGCTTTCTGTGTTTTGCATCCATTTCTGTAGTTTGCCTCCATTTAAGTAGCACTTTATTATTTTCTTTCCAAAATGAACAACTTCACATCTTCCTGCATTATATTCCATTTGTCAACTTTGTTTCTCAGTTATTTAACCTATCAATATCTCTCCATAAACTGTTTCTATCCTCCTCACAACTTGCCTTACTTGCATTTGTTTCCTGCCTTCAAGTCAACAATATATACGGTATTGTAAATAGTTATGTCTCAGTACTGACCTCTGTGGTAACCCACTGGCTACAGATAGCCAAACTAAAAATAACCACCGTTTTCCGACCCCCTGCTTCCTGCATGGAAGCTAATCTTCTGTCCTTGGTATTATTTTATTTCCATTATTATGGGCTCTAACCTTGGGAATCATCTTGTTCAAAGCCTGCAGGAAGTCTAAGTATCATATGCACAGGACCTCTCTTGACCTGCCATCTAGATAGCCAAGAACACAAGAAAAAATAGTCGTAAGAGTAGGCCTTCTGATCCCTGAAGACCTGCTTCAAGCCTCAACTTCTGTTCTGTCCAAAAACCTCCAAACCACCATCTTCCAACTATTATCTACTTCCACTTTAAATATTTCCAGTGACCTAATCTCTACCACCCTGCAGGATAGACACTTCCTCAGAGAACTCAGATTTGTCAGACATAATTTCCCCTTCATGAAGCCAGTCTAGTTAATCACTTTATGAGTTTCCATATTTATAGATATAATCTCCTTAATAGAAATTTATATGATTATGAGAGGCATTGATGGAGTAGACAGCTGGTACAGTATGCTTTTCTGAGGGGTTTTAAAGTCTAATACAAGAAGGCATGCATTTAAGATTGGGGGTGGGGGGAGGGCAAGTTTAAAGGTGATGCTCAGCCTATGTTTTTATACAGAAAAAGGTGTGTGCCTGGAACGCAATACCAGGCACCTCTAGAAGTATTTAAAAGTTTCTTAGATATGTACATGAGTGTGCAGAGAATGGAGGCAAATGGATATAGGGTAGACAGAAGGTAATAGTTTAGCTGGACATTTAATTACTAGTTTAATTAGTTCAGCACAACATTGCGGGCCAAAGGGCCTGTTCCCGTTCCATATCCAAGATTATAATATTTGATGTTAATATATTGCTAGGCCAGTTAGGCTATTGTTATCCATTTTTTAGCCTGTGAATAGATGTGTCATATTGACAGTTTCTAGATCATTGCCTGTTGCTCCAAAACTTAAGAATTACAACTAATGCACCTGCCATCGAGATAGCCAAGAACAGTAGCAAGAGTAGGCCTTCTCAACCCTGAAGACCTGCTTCAAGCCTCAACTTCTCTTCTGAACTAAAACCTCCAAAACCACCATCTTTCAACTATTATCTACTTCCACTTTAAATATTCCCAGTGACCTAACCTCTACACCCTGCAGGATAGAGAATTCCAGAGACTTGTCTACAATCTGCAAGAAGAATTCTGCTTCATGTATGTGTGAAGGCACTGGAAGACAAAGGCATGCATTGTCTGGTCTTGATAACATCGTATTCAACTTTATTGTATTTAACCATTTCTTTAAAGTCATCGTATGTACCTTTGTCTCCAGTTATCTGCAACTCTTTTGTTTCAGCATTAAAGATGAAGAGGGAAGTAGATGTACTACTTAACAGAGTATTTAGTTCCATTCACTTCATTTGAGTCTGTTTCATTTCACATGGTTCCAGAGACACACAAAACAATGTGCAACAATGGAAGTTCATTACTAAGAGGACTGTGTGGTGATCATTTTTGCCAGTATTGCCATGGACAGATGCATTTAAGGCAAGTAGATTGGTGAGAGAACAAACATGTAGAGTAAACGTACTTGGTGAGGTTGTTTTCAGGTATGTTTTATCTGCATTTTAGTTGTCCCACCATTTTCTGGAGATTAATTCTGGTACATTTCCTTCAGGATGTAGTGGTGATACTACAAAGCCATCTTTGGTAATGGACAATAAAGCTTATCACTCTCTGCCCTGCTATCATCACTGGTTCTTCCAGATGATGTATCAAAGGAAAGAATATTGACTGATCAACTGAGGAAGGGTGATGGGTGCTAATCAGTAAGTGGTTCTCTTCCCCATGTTGACATTTTTCCAATATTCCAGTGTCCAAAGGGCATTCCATCCCTGGATTGGGCAAAATATATGGAAAGAATGCAATGAACAATTCTAGGATGCCGACTGAAACATATGATTCTATATGTATGTATCAGGCTCTTGCCTGACCAATTTGAAGGACAGCCATCTAACATTGGCATATTTCCAAGTCTTTGTCAAAGGATTTTACTCAGTGTCCCTTGTTCTATCCAAACTTATGACTTGTCCTTAATGTGTTTCTCAGTATTTTTGTCATAGTGGCCCAAGCTTGTGTAAATCATTTCAATGGCAAAGTAAAACGAACACATTCTTATAGGTCTGGGGTCACAAAAAGACAAGCTGTGTAAAATTGTTGATTTTAAGAAGTAGGAAACATATTCAACAATCTTACTTGGGTTTTTAAAGGATGTACCCAACATGTAAGATTAAAATAAGCTGTCAGTGGATATTCCATGTTTGGTTAAGCAGGTAGATTTTCGTTGCCTAACTGTAAATTGTGAAGGGCCACAGAGATTACTGCTGGAACCTCAATTATTTACAATCTATTTCAATAACTTAAATAAAATGCAAAATAATCTATTCAAGCTTCCTCTGATCTAAAGAAAGGTGGGAAAGTAATACAGTGGATTCCAGTTAATTAGGCCATCAGTAAATTGGGGCAGCCATTTGTGTCAACTCTTAAAGTACAAAATCTAATTACGAAAATCGCTGGGATTCCTTTTGTCACTATGCTGCTTAATTGGGGCAGGAGACTGTTGCCAAGCAGGTTCTAACTAGCATTAGTTACTCGTACTTGTGTGACTATTCGATACTACACTGTGCTAACAGCAAAATAGCACTAGTTGTGTGTGCTTGTGTTCAAAAAGCAGTGATTTTGTCACTAATAGTTGATGAGAAATAAGCTGTAAGCCAATTCAGAACAGTTTTGCTCGCTGCAGTTTCAAGCATTCAGGCTTGGAGATGCCAAAAACAGCCAGAAGTGAAAAATAAATGATTTCATGACTTCAGCAAGTTAAGAACTACAAAGAATTTGAAGGTATCGACAAATATCTTGAAATGTTACAATAAAATTTAAGATTTGTAGTAGGCAAGGGTGAGTGGCATTGTATGAAGGCAGTCGTACTAGATGCCTAAGCTGATTTTGTTCATTGCGTACACTGCATGAATTCCTCTGTCAATAACTACTGAAAGTACTGCAAGATCATTGATACTGTTCTAATTTTGTTCTGCATTTCATTTAAACAAATAATTTCTAACTCAGTCGAATGGTAGTTTGTCTTTTTTATACCTTCATAATGGTTTCCATATTAATAGGAGCAGCCGCTTTATTGGGCCAAAATGTACTGGTCTGATGCGTCCTATCTAGCAGGAATCTACCACACCTCAAAAAAAAATTAAGTTTCTGAAAAGTAATATAAATAGTTAATTGAATGGACAACAAGATGGCAGCTGGAGTATAATGGTGAGAAATGTAAGGCTATCCACTTGGTAGAAAGAAAAGTAAGGTAGAATGTATTTTAAATGCAGTGGGACTATTGGGATTTGTGAATACATATCTCAAGAAATGCATACAGATTCACAAAGTAATTAAACTAGCAAATACGATGTTGCTTAGTTGCAAGAAGGGTGGAGCCCAAAAATAAGGAAGTCTTGCTACCGATTTTCAGAGCTTTGCTGAGGCCACCACAAGAGTACTGCGTGCAGTTTTGATCTTATTTAAGGAACAACACATTTATGACAGAGACAGAGTAGCAT
The DNA here is from genome assembly GCF_963921235.1 of Mobula hypostoma. NCBI lineage: Eukaryota > Metazoa > Chordata > Chondrichthyes > Myliobatiformes > Myliobatidae > Mobula > Mobula hypostoma. The sequence continues at coordinate 169,642,660 of NC_086099.1, forward strand.
GGTTTACTAGACTGAAAATAGGAAGGAATTGAAAGTTCTGGTATGTTCTTACAAGAAAGGTAGAGCAGAATGGATCTATATTTTTTGAAGTTTTGAAAAATGAGAGTTGATCTGATTGTTATATAAGATTCTGAGAGACAAGCCAGAAGCTTGTGAGGTTATTTTCTCTATTAAGGTGTTAGGACTCAGTGATAAGAGTTAGGAGGCCTTCTTTTTTCTGTGCGAATCTTTGAAATTCTCTACGTAAGAGAGTGGTGAATGTAAATTCAAGACTTTGTTAGGTAACATCTTGGAATCAAGAGTTGTGGAGACCAGACCAGACAAATGGTTTTATGATCAAGAATCAAATTAGCCAAAATAGTATTGATTGATGTTTAAAATCTTATAGCATAGAAGACAATCAGCCTGTTGAAGCCTCTCTGTGACTATGCAAAAGCAGTCCTGCTTGTGCCTTTACCTCACTCTTGCCCAAAAGCCCCACAAACATTTCCCTTTCAGATATTTATACAACTTACTTTTAAATGCTATAACCATATCTGTCTTCACTATAAACTCAGACAGTGCACCCTAGATGCCAACCATTTGTTACATTTTTTAAAAAATCCCAATTTGTTAAAATTGATTTGTGAGATCAGTTTTGAAGGTTTGGTGAGTTGGGACAGAAGACACTCACTACTGGTAAGTAAGTTAAATATTTATTTACCGGACAAAACAGACACTAAACATTTAGTAAACCCTTCGAGTTACATTCAGTCACAAATACTTATTTAAACTGAGCACCTGAAGTAGCAGGACAAAACAGACATTAAACATATACAGTTATAAATACTTACCTAAAGTATGCACCCGAGCCCACTACACTGCAGCACACTTCCATTGTTTACTGTTTCGAATGGCACCGCTAATCAGCCCGTGGTGACCTGGAGAACAAAAAGTGTGAGTGGTTGCCACAAGCTAAATTTAAATTCTACTGGTGCTGTGATGTCATCAGCTACATGACAGCTATTGAGAATGGCCACAATGCCCCTTACATGGGGAGAGTCATTTGATGAGTGGGTAAGCTAGACACCTATTGCAACATTCCACCCCTTGAAAGACACAACAGCATGACACTCGGCCCACAGGCTAGTATAAACCACGTGGACACCCCACTATACTACACACAAAACATAACATTATTATACCCAGAATCATCAGCCCAACAGTTACTACTCAGTGTACCAGCTTCCCAATGTCCTAAAAGACCAGCAACTTCCCTGCGGGGCACAGTAGTTATGGAACTGGCCCCCTATGCTCCTGATCTTATGTACTGACTGTGGGATATGATCAGTCAGGTGAGTAATGATCCCAGACTCTTTGGGGTTGCAGATGCAGCACTCATGACCAATCACAGCACAGGTGCCACCTTTCTCCGTAAGCAGGTAGTCCAAGGTCATTGTGTGAATAGCCATCATCCCAGCTGATTTTCTAGCACCTCTGTATGCTTGAGTGCTGTGGCAGTCTTGTTGGCCAGCATTTCCATCACAAAGGCCATGCATATCAGTTCCTGGGAACGTCTGGCCGTACCATACAGGGAAAGTCTATCATCCAGAACCGTTCTGCCTTTGTGTTACACCTCTTACTGCACTGTCCCACATGGGTAGGGTGCTCATCCAGGCTATTAAGGCAGTGTGTGTTCGGTACTATGTACCTCAGATAGCAGCAGCTGTTCCATCCTGCAGGAAGCCACCAGTAGGCCTGGGAACTGCATATACAGTACATACCATTTTGCATCCAGGGAGTGCCCACCTTTACAGCACAATTTAGTGTTGGCACAGTCATCCCAGGATACTGTTCCTGCTCACACTCACTGCACCCACTGACTGGTTGGACCTGTACTCATTGTACTGCCTGCACCAACACTCCTTCCCCTTCCCTGTTGGCAGAGGGATTACTCTCCAAGTCGGGACCTTGCGATTAGACAAATCTTAGACAAGTAGGGATGTATCAGCCTTCAAATCACCTACTCCATCCGGGGTTACTGAGACTCGAGTTTTTTAAGGTCATTCCCATACAATGGGCCAGGTTGGCTGGAATTAGACCATAAGAAGATAGGAGCAGAATTAGGCCATTTGGCCCATCAAATCAGCTCTGTCATTTCATCATGGCAGCTCCATTTCTCTCTCAGCCCCAATCTCCTGCCCCATATCCCTTCATGCCTGACTAATCGAGAATCTGTCAAGATCTACCTTAAATATACCCTATGATTTGGTGTCCGCAGCCACCTGTGGCAATGAATTTCACAGATTCACCACTCTGGCTAAAGAAATTCCTCCCCATCTCCGTTCTACTCCCTCCTGGCTTCCCTCAGAACAGAATACCCAAACCTGAGAAGGTGGACAAGTTCCTCCAACAGTCCTGTCCTTCATTAAAGGGGTCAGAATCAGCGATGCCCCTTCTGCAGTGTGGGTTGGCACCCGCGTGCAGACCCAAAAGTCTGAAGTGTTGGTGTAATCCCCATACTTATACTTCACGTGTTGTAGGATTTCATATTGATCGCCATCATCACCACTGCTGTCAGAATTCACCAGATTCAAAGATTCAAAAAACTTTATTGTCATTCTAACCATACATCAGCTCTGCAGGGCAGAATGAGACAGCATTTTTCAGGGGCAGTGTAATCATAACATAACAAACGCAACACTAAATAATAAACATAACAATAAATAGTAAAACACAACAGCCACGTGTCAGTTAAAATCAGTTATAAGTGTCCAGTGCAAGTTAAAAGTGTCCAAAGCAGAGTCCGGTAGAGCAGCTATTTAGCAGTCTGACGGCCCGTGGGAGGAAGCTGTTTAGTAGCCTTGTGGTTTTAGTTTTGATGCTCCTGTAACGTTTGCCTGATGGCAGAAGAACAAACAGTTCATGGAGAGGGTGTGAGGGGTCTTTAATGATGTACCGTGTCTTCTGGAGGCACCGACTCTGAAAGAGGTCTTGGACAGAAGGTAGGGAGACCCCAATAACCTTCTCTGCTCCCCTAACCACCCTCTGCAAGGCTTTTTTGTCGACAGCACTGCAGCTGGAGTACCAGGTTGTGATGCAAAAGGTCAGCACACTCTCAACCACGCCTCTGTAGATGTTAGTGGGGAGTGATGCTTGTTTAAGCTTCCTCGGAAAGTGCAATCTCTGCTGGGCCCGTTTCACAATCCCAATGGTGTTTCTGGACCAGGTGAGATTGTCCAAGATCTGCACCCCACGGAACTTGATGTTTTCCACTCTCTCCACTGTGGAGCCACTGATGCTGAGGGGTGTGTGCTCAGGCTGAGACCGTCTGAAATCGACAATCATCTCCTTGGTTTTGGTGACATTAAGCATCAAGTTGTTATCCCTGCACCAGCTCTCTAGGTGTTTGACCTCCTCCCTGTACATAGTTTCATCATTTTTGCTGATGAGCCCCACCACTGTGGTATCATCTGCAAATTTAATGATCAGGTTCTCCTTGAATCTGGCTGCACAGTCATGTGTTAGCAGTGTAAACAGCAATGGGCTAAGCACACAGCCTTGTGGGGATCCAGTGCTCAGTGTGATGGAGTCAGAGATGTTCCTGCCAACACAGACTGACTGTGGTCTCTCTGTCAAGAAATCCAGAATCCAGCAACACATGGCAGTGCTCAGGCCAAGCAGCGACAGTTTCTCCGCTAGTCTCTGCGGGATGATGGTATTGAACGCTGAACTGAAGTCAATGTACGGGATTCTGGCATAAGTGTCTTTGTTGTCCAAGTGAGAGAGAACTGTGTGCAGTGTGGTAGATATTGCGTCCTCCGTAGAGCGATTTGGACGATAAGCAAACTGCAGAGGATCCAGCGATGAGGGGAGGCGGGCTGTGACATGAGGTTTGACAAGCCGTTCAGAACATTTCATCACTAGGGGGTCAGGGCAACAGGACGGTAATCATTCAGACAGGCTACAACTGATTTCTTTGTTACAGGGATGATTGTGGAGGTTTTGAAGCATCTGGGGACAATAGCTTAACTAAGGGAGATGTTGAAAATGTCTGTCAGGACATCTGCTAATACATCAGCACATTCCTTGAGCACACGTCCAGGGATGTTGTCGGGACCTCCCGCTTTTCGTGGGTTGACCCTGGCAAGGGTCCTCCGTGTTTGCTCTGGATTACCACTTTGCCTTTCTGTACTGAAGGGAGACACAAACTCATTCCCTTCTGGGTAGCCGCTGAGTATTTAGACAGACTATCCCCTGTTCACCCCGTAGCGCCACCCATCACATATTCCCTGGTCCTTGCGCCAAACCTCCCCCTACTCTAGTGGCTCAAATGTTCCCCGATTCCTCTTCCAGCTCCATCTCTTCCACCTTGAGAGGATCCGACACTGCTAAGTGCCACGACATCAGCGACCCTCCAGGGCTTGCCGGCCAGGAGTTCGGGCCTGCTCTAGCCTACTCAGCCACCCCTTAAAAGTGTGGGTGGGGGTCTATAACTTGACCTGAGGTTTCAACAGTGCGTTCATGGGCTCAGTCAGCCCTGCCTTCTGTGGGTGGTAGGGGATGTGTAACACCCACAGAATAGACTTGAACTTGTATCCAGTTTGGTCGTTTGTCAGGAAAATGAGTGGGGGTCCCGACAGCAGCCCATGTGTACACACTTAGGCAGGGTCATGCCAAGGGTTGATTCGCAGCTGGAGCACTTACAAATTTCTCTGAATCCAAAAGTGTGTTGAGGTTAAAGAAACAACGAATAGTAAGGGAAATTTTCCAATTGGCATTAAAGTACAGAGCAGGATCGGAGTTTTCGCTGCATTTTACTAATGAGCGGCAATTCTACCCTCCTGCAACAGAAGAAGCAAACATGCTAAGACGGGAGTCCTGAAGAAGGGCCTCGGCCCGAAATGTCGACTATCTATTCATGTCCATAGATGCTGCCTGACCTGCTGAGTTTCCCCAGCATTTCAGAGCGATTCTGAGACAGGAGTCCGTGTTTCGCTGGGGCGGAAGCTGACACAACGGCGGAGGCGGTGATGCGGCGTGTGAATGAGTTCCGGTGCAGGCGGGCGTTTGTGCGGTGCGGCGCTGCGCTCGGGCAGTCGCTGGACACCCATTAATGTCATAGCCATCGGGTGGAGGGAGCGGCCGACCGGAAAGCGCAGCGCCTCCTTCAGCCGGTAAGCTTTCGGCGGGGTAGTTCAGCTCTGACCGGGTTGTGACGGTATATCGGCGTTCGGGAAAGAGGAGGGTGGTGGCAGGTAGGTACCAGAGACGCAACCCTCTTCCTTTCCGCCGACTGACGCTTGCGTTCGCTTCGCTGCATTTTAGAAGGCAAAATGGCGTCTCCCCGCCTGCGTCGACGGGTTGTCGGGGTGGGGTGGGGTGGGGTGGGGGCGAGGGAGAGACAGACCGGGGAAGATTGTTGAGGGGTGGGCGGGGTTTGACTGGGGCTAGTGGCACTGCTGTGGTCTGGTGTCCAGGCCGCTTTCAGGGCCGGCTTCCTCGATGCTGCCTTGGGCCCCAATGTTTTTGTTGCAAGGTAGGAATGACGTCAGCGGCGCAACTGGAGCCAAGATCTTTTTCTTGGTTTCAATTTTACTTATTAATTTACACTTCGACTGGGTTGGGGGGGGGAATCCATAAACGAGTGAGAACAGTGTTGCTATTCCAGTGAGCCAGAGATCTACAAATGCACGTCCTTAACCAGTTCAACGCAAGTAATTAAACAAAAGTAAATAAACGCTAGTCGCACAGAAAATCAAGTGACTTTATCGTTTGGCATATTTTAAACCTATTCGCGAGTTATCTGTGAGATATCTTAATTTCATTAAAAGGATAGTGACGTCCAAACTCTTCGAATGAATAAATTAACTGCCCTAGTGTATTGAAGTAAAACTGTCCGACTTAGTTCAATTTATGTGCTGTGCAGTTTGTGATGAGAATTAGATAGATGGCGTGGATGTGGTTTCTTGGTATGTTAACTGGCAACGTTGAGTGAATGAAAGCTAGAAACCTGAAAATGCTGGAAGCAATAATTATGTTCTAGTCATAAACATCAATCGTTTCTATCAATCAGCACTAAGGTAACTTTGATGTCTAAGGTTCTTTGATTTACTTCTAATGAATTAATCGAAACTTTGTGGAAGCTCCAAACAATCATAATCAGCCAATTTCTTGTTTTTAGTGATCTTGTAAATGGCCATAACTTCCTCAATGCACTATTTTCATTTTTGCAGATTTTTTAAAATGTTGAATTAGTATAAGAATGATTTTTTTTGGCTCTATGGCTCTGGTTTTCAGTTAAATTCATTATAGAATATTAACCATAACAGAATCAACTTCTATATTTAATCAGTGTGCAAAAGACAAGATTGCAAATACAAAAAGAAAAAAAAAATAAATGTAGCAATAAATTTCGATAACATGAGATGAAGAGTCCTTGAAAGAGACTCCATAGGTTGTGGGAACACTTCAAGTGAAGTTATCCCCTTTGCTTCATATGAACCTGGTGGTGTAAGTCCTACCACCTTCCTGATGGCAGCAGCAAGAAGAGAGCATATTCTGGAAGGTGGGAGTCTTTGACAATGGATGTTGCTTTCCTATGACACAATAGTGTATAGATGTGTTCGATGCTGGGAGGGCTTTCCCATACTGCCCAATCCATCACAGGTAAAGCCCTCCCACCATTGAGCATAACCTACATGGACCGCTGTTGCAGGAAAGCAGCATCCATCAGCAACAACCCCCACCATCCAATCCATGCTGTCTTCTTGCTGCTGCCATCAGGAAGGATGTTCAGGACCCACACCGGCAGGTTCAGGTACATTTATTACCCCTCAACCATCAGCTTCTTGTACTAGAGGGGATAACTTCATTCAGCATCACTCATTTCATCATTGAACTGATCACACAACCTGTGGACTCAATTTTCAGACTCTTTATCCCATTTTCTCAATATTTGTTATTTTTTTCTCTTTTGTGTTTGTATAGTTTGTTTTTTTGCACATTGGGTGTCCTGTTGGGTGTGGTGTTTCTTAATTCTGCTTTTTGTATCTACTCTGCCTAAAAGAAAATGAATCTGAGTTGTATATGGTGACATATATGCACATTGATAATACACTTACTTTGATTTTTGAAGGGTTCTGTGAGCAGTGGAACGGATGATTCTATTATTCCCTTAAACTTGTAATAAAGTATCCATGGGCCATTTGTCAAATTTGAATTGTGGCAGGGTGTTAAATAGCGATGGATACTGGGGTTAGTTCTCAAATCTCAGTCAGTGTATATGCAGCCTTGTCGTGCTGCTCTGGTGGGTCATAATAGTCATGAAGTGGATTCTTGTTCAGTATCTCATCTCAAGTTTTTCTCATCATTGCTTAAAATGTTTCTTTATGTAACTTCATTAAACTGCCAGGAACAATTTGTCTTGCCTTTCTTACAGTAAGCATTTTGATATAGGTCTAACCGCATGTATTTGGTGAAATTCCCTCTCAATACTGGGAAGGCCGAAGGCATATACGACCTCAGGTTCAATTCACACATTCGATTCCTCCATCACTGAATCTGCTGCCCTCCCTGGATACATCTAAAACTGAATATCAGTGTTATGTTTGACTGAACTGTGGACTATGACATCACCAAGATATGTTTCCACCTTGAAAATTTGTCCCACCTTTATCCTGATTCGTCATTTGCTCTGGAAACCTGTTTATGCTAATGCTTCCTCCGCACTTATTTAATCCTTTGGCCCTCTGGCTACCTTTTAATTTCCTGCTGTTAGAGGAGATCATTAAAAAGAATAGTAGGTGTAAACCATTCAGCCTCTTGAGCCTGGTCTGCCATTCAATATGATCTGCACTAGGGCAAATTTCTTCTGTGTCTTTCTTACTTACAGCAATCAGTTTGCTGATCTTTCAAAAAATCTTACTTTAGATAATTCCATTGATCTAACCTTAACAAACCTTGGGTTAAAAAATTCTGGAACTGCCCCATTCTGTAAAAAGTTGTTCCCATGCAATTCAGTTTTAAATTATCACTGATTTCTGCCCACCCCCAACACCCTCCCCCCCCCCCCACCGATCTTATAACAATTTTCCTACATTCAGGATTCTCCTAGTGGAAACATCCGGACATTAATCTCCTGTCCTATAAACTCTCTGTCTAGCTATTTGCTCAAGTTTAAATTTGATCATTGCATCATTGGTAATAGGGCATTGGCTAGAATGATCAAATATTTTTGTGGCTTGATAAGCCTTGTTAATTAGCAATTTTATGAAGTACTTGGTTTACCAGTATTATTACTGAATTTTTAAAAAATCTATTTTAAAAAACTGGAAGTGTGATTGAATCAAAGTAAAATGTAATGGAGCTATGTGGTTGTCTTGTATTTTATAGCATATTAAACACGAGCTAACTTCCACTATTTAATTATTTTTTATTTTAAATTTTGACTGTGAATGGTTATATTTGTAAAACGAATTGAAGAGCATCAATTTCAGATAAATATCACATTAATTACTGGATTTCATGCATCTTCATTCTCGTACTGCTGCAGTTGGAGGTTCCCACCTGCTTCAAAAAGGTGTCAATCATACCTGTGCCCAAGAAGAGCAACGTGCCCAGTTGCATTCACATCTAATGTATAATGAAGTACTTAGAGAGTCAGTCATATCTAGGATTAACTCCTGCCTGTACAAGGAACTGGACCTGCAGCAGTTTGCCTACACCACTATAAGTCTACAGCTCATGTCACCTCATTGGATCTTCACTCAGCCTTGGATCACCTGGACAACAGTAACACCTACAATCTTTTTGTTTATTGATTACAGCTCAGCGTTCGTTCAACACTATTAATCAAGCCTCAAACCCTGGGCCTCTATACCCCCTTATGCAACTGGATCCTTAACTTGCTCATCAGGAGACCATAGTCATTGCAGATCAGAAATAACATCTCCTTCTTGCTGTCAGTCAATGTCGGCACACCTCAAGGATGGGTGCTTAGCCCATTGCTCTACCCTCTCCATACTCATGATATGTGTGGCTAGGCACAGCTCAAACACCATCTATAAATTTTTCAATTACACCACTGTTGTTAAAATCTCAAGTGGTGACAAGGAGGCATACAGGAGTGAGATGGATCAGCTGATTCAGTTGTGTTGTAACAATAACCTTACGTCAAGAAGACCAAGAAATTGATTGTGGACTTCAGAAAAGTGAAGTCCAGGAAACCTGTCCTCATCGAGGAATGGAAAGGTTTCACGTTCTAGGGTGTCAGCATCTCTGAGGATCTATCCTTGACCAACATTGATACAATTATGAAGAAGCCATGTCAGCAGTTATATTTTAGAAGTTTGAGGAGACTTGATATGTCACCAAAGACTAAGAAATTTCTACAGATGTTCTGTAGAGCTCATTCCGATTGGTTGTATCCCCATCTAGATATGGAGGAGCCACTGCATAGGATCGGAAAAAGCTGCAAATAGCTGCAAACTCAGCCAGCTCCATCATGTGCACTGGACTCCCCGCATTGAGGACATCATCAAACAGCGATTCTTCAGAAAGGCAGCTTCCATCCTTAAAGATCCCTATCAGCCAGGACACGCTCTCTTAATACTACCATCAGAGAGGAAGTGCAGGAACCTGAAGTCACACTCAGTTTTTTTAGAAACAACTTCTTCCCCTTTGCCATCAGATTTTTGAATGGATAATGAACCAACCCAAAAACACCACCTTACTATTTTTGCTCTCTTTTTGTACTAATATATATGTAATTTGTGTATTTTTAATTATGGTACTGTATTGCAAATATTGCAAATTTTCAGCAGATCACAATGTTTTAATGTATGTAGCTGATAATATTGGTTAATACTTTATTTATAACTATTCAAAAGTTATTTTGAATAGTTAGATAATTGAAAATAATTGTCTTGAAGGATCTAGCCAGGCAAGATCCGGTATTCCAGAACTAAATATCTTTGCATGGTGATCCAACAATATTGTATTTGATGCTGTATTAGCTATAGAGGCCTAGAGGCTCGAAAATAGTTACATCCCGACACGCGGGACAGAAGCATGGTCGCATTGTTCATTCCAGGGACCAGCTGCTTGCGCTAATGCCGGCCAGTTTAGCAAGCAGAGCAGCGGACACCCCTGCTGAAATCCGGAGGAAAACACACAGAATGCAGAGGGGGATCACAAAGTCGAGGAAAGAGGACTGGGTCGAGACAACAGAGACTTATGGAGAAGAGGAGTTCAGTGGGTAATAAAATGGACGAGTTCACGGTGCTAGCCAGGCATCAGAGAACATTTCGGGAGTGCAGTGTTATGTGTTTCACTGGAACGGGGCTGCACCAGGACATACCCGATCAAAACTTCACCATGGACGGCTCCCAGACCATTCTGGCGACCGGAAGTGCACTGAGACCGGTAAGCGTAAAGGAGTTGGGTGCTTACTGTTCTGGTTAACAACAGATGGTGCAATCCGGGTCATATTACGATCGAGGAAAGTGTTTGTAGACCGGATATTGAACTTTTTACTGTTGGACTTCAGCCACATTCTACTGAGATACAACACTGGGCGGCACAGGAGGTCGTTCCTGGCTGTGGCCATCGAACTTGCAGCTGCTCCCGTGGAGGGTCAGACACCCTGAGCCAATAGACTGGTCCTGGACTTTTTTCCATCTGGCATAGCTTGCATTTTGTTGTTTGATTGTTTGTGGTTTTTGTATTGCTATATTTATGCTCTGTTCTTGGTTGGTGCGGCTATAACGAAACCCAATTTCCCTCAGAATCAATAAAGTATATCTACCTACCTATCTATCTATCTATCTGATGATCCAACAACTTTGGTTCTAATGTGGCAGCTGGGGCCTTTAACTTCACTTGAAAATTCTGGTTTCAATAAAAACAGTTAAGAAATTGTAATCACAGCAAAGTGATTAATCCTTTACCCTGGTTTGAAATTTTCAAATCGGAAGATTAAAATCTTGATTTTAAAAAAATCTAATACTTCCTAGAAGCTGTTGTCTTCAACAAATAAACTTTTCCCCCTGAAGTTATATAATGCTGATAGTTTTCTGGTAGCTTGCCTTATAATCTGCTTATTGTTGATGTATCCTAGTATTTATCTCTTTAATATCTTTAGGCAAAGGTCAGTGGTGTCTAACTTTAAGATTTGTGACTAACTTTAAAGTCAAGTTTCATGGTTATAATTCAAACGTTTTAAAATGTTAACAGAATTATTCTTTCAAAGTATCACCTTTGGTCATGTTGTTGGATTGACTGATTTTTTTTAAAAACCTTTTTTATGTAAAGTATGTAGCAGATGGAGGTCAGAATGGAAAAGTGGGAAGTGATGGACTTTGGAAGGTTAAACGAAGGCAGAGTACGGGGTTAATGGAAGGATTCTTGGCGTGGAGGAACAGGGAGATCTTGGGATCCACATTCATAGATCCTGCAAAGCTACCACGCAGTTTGATAGGATGTTTAAGAAGGCATATGGTACTTTGGCCTTCATTAGTTGGGGAAGTTGAGTTCAAGAACTGCAAGGAGATGTTGCAGTTCAAGAAAAATTGTTAGACCACTTGGAATATTGTGTTCAGTTCTGGTGCCTCATTATAGGAAGGATGTGGACGCTTTAGAGAGGATGCAGAGGAGATTTACCAGGATGCTGCTTGGATTAGAGAGCATGTCTTATGAAAATTGATGACTAAGCTGGTGCTTTTCTCTTTCGATTGACAGAGAATGAGAGGTGACTTAATAGAGATGGATAAGGAGTTTGAACAGAGTGGATGGCTGAAGAGTTTTTCCTAGTGCAGAAATGGCTTATAAGAGGGGCATAATTTTAATATGATTGGAAGAATGTATAGGGGGAATGTCAGGTACATATTTCACACAGTGGAAGTGTGTGGAATGTGCTGCTGGGGTGGTGGTAGAGGCAGATACATCAGAGACATTTGAGTCTCAGGTACATGGATGAAAGTAAAATGGATGACTGGGTGGGAGGGGTTAGATTGGTTTTAAAAGGTCAACACAACATTGTGGGCTGAAGGGACTGTACTGCTCTGTTCTAAAAGTAGCATGTCATAGCATTTATCAAGATTGGGCCAGTATTCACATCAATTTATTCAGATTCACTTGAGTTTTTTTGCTTTTCATGGCCTAATCGATTTTTCCGATTATGACCATAAACACGTTTAGTAATAAATAATGAGTTGGGTCTATTAAGCATTTAGTATTAGAATATACTCCATGAGTCAAGACCATGATAAGGTTAAAAATAAAAACATGGGACATAAACTTTACAACCGGAAATAGGCTGAATTGTTAGCTCTCAAAAATGTTAGTTTATGTTATTTGTACGACTAATTTGTATTCAAGAAAGCATATGCTTAAAACATACTTGTCTATGTCTTGTTTAACTAGGCAGCAATATTATACAAATAATTAAATTCCACCAGATTTGAAAACTATACAAGGGACTTTGCGAATTAAAGAATCTAAGACTATCAAAATTAATACAATGTATTTCATTAAGTTTGCTACATCGTGAATATAGAGCATTTTTTAAAAATTGTTGGTGTCGTAACAGTAAGTTGTTAGCTGGTGTAATCTTGCATCTGTTCCAGCATGTTGTATTTTAAGCAGATTTTTTGCAGGTCAACATAATAAGCACCGAAAATAAATATAATTGTAGTCAGTATTTTTAGAAACTGAAAAGCACACCACTAAATAAATGAGGTGATTTGGTATAAAATTGTTCAGAATCTTAAAGTACTGCAGTTGATTCAGTAATGAGGGAGGGAGAGGAGTGTGCATGAGGAAGGTGGAATTGCTAGTGATGACATTTCACAATACAGTCGGCCCTCTTTATCCGCGAGGGATTGGTTCCAGGACCCCTCGTGGATACCAAAAAACATGGATGCTCAAGTCCCTTATTCAACCTGTCTCAATGCGGTGGACCTTAGGACCCAGTGGAACCCCGGACCTTATTTAACCTGTCTCAGTGCAGTGGGCATTAGGACCTGGCAGCGGATCTCTGAATCCGCAGTGTTTCTGTTCACGAAAATAATCACGATTGAAAATTAAGTGGAAATAATAAAGCAGTCAGAAAGAGGTGAAACGCCATCGGTCATTGAAAAAGCGTTGGGCTACAGTCGGTCAACGATGGGAACAATTTTAAAGGATAAAATGAGGAAGGCCCTACCCGATTAAAGCTACAATTATTACTAAGCAACGCAGTGGTTTAATTATTGGGTTTTGGGTTTTTGACCCTTCCCATTAATCCGGCAGGGATAGAGACCGCGCTCAGGAGCGGTCTGTCACTGGATCGAACTTGGGAAATTCTGTTCCCGAGCCCAGTGCTGAAACGTATGTTTCTTAAGTATTTTATATGCTTAGAAAGGTAAAATATATACTAATACAAACGTTTGACTAACTGACGTTAAATAATACCAGATGTACCTGTTCCGACTTAGTAAGAGAACTTCCATTTTTTTTTTGATCCCGATCCATGATAACCTAACGCACATCCTCCTGTATACTTTAAATCATTTCTAGATTACTTATAATACCAAATACAATGTAAATGCTATGTAAAATAGTTGTTATACTGCATTGTTTGGGGAATAATGACAAGGGGAAAAAAAAGCCTCTACATGCTTGAACAGCAAGTGCTGGAAGAGTACTTCCCGGTTTTCTCGATTCGCGGTTGGTTGAATTCGTGCATGCGAAACTCGCAGATGAGCAGGGCCAACTGTAGTTGCTTTTGGGTGGGGAATGCAGTAGTCTGAAGGTTACAAGTTGGGATTCAGTAAATATGAATAGATCTCTGACAAATACATACAAAATGCTAGAAGAGCCTAGTAGGCCAGGCAGCATCGATGAAAAGGAATAAATTGTCAACATCTTGGCACAGAACATCAACTATTCCTTTCCATGGATCTTGTCTGACCTGCTGATTGCCAGCATTTTGTAGGTGTTATTCAGGATTTCCAGCAACTCGTGTCTCAGACAAATACATAATGCATTTTTTTAAAAACATATCATAAGATCTTGTATCCAAAAATTGAATGCTTGGATATTAGGGTTTGAGATTATGTTATCATTTGGGTAACTGTGAATTTGATTTTTTTTAATATACCTTGAGGTTTCTTTCTGCATCAAAATTGGAACTTAAGAAATACATTTATTTCAAAGCTGACTTTCATCAAGTTGGTTAAAGCCAGTGAGTGTCCACTTTGAAAAAGGGTCATATTGTTCTCCCTATTGCACAAGACGGTGCAACTGTCAAACAAGTAACTGAATTCTCTAGAATAGTTTTTAGAAACATCTTCCATGTAAGCCAAGGTTGCCAAGCAAATGTTCTTTGGAAATAATGAATTGCTTTCTTCTTTTCCATCTTATCCTTTCTAATTTAGCTTTTAGGATTTTAAATTTTTGACATCTTTACTCTTCAATTACTTTCAGAAAATAATAAGAACAGTTATTGATGGTCTTTTGACCCATTTAAAATAAGTGAATAATTGAAGTTGTCTTTTGGGAGATGAATAAGAGAAAAACATCTTGGTAGCAGGGAAATAATTTGGCTTGACTTCTATCTGTCTGGGTTTAGGGCCTGTTAAGTGCTTTGGGTTTGGGATTGTCCTCATCAAAAAACAATCTGTTGTGTATTCCCTGTAATAGATTTTTAGTGTAATTTTTATACTTTTCATATTTTGCTGCAGCATTGGGGCAACTTGTTTATCTCCTCAATCCAGCAAAACCGTAAGATTGAAATGTGAAATAGTAATTGATTTAATTGTTTGCCATTATTTCATAAAATGTCCTGTTTTCTCTTGTAGCCTGAAACTAATAAAACGAGGATTGAATACTAGTTTGGAATAAGCGATTCTGGTGACAAATTAGGACATGGCAAATCGGGGAGGTGCAGTGAGACCCAATGGACTAGCTGCTGCTAACAAAATCTGCCAGTTCAAGCTAGTTCTACTTGGAGAATCTGCTGTTGGAAAATCTAGTTTAGTACTTCGCTTTGTGAAGGGACAATTCCATGAATACCAAGAGAGTACTATTGGTGGTGAGTTTGTTTTGCCTTTTTAGAATTATATTCAAATAATCAATAGTTTCGGTTCTGTATTTCTATTGTGTTCCATGTAGTACAGGTTGATCACTGCTTATCTGAAAACCTCCAAAATCCAAAATTTTTTTTTGGAGCACTGATATAATGGCACAATTGGAAAATTCCACAAGGTGTGGGAAGGTTCCCAGGTGATAAGCAGGTCTGCACACCACGGACAGTTCTGAGAAGTGACCTCTCATACCTTGAGTAGGGCCCCGTTGGTACGATCTAACAGAAGAGCAGCCACCATCTACGTCTTTGAGGAACAAACAGACAAATGGTTAAAATTTACACTGAAAGTGGTGGACAGAACTTAAAGAAAAATAGAAAAAAACACACTGCATACAGCGTAAGATTAAGATCTCGATCCTGTATTGAAAGTAAATTCGTCACTATCAGTGTGGTCATATGCTGTTTAACGATATACTTATGAAACAAGCAAAGATATGTAATTATGACAATGGTATGTAATAATTTTTACTTTTAAGTACATATGTATGTGATGAACAAGTGTAAGTGAAAGACTGTTTACGGTAGTACATAAATTTGGAATTGGGAATGATAGTGATGCCAAACAGCCACTGACTGTCTACCTGAATTGCTGAAGTACTGACAGCTTCTCTTTCTGATGGTTCAATAAACGTTGTTGTTTCATGCACAAAATTACTTAAAATATTATATAAAATTACCATCAGTATATGTGTAAGCTGCATGTGTAATGTAAATGGATTTCATATTTAGACTAGGGTCTTATCCTCAAGCATTTTGGATAAGGGCTGCTCAATCTGTATACATTATTTTCCACCCTCTTGCAGATTGTCACACAATTTTCATAAGGGAGTTTCAAAAAGTTAAAAACTTTCTTAAGCATATTTCCAGCTATTTTATTGCTCAACAAAATTACAGCTTTGGCTGGAAGAATTCTAGTTTTTTCATTGTGAAAATAAGACTGCAAATAAGCTCACGCTAAGCAGCTAAATTAATAAATGATCAAACTTAATGTTAAAACATTGTTGCTTTTGTGCAGGAGAAATTGTTGCTTTCTTGATTTAGATCTCCTACTTCAGAGATAATCTATTCTAAATGGAAATTAATGCTTCATTTGGAAGGACATGTTTAGGTGTAGGATGGTGGGAAAGCAGGAAATAAAAAGGCTCGGGCTTCTCCAGTGATTGCATTGGGAAAGTGCTGTCATTATTACCTCACTACTGAAGAACTACTTGTATACCAGACTTTTACTGATAACAAGATCTTCTATCTCCTGCTTCAGATCCTCAATACTGCATGGTCTTGTTTCTACCTCTTCTGAGAACTGCTATTCTTGTTTTTCACTTCTACCTCGTGGATTCCTTCACTGACCATTAGCTTATCTGTATTTCCATTAAGCATCATTTTTCCTTTCTCCCCATTTCACCTTAAAATTGTTTTTTTCCCTCTCCCCTACTTTATCTATGCTACTATGCTGTTCTTGACATGTCTATGAACAGTTGACATCATTGCAATTAAACTATTGTCCATCCATCCTTCATTGTTAACTTTTACAATAACCAATATTGAAAACTTTTCTTGAATTACTCATTCTTACCACTTCCATTGTCTGGATGACTAAGAATGTCGAACTAAATGTCTTCATTCAAACTTTTTTCCTATTTCTACAAAATCAGAACACTGTGGCCAAAGCTATAAATCATACTAGACAACAGGGTGACCTGTTGGGGCACCCTTTGAGAGAAGGGTAGTGCAGTCTGATGTGACCAGAATGAACATTAAATTTTCCTGAATGCTATTAGTATCGCTTTGCTTTGGAAACTGAAGTAGAAAACCTCAGTTTATTAAAGAAGAACGACACATAGCAAAGCAAATATTAGGGACACTTTTGATGGCATCATTTCTGGTTTATCTGCCACTCTTGTGCCTCTCATTGTCATTCTGGAGGCGTGCAGCCCTTTCATCCCCCATCTCTTCATCTCTTCTGCTGTTTGTTTGTCTCTGGTCCTGGAGTCGTGCATGCCTCTCCTCCTCTGTCTTCTTCTCTCATCTTTTTTTGTCCTGACTCTTTGATCCTGGAGTCGTGCGGCCCTGGCCTCATCCGATTCATGTTCTGTCCCTCTCCTTGCTGCTTCCCAATGACGTCTGGCGTCATCTCTTGATCATAATGTCCCCCTTCCCTTTCCATGCAGCATAATTAGGCTGACCTTTTTTTTTTACCTTAATGCTGGATAGAAGATACGAAGCAGTAACACCAAAGGATGCTGATTATTATTGATGATGTGGTTGGTGCTCTCCTAAATGGACGTGATATAGTCACCTCTGTGTTTTGACTGCAGCAAAGGGTTTTATGGGTGTCTCGGAGTACGTCATTACAATAAGATTTAATTATCTCTCATTGATGGGTGGCAGTTAGATCTGTCCCAATTCTGCACATGCTGATGACGATTAGCAGAATGTGACCCCTGGAAACAGAGCTGCCCTGCCCTTGCGCTCTGGTACGTGTCGCTGCTGAGGCTGGCCGTGCGCATGCGTTGGGCTGTCGCATCTCGATTTCCATGACGACGAATCGGCTCTCGGGTTAAATGGGAGCCTGTTGATTTTTGCGAATGAGCAATTTTATATGAATATATAACTCTGAACTTTGCCTGCATTCTGTAAGTTAGCGCATTTTAATTCGATTTAGCCAAAAAAAGTGCCGCTGTAATGCACAGTTTGCACTAATTGGAGGTGACAAACAGACAGAGCATGAGGGTTTTAGTAGCATATAGATATTTTGTGATTGTGCCATTTGTCCTGTTTCAAACTCTCATCCTAAGTAAAATTAACCACTTTATTCAATATTTTAGGCTTTAAACATATAAATCCTTTTTTTTACTATGATGGCCTAGTTCTGGAATTGGCTGTGGAGTTTTACATCATTGCAGAATATTGGTACGGTAAATAAATTATCAATAGATAGTTTTATGCTATCTTAGAATCCAAAAAATAGCAGTCTGTCTTTTCCCTCTCCACCTTGTATGCATTCGTAGCATGGAAATACAAAATGAACAAAATAAACATGTTCAAAATGAAGCTTTTTAAGCCAAGTGTTAAGTGCATTAATTACCTAATCTAATTATAAAGTGTAGTGTATGTCCATTGCAGGAAGCTATTGTTTGACCAAAGGAGAGTTATTGTCTATACAGACTAGCACAACGGTAATTTTTTAAAAAGTATGATCTTTATATCTTTGTGTTGGGAAGAAAAATCAGGATGTGCAGTATTCAATTCAGATGAAGTTTATGACACAGGCAGGGGTTATAAAGTCCATGATGTCTGTGTTCATTGACTAAGGACTCAACAACTTAATTCCTTTTTCCAATACATTATACATAACTGCAAATCATGTCACTTGAAGTACACATCAGCCTTGTGGTATATGTAGACTTAAGAACTGGGATGCACTGATGCAATGCTCAATATGAAAGTGGACAGAATATTTAAAATAGTGACTGAGAGAAAGGGGAGAGATTTCATATGTGTAGGATATCCTACATATGTGTAAGTCAGGTGTCAAATCTTAATGACTTGGATAGAGTGCTGAAAGAATTTCTTGGCTGGTGTATCTAGAATGAGCCATGGTTTCAAAATGACAAACACAAAGTAATCTGCAGATGCTGTTGTCAAAGGAACACTCACAATGCGCTGGAGGAACTCAGCAGGTCAGTCAGCATCAGTTGAAAAGATTAGTCGACATTTTGGGCCGAAACCCTTCGTCAGGACTGAAGGAAGAACTTTGGGGAGGGTTTGAAGAATGCTGGTAGTTGAAAAAAACAGTAATTTGAAAGACAAAAGGGTGGGGAGGGGAAGCAGGGAGGTGATTGGCAGGAGAACAATAGTAGAAGGAGGCGGAACTATGAGGGAGGTGATGTGAAATAGGGATAGAGGAAGGGAGGGGGAGGGAATTACCGGAAGTTGGAGAATTCTATGTTCATACCAAGGGGCTGGAGACTACCTAGACGGTATATGAGGTGTTGCTTCTCCAACCTGAGTTTAGCCTCATCATGGCAGTAGAGGAGGCCGTGTATGGACATATCTGAATGGGAATAGGAAGCAGAGTTGAAGTGGGTGGCTACCAGGAGATCCTGCCTGTTGTGGCGGACGGAGTGGAGGTGCTCGACGAAGCGGTCCCCCAATCTGCGTCGGGTCTCAAAATGACAAGTCAGGCATGGGAAGAAATTTGTTTAGATGCACAAGGGAATTCTTTATCTAAGACGTGGGGGAGGCTCAGTTCCTAACTATATTCAAGATGTTTAGGTAATAAGAGAATGCGGGGGGGGGGTGGAATACAGGGTTAATACAAGAAAGTGGCACTCAGCTTAAAAAAAAGTACAGGATCTTATTAAATGGACAGCCAATGGCCAACTCCATTTTTTTTTGTTCAAATGTCTACCAGCTGCAGCACTCACTCATTACAAAATAAGTGCACTTCTATCTCTTGCTGACCAGTAACTTCAGAATCAGGTTTATTATCACTGTCATACAAGTATGTTATGACATGTGTTATTTTGTGGCAGCAGTACTGTGTAAGACAAAAATTACTATGGGTTACAAAAAATAAATAGTTCAAAAGAGAAATAGCAAGTGTGGGTTTTGTGGACCTTTCAGAAATCTGATTACAGAAGGGAAGAAGCTCTTTCTGAAAACATCGTTTGTGGGTTTTCAGGCTCATGTACCTCCTTCCCACCGGTAGTAATGAGAAGGGGACATGTCCTGGATGGTAAAGTTCCTTTAATGATGGATGCCACTGCCCTGAGGCACTCATGATTATCCTCAATGGTGGAAGGATTGTGCCAAGATGGAGCTGGCTGAGTTTGCAATCCTCTGATCCTGTGCATTGGAGTCTCCATGCCAGGTGGTAATGCAGTCAGTCAGAATGTTCTCCACTGTACATATGTAGAAATTTGCTAGAGGCTTTGAGACACCAAATATCCTCAAATTCCTAATAAGCTGGAGCCACTATCATGACTTTTTCTTGTTTGAATCATTCTGTTGGGCCCAGAATAAATCATCTGAGATATTTATTGACACTTGGGAACTAGAAGCTGTTCACCTTTTTCAGCACTTACCCCTCAATGAGCACTGCTGTATATTTTCCTGATTTGTTCTTCCTGAAGTCCACAGTCAGCTGCTGAGTC
The DNA here is from genome assembly GCF_963921235.1 of Mobula hypostoma. Lineage (NCBI taxonomy): Eukaryota > Metazoa > Chordata > Chondrichthyes > Myliobatiformes > Myliobatidae > Mobula > Mobula hypostoma. The sequence goes on from NC_086099.1 coordinate 169,662,922, forward strand.
TTGCTGACATTGAGTGTAAAGTTGTTGCGACACCACTCAACCAGCCAATATATCCCACTTTTTAGATGGTGACGAGATGAATTCTGCCAACAATAGTGGTGTCATAGGCAAATTAATAGATAGTGTTTGAGCTGTGCCTTAACCACACAGTCATGAGTGTAGAGAGTAGAGCAGTGGGCTAAGCATACAACCATGAGGTGCACCTGCGTTGACTGCCAGCGATGAGGAGATTACTACCAGTCTGCACTGGTTGTGGTGTCTGGACAAGGAAGTCAGGGGTTCAGTTGCAGATGGATGTACTGATGCCCAGGTTTTTAAGCTTATTGATCAGTACTCTCCACTCCATCCTTATTTGCTTATGGAGACTCAAGACTGCAGACAGCATCTGTAGAGGGAAATGAACAATTAACCTTTCAAGCTGAGGCCATTCATTGAGACTGAAAAGAAAGGACAAAAGCTAATGGGGGGGATGAGTAGCGCAAGATGGCAGGTGACAGGTGAATCCTGTGAGGGGCAAGTACGTAGGTGGGGGTGGAATGGAAATGATATGAAAAGCTTGGAGGTAATAGGTGAAAAAGGCAAAGGGTTGATCAAGATAGACTCTGGTAGTACAGGACGGTAGACCATTGAATAAGAAGCAGATTGGAACCAGAGAGAGGGTGTGGGTGATGAGCGATATAGGGAAAAGAAGTGGTAAAGGAGCCAGAGGGATAAGGGAAAACAGTGGCAGGTGAGGGGGAAATGGAGGAGGGGGGGAGTGGTTATGGAAGTTGGAGAAATCGGTGTTGATGCTGTCAGGTTGGAGACTACCAAATGGAGTATGACGTGTTGTTCCACTAATCTGCATCTTGCTTCAGCTTTGGCAATAAAGGAGGTTCTGGACTGCCATGTCAATGTGGGATTGAGAAGTGGAATTAAAATGGCAGGGCAATGGAAGATCCTGTCTGTTATGGCAGGTGGATGAAGATGCTTGATGAAGCACTTTGTCCTGTCCTATATCCCCCATAAGCAATAATCAACTTTCAGTGAATTAGTGTGCAAAAGGGTTCGAGGTATCTTGGCAAATAGCAACCTTTTGGGATTGACACGCTGTTAGTTGAATAGTAGTTAATTTATGTGGCATAATCTTGCTGTTTTAAGCCAAGAACACTCAAAATACCCACCTCTGCTACTCCACAAGTGACATTGCTGCTGTTTTGAACCTAAGTAGTATAATGCCTTCTCTAGGTTTTTCTGAACTCAAGCTGCACAAAGTTACCTTCCAAGGTTTCCATTTCCATTTACAACCACCAGTGAATTCTTCTCAGCAGTCCGTGGAATTGTGAATTACTTGTTCCTGCTTGAGTTTCCTAGAGCTGAAGTTCCTAAAGGTGGTGTGGTATTTGCAAACTTGCTGTGGGTGGTCAATTTTGGAGAGGTGCACTTTTTCTGTTGTTTTATGCTGGGTTTTCATAAGCCGCCTGTGAATTGACTTCAGGTTTCTCCTTCTCTATTTTGAATAGTTGCAGCCTATGGATTTCTGTACTTGGTAGGGATATTGTACTTTGGAAATCTTTGAGGAAAAAAATTAGTTACCTTTTCTGTAATAGATTTCAAATAGTTCCTGTTTCATTTGGCATTTGGATCAGGTTTATTTTCACCATCTTATGTGAAATCTGTTGTTCTGCACTAACAGTACAGTGCTAAAGGCATACAATTACTATAAATTACAAAATAAATGTAGAGAACAATTAATGGAATTAAAATGTTGCATTCATGAACTGTTCATAAATCTGATGAAGAAGAAAAAGTTCTGAACCATTGGGGTTAGGTTCACAAGCTCCTGTACTACCTCGTTGATGGTGGTAACAAGAAGAGGGCATGTCCCAGATGGTGAAGGTCCTTTGTGATAGATACTGCCTCTTGAAGACGTCCTTGATAGTGGGGAGGGTTGTGTCCGTAATGAATCTGACTCTGTCTACACACTTGGCAGCCTCTTGCAATCCTGTGCATTGAAACCTCCATATCAGGCTGTAATGCAACCAGTCAGAATACTCTTCACAGTACATCTATAGAAACTTGCAAGAGTCTTTGAATACCAAACCTCAAATTCCTAATGGCGTAGAGCTTCTGGTGTGCCGTTTTCATGGGCACCAGACCTGTGGCACCTCAAGCTTCCATACCTCTTGCCCAATGGCTGCTGCTGCAAAAAAGATGTCATGACCTAGGTGGCAGGGATCTTTGTTGGATGTTGCTGCCTTGAAGCAACGCCTCCTATAAAGACTACAGATGGGAGGGTGGGTGAAGGATGTGCATGTGGTGTATTGGGCTGAATCATTACTCCTTGCAGCTTCTTTTATTCCTGAATATTAATTTTGCCATACCAGACCACATTGAAACCAGTCAATACATTCAACAGTACATCTGTAGATGTTCATTAGTGTTCGATCAGAAGCCGAACCTCCTGACCTCATAAGAAAGTGTCCTGGGTTAGGACAAGTCATCTGAAATGAAAATTCCCAGGAATTAAAGCTGCTGACGCTCTCCAGTGCTGATTTTCCCACATTACAGACTGTCACATGTTTGCTCTCCATTAACTTCCTGAAGTTGACTATGGCTTTTTCTGACACTGAGCAACACCTCTTACCTTGCTCCTGTGTGCTGACCCAACACCACTTGTGACTAAACTGCCCTGAAACTGAGTCTGCTTTATTTAAGATTATAATTTGCAAGCCATTATGGACCAGACATAAGATGAGGCTGAATTTCTGTGTATCCACAGATGTACTGAATTCTGAGGTCAAAAGAGACTATGTACAATGTTATTCTTGGTATTTCACTTGACATTGATGGGCAGTAAAGGTCATATCCATTGTGCCTCTGGACAGAATCCATCTGGACTTGAGTGAGAATAGGTGTTTAGCCAGTGGAAAGAGGTGTTCAAGAGAATTCTGGCTGTGACGTTTACAGTGGCAGACAGCTAAGACCTTAGGGAGTTAGTACATGTAGCAGCACAAGACAATCATCAGGATAGGCAAAAACACTTGAAGAAAGTATAGGGCTATTATAGCACACAACGTATAAAACTGATATGATTTTGTTTAAAGGATGCTTTGGAATTAGTTTTTTGGGATGTTGCCAAAAATACAGTGATGATCAATACAGAGAAAAAGATGAGAGAGTTTTAAGTGTAATGGATGCTAAAGATGTAAACACTGGGCATTTTGAACAGAAGGGCACTGAGTTCATGGATCCCTCCTCACCACAGAAACCATTTATAACCAGCATCAACTGTTGCTCACCCATGACAACAGGCTGAGACACGCCCAGTCAACCACCAGCTATGTGCAACGTGTCTGAGAAGATGTCCTGCCAGTCAAGCAACCTGTATTTTTTAAAAGATCTTTTGGAATGCGGGTGCTGCTGGTAAGGCTAGAGCGTATTGCCCGACCCTGATTGCTTTTAAGCATGTGGTGGTGAATAACTTATTGAACTGTTGCAGATTGCTAAGTTTGCTGCCCATGGAGATGTAGCAATGTGAGGGCTATGTCTTTGACACTCCCTGTAGTGCTGAGCTGAGTGGTATAGGATTCCTTAAGAACAATACAAGTAACAAAGTATTGCTCCAGTAAACCAGTGATTGTCTTCGTCTCATATCAGCATTGGCCTTTTATTCTGTGCTTAATGCATGTTCTGTATTTGTGAGTTAGGCATCAGCATCATCATAAACTGAATTGCCATTGCTGCCCATACCTGTTTAAATGTGGCTGACAGAAACTGCCACAGACTCCTGACTGATGTCTGAATATTAGGCAGCAGCCTGAAGAGCAGTGACCATTAACCACTGGGGAAACTGGCTCTTGTAATAACATTGCTGTTGTCTCAGGCTTGGGGAAATAGTTTTTCTTCTCTGAATAGGGAGCCTCTATGGATGGCAAATTTCAAGATTATTTACAGCCCTGAAAGGGTAACATCTAATCACTTACTTGCGCTAGCTTGGTCGTCATCAGAGCCAATCACTCAGTTTCAAGGATGATTTGCTTCCATTTTTCTTTAAAGATAGGTGATGTGGGAGCTACAGATGAAATTGCCCCCCCCCCCCATCAAGCTGTTGGTGCACATGGTCATTGGAAGGGCAGCAGATTGATAGTTTGAGGTAGTCCATTTTTTTTATGCCTAGGCAGGGCTGTTTTGTGCTCCTTTTGCAGAGCCTTGAGGTTCTGAATATTCTTTCTCCTTCTCCACTGGCCTTAAATTTCCAGGGAACCATGGGGCTGTTACACCTGTTCAGGGAAGCTTTGAATGCAATCCTAAAGCTATCTGTCTGGTAGTCTCCAGGTTGTGTCTTTAACATATAGCAGATTTTAATAAAGATTAGCTGAATGAAACCGTGGTTATCTAGTATATCTCACGGGTGAAGTGGCAATACTGGACTAAACTTGCATCAATGAAGGATGCTCGACAGTTGGGCCCAGCATGTAAATGCAATTATGAAGAAAGCATGACAGCACCTGTACTTCCTTAGGAGTTTGCAAAGATTCGGCATGACATCTAAAACTTTGACAAACTTCTAGACATATGTAGTGGAAAGTATATTGACTGGCTGCATCGTAACTTGGTATGGAAACACCAATGGCCTTGGACAGAAATCCTACAAAAATTAGTCGATATGCCCTGTCCATCAAGGGTAAAGCCCTCCTCACTATTGAGCACATCCACATAAAGCATTATCATAGTCCAGTTGCTGTTGCCATCAGGCAGATGGTACAGCAGACTCAGGACTTGCACCACCAGGTTCAGGAACAGTTATTACCTTTGGCTCTTGAACCAAAGGGTCTAACTTCACTCAACTTCACTTGCCGCATCATTGAAATGTTCCAACAACCTATGGACTCTCTTTCAAGAACTCTTCATTTTCAATATTTAATTTTCTACTTATTTATTTGTTGTTATTATTTCTTTTGAATTTGCAGTTTGTCTTTTGCACAGTGGGTGAATGCCCACATTGGTTCAGTCTTTCAAGATCGGAAACGCTACATGGGCTGCAAACAATAATATACCTTTAAATATACCTCTTTGAATTACTTTTACTACAATCTGGAGCATGCAACTTCCCTCGAAGCTAGAGTTTCTCAACCAGGGTTATGTGAGAGAGTGTGATTTTTAAAAAAAATGAACTGCTTTTTTGAACTTTGTGTGACGTGCGATGCTAGCATTCGCAGTGGTGGGCAGTGACCAAGCAGCCCTATTAGCAATCTTATTAGAGGTCTGTCAGCCCAGTATGGCAGTGTGCAGTCATACCATGTTTGTTTGGTTTAGTCCACTCTCGGTTTTTGACGCAAGATTGGAGAGACCGTTGATAATTGGTGAGTGCTGTATTACCCAGAGGGGAGGACGGTAAGTAGATGAGGAGTGTGAAGTGCGTTTTCTGAGCATTGAATGGACTTGCCCATTTTTATATTTTATTAACACCTGTGTTTTACAGACATGTCTGATGGTCCACAGTGTGGTGATTTTTGAATTACAATCTTCTGAGTCATTTCACTGCACTAGTGCAACAACAGACACAAAAAAATCTGTTTACAATGAAAGCTACTTACCAATGGGTTTTACATGGACTGGTGATCCAAGTTGTCCTATTCCATTGTGCCTAATCCAACTTAAAAATGCAGCAATGGCTCCTGCAAAATAGAAAAGACACCTAACTACAAATCACAGCCATACAACACAAAGAAGTGCTGATTACTTTAACTGGCTTTTGGAATCTCAAAACAAACAGAGTAAAGCTTTGCTAATAAAGTAGCAGTCATTAAAAAAGACTGAAAGGAAGTTATTTAGTAGCAGAACTTATTACCCAGAAAAGGAAAAGTCGTACAGTTAGTGAGAACATAATAATGCCAGCATAGAAAATTATCATGGGTATAATGCTTGAACAAGATGCTGTACAAGAAATTTCACACTCTGATGGCTGGTTCTTCATTTGCGAAGATCAGGAAGGAAGAAAAGCCCTCAGAAGCAGTGGCACAGTCATTGGTCACTAGAGACCAGTTCTGGATCTGCAGACACTGAAGCAGTAGGGATATGGGAATAGCGGGGATGCAGGTGCTTGGGTAGTAGGATCCTTCCTTCGTCTCCTCTTCTCTTAGTCAGGTGCTGTTCTGGATTCCTCAAAATTCTTGGCTGTGCCATGGATCATCGTTCTCCAGCGGTCTCTGTCACAGGCTAGCTGCAGCGGCTCATTGGCCTCAATATTTGCCTGAGAGAGCTGCTGCTTAATTTGGTCTTTGTACCTCTTGTGCGGGGCACCATGATCTCTCTTGCCCTGAGAGTTCTCCTTAGAGCACTGCTTTCAGTAACCTGGAGTTGTCCATGTGAAACACGTGGCCTGACCAGCAGAGCTTCCTGAGCAGCAAAGTGGCTTCAGTGCTTGGAAGTTGAACGTTCTTCAGGACTTCGTTGTTGGAGACACGATCCTGCCAGTAGATATCCATGATGGAGTAGAGGCAGTGCTGGCAGAAGTGCTTGAGCAACCGGATTTGTTTACAGGACAATACTCAGGCTTCAAAGCCGTGTAGCAGTGTTGTGATGACGGCAGCCCTGTACACCTCGATTTTTATGGACACATGCAGTTGGTGGTTCTTCCACGCATGTTGCTGGAGACGCCCGAAGGCACTGCTACCTCAGGTGTATTGTCAACATCCCTACTACCATAACATTGTTGGAGATGACGCTGCCCAGGTAGGTGAACTGCTCAACCGTGGTGAAAGAGTGGATGTCAGTGATGATCCGAGGTAGATTTGTAAGCACCACGAGGGGGAATCTGTTTGGAGGATCATTGTTTTCTTCAGACTGACTGTTAACCTGAAAGCCCTTGCAGCCTTGGCGAACTGAGTAACTGCAGCCTGTGGCACGTCCTATGTGTGTGAGAAGATCACAGTCATCAGCATTTAGCAGCTCAAGAATGGGCTCTCGCACAGTTTTTGCTTGGGTGTGAAGGCAGCCACTCTAAAACAGTGCAATAAGTGGACATACTGATGATGTCACATGATGCTGAAGAGGTTTGGTGTGATAAACTGAAAAACAGCAGCTTCTTTATCCAGGTTGATGAGTCAACAGATTTCACCAATAAATGCCATGTTGGAGCATTTGTAAGATTTGTAAATTATAGAAACATAGAAAACCTACAGCACAATACAGGTCCTTTGGCCACAATGCTGTGCTGAGCATGTACTTAGCTTAGAAATTACCCAGGGTTACCCACAGCTCTCTATTTTTCTAAGCTCCATGTACCTATCCAGGAGTCTCTTAAAAGACCCTATCGTATCCACCTCCACCACCGTCACCGGCAGTCCATTCCACGCACTCACCACTCTGTGTTTTTGAAAAAAAAATTTACCCCGACATCTCTTCTGTACCCACTTCCAAGCACCTTAAAACTGTGCCCTCTCATGTTGGCCATTTCAGCCCTGGGAAAAAGCCTCTGACTATCCACACGATCAATGCCTCTCATCATCTTGTACACCTCTATCAGGTCACCTCTCATCCTCTGCTGCTCCAAGAAGAAAAGGCCAAATTCACTCAACCTATTCTCATAAAGAATGCTCCCTAGTCCAAGCAACATCTTTGTAAATCTCCTCTGCACCTTTTCTATAGTTTCCACATCCTTCCTGTAGTGAGGTGACCAGAACTGAATACAGTACTCCACGTGGGGTCTGACCAGAGTCCTATATAGCTGTAACATTACTTCTCGGCTCTTAAACTCAATCCCACAATTGATGAAGGCGCACTGTATGCCTTCGTTACCTGCGTAACAGCTTTGAGTGTCCTGTGTACTCGGACCCCAAAATCCCTCTGATCCTCCACACTGCCAAGAGTCATACCATTAATACTATATTCTCCCATCATGTTTGACCTACCAAAATGAACCACCTCACACTTACCTGAGTTAAACTCCATCTGCCACTTCTCAGCCCAGTTTTGCATCCTATCGATGTCCCGCTGTAACCTCTGACAGCCCTCCACACTATCCACAACACCCCTATCCTTTGTGTCATCAGCAAATTTGCTAATCCAGCCCTCCACTTCCTCATCCAGGATTTTATAAAACTCACGAAGAGAAGGGGTCCCAGAACAGATCCCTGAGGCACACCACTGGTCACCAACCTCCATGCAGAATATGACCTGTCTACAACCTCTCTTTGCCTTCTGTGGACAAGCCAATTCTGGATCCACAAAGCAAGGTCCCCTTTGGTCCCATGCCTTTATTACTTTCTCAATAAACCTTGCATGGGGTACCTTATCAAATGCTTTGCTGAAATCTATATACACTACATCTACTGCTGTACCTTCATCAATGTGTTTAGTCACATCCTCAAAAAATTCATTCGCGCTTGTAAGGCACGGCCTGCCTTTGACAAAGCCATGCTGATTATTCCTAATCATATTATGCCTCTCCAAACGTTCATAAATCCTGCCTCTCAGGATCTTTTCCATCAACTTGCCAATCACTGAAGTAAGACTCCCTGGTCGAGAGTTTCCTGGACTATCTCTACTCCCTCTCTTGAATAAGGGAACAACTTCTGCAACCCTCCGATCCTCTGGAACTTCTTGCATCCCCATTGATGCAAAGATCATTGCCAGAGGCTCAGCAATCTCCTCCCTCACCTCCCACCTCTCATATGGTCCCAGAGACTTATCCAACTTTATGCTTTCTCAAAGCTCCAGCACATCCTTTTAATGTCTATATGCTCAAGCTTTTCAGTCCGTTGTAAGTCATCCCTACAATCGGCAAGATCATTTTCCATAGTGAATACTGAAGCAAAGTATTCATTAAGTACCTCTGCTATCTCCTCCGGTTCCATAGACACTTTTCCACTGTCACATTTGATTGGTCCTATTTGCTAGTGTCTTATCCTCTTGCTCTTCACATACTTGTAGAACACCTTAGGGTTTTCCTTAATCCTGCTCACCAAGGCCTTCTCATGGTCCCTTCTGGTTCTCCTCACTTCATTCTTAAGCTCCTTCCTGCTAGCCTTATAATCTTCTAGATATCTATCATTACATAGTTTTTTGAACCTTTTGTAAGCTTTTCTTCTTGACTTGATTTTCAATAGCTTTTGTACACTACGGTTCCTGTACCTTACTATCCTTTCCCTTCCTCATTGGAACGTACCTATGCAGGATGCCACGCAAATATCCCCTGAACATTTGCCACATTTCTGCTGTACATTTCACTAGAACATCTGTTCCCAAATTATGCTTCCAAGTTCCTGCCTGATAGCTTCATATTTCCCCTTACTCCAATTAAACGCTTTCCTAACTTGTCTGTACCTATCCCTCTCCAATGCTATGGTAAAGGAGATAGAATTGTGATCACAATCTCCGAAATGCTCTCCCACTGAGAAATCTGACACCTGACGAGGTTCATTTCCCAATACCACATCAAGTACAGCCTCTCCTCTTGTAGGCTTATTTACATATTGTGTCAGGAAACCTTCCTGAACACACCTAACAAACTCCACCCCATCTACCACCCCTTGCTGTAGGGAGATGCCAATCGATATTCGGGAAATTAAAATCTCCCACCACAACAACCCTGTTGTTATTACTCCTTTCCAGAATCAGTCTCCCTATCTGTTCCTGGATGTCCCTGTTACTATTGGGAGGTCTATATATAAAAAAACACCCATTAGAGTTATTGACCCCTTCCTGTTTCTGACTTCCACCACAGAGACTCAGTAGACAATCCCTCCATGACTTCCTCCTTTTTTGCAGCTGTGACACTATCTCTGATCCGCAATACCACGCCCCACTTCTTTTGCCTCCCTCCCTGTCCTTGAAACATCTGAAGCCTGGCACCCAAAGTAACCATTCCTGCCCCTGAGCCATCCAAGACAAATCTCTGTAATGGCCACAACATCATAGCTCCAAGTACTGATCCACGCTCTAAGCTCCTCTGCTTTGTTCATGATGCTTCTTGCATTAAAATAGACACATCTCAGACCACTGGTCTGAGCACATCCCTGCTTTAACACCTGCCTATCCTCCCTCTCGCACTGTCTACAAGCTTTCTATATTTGTGAACCAACCACTCCTACCTCTGTCTCTTCAGTTCGGTTCCTACCCCCCAGCAATTCTAGTTTAAACTCTCCCCTATGGCCTAGCAAACCTCCCTGCCAGGATATTGGTCCCCCTCGGTTTCAAGTGCAACCCGTCCTTTTTGTACAGGTCATGCCTGTCCCAAAAGAGGTCCTAATGATCCAGAAATTTGAAGCTCTGCTCCCTGCTTTAATCTCTCAGCCTCACATTTATCCTCCACCTCACTCTATTCCTATACGCACTGTCACGTAGCACAGTCAGTAATCCCAAGATTACTACCTTTGTGGTCCTGCTTCTCAACTTCCTTCCTAACTCCCTGTAGTCTGTTTTCAGGACCTCCTCCCTTTTCCTTCCTGTGTCGTTGGTACCAGTATATACCACAACCTTTGGCTGTTCACCTTCCCGCTTCAGGATATCGTGGGCTCGATCAGAAATATCCCGGAACCTGGCACCTGGGAGGCAAACTACCATTCATATTTCTTTCCTGCATCCACAGAATCGCCTGTCTGACCCCCTAAGTATAGAGCCCCCCTATTACTACTGCCTTTTATCCCCTACCCTTCTGAGCCACAGGGCCAGACTCTGTGCCAGAGGTGCAGCCACTGTTGTTTCCCCCAGGTAGGTCGTCCTCCCCAACAGTACTCAAACAAGGGTACTTATTGTTGAAGGGGACAGCCACAGGGGTACTCTCTAGTATCTGACACTTACCCTTCCCTCTCCTGACTGTTACCCACTTATCTGTCTCTCGAGGCTCCGGTGGGACTTCTTCCCTATAGGTCCTCTCTATCACCTCCTCAATTCCCCTGACCAGACAAAGGTCATCGAGCTACATCTCCAGTTCCATAACCCGTTCCCTAAGGAGCTGCCTAATGCACCTGGCGCAGATGTGGCCTTCTGGGAGGCTGGGAGTCTCCCGGACTTTCCACATCTGACACGCAGTACAGAACATCAGCCTCACAGACATATTTCCTGTTTCTATTCTTCATAATAACTGACCTCTCCTTGACCTGTTATCGCCTAAGCCCAGTTGAGCTAAAGCCCTCCTACTGTCTTCCTCTACTCTGACACCCACTTGATAAAGCTGTCTTAAACTCTTCCCGCTGGTCTAACTCGCTGATGTCCATGCATTATGGTAAAAGAAAGTTTTTTCGGTTGCAAAGAGCTGCCCGAAACAAGCAAAGGCCAAGATGTATTTAATATATTGTCTTCAAATGTGGAAACAAAAGGTCTGTCTTGGAGGAACTGTGTTGGCATCTGTACTGATGGTGCCCAATCAATAGTTGGCTCCATGAGAGGTTTTGTTTCTCTTGTTAAAATAAAAAGAAAATTGTGACATTGTCACAACACACTGCTTTCTTCACAGAGAGGTACCGATCTCAAAAATTCTTGGAGGTGTAATGAAAAATGTTCTGGATGATGCTACAGAAATGGTTAATTTTATTAAACAAAGACTATTTTCCTCAAGAATGTTTAAGATACTGTCAGACAAACTGGGCAAAGAACACACTAATCTGCTACGTACAGAAATCCGGTGGCTTAGAGTTTTCGACAGGCTGTTTGAACTGAAAGGTGAATTGCAGAAGTACTTTGAAGAAAGTAGGAGGCCAGATTTTGCGGAGTGCTTTGAAAATGAAAAATGGCTGCAGAAACTAGCGTACTTATTTTTCATCATATGAACCAATTGAACAAGTCTCTGCAAAGCCCTGGAGAAAATGTTTTGACTTCAAGTAACAAAATTCTTGGATTTAAAAGGAAACTGAGTCTTTGGGGAAAAAAATCATGTTGCTAAAAGAAATCTTGAAATATTTCCACTACTGCTTGGATTTGAGAGAGAGAAAGGATCAGAAAGTCTCGAGTCTTATTAAAAACCACCTGGTAGAACTGCAGAACAAAATTGAATAGTAGTATTCCTCCCTTTCAACACAAAAGTATGACTGAGGTAGGATCCTTTCTCTGAAGCTTCTGTTCAGCTTGAGAGCTTGACTTTGAGAGAAGAGGAAGAACTTTGTGAGATGCAGTCTGATCATGCACTCAAGATGAGATTTAGTGAACTGTCCCTGGACAAGTTCTGGATTTCTGTGAAAGAAGAGTATCTTCTCATTCATAGGAAAGCAATGAACATTTTGCTGCAAGTTTGAACTCCTTACATGTGTGAGCAAGCTTTTTCTTGTTTAACAAGCATCAAGAGCAAGGATAGAGATCATCTCATTTCAGTTGAAGGTGAAATCCGTGTGTGCTTATCTCAAGTTTGACCCAGAATTGAGTATTTGTGCAGCAAAGAAAAAAAAACAAGCACAAGTTTTACATGCTAGGCCTATATTTGAACCTGATCATGTCACTTGGTAAGAGAAGGTGTTTCTCTTTCAAAGTCTTGTATAAAGTTGTCTTGGGCTATATTTTCATTCCTGTTGCTTTGGCTTATGGTTTTCAGTATACTATTCAACATTGTCACTAAATTTTCATGTGGTAAATAGCATTAATTAAAATCAATTTATAACCTTTCTATAAATTAAATCCACCGAGCCTACCTTTAGAAAAATTAAATCCCATTTTGGCTTAAGTTAGTTATTTAACAAATTTACTGTGTTTGCCTTATGAGTTTTTTAAATTTATGAAAGGGAAAGAGATTAATCTCAAGATAAGTAAGCTAAGCTTAACTACCTGTTTCTTTTTCATGGCTAAACATTCATTCTCTACTCAAAAGAGCATTGACAATTATTTTTGGATTATTATATCTACAAAGTATTGAGTGCACAAATGTACTATGAGCTGTAGATATAATAATTTTTACGCAGGACTTCCTTGAGATCTGAAAATTATTTCAAGGGTTCCTCCAGGGCAAAAAGGTTGAGAAAGGCTGCTCTAAGCAATGTACTTTTAGATCAACATAATGATTTACGGATCTCGCAATGGCCTGAAGGTATCAGCAGACCAGGCAAGTACGACACCTTTAAGTGGACGAAGGTTCATTACCATGCCTGGAAGCAAGGCAGGAGGGCGCGACTACAAGCCAGGCTGGAACGCAAAGGGGTGAGTCCTCCTCTGCCCAGCACTTGTTGGCAAATGTGCAGTCGTTGAAGAACAAAATTGAGAACCTGAGGGCAAGATCATTGTATCGGAGAGAATGAGGGCTTTTGGTATTCTATGTCTGACCAAGATGTGGCTTTTTCTGGGCATGCTTGATACAGCAATCAGATGCGAAGGCTTCTTAATTTACAGAATGGACCGAACTGCTGATTCGGAAAAGGCAAAAGGATGAGGTGTGTGTTTCATGATAAACTCCGAAGTGCTCCATACAGGAAGAGGCAAAAAAGCAAAGCTCCAGAGATTAGGACAAAAAGAAGTGGTCACAGGAGGCAGGGGAACAGCTGTGGGATTGCTTCAAGTCATTGGACTGGGCCTTGGGGTCCTGAATGAGAACACTATGGTTTTAACAGCCTTTATTAAAACAGCTGTAGACTGGTGTGTCTCCACAAAATCATTCAGAGTCTTCCCCAATCAGAAGCCATGGTTGAAACATGAGATCCAAAATCTGCTGAGAGCCAGATCAGGGGCATTCAAGTCTGGTGATCACGAAAGTTACAAGAGGTTTGGGTAAAATCGCCAGAAAGCTATCTCATGGGCAAAGTGGCAATTCCGGATGAAAGTTGAATCAACGAAGGTATCTCAACAGTTGTGGCAGGACTTGAATACTATCACCTCTTATAAAGTTAAAGTAAGCAACATAGGTAACATTAGGGCTTTGCTTCCAGATGAGCTCAATGCCATCTCTGCTCGCTTTGACTGTCAAAACATGGAGGAACCATCCTGACATCCCACGTCCCCCAGTGATCCTATGATTTCAGTCTCTGGAGTTGATGAAAGCTTGTGCCAACCAACTGGTAGGAGTATTCAAGGACATTTTCAGCTTCTCATTGCTACAGTTGGAAGTGGCCACCTGCTTCAGGAAGGCAATCATTATACCAGTGCCCAAGAAGAGTAATGTGAGCTGCCTTAATGACCATCACCCGGTAGCACTTTCATCTACAGTGATGAAATACTTCAAAAGGTTGGTCATGGCTAGAATGAACTCCTGCCTCAGCAAGGACTTGCAATTTGCCTATCTCCACAATAGGTCTATGGCAGACACAATCTCAATGGCTCTTCTGATGACCTTGGATCACCTGGACAATACAAACATCCTATGTCAGGATGCTGTTCGTTGACTATAGCTCGGTGTTTAACACCATCATTCCCACAATTCTGATCAATAAGTTACAGAACCTGGGCACCTCTGCAATTGGATCCTCTACTTCATAACCGGAAGACCATAGTCCCTGCAGATTGGTGGTAATATATCCTCCTCGCTGATGATCAACACCGACACACCTCGAAGGTGTGTGCTTAGCCCACTGCTCTATTCTCTCTTTACCAATGACTTCGTGGCTAGCTCAAATGCCATCTATAAATTTGCCGAAGATACAAACATTGTTGGTAGAATCTCAGATGGAGATGAAAGGGTGTACAGAAGTGAGATATGCCAGTGGTGTCGCAGCAACAACCTTGCACTCATTGTCAGTAAAATGAAGGAGCTAATTGTGGATTTCAGGAAGGGTAAGATGAGGGAACATGAACCAATCCTCAGAGAGATAAGCTATAAAAAAAAAAGGCAAGACACTAACTATAATTCATTAGGAGTTTGAAGAGATTTGGTTTGTCACATAAAAGACTTGGAAACTTCTATAGATGTACCATGGAGAGGGTTCTAACAGGGTGTATCACTGTCTAGTCTGGGGGTTGGTGGTTGGCAGCTACTGCAGAAGACCAAAAGAAGCTACAGAACGTCGTAAAATTAGTCAACTCCGTCTTGGGTACTAGCCTCCGTCGTACTCAAGGCATTTTCCAGGAGTGGTGCCTCAGAAAGGCGACGTTCATTATTAAGGACCCCTCCATCACCAAGGGCATGCCCTCTTGAAGTTACATTCAGGAAGAAGGTACAGAAGCCTAAAGGCATACAGTCAGCAGTTCAGGAACAGCTTCTTCCCCTCTGCCATCTGATTCCTAAATGGGCATTGAACCCATGAACACTACCTCACTTTTTAATATATATTTTTGTTTTTGCACTATTCTTAATTATTCAGTATACATATTACTTTTTTCTGTCTCTCTCGCTCTCTCTACCATGTATTGCATTGAACTGCTGCTGCTAAGTTAAATTTCACGACACATGCCAGTGCTAATAAACCTGATTCTGATGTGTGAGCAGCTTTCAGGGAGATGAACACAAGAAAAGCATCTGGCCCTTATGGCGTACCTGGCCAAGTACTAAAAACCTGTGCTGATCAACTGTCTGATCTGTTCACTGAAATCTTTAATCTCTCGCTTTGACAGGGCGTGATACCCACTTGTTTCAAGCAGGCTTCAATTATACTGGTGCCCAAGAAGAGCGTGGTGACCTGCCTCAGTGATCATTATCCAGTCGCACTTTCGTCAGCAACTTCTCAAAACACTTCACACTGTGGATGTAACGCATCAACTCCTGCCTGAGAAGTGACTTAGATCTACTCCAGTTGCCTGCTGGAGCAACAGCTCCACAGCAGATGCTGTCTCATTCAACCCTGGAACATGTGGACAGCAAAGATGCGTACATTAGAATGTTCTTTAATGACCACAGCTCAGCATTCAATACCATCATCCCCTCAAAACTAATCAATAAGCTCCAAGACCTAGGCCTCAATACCTTCTTGTCCAGTTGGATCCTGGATTTCCTCACTTGCAGTCAGTTCGCATTGGCAACAACATCTCCACAATCTCCATTAGTACAGGGCTGTGTGTTCAGTCCCCTGCCCTACTACTAATGACTGTGTGGCTAAGCGCAGCTGCAATGCCACATGCAAGTTTGCTGATGATGCCACTGTTGAAGCTGAATCAAAGGTGCTGATGAATCAGCATATGGGAGGGAGATTGAAAATCTGGCTGAGTGGTGTTGTAACAATCACCACTTACTACCCCTCAACCACAAGCTCTTGAACCAAAAGGGATAACTTCTCTCAAGTTCACTTGCCCCATCATTGAAACCTTCCCACAACCTGTGTACTCACTTTCAAAAACTCTTCATCTCATGTTCTCAATTCTTGTAGCTTATTAATTATTATTTCTTTTTTCTCTCTTTGTATTTGCATAGTTTGTTGTCTTTTGCATGTTGAGTGTCCGTCCTATTGGGTATGGTCTTCAATTGATTCTATTGTGTTTCTTCTACTGTGAATGCCCACAAGAAATGAATCTTGGGGTTGTATATGGTGACATATGTACTTTGATAATAAAATATACTTTGAACTTTATGATTATTATTCTGTTATGGATTTATTGAGTATGCCTGTAAGAGAATGAATCTCAGGCTTGTATATGATGATATATACATACTTTGATAATAAGTTCACTTTTAACTTTGAATATTATTCCACACTGAGGTTTGGGTCAGAGATTATCTCTGAAAGGCTGGGACCATGTTCTCTTTTTCAGCAACTTCAGTGTCGTCTGCTTATTCTGTCAGTCATGCTGCATTCAAAAGAAGAATGCCCAATAATGCATCATAATAGGTCCTGCCCTGTGCATGGGTAATCCAATATAAAATTTAATTTGTTGTGAGTAGTACTATGAAGGATTTTCTGACGTAGCTATAAAACTCCATAAAGCTGACCAGTTCATTCATTTAAGGTCCTAGAAATAACTTGGCTCTGGTCTCTCTTTCTCCCTACTGGGTACAACTCTATAATAAGGTATTTGTTGTTTTCTACCCATTAGCCTGGTTTGCTTTTCTAGGTTTTTTCCTGGAATGCTCAGTACAGAGTTTCATCTTTCATGTTTGATGTGTTGTATCTGGAAGTCAAGGCACAACATCAAGACCAAGTATAGTCTTCAGGTTGTCACTTTATGAAAGAAGTTAAGATTTTCCAGACAGACTCCAGCATTGCCCTCTCAGACCTCCGGGCATATCCTTTAATTATGACTGCAGATCCTCTTTCTGTTCTGCCATTTTAATTGTGATGGTATCCTGAATTATCCCTTATGAACTGTACCTTTAAAAAGAGAGAGGGTGTGACTGACTTGGGGGGGGGGGGAGAGAGAGAGCAATGAGCAGCTTGTGGGTCGCCATGGTGACCGAGGGTGGCATTATTTGATGGACAGCTAGTGTTCAGCATGCTTGGTTAAATACAAGGTCAGCTGGTTGTTAGGCAGACACACATGGTTTCGGACACTGGATGAGCTTGGTGTGCCCACAGAAGGGTGGGTTTTTGGAGGATCGATTGGGAGAATCGATCAGTGGCTCTCGCAGTGTGGGAAAAGGGGTGACTGGTGGGAAGTTATCAGTGTGTCCAACCCTTGCCTGGGTTGATAACCTTACCACAGAAGACAGTCTCCTTTTTGTGGTCACATTCGGTGACTTTTAAGGATTTCGGAGGACAACGGGAAGAATTGATGGCATCGGCTTACTCGGACAACCACAACACCTCTCTCTCTCTCTCCAACGTTACTCAACTCAATACCATGACTGAACTGACTTCATTTACCCATCATCGTAAGACTGTATCCATTTACCCCCTAAGTCTGAGGAAGCTTGGCTTTTATATTTCCACACTTACACATGTATGAACTTTGCTAACCTGTTTGATTTATCTGATTTTTATATTACTATATTGCGTAGTCACTAATAAAATAGCTTTAGTTAGCAGCAATACCAGACGCCAGCTGTTTTTCCATTTCTGTTGGTTCTTTAACCTGTTACGGGATACGTAACATAATAAACATGCTAGCTATAGCTTGCATTATCCATATGGAATCTGAGTAAAATGACCATCAAGTATGTAGCCATTGTTTGTAAATGTAACAGTTGTTTAATTGAGAATATTTTACTCCAGAGGGCTGAGGTCTGGTCTGAATTTAAAACTGCAGTTGATATAGCATACAAGGAAACTAAGAGGTACTGGGTATGAAAGGAGCCATTCCATTTATTGTTATCATTCCAAAAATATTGCTAAACATTCTGTCTTTGAACTTGTTAGCTTCTATTTTGATAAGATAAATTTCTATTGTCAGCTCTGTCAGCAAGTAATGAAAGTTAGCATTTCCTTTCTAAATAATTATAATTAGTCCTGAAGTCAAACTCCTTATGATCTGGTGTGTACAAATTTTGTGTTCCATTTGAATACTTTGCATATAAACATTTAAAGTCCTCAAAGATTATAACCTGCTAATTGAAAGTTTACAGTAACAAATTAGTGATTGTTTTACAAGTCACGAGAGATGTGTAGGGAGTATGATTAAGTTTGCAAATGGTGTACAGATAGCGAGGAAGGTTGGTTAAGGATAAAACAAAATTTAGATTGGATGGAAAGTTGGGTGGAGCACAGGCAAATGGAATTTAATCCTGACAAGTGTAAGGTGATGCATTTTGGGAAATTAAATGTTGAACAGAGACCTAGGTTCCCTGATAATGGCAACACGGTGGTGAAGAAGGCATCTTGGATATAGCATTCTAGGTTGGGAGATAGCATATAAGAGTTGGAATCTCATGTTGCAATTTTACAAAACATTAGTTAACTGTACCTGGAATTATACTGTAGGAAGGATGTGATTATAATGAAGAGTGTTGCCTAGATTGGAAGGCTTTACATATGGGGAGAGATTTTATTTATTTAGATACAGTGCAGATATTGGCACTTTGACCCACGCTGCCTAGCTGTCTCCCCGATTTAATCCTAGCCTAATCACCAATGACCAATTAACCTACCAACGAGTATGTCTTTGGGTAGTAAGAAGAAACAAACACCTGGAGGAAGCCCACATGGTCATGGGAAGAACATACAAACTTCTTACAGGCAGCTGAGTGAATTGAACCCAAGTCACCCATACTGTAAAGCCTAGTGCTAACCACTATGCAATTGTGCTGCCCCAATTTGGTAGGATGGGCTTGTTTTACCTGGAACAAATGAGACAGGATAGGTGTTGTAAGTTAATGAGAAGCATAGAAAGGGTAAATAATCAATTATTTTCCCAAGGTAGTGGTATCAGAAAAACAAAAGAGCAAAGGTTTAAGGTGAGGGGATTAAGAGGAAAGAGGTTGAAAAGGGATGGGGGGGAGCATGTTTTTTTTACACAGTGGTTAATATCTGGAATATTCTGCTAGAGGTTATGGAATTGATATAATTACTACATTTAAGAGACATTTGGGTGAAGACTTCTGTAGGGCAAATGGAACTAGCTGGGAATCTTCGGCATGGACCATTTCATGCTGTATGGCTACAAGTACATACAGTTTGTGCTTGACTAGCATTATATTTATAATGATATATATCATTCTTTTGTGGTGATAATGCATTCTTAATCCAATCTCAAGAATTTTAATCAAGAGTTTTCATACAAGAATAAAAAATCAAACACTTAAAATGCTGGGGATCTGAAGTAAAACCTAATGAAATGTCTTGGCTGAAATATCAACTGATTATTCCTGTCTGTAAATGCTGCCTGACTTTGAGTTCCTCCAGCATTTTATGTGCATTGCTCAAGATTTCCAGAATCTCTTCTCTGTGCTAAAAACAGTCAGTAGGTTAGTTAATATTTGAGACAAATGAAATGTTTATTTTCTTTCTGAAGAAGATATTTGACCAGCTGAGTGTTTCCAACATTTTAATTTCTGTCTATTACAGTAAAAGTCTCTCTTGTTAAGTTCTGATGCAAGAGCACTGGTTAATAGATGTTCTTTATAACATACATGGGGTTTTAGCTAGGTTTCTCTCATTGAGGCAGGGAAAGGATGATAGGGTGAAGGAATCATGGTTGATGAGATATGGCACACCCAGTCAAGAGGAAGAAAAACATACTTGAGGTTTAGGAAGCAAGGATCAGACAGGGCACTAGAGAGTTGCAAGGTAGCCAGGAAGGAGCTTAAAATACTTAGAGCTAGAAGGGGACATGAGAAGGCTGTGGAGAATACGATTAAGGAGAACCCCAAGGTGTTCTACACTAAAGTGAAGATCAGAAGGATGATTAGAGTTGAGAGTGTGACTGATTGGGGTTGAAACATGCCTGGAGTTAAAGAAGATAGGGGAGGTCCATAATGAATACTTTGCTTCAGTATTCATCAGTGAGAAGTACCTTGATGATTGAGGACAGCATAGAACAGGCTTGTGTCCTGGAGCATCTTAACATTAAGAAAGGGATGTGCTGAAACTTTTGAAAAATATTAGGATAGACAATTTCCTGGGGCCTGGTGGGATATAGCCCAGGTTACTACAGGAAGTGAACGAAGAGATGGCTGCAGCTTTGGTGATCATCTTTGTGTCATTACTGAGTAGTACCGGAAGACTGCATGATGGCAAATATTATTCTTTTGTTCAAGAAAGGTAATAGGGATAATCCTGGGTATTATAGACCAGTGAGTGTTAGTAGTGGCGGGTAAATTCTTGGAGAAGATTCTTGGATACTGGATTTTCGTGCATTTGGAGAAACAATCTAATTAGGATTAGTCAGCATGGCTTTGTGGAGGGCTTGATTGTCACTTACTCAAAAAATTCAAAGCAGATTGATAAAGGGAGAGCAGTGGATGTGGTACATATGGATTTTAGTAGGGTGTTTGACAAGGCTTCTGTGGTAGGCTCATTAGAAAATCAGGAGGCATGGGATCCGGGGAAACTTGGCTGCATGGATTTGGAAATAGTTTACCACAGACAGTAGAGAGAGGTTGTAGATGAAGTATATTCTACCTAGAGCTCAGTGACCAGTGGTGTTCCACATGGGTTCTGTTCTGGGGATCCCTGCACTTCATGATTTTTTTTAATATATATAATACAAATTATTTTGCAAATGACACGAAGGTTGGTGGTGTTGTGTAGAAGGTTATCATATTTTAGAATGGGAAATTGATAAGATGCAGAGCTGGCCTGAGAAGTAGCAGATGGAGTTCAGTTCAGAAAAGTGTGAAGTGATACCCTTTAGAAAATCAAATTTGAAGACAGAGTCAGTGGCAGGATTTGTAACAGTGTGGAGGAACAGAGGGATCTTGGGGTTAATGTTCTTCAATCCCTCAAAGTTACCACACAAGTGGTTAAGAAGGCGTATGGTGTGTTAACCTTCATTAGTTGGGGTCAAATGCTGTGAGTTAATGTTGCAGTTCTATAAAGCTCTGGTTAGACCACACAGGGTACTGTGTTCAGTTCTGGTTACCCTATTATTGAAAGATGTAGAAGCTTCAGAGAGGGTGCAGAGAACATTTAGCAGAATGTTGCCTGAATTAGAGAACATGTTGAGTAGGCTTGGGCTTTTCTCTTTGGATCAAAAGAAGGATGAGAGATGATTTGATTATAGATGTACAAGATGATAAGAGGCATAGATAGAGTGGATAGCCAGGGAGTTTTTGCCAGAGCAGAAATGTATAATACGAGAGAGAGGACATAATTTTCAGGTGATTGGAGGAAAATATAGTGGGGATGTCAGAGGTAAGTTTTTTTTTAATGCAAGAGTGGTGGGTGTATGGAATGTGCTGTCAGGGCTGGTGGTAGAAGCAGGTATATTAGAGGCATTTAAGAGACTTTTTGATAGGCATATGGATAAAAATTAAGAGTCATGCGGGAGGAAAGCATTAGGTTGATCTTAGAGTAAGTGTAAAGGCTGTACATTACTATGCTCTGTTGTTCTGTGTCTATATTAAACTGCAAGACAAATGTAGAATTATTTTATGACTTTGTCCTGTGGGGATATGAATGCTCCATCTGCAAATATAATCTGTGAGTATGGATCAGATATAACTCGCTGACTTAAGGCTGATTTATACTTGTGCGTACTAGCTCCCGCTGTAGCCTACGCAAGTGGTCTCCGCCGTTGTGAGCATGTTAATTTGAGCGTTGGTGTGTCTGCGTCTCTCCGCAATTCACCGCCAAAACGCTAGTTGACGGTGGGGTTTCTGTGCCACTGTATTGAGTTTCTTCGTGTTGAAACTCAACACAAAGAAACTCAAACTTCAAACAATGGCGAATGAAACTGAAGGAGGGTGAATTTTTTGTGCTTGTTCAGCCACTGAGGGACATGGATGAGGAAATGTATTTCAAATATTTTCGGATGTTGGCAGGTAGATTTGACAATTTGGTTCATCGTCTCCAACCATTTATTTCGCATCAGTGTACGCACAGTATACTCAGAGACTGGCAATCACCATTCGAGTTTTAGCTTCAGGTGGAAGTCAACAGGCTGTAGCAGCTATCTACAAACTGGTGTCAAGCACAGGGGCCTCCATAATTTCGGAGGTCTGTGAAGCTTTATGGAAAGCATTGTAGCCAGAGTTCCTTCCCTGCCCTTCAGTCGCCCAATGGGAAGTTATTGCAGTGTAGGAAGAAATGCGATGCTACCAAGCAGACCAGTTACAGTTGTTACGGTCTGTGTCGCCGCGGCACATAGTTACATTTTGGGAGACGTGTGCATTAGGTTACGGCGTAGATACAGCGTAGGGTTCGCGGCTACGCCATACCTACGGCGCACATTTGACGCACAAGTATAAATCAGGCTTAAGAGCAATGTAGCATTTTAAGGTGTTTACTTTTTTGTACCATTAAATGTCTATTGTTGGAAATTTTGTCATGTATAATTTATTAAACTAGTTTTATGCATTGTGGAATAATTAGCAAATTGACTGGACGTTAATTATTGCAGCATCCCAAGCAGCATTTAAGCAATATGTAGATGCTCTCTGAAATTAAGCTTTATGACATCATTTTCTATCTACTGGTATTGGACCTGATAAGCTGTTCTGAAGGTGTTTACTTCAGCTGAGATTTCATCAGTTGGGAATCCGTTTACGGTAGTTTTTAATAAAAAGTCAGTTTTGTAGCTGCAAACTTTATATCAGAATTGGCCGTGATCTCTATTCTGTCCTTGGCCAAGCATCAACTATAGCTATTTTCTTATAGGCTAATTGTGCAAATGACAAACTGTTTCGATAACTAAAGTATTGTGACTCACTGTCAAATTTTGTTTCTGTGGTTTCTCGGAAATCATTTTTAATAGCAGCAACGTATTCACATGCTAACAATTTTGTTTCAGCCGCATTCTTAACTCAGACTGTCTGCCTCGATGACACAACCGTAAAATTTGAAATATGGGACACAGCAGGACAAGAAAGATATCACAGCTTGGCCCCCATGTACTATCGAGGAGCACAGGCTGCCATAGTAGTTTATGACATCACAAACGATGTAAGTGGAATTATGCAACATTAATTTTGACAGTGTTCCAGTTAATTAAGTTGAACTAAATATACAAAGTTTAAATATGCCCATTTCTCTAAAGATCACATAGAAAGTTGTCAGTTGCAAAAACATTGGTTTTATTTTATAATAATGGCATCTTTTGTTCAATACAAGTACCAAACTTTTTTTGTTGGTGGAGGGAGGGTGAAATTGAACTGTTTTAGTATTATCAAAAGCAAAGCTAAGGAGGACATTGATTAGTTAGGGTGTCTCTAATAACCAAAGACAATTGAAATTATGATCTGAAAACTGAATAGGACATGTTTTGAGAATTAGAAACA
This sequence comes from Mobula hypostoma, assembly GCF_963921235.1. Classification (NCBI taxonomy): domain Eukaryota; kingdom Metazoa; phylum Chordata; class Chondrichthyes; order Myliobatiformes; family Myliobatidae; genus Mobula; species Mobula hypostoma. Next base: position 169,686,557 of record NC_086099.1, read on the forward strand.
AATTGGGTGATAATATGTTAAGTATGACTATTGCTATGTGGGAAGGGAACAAATTCAGCCAAATTGATGGTCATTCTGCTTTTCCATTTGACTCAATTCCTGATAAGTGTGATTTTTATTTTTGTGCAGATATTTTTAGTTTTTGTCCATCTCCACTTGAAGGGAGTTTGTTAACAATTTTTATCTCTATTCTCTATAGAAAAACTGCATTACTTTTGCAAATCCTCTTCAAATCCATCCCCACTTTACTGCCTCCCCGCTCAATCTACTAAACTACTGTTTTAACTTGGGTTTTCAGCATCAGACTGCCTCCCCATTCCAGCTACTAAATCTCTGTTTTAACTTGGGTTTTCAGCATCTGCACTACTTGATTTCAAATTAATTTTCTTACCTTTTCTTGGGTAACTTTATTCATTTCCTATACTGTTTGACACAAGGTTGTATTGTACAAACTAAGCTATAGATTAATTCCTTTGCAGAGAACACTGGTTGATGATGTAGAAATGTAGAAAAGTTGGCAATGTTCTGGTAGTAGCACTTAGAACAAACCAAAGCTTTAGAGGCTAATGATAACCTTTGTACATCAAAGCAGCTTATTCTCTGAAAAATCTCAGATATGAGACAGAATACTTACACCACATTGCCACTTATGCTAGGAACAAGCATCTGTTTTGAATATTGAAATATGTTACTGAAATCGTGTTTTTCATTCCTTTTGACTTGTGGAATCTTTACGTTTTTGGTATAACCAAGAACTATACATTTGTTTCAAGACAATTCTTTGAAAATCTGGATGTAAAAGTCACTTTTAAAATTGTTTTCTTGGTCAGGTGTTTCATTTTTGACTTGTTTAAAGCATGTGATTAGATAACATCTTGAAAGTTTTTCTGCTTGTTGGTCTTTGTTATGGGTGTGTGCTTACCACTACCAACAAGTTCTGACCCACTAAGTTAAATTTTTGAATCTCCAGCTCTGCATTTAAACAGAGTTTTGCACAAAATTTGCAGCCTGATTTTGGAAATTTAAATACACTACATGGGATTTTTGACATGGGTCAAAATGGAGTTGGATCCATCCTGCCATCTGCAGATACTTTCTGCCTGATTCCTTGGAGCTGTTCAGAACAGCTAAACTTTGGTACCCAGGAAGCATAGTGAAGCTTCAAATGGGCAAAGGCCTTGGATGGCCTTGGCTTGTATTCTGCTGTAGACACCTTGACAGCCTTTGTAAAGAGTCAGAGCTGGGAACCGGAACTTTGCCTTCAAATCTAGACTCTTATTATTTTTGAGTCTGTTATTTAGAAATAAATAGTGAATCAAGTTTATTTATTGTAATTTAAATCTTAACTCTCAAGAGAAAGTAAAAACTTCTACCTCAAAAGGAACTGGGAAAGGACCAACTTTTGGCATTCTGGGATTATTTTTGTTTTCTCAAATTTGTATCTGACCTAAAGCAAGGAAACTTAAAATACTTGAATCTGGCTTCAGTTTCAGTGATAGTTTGCTAATTTTGTTTATTAGACATTTCAGCATTGTGAAAATCATGTATTTCTGCTTTGTGGGGCAGTGAAGAGCTACTGAACAAGATTAAGTAATTTCACACATTTTCTAAGATGTCTGTGGAATAATGTGAATGTGTTTCCTTCAGACATATGTACAAGCATTTTGTTTGGGATACTTCTTAAAACTGTTGCACCTGTATTTTCCTTGTCAATTTCTTTGTAGGACACTTTTGCACGGGCCAAGAATTGGGTGAAGGAACTACAGAGGCAAGCCAGTCCTAACATTGTAATAGCTTTGGCAGGGAACAAGGCTGATCTTGCTAACAAGAGAACAGTGGAGTTCCAGGTATGTAAAAGATGAATAGTCATTGGAAATGCTTTTCAAAGCAGAGTTCTGAGTATGTATAGTAAATCAAATTTCTTTGACCTGTATTAGTGGCCTAAACCTGGGCATGGATGATATGCAGAGGATAGTACTTACAATAAAATAGATACAGGCTGATGGAATGGAAATGTAAATGGCATTGTGGACAAATGAGAGGTAATATACAGTGACATGCAAAAGTTTGGGCACCCCGGTTAAAATTTCTGTTACTGTGAATGGTTAAGTGAGTAGAAGATGAACTGATCGCCAAAAGTCATAAAGTTAAAGATGAAACATTCTTTTCAAAATTTTAAGCAAGATTAGTGTATTATTTTTGTTTTGTACAATTTTAGAGTGGGGGGAAAAAAGGAAAGGAGCACCATGTAAAAGTTTGGGCACCCCAAGAGATTTGAGCTCTCAGGTAACTTTTACCAAGGTCTCAGACCTTGAATAGCTTGTTAGTGCTATGGCTTGTTTACAGTCATCATTAGGAAAGGCCAGGTGATGCAAATTTCAAAGCTTTATAAAACCCTGACTCCTCAAACCTTGTCCCAACAATCAGCAGCCACGGGCTCCTCTAAACAGCTGCCTAGCACTCTGAAAATTAAAATGCCCACAAAGCAGAAGAAGGCTATAAGAAGATAGCAAAGCTTTCAGATAGCCGTTTCCTTAGTTCGTAATGTAATTAAGAAATGGCAGTTAACAGGAACAGTGGAGGTCAAGTTGAGGTCTGGAAGACCAAGAAAACTTTCTGAGAGAACTGCTCGTAGGATTGCTAGAAAGGCAAATCAGAACCCCTGTTTGACTGCAAAAGACCTTCAGGAAGATTTAGCAGACTCTGGAGTGGTGGTGCACTGTTCTACTGTGCAGTGACACCTGCACAAATATGACCTTCATGGAAGAGTCATCAGAAGAAAACCTTTCCTGCATCCTCACCACAAAATTCAGCATCAGAAGTTTGCAAAGGAACATCTAAATAAGCCTGATGCACTTTGGAAACAAGTCCTGTGGACTGATGAAGTTAAAATCAAACTTTTTGGCCGTAATGAGCAAAGGTATGTTTGGAGATAAAAGGGTGCAGAATTTCATGAAAAGAACACTTCTCCAGCTGTTAAGCACGGGGGTGGATCGATCATGCTTTGGGCTTGTGTTGCAGCCAGTGGCATGGGGAACATTTCACTGGTAGAGGGAAGAATGAATTCAATTAAATACCAGCTAATTCTGGAAGCAAACATCACACCGTCTGTAAAAGAGCTGAAGATGAAAAGAGGATGGCTTCTACAACAGCATAATAATCCTAAACATACCTCAAAATCCACAATGGACTACCTCAAGAGGCGCAAGTTGAAGGTTTTGCCATGGCCCTCACAGTCCCCTGACCTAAACAACATCAAAGATCTGTGGATAGACCTCAAAAGAGCAGTGCATGCAAGACGGCCCAAGAATCTCACAGAACTAGAAGCCTTTTGCAAGGAAGAATGGGTGAAAATCCCCCAAACAAGAATTGAAAGACTCTTAGCTGGCTACAGAAAGCGTATACAAGCTGTGATACTTGCCAAAGGGGGTGTTACTAAGTACTGACCATGCAGGGTGCCCAAGCTTTTGCTTTGGGCCCTTTTCCATTTTTGATATTTTGAAACCGTAAAAGATGGAAATAAAAAAGTAATCGTAAAGTATTAAAGAAATTTGTCATCTTTAACTTTATGCCTTTTGGAAATCAGGTCATCTTTTACTCGCTTAGCTATTCACAGTAATGGAAATTTTGACCAGGGGTGCCCAAACTTTTGCATGCCACTATAGAATAAAAGATACTATTCTAAAGGTCAGGAGTAGAGGGGTTTGTGGTATGGATTTACAAGGTAATGAAAATGGCAGGACTATTTGAAAAGTTAAGTTATACATTGGTGTTTATCAATAGAAGTATTGGGTACAATAGCGAAGTTATACTGAACTCTTACAAAGTTCTTGACTGTACAACCTCAATTGTAGTGTTGTGTTTATTAAGGTTGCCTTATTAGTGTATTGTGAAGGCTTAGGAGTCCAGAAAAGATTTGAGACTGGTTCTTGAGGAGGAATTAGAATCGTATAGCACAGAAATTAGCCTTTTGACTCAACTGGTTTGTGACCAAGATGCCCCATCCAAGCTTGTCCCATTTTGCTGTCATTTTAGCCCACAACCTGCTAAACCTTGCCTGTCCATGGACCTCGCCAAATGTTTGTTTCTTAAAGTTGTTTTTTTACCTGCCTTAGCCACTTCCTCTGACAGCTCATTGCATATACATACCATGCCAACTGAGGAGAGGGGTGTAAAATGTTGCTCCCTCAAGTTCCAATCAAAACTTTCCCTTCTCATCTTAAACCTATGTCCTCTATTTCTTGATTCCAAACCTGGGGTAAATGAACTCGCCCTAAGTTGTTTTTTTTTCCAATCTATGCCCCTTATGATTTAATACCCCTCAATAAGATTACTTATCATAGTCTTATGAATTAAGGAATAAAGTTGTAGTCTGTCTAACCTTCCCTACAACGTAGTTCCTTAACTACTTGTAACATCTTTTGTGCACTCTCTTCAGTTTATTAACATCTTTCCTATAGTAGGATGACCAAAAATGAACACAATACAGTGAATTCTGGTTAATTGGGGCAGCTGTTTATTTGGGACAGCTCTTAAAGAATAAAGACTAATCGAGAAAATAGCTGAGATTCCCTTCGTTTATTTGGGACACTATGCTGCTTAATTGGGACAGGAGACTATTGCTAGTATCAGTTGTGTGAACCTCTGTGGCCTTAGACACTTCACTGTGCTTAGAGTGAACAGTTTTTAAATAGTGTCATTTGTTTCTGCACAGAAAGCAGTAATTTTTGTTACTGATCTTTGACGCGAAATAAGCTGTAAAACAATTTAGAATTGTTCTGCTCACTGCAGTTTCAAACATTCAAACTTGGAGATGCCAAGCTGGGAGTGAAAATGAAACTATTTCACTACCTTAAGTTAGGAACTATGAAGAATTTGAAGGTATTGACAATCATTTTGTATGTTACAATGGAAGTAAAGATTTGGAGGATGTAATCATTGAAAGCATTGTATGAAGGCAGTCCATTATCTCAGTGTCTGCGCTAATTTTGTTCCTTTACAGTCAATCAAAAGAACACGGCAGAGTGTTGGTTGTCAGTCGAATCCAAAAATGCAGTGAAATGTGCAAAAGGTTTTAAAGTGGAAAAGCCATTGCATTGGGAGAGTTCCACTTTCTCAACCTTGGAAGTCTGGGTCCAGTGGTACGAGTAGTCATCACAAACTTGCGTCTTCCTTGGTTGCAATGGATAACCATGACTTTTTCAGTACCTTATCTGCCCTTTGCTCTCCACGAAGAATTGCAGAACTACCTTGGCCATTGGATCTCTCTGTTGATCCACCCAATTTGCCACAGCTGACTTCACATGCTAGGATGGGCATGCCCCTATTTCACCAGGATATGAGGCTTGCCAGTTACCCTCACTTGGTTTAGCCTGCCTGTCGAAGCAGTATACTGGGGTGTGACCACAGTTGCATACAAACAGCTACTTGGAGCCACAGGTTGAGAGCTGAGTGTCCGGTGGGGACCAAAGGTGAGTGAAGTGCCCCAGAAATGACATGACAAGCCCTTCCACCAGAGGGACTATCTCTTCCTGGACACCCCATAAATGGCAGTGTACATTGGATGAATTCCTCCATTGATATCTATTAGGCACTAATACACAGTTTATAGGACTGTAATAGCACTGGCAGCGTTCTAATTTATTCTGTATTTCATTTAAATACATAATCTCTTACTCAGTTTGTCTTTTTATACCTTTTTAATGATTTCCATGAAACTTTGGCTAATTGCGTAGGTGCTTAGTAGGACCAAAAGGTACTGGTCCTGATGTGTCCCAATTAATTGGAATCCACTGTACTTCAAGTGCAGCCTCATCAACATCTTGTGCAACTGCACTATGACAACCAAATTTTATATTCAATCCCTTGACTAATGAGGCTAATGTGCCAAAAGCCACCTTCACCGTCCTATCTACCTGTGACTGCACTTTCAGTGAACTATGTAATCAAATTCCAAGGTTCCTCTGTTCTACAATTTTCCCCAGGCCTTGTCATTCACTCTGGAAGTCTTGTCTTAATTTGAATTTCCAAACTGCAACACTTTGCACTTGCCTGAATATGCTTGGTCAACTTACTCAGCTGATCAAGAGCCCCCAGTAACTTTTGATAGCCTTCACTGTCAGCCTATTTCAGTTTCATCTGTAAACTTAGTAACCATGCCTTTATACTCTTATCCAAATCATTAGTATAAATGGTAAACGATGATGGGCCTGGCACTGACCTTTGTTGATAACAGGGATTCTATTACAATGATAGGTTTGAGCAGCATGGGCTACAGTACTGTGAAAATGTATTTTCACATTTTAATGTCCTGCCAAAGGGTTTCTGTCCAAAACTTTGACTGTACTCTTTTCCATAGACACCGCCTGGCCTGCTGAGTTCCTCCATCATTTTTGTTATGTGGTGTTCACATTTTAATGTCTTATTTCCTAAATTTTCAAATATTTTGAAGTAGGTGTTTTTGATCTAGCTTACAAAACATTGTGCATTGTGCCAAATCAAAATAAAAATTCCAAACAACAGGAATTCTGCAGATGCTGGAAATTCAAGCAACACACATAAAAGTTGCTGGTGAACGCAGCAGGCCAGGCAGCATCTCTAGGAAGAGGTGCAGTCGACCCTTCAGGTCTCGGCCTGAAACGTCGACTGCACCTCTTCCTAGAGATGCTGCCTGGCCTGCTGCGTTCAGCAGCAACTTTTATGTGTGTTGCTAAAAATTCCAAAACCTGTCAACAATTTACTAAATTCGGAGGCTGAAAAAGTATTTATCCCCTTTGTAATTGCTACGCTAACCTTCCTCAAGTGCAATACTGTATATTACCTCACCAACTCACCCAATTTGTTCACAACACGCTGGAGGAACTCAGCAAGTCGGGCAGCATCAGTGGAAAAGATGGATCGACATTTCGGGCCGGAATCCTTCGTTAACCCTTCCTCCAGCGTGTTGTGAATGTTGCTTTGACCCCAGCATCTGCAGATTATTTTGTGTTCACCCAATTTGTTGATGTAGAAAATTGGAGGATAATCTATTTTCAATGGATTCATAAGAATAAATAACCCCATCTCTCTGTAAGGTCAAGTAATATGATAGATTTTCAACAGACCAAACCAAAATGAAGACAAGAGCATTCAAGGCAAGTCAGGGAAATTGTATAGAGAAGCACAAATCTGGGAAGGGTATAAGACCATCTCAAAGGCATTCAGCATACTTTGGAGCTCAGTGCAGTTCACCATGAAAAAAAGTTGGGGGGCGGGTGATACTACAGCCACATTGCCCATGTCAGGCTGGCTGCCTAAACTTAGTAGCTGGAGAAGAATGGCACTTGTAAGAGAGGCTACTATGATGCCAGCTGCCACTGAGTAGGTGGTAGAAGTCGGTGGCTGCAACTGGAGTTGAAGTTCATGGCTCCACAATCTCTAAGGCCTTGCACAAAAAGTGTATTTATGGAACAATGGCTAGAAAGAAGCCCTGGCTTAAAAAAAAGCATATCCTTGCCTAAAAAGGCTGTGCAAAGCTTTGCTTAGAAGATACTTTAAAGATGTGGAAAGATGATCTTGTGGTCAGATGAGACTAAAATGGAACTTGTCCTCAACACTAAAGCAGTACATGTGGCATTAATCTAAAACTCTGCATCAGCCAGGTAACACCATCCCTATTGTAAAGTATGGTGGAGGTGACGTCATGCTATGGGACTGGAAATCTGGTCAGGATTGATGGGAAGATGATTGCTGCTAAATGCGGAGAGATCCTGAATTAAAAACCTGCTAGTGTCTGCCAGGAAGCTTAAACTGTAGAGGAAATTTGTCTTTCAGCTGGGCAGTGATCCAAAGCACACTGCCAGAGCAACCATGGAGTGAGTGCCTTCAAATGAAGAAGTGGCCCGGTCAGAGTGCTGACCTTAACCCGATTGAACATCTCCAGCAGGACCTCAGGACTGCTGTCCACTGCCACTCCCCAACCCATCTGGCACAGGTTGAGCAACTTTGCAAGGAGGAATGGCAAAATTGATGAAGATTTGTCCAAAGAGACTACTGGCTGTAATAGCTGTGAGACGTGGTTCGACTAAGTACTGAGCAAAAGGGAAGGAATACTTCTGAATTGCTGACATTTCAGTTTTTGCATTTTTAGCTTTTCATGCTTTATAATTTTCCCTGTTTTGTTTTAAGACCATAAGAAATAGGAGCGGAATTAGACTATTCAGCCTATCAGGTCTGAATGATCCCAGATTCCACTCAACCCCTTACACCTGTCTTCTCGCCATATCCTTTGATGCCCTGACTGATCAGGAAACTATCAACTTCCACCTTAAATACACCCTCAGGCTTGGCCTCCACTGCAGTCTGTGGCAGAGCATTCCACAGATTCACTACTCTCCAGCTAAAAAAAATTCCTCCTTGCCTCTGTTCTAAAATGTCCCCCATCAATTTTGAGCATGTGCCTTCTAGTTCTGGATAGCCCTACCAGAGGAAACATCCTCTCCAAGTCCACCCGATCTAGTCCTTTCAACATTTGCTAAGCTTTAATGAGGTCTCCCCGCATTCTTCTAAATTACAGTGAGTACAGACCCAATGCTGCCAAATGCTCCTCACATGTTTAACCCTTTCACTCCCAGAATCATCCTTGTGAACCTCAGGACTCTCTTCAATGACAACATATTCTTTCTAAGATGTGGGGCAAAAACTATTGACACTACTCTAAGTGTGGTCCGACTGGTGCCTTATAAAGCCTCAGCATTATCTCCTTGCTTTTATATTCTATTTCCCTTGGAAAAAAATGCCAACATTGCATTTGCCTTCTTCACCAAAGACTCAACCTGTAAATTAACCTTCTGGGAGTCTTGCACAAGGACTCCTAAGTCTCTCTGCACCTCTGATGTTTGAACCTTCTCCCCATTTAGATAACAGACTGCACTATTGTTCCTTTTACCAAAATGCATTATCATATATTGCCCAATACTGTATTCCATCTGCCACTTTTTTTGCTCATTCTTCCAATTTGTCCTGCTGCAATCACATTGCTTTCTCAGCACGACTTACCCATCCACACAACACCATCAAATCCATTATCTAAATCATTGACAAACAATGTGAAAAGTAGCAGTCGCAATACTGACCCTTGAGGAACACCACTGACAGCCAAGCAGAAAAGGCTCCTTTCTTCCCACTCGCTGCCTCCTGCCTGACAGTTATTCCTCTATCCATGGCAGTATCTTTCCTGTAACGCCATAGGATTTTATCTTGTTAAAGCAGCCTCTTGTGTGGCACCTTATCAAGTACCTTCTGAAAATGCAAGTAAGTGACATCCACTGCCTCTCCTTTGTCCACCCTGCTTGTTACCTCTTCAAAAAACACTTAACAAATTCGTCAGGCAAGATTTCCCTTTACAGAAACCATGCTGATTTTGACTTATTTTATTATTAGTCTCCAAGTTCCCCAAAACCTCATCCTTAATAATTGACTCCAACACTTTCCCAACCACTGAGGTTAGGCTATTCTGTATTCTTCATTAGTCCTGCCTTTTTGAATTTGGCCTCTGTGGTATAATTTAACTCTGCTCTGTCTGCATTTGTACCCGATCATTGGCTTGTCCTTCCTTACATTTGTGTTACACCCATCATCGACTTGTAAACCTGCTGGCTCATCCTCAGCTCTATTATAATGGTTCCCATTCCCCGCCATATTAGTTAAAACCACTCCCAGCTCTAGTAAACCTGCCGGGAAGAATATTGGTCCCACTCGGATTCAAGTACAATCTGTCACTTTTGTACAGGTCCCACCTGCCCCAGAAGAGATCCCAATTATCCAGAAATCTGAATCCCTGCCCCCGTTCCAATTCTTCAGCCATGCATTTATCTGCCACCTCATTCTATTCCTATCCTCACTGTCGCATGGTCGAGGTAGCAATCCAGAGACTACTACTCTTGAGGTCCTGCTTCTCAGCTTCCTTCCTAACTCCCTATATTCTGTTTCAGGACCGCCTCCCTTTTTCTACCTATGTCATTGGTACCAATATGTAGCTCAACTTTTAGCTGCTTACCCTCCCTTTTCGGGATATTGTGGATGTTTTCAGAAACATTGTGGACCTGGGAGGCAAGCTACCACCTGTGTTTCTTTTTCACGTCCACAGAATCACCTTTCTGTCCCCCTAACTTTCGAGTCCCCTATTGCTGCTGCCATTTTCTTTAGTTCCCTACCCTTCTGAGCCACAGGAGGAGACTCAATGCCAGAGGCACGGCTGCTGTTGCTTCCCACAGGTAGGTCATCTTCCCCCCTCCCCACCCCAACTACTCAAAATGGAGTACTTATTGTTGAGGAGGACAGCTATAGGGCTGCTCTCCACTATCTGACATTCTCCCTTCCCTCTCCTGACGGTCACCCATTATCTGTCTTCTGTAGCCTTGAGGCTCTACTGTGAAAAAGGAGCATGTGATTCACAAATACAAATTCTCAGTTAAGTTGATCAGAATCCCTAGTTGTAATACTTATTTATGTGAACAAAGGATTGGGAACTGAATACTTTTGCAAGGCACTGTATACTTTGTAGAAAAAGAATGATGAGGAAATTTGGTGAAAGTATTAAAATGTAATTTAAACAGAAAGGATATAAAGAGTGTTCATATTGGTAGAGGGGTCAAGGGCTAGAAGTCACATGCGTAAGATAAAGAAAAGAAAGAATGGCATGGACAACCTACAACATTTGGTTCAAGTCGCTTTTATTGTCATTTCAACCATAACTGCTGGTACAGGACACAGTAAAAATGAAACTAACGATCCTCCAGGACCATGGTGCTACAAGAAACAATACAAAACTACGCTAGACTACGTGAAACAACACAAAACTACATTAGACTTGAGGCCGACACGGGACTACATAAAGTGCACAAAACAGTGCAAAACAGTACAATAATTAATAAACAAGACAATAGGCACAGTAAAGGACAAATTACAATATAATAAATGATGTAAATGTAAACAATGTTTTAGCAAGAATTAAGAAAGAAATGAGCAAGAATTAAGAAAGAAATGAGCAAAAATTGCAAAGGGAGTGGAGTGGTGTTCAGTTGAGTGTGTGTATGTGTGTGTGTAGGTTGGTGTCAGACTAGACTCTGGGAATTGAGCAGTCTAATAGCTTCGGGGAAGAAACTGTTGCACAGTCTGGTCGTGAGAGCCCGAATGCTTCAGTACCTTTTGCCAGATGGCAGGAGGGAGAAGAGTTTGTATGAGGGGTGCATGGGGTCCTTCACAATGCGGATGCAGCGTGTAGTGTAAATGTCTGTCATGGCGGGAAGAGACACCCCGATCATCCCTTCAGCTGAGCTCACTTATTCACTGCAGGGTCTTGCGATCCGAGACGGTGCAATTTCCGAACCAGTCAATAATGTAGCCGCTCAGGATACTCTCGATACTTCCTCTGTAGAATGTGGTGAGGATGGGGGGTGGAAAATGGACTTTTTTCAGCCTTCGCAGAAAGTCACTGGACTTTCTTGGCTATGGAGCTGGTGTTGAGGAACCAGGTGAGATTCTCCACCAGGTGAACACCAAGAAATTTGGTGTTCTTAATGAACTCTGTGGGGAAGCTGTAGATGTTCAGCGGAGAGTGGTCACTCCGTGCTCTCCTGAAGTCAACAACCATCTTTTTTTGTCTTGTTCACATTCAGAGATAGGTTATTGGCTCTGCACCAATCCGTTAGCCACTGCACCTCCTCTCTGTATGCTGACTCATCATTCTTGCTGATGAGACCCACCACGGTCGTGTCATCTGCAAACTTGATGATGTGGTTCGAGCTGTGTGTTGCTGCACAGTCATGTGTCAGCAGAGTGAACAGCAGTGGACTGAGCACACAGCCCTGGGGGGTGGGGGGGGCGGGGGCGGGGGCCATGCTCACTGTGATGGTGTTGGAGATGCTGCTCCCGATCCGGACTGACTGAGGTCTCCCAGTCAGGAAGTCTAGAATCCAGTTGCAGAGGGAGGTGTTCAGGCCCAGCAGTTTCAGCTTTCCAGTCAAGTGCTGAGGAATGATTGTGTTGAATGCTGAACTGAAATCTATGAACAGCATTCGAACGTACGTGTCTTTTTTGTCCAAGTGGGTGAGGGCCAGGTGGAGGGTGGTGGTGATGGCATCGTCTGTTGAGCGGTTGCGATAATACGTGAACTGCGGGGGGTCCAGTGAGGGGGGCAGCAGGATCTTGATGTGCCTCATGACGAGCCTCTCAAAAGACTTCTGGTTGGAACCTGGAATGCACTTACTGCATAGTAGAGGTAGGTTCCATTGTGATCTTCGAGAAGTAATTGGATAAGTATGAAATAATTTGCAAGTTCATAACAAAAGAATTGGAACTTGTATGTTACTCCACTAGCAAGACAGCATAGACATGGTGAGTCAAATGTTTTCCCCTTGACTCTGTGCTATAATCATTTGTTGATCTTCTGAAAGGTTATTAACCTACTGCTGTGTGCATGCCAAAATGAACTATTTAACTACTGGAGAAATTGGGACTGGAAGTGAACACAGCATTGTAGCTGCCACTGAATAATCTCTCTGAGCCTGTAATGGAAAGATGACCATTTAACGCTTGGACGCTTCTCAATACCTGGTGCTGGCATCTTTGGCCACTGCTTGTAGTCATAATCTTTGACTTCAGTCTCTAGTATTACATTTGATTTAGATTTCTTTGGATTCTTCAGTCCTAATGTCAAATTCAAGCTTGTTTCTCTGATAATGGAATTCGGTGTTCATTTGTTGTCAAGGCTTCAGTTGTGCCTGGATTGACCCTGACAAGGCTTGTGCATTAATGCCCATCTAGGTTGTTAGGAGTTCATGCTACTGCATGATACCACATTAGTAGACAAGTAGAGTAATAATTGCCTAGGTTGAATTTACATTTTTTTTGTTTTGTGAATGGCATATATTTGGACAGTGTTCTTTGTTTAGGCTCTAGAGTTGAAGTTATCTGGAACATCTGGTCAATTAATCTAATGTTATTCATTATCCGAGAATACACTTAAGGAATCATGATTCAAGTGTGTTGGTGAATTGCTTGCTCTTGATGCATTGTATCTCAAATTGCCTCCTAGTGAAGATTAAAAATATAAAGAAAAAGAAATAGAATGCCATGTCTGGAAAAACTGATAGAATCAATCAAAATGATTTCTATATACTATATGTTGTAGAACTTTACAAGAATTGATATTCTCAAGTGATTCATGCGAAGCCGACAAAACATTTTTTACGAACGAAAGGATAAAATTGTGATGCATACATGAAAACTGTTTTCTATTTTTTCTTGTAGGAAGCACAGTCCTATGCAGACGACAACAGCTTATTATTCATGGAGACATCTGCAAAGACTTCAATGAATGTGAATGAAATATTTTTGGCAATAGGTAAATTTGATCCTGGTAATTTGATTCTGGAATGTAGAGCGACAAATTAGCTGAAGGAGCTCAGTGGTCAAGCAGCATGTGAGGGAAAAGGAATTATGAAGGGAAGAAAATGTTGATGTTTCAGATTCCAATGTAGAATTTTTTTTACCCAAATGTCAACAATTCCATTCCTCTCAAATGTGTCTTCACCCTACTGAGTTCCTGCTGCAGATTGTTTGTTCTTTAATTTGCATTCTTGGTGAAATATAATTTCTAATGTAAATTTAATTTTCAGTTGTTGCATTAAAAGTTGCCTATAAGTGTTTTTGGATAGTATTGTTTAAATCCAGTGTGTAAAATATTGCCACATGGCAATTAAACCAAATGGGAACACATTAGATATGTGAAATAAGACTTTAAAATCAAGGATAGATTCTTGAGGTCAGATTATGTCTCTGTGGATGAAGTCTCCTGAGTTACTGATTTACATCACTGACCTTTCATTTACTGCATTCAACAAGCAAGCACACAGCTTGGGAAAAGGAGGGGGTAGAGGAAACAGGAAATGGATTTTATGTGAGAGTAGATGGCAGGAACGATGGTGAAAAATAGATAGTAACACCATGAATAATAGTACCATTTGGTTTCAGAGAAGTGCAAATTGCTACAGCCTAGTAGCAGCAAAGGAACTATGGAAAATTTCTGTGGCCCAGGAAAGGCACCTGGATCTTAAGTAATAAAAGCACCCCATTTGCTAGGTACCATTACAGGAGCATGCTTAGCATTTAATTCATTTCCTTTGTGGATTAGTCATAGTGGAAGGAATACATCTTGTTACTTTATTGCTTTTTAGGTTATTTATGGGGATAATGAAATGCCAAAAGGAAACCTAACTGGATGCCTTAAATTGCTGAAACACTTTCCAAATCCACATACCCTGAAACTTGCCAGGGAATACTTCAGAGTATTTAGTTACAGGACTTCCCTTTCAATAAATAGTCTAATATTACACTACTGGTGATGTTATAGTCATGTGGTCATTAAAGTTTCATTGGCAACATCTGGTAGAAGACAGCAAGTCCAACAGTGATGGTCTGTTGTCATAGGATGTAATGTCACTGCAGACTATCTGGAACCCAGATGAATAATAGAAGAAACGTCTGAATGCTGTAGAAAATTTTTCAGCCACTATATTGCTAGGAGTGCACTTGCTCATTAAGTTCAAGATCACATTGACTCTACTTTCTCACCACATGATTTTTCCAAATGACTGCGGCAGATTTCTGCTACTTTCTAGTTTGCTGTTTAGCTGCATCAAAGAAGTCATCCAGGTACTGTATTTGGAGAGAAGGCAGTACTTCTGCTTTGATTTTGATGTCAGTGAACAAGTACACTGGTTTTCCACAAAAGCAAGTAGCCATTGGATGTATTTATGTGCCCTCAAGAATCCCATCAACTATTTTAGCTTTTAATAGTAAAGAATTTTATTTCAATGTTTGTCTACTTATCATCAGAAGAATGTAATCATGGTAAATTCCATGTGTCCAGGAAGCAGAAATTACAATATCCTTGGAGATAGTGCTGTCTATTTTCCAGAAGGATGGATCTTGAGTGATGAGAATGATCCTGTACTTCCCTTGGCTACCACTCCTGATACAGTAAGAACCACAGAAGTTGCAGAATTCTGTGGGAAGCACTCATTTTCTTCTAAAAATGAGATTCCATGACTTGCATCTAACAAGCTAGTTTATACCAACCACTTGCAGTCAATGAGATGTATGAGCAGAATTAGGCCATTCAGTCTATCATGTCTGCTCCCTCACTTAATCAATTGCTTCAACTTTATTCTCCCACCTTGTGTCCATAGCCTTTTACCAGTCAAGAACCTAGCAAGTATGTCCAATGACTTGGCCTCCACAGCCCTCTGTGGCAACATATTCCAAAAATTCACCACTCTCTAGCTGAAGAAATTCCTATTCATTTCAGTTTTAGAGGGACATCCCTTCATTCTGAGGCTGTCCTCTGATCCGAGACTCCTACAAATGGAAACATTCTCACCACATCCAGGCCTTTCTGTATCCAATAGGTTCCATTGAGATCTCCCTCATCCTTCTGAACTCCATCGAATACAGGTCCAGAGACATTGAATGCTCCTTGTATGCTCAGCCTTTCATTCCTGAGATCATTCTTCAGAGCCTCCTCTGGACTCTCTTCAGGTCAAGCACATCTTTCCTTAGATTTGAGACACAACTTGGCTTACAACGCTTCAAATCCAACTCCATGGTGTTGCGCTGCATGCTTCAGAACTTAGCTTACTGCCAGGGCTATAAGAAGAGCAAGAGGGATGCTAAAGGGTCATAAGTTGACTGAGCAACTCCAAAAAGAATGAGGAAGTGTGTATTCACCACATGGGAAAAAGGGAATTCTTTGAGAGACTTCTTCAGAAGTAGCTTGTGTCCCTAAAACTAAGCAAATAACTCTAAACAGGTATTAATAATTCCCAATATGTAATTGAAAATGGAGAGAATGGGGTTAAAATTCATTTGACAGTAATCCTTCACGTGTTGCTTGTCTGATTCAACTAGACTGATTTATAGGACCTCAGTAAATGATTCTTGATTCCTAATCCATTTACTGTGAAAGTTTACTGTAACTCTTAAGTGTTCTGTTGCTGAGGTTCTTTTATAATTGAAGTTTAGAATCAGTTTTCTAGCATGGAGACAGGACCCCTGCCCCCAACTTAATCATACAGAGGACAGGAAATTGGGTCACTGTCAGGCGAGGGAAGAGGAAAGGGCAGGCAGAGCAGGGTTCCCCTGTGGCCATTCCCCTCAACAACAAGTATACCGCATTGGATACTGTTGGGGGGATGACTTACCTGGGACTAGCTGCAGTAGCCAGATCTCTGGCACTGAGTCTGGCTCTACAGTGCAGAAGGGAGCGGGGAGAAAGAGGAGAGCGGTAGTGATAGGGGACTCGATAGTTAGAGGTGCAGATAGAAGGTTCTGTGGTCGTGACAGAGAATCCAGGATGGTTTGTTGCCTCCCAGGTGCTAGAGTCAAGGATGTCTCTGATAGATTGCATGGCATTCTGAAGTGGGAGGGTGACCAGCCAGATGTCGTGGTGCACATCGGTACCAATGACATAGCAAGGAAGAGTGAAGAGGTCCTGGACAGTGAGTATAGAGAGCTTGGTAGGAAGTTGAAAAGCAGGACCTCAAGGGTGGTAATCTCAGGATTGCTACCTGTGCTAGGTGCCAGTGAGGGTAGGAATAGATGGAGGCTCTGGAGGAGGAACAAGTGGCTGAGGAACTGGTGTAGGGGGCAGGGTTTCAGACCTCTTCTGGGGCAGGTGGGACCTGTACAAGAGAGATGGGTTACACTTGAACCACAGGGGGACCAATATCCTTTCAGGGAGGTTTGTTAGTGCTATTGGGGAGGCTTTAAACTAGATTTGCAGGGGGATGGGAACCAGAGTGCCAGAGCTGACAGTGTGGCTGGGGTGAAAATAAATGATGTTGAAAGTTCAAGCAAATCCGCTGATAGAAAGGTTGTGAGTGGTGGTAAAAATCTTCTGAGGTGTATATATTTCAATGCTAGGAGTATTGCGGGGAAGGCGGATGAGTTGAGGGCGTGGATTGACATGTGGAATTATGATGTTGTAGCAATTAGTGAAACTTGGCTACAGGAGGGGCAGGACTGGCAGCTTAATATTCCAGGGTTCCGATGTTTCAGATGTGATCAAGGCAGAGGAATGAAAGGTGGGGGAGTAGCATTGCTTGTTAGGGAAAATATTACAGCAGTGCTCAGGCAGGACAGATTAGAGGGCTTGTCTACTGAGTCATTATGGGTGGAGCTGAGAAACAGGAAAGGTATGGCCACATTAGTGGGGTTGTATTACAGACCACCCAATAGTCAACGAGACTTGGAAGAGCAAATCTGCAGAGAGATAGCAGGCAACTGCAGGAAACATAAAGTTGTGGTGGTAGGGGATTTTAAATTTTCCATACATTGATTGGGACTCCCATACTGTTAGAAGTCTAGATGGTTTAGAGTTTGTAAAATGTGTTCAGGAAAGTTTTCTAAATCGGTATATAGAGGGACCAACTAGAGGGGAAGCTGTTAGGAAACGAATTAGGGCAAGTGACGGAAATCTGTGTAGGGGAGCACTTTGGTTCCAGTGATCATAACACCATTAGTTTCAATTTGATCATGGACAAGGATAGATCTGGTCCTAGGGTTGAGGTTCTGAACTGGAAGAAGACCAAATTTGAAGAAATGAGAAAGGATCTAAAAAGCGTGGATTGAGACAGGTTGTTCTCTGGCAAAGATGTGATTGGTAGGTGGGAAGCCTTCAAAGGGGAAATTTTGAGAGTGCAGAATTTGTATGTTCCTGTCAGGATTAAAGGCAAATTGAATAGGAATAAGGAACCTTGGTTCTCAAGGGATATTGCAACTCTGATAAAGAAGAAGAGGGAGTTGTATGAAATGTATAGGAAACTGGGTAAATCAGGTGCTTGAGGAGTATAAGAGGTGAAGAAAATACTTAAGAAAGAAATCAGGGGGGCAAAAAGAAGACATGAGGTTGCCTTGGCAGTCAAAGTGAAGGATAATCCAAAAAGCTTTTACAAGTATATTAAGAGCAAAAGGATTGTAAGGGATAAAATTGGTCCTCTTGAAGATCAGAGTGGTCGGCTTTGTGCGGAACCAAAGGAAATGGGGGAGATCTTAAATAGGTTTTTTGCGTCTGTATTTATTAAGGAAGCTGGCATGAAATCTATGGAATTAAGGGAATCAAGTAGTGAGACCATGGAAACTGTACAGATTGAAAAGGAGAAGGTGCTTGCTGTCTTGAGGAAAATTAAAGTGGATAAATCCCCGGGACCTGACAGAGTGTTCCCTCGGACCTTGAAGGAGACTAGTGTTGAAATTGCGGGGGCCCTGGCAGAAATATTTAAAATGTCGCTGTCTACGGGTGAAGTGCCAGAGGATTGGAGAGTGGCTCATGGTGTTCCGTTGTTTAAAAAAGGATCGAAAAGTAATCTGGGAAATTATAGGCCGGTGAGTTTAACGTCAGTAGTAGGTAAGTTATTGGAGGGAGTACTAAGAGACAGAATCTACAAGCATTTGGATAGACAGGGGCTTATTAGGGAGAGTCAACGTGGCTTTGTGCGTGGTAGGTCATGTTTGACCAATCTGTTGGAGTTTTTCGAGGAGGTTACCAGGAAAGTGGATGAAGGGAAGGCAGTGGATATTGTCTACATGGACTTCAGTAAGGCCTTTGACAAGGTCCCGCATGGGAGGTTAGTTAGGAAAATTCAGTCGCTAGGTATACATAGAGAGGTGGTAAATTGGATTAGGGATTGGCTCGATGGAAGAAGCCAGAGAGTGGTGATAGAGAATTGCTTCTCTGAGTGGAGGCCTGTGACTAGTGGTGTGCCACAGGGATCAGTGCTGGGTCCATTGTTATTTGTCATCTATATCAATGATCTGGATGATAATGTGGTAAATTGGATCAGCAAGTTTGCTGATGATACAAAGATTGGAGGTGTAGTAGACAGTGAGGAAGGTTTTCAGAGCCTGCAGAGGGACTTGGACCAGCTGGAAAAATGGGCTGAAAAATGGCAGATGGAGTTTAATACTGACAAGTGTGAGGTATTGCATGTTGAAAGGACAAACCAATGTAGAACATACAGGGTTAATGTTAAGGCACTGAGGAGTGCAGTGGAACAGAGGGATCTGGGAATACAGATACAAAATTCCCTAAAAGTGTCGTCACAGGTAGATAGGGTCGTAAAGAGAGCTTTTGGTACATTGGCCTTTATTAATCAAAATATTGAGTATAAGAGCTGGAATGTTATGATGAGGTTGTATAAGGCATTGGTGAGGCCGAATCTGGAGTATCGTGTTCAGTTTTGGTCACCAAATTACAGGAAGGATATAAATAAGGTTGAAAGAGTGCAGAGAAGGTTTACAAGGATGTTGCTGGGACTTGAGAAACTCAGTTTCAGAGAAAGGTTGAATAGGTTAGGACTTTATTCCATGGAGCGTAGAAGAATGAGGGGATATTTGATAGAGGTATATAAAATTATGATGGGTATAGATAGAGTGAATGCAAGCAGGCTTTTTCCACTGAGGCAAGGGGAGAAAAAAACCAGAGGACATGGGTTAAGGGTGAGGGGGGAAAAGTTTAAAGGGAACATTAGCGGGGGCTTTTTCACACAGAGAGTGGTGGGAGTATAGAATGAGCTTCCAGACGAGGTGGTAAATGCAGGTTCTTTTTTAACATTTAAGAATAAATTGGACAGATACATGGATGGGAGGTGTATGGAGGGATATGGTCCGTGTGCAGGTCAGTGGGACTAGGCAGAAAATGGTTTGGCACAGCCAAGAAGGGCCAAAGGGCCTGTTTCTGTGCTGTAATTTCTATGGTTCTATACTGACCAAGGTGCGTTTCTGAACTAGTCCAATTTGCTTGCATGGGCCCATGTCCCTCTAAGTCTTCCTATTCATGAACACATCCAATGTCTTATATCCACCTCTACTAGTGCTTTTGACAACGTACTCCATATACCCACCATCCCCTTTAAATCTTTTCCCTTTCAACATAATCAAATGCCCTCTAGTTTAAACTCCCTTCCTTAGGGATTGGGAGGTGTTGGGATTTGGTGGTGGTGACTGTGACCGTCCACTTTATCTGTGTCCCTCATTTATAAAGCTGGCTTACGGTCAGCTTCTCTCCTTGCAGTTATTGTGTGTTTTAGCTGTCTGTCTGCCCTGGATTTCTTTGTCCCTACAATTGACAATTCAACAGATTGTCTGAAGAGACTTTAAATATAAAACAGTACATTACAGTAATAGGCCCTTCAGCCCCTGATGTTGTGCCAAGCTAATTAAACTAGTGATTAAATATCTAACTAAATTGTAATTTATTGTATTTTTATGTACTGCATTGTATTTCTGCAGCAAAACAACATGACAAATTTCACAACATATACCAGTAATTATAAACCTGATTCTGATTACTGCCTTCTGTCTATACATTGTCCATATCCCTTCATTTTCTGCACAACTATATTCCAATCTAAGAGCCTCTTAAAAGTTGCTATCATATTTGCCTCCACTACAGATTAGTTCCCTTATCAAATTATCGGATTTGATACGGGAACTCAAGGTAAAGGAGGTAGTGACCATAATATGATAAGTTTTAATCTACAATTTGAGAAGGAGAAGGGAAAATCGGAAGTGTCAGTATAGCAGTTGAACAAAGGGGACTATGGAGCCATGAGGGAGGAGCTGGCCGAAGTTGACTGGAAAGATACCCTAGCAGGAATGACAGTGGAACAACAATGGCAGGTATTTCTGGGAATAATACAGAAGATGCAGGATCAGTTCATTCCAAAGAGGAAGAAAGATTCTAAGGGGAGTAAGGGGCGACCATGGCTGACAAGGGAAGTCAAGGACAGTATAAAAATAAAAGGGAAGAAGTATAACATAGCGAAGATGAGCAGGAAGCCAGAGGATTGGGAAACTTTTAAAGAGCAATGGAGGATAACTAAAAAGGCAATACGTGGAGAAAAAATGAGATACGAGGGCAAGCTAGCCAAGAATATAAAGGAGGATAGTAAAAGCATCTTTAGGTATGTGAAGAGGAACAAATTAGTTAAGACCAAAGTTGGGCCCTTGAAGACAGAAATGGGTGAATTTATTATGGGGAACAAGGATATGGCAGACGAGTTGAATAGGTACTTTGGATCTGTCTTCACTAGGGAAGACACAAACAGTCTCCCAGGTGTAATAGTAGCCGGAGGACCTAGGGTAACGGAGGAATTGAAGGAGATTCACATTAGGCAGAAAATGGTGTTGGATAGACTGATGGGACTGAAGGCTGATAACTCCCCAGGGCCTGATGGTCTGCACCCCAGGGTATTTAAGGAGGTGGCTCTAGAAATCGTGGACGCATTGGTAATTATTTTACAATGTTCTATAGATTCAGGATCAGTTCCTGAGGACTGGAGGGTAGCTAATGTTATCCCACTTTTTAAGAAAGGAGAGAGAGAGAAAACAGAATTATAGACCAGTTAGCCTGACATCAGTGGTGGGGAAGATGCTGGAGTCAATTATAAAGGATGAAATAGTGGCACATTGGATAGCAGTAATAGGATCGGTCGGAGTCAGCATGGATTTACGAAGGGGAAATCATGTTTGACTAATCTTCTGGAATTTTTTGAGGATGTAACTATGAAAATGAACAAGGGAGAGCCAGTAGGTGTAGTGTACCTGGACTTCCAGAAAGCCTTTGATAAGGTCCCACATAGGAGATTAGTGGGCAAAATTAGAGCACATGGTATTGGGGGTAGGGTACTGACATGGATAGAAAATTGGTTGGCAGACAGGAAACAAAGAGTAGGGATTAACAGGTCCTTTTCAGACTGGCAGGCGGTGACTAGTGGGGTACCGCAAGGCTCGGTGCTGGGACCGCAGCTATTTACAATATACATTAATGATTTAGATGAAGGGATTAAAAGTAACATTAGCAAATTTGCAGATGACACAAAGCTGGGTGGCAGTGTGAAATGTGTGGAAGATGTTGAGATAATGCAGGATGACTTGGACAGGTTGGGTGAGTGCCCAGATGCATGGCAGATGCCGTTTAATGTGGATAAATGTGAGGTTATCCACTTTGGTGGCAAGAACAGGAAGGCAGATTACTATTTGAATGGTGTCAAGTTAGGAAAAGGGGAAATACAACAAGATCTAGGTGTCCTTGTTCACCAGTCACTGAAAGTAAACATGCAGGTACAGCAGTCATTGAAGAAAGCTAATGGCATGTTGGCCTTCATAACAAAGGGAGTTGAGTATAGGAGCTAGAGGCAGGAAACATGTTCCCGATGTTGGGGGAGTCCAGAACCAGAGGCCACAATTTGAGAATAAGGGTAGGCCATTTAGAACGGAGTTGAGGAAAAACTTTTTCACCCAGAGGGTTGTGGATCTGTGGAATGCTCTGCCTCAGAAGGCAGTGGAGGCCAATTCTCTGGATGCTTTCAAGAAAGAGTTAGATACAGCTCTTAATGATAGCAGAGTCAAGGGATATAGGGAGAAGGCAGGAACGGGGTATTGATTGTGGATGATCAGCCATGATCACAGTGAATGGTGGTGCTGGCTCGAAGGGCTGAATGGCCTACTCCTGCACCTATTGTCTATTGTCTACCATCCGTCGTGGCATATTTCATGCAAATTAATGTAAAGAATTTTCCAGGTAAATGAAAGCTTGCCCTGCACATCTCTTTCGAACCTACCCCTTCTCAGCTTAAATTCATGTCTTCTAGTATTAGGCATTTTGATCCTGGGGAGAAAGATTGGATGTCTATACAAAGGATAATCTTTTAAATATCTATCAGATCTCCCCCTCCCCAGTTTTGGCCGCATCACAAAAATAACCCAAGTTTGTCTAACCTCTCTTTATAAACACATGCCCTCTAATCCAGGCAACTTTCCTGCATTTCTTCCAGAGCCTTCACATCCTTCATATTATGGGAATGTAGTACTCCAAATGCGGCGTAACTAGGGTTGCAAAATATTTTCCTGCCTCTTGAGCGCAATGCCTTCACTAATGGAGACAAGCATGCTATATTCCACTCCACTATCCTATCAACTTATGCAGCCACTTTCAGGGAAATTTTTTACGCAGAGGAATCTCAGGGTTCATCAACATCATTATGAGTCTTGCCGTTAGCAGTGTACTTTCCCTTTTCATTTGATCTCCCAAAGCCCAACACCTCACATTTGACTGGATTAAACTCATTCTGCTATTTCTTTGCTCATATCTGCAACTGATCTATATCCCACTGTATTCTTTAGCAACGTTCTACACTATCTACAGCACCAGTAATCTTCATATCATCTATAAACTTAATAATCCATCCATTTATATTTTCATCCAGGTTATTATACAATCAGGGACCAATTATTTGGGTACCTCCTGTACTTGATAAAGTGGTCACTAAATGTATGTTTGTGGCCTTTTGCTGCTGTATTTGTGCATTCAGAGATGCTCTTCTGCCCCCTCTGTTGTAACGTGTGATTATTTGAGTTATGCCATCCTGTCGGCTTGAACCAGTCTGGCCACTGTCCTCTGACCTCATTAAATAGCAGTTTTCACCCACAGCTCACTTTTTTTTGTTTCTTGCACGATTCTCTATCATCTGTAGAAATTGTTGTGCGTGAAAATCCCAGGAAATGAGCAGTTTCTCAAATACTCAAACCACCTGTCAGGCATCAGCATTCATTCTATGGTCAAAGTCACTTGAATCACATTTCTTCCCCATTCTGAAGCTTGGTCTGGACAACAACTGAACCTCTTGATCATGTCTGTGTGCTTTTATGCATTGAGTTGTTGCTATATGATTGACTGATTAGATAAACACACAAAATGCTGGAGAAATTCAGCAGGTTAGCCAGCATCTGTGGAAATTAATAAACAGTTGATGGTTCGCGCTGAGACCCTTCTTCGGGGCTGGAAAGGAAGGAGGAAGAACCCAGAATAAGAACGTTGGGGAGGGAAGGAGCACAAGCTAGAAGGTGATAGGTGAAGCCATCTAGGGTGGGGGAGGAGAATGAAGTAAGAAGCTGGGAGGTAACAGATGGAAAAGGCTGGAGAAGAAAGCTGATAGGCGAGGAGAGTGAACTACAGCAGAAAGGGAAGGGGGGACACATGGGGGAGGTGATAAGCTGGTGAGAAGAGAAGAGGTAAGAGCAGGGTCCAGAATGGGGAACTGAATAAGGGGGGATGGAGAGAAATTACCAGAAGTTGGAGAAATTGATGTTCACGCCATCAGATTGGAGGCTTGCCAGAGGGAATATGAGGGTGTTGCTACTTCAACCTGAGAGTGGCCTCATCATGGCAGTAGAGGAGGCCATGGACTCAGTCGATTTAGTAGCAACTTGCCCCATACAAAGTCATGCTGACTGTCCCTAATTCAGCTATGGTTTTCAAAATGCTCATGAATCCAATCCTTAAGAATCCCTTGCAATAGCTTCCCAGCCAGTGATGTAAGACTCACCAGTCTACAGTTTATCTATAGTATCCCTATTTCTCTTGACTAATGTTCATTTCAATTGTTTGCATCATTTGTTTTTTTTCTTTCTCTTGTGCATCGGATGTTGGTCTTTTTTTTCTATAATCGGTTTCTTTTGTGTTTCTTGCTTTGTGGCTACCTTTAAGCAAGCAAATCTCATGTTATATAATTTGTACACTCTGATAATATACTTTGAATTTGAAAATTTGAATAATGGAACAGCATGAGAGCTATTCACTCTAGGATCTTGCTTGTAGTTGGTTGGAGAACACAAAGGTATTGATCAAGGCTTCAGCACTCTTGTATCAAACCTCTTAATAACCTAGTGTATACCCCATCAGGCTCTGGGGACTTAACCACTTTAATGTTCTTTAATAACCACCTCCTTTATTGCAAGATGCCTTTTAGCATGCTCCATGTTGATCTTGCTATTTCTCACATCCTTCTAGGTCAGGGTTTCCCAAACTGGCATCCAAGGACTCCTCAGTTAATGGTAGGGGTTCATGGCATAAAAAGGTTTGGGAACTGCTGTTTGATTTTTAGCTTCCTGAACCTAAATGTAGTGTGGCCCTGTGGATAGTGCACAGGCACTGTCTGGTGTAAACAATCCTAACACTGGTTCAGAAATCATGACAACTTTAATTTATTTTGTATAATGTTGTGATGAGAAAGGTGAGATTCAATTTCAAGACATAAAAACTCAATTTCTTATCACGAAGAATGTGGTATTTTTAAATCTACTTTGCACAGTAAAGAAAGAATATTTAGATTTTTTTTAAACTAAAGTTAAAAGTAACCTTCAGTTTTTTTCCTTACAGCAAAGAAATTGCCCAAGAATGAGCCTCAAAATACAGGACCAAACAGTGGAAGAAGCAGAGGTGTAGATCTTCATGAACCCACCCAACAGACCAAGACCCAGTGCTGTAGTAACTAGACCTGTTTCTAATGCAAATCTGTAACCCCATTATCCATTTCACTACTGCTTTGTAATGGAAAAACCTAAGTTAACAAATTGCTCTGGATTCCAATTCTTAGTAGGGAATATAGTTACATTTCTAATACAAATTGATCTCTTAACTTTTAAATTGCAACAGTCTTTTCAATTGGCAGATGTATGCATTGCTTGGTACAAGCATAATGTTTGCCATCTGTAGAGATGGATTAATGAAATCTTAAAAGCCTGCTTAAATTGGTGATTCTAATGTAACAATTGAAATTTATACTGTTAACTGTATCCAATTGCTAATAAGCAAAGGCCATTTGGTTAATGCCCGTGTTTATATTGGGTGTACAGTATATAATTAAAACACCTTAATCTAAAATTATTTATTGGAAATTTGAAAGTGTTAACTTTCCTTCAGCAATCTGATCTGCAAATAGAATTGAACTGAACTGTATTTTGGCAGGTTGTGTAAAAGCTGTACCACCCCTTGCACTAACATTTTCTTATATATATTCCTTCATTATCATTACTTTCAAATTACTCTGATCCATTTCCTTTGTAAATAAGGTATCATGACGTGGTCTGCATTTACATAAATTTATCGGACTGCTCTGGTAGGAAAATCATTAAAAATACTGAACTAATTATGCAGATCATAAGATTTGCTATAGAAGTTATAAACTTTATAATTATGATATAAATACAGCATAGGGCACTCTACAATTGTATGTACTGTAAGTAATGACCATAAATTCCTTCAGTAATTTTTCCAGCGTTCCTAAATGTGTATTTTTTTGTTACAGAATGTTTTCTTTTTCCATTGTAATGCACAATTTTTGTAGTTAGTTTGCAGTACTGATATCTTCTAAAAGGTGAATTAACTAATAAACCAATAGCACAACATGTAAAAAAAAATTATGCTGTTGCATTAAAATGAAATGCTTAGCAAAAGGAGAAAGGGTAATTGCTTTGCATTTAACAATGGGTAAACTAATGATTTTTTAAATGCAATAATTCAGATAGTAATGGTAATCTGAAACTCTTCCTCCTTTGGCTCAATCCATGTAATGCAATTTCAGACTAAAAATTTAACAGTCACGGGTTTTTGTATTTATTCACCTGTTAGAAATTGGATGTGTCTAATCAATTTGTTAAAATGTGTAAATAAATATATTCAAAATGTTGGTGTTAAATCATTGAGAGATTTATGAACTGGAATGTTAGAAATATTAAATCAGTCAAACATTAATCACTCATTTTCAAATTTGATGTGTAACCAGGAAGGTAAATTTAAAGAGTAACAGTTTATGTTGCAGGTTGCATTAATGCAGCTGAATTGTTAAACATTTCAAATATTTTGTTAATTTTGAAGGCTTTTCAGATTCTGTGGGAACTTTTTTAGGGGGGAGGGTGTAATGTGAAATGCTTCATTAGTCATGAAGTTATAGGCCCATCCCTGTACCATAAATATTCCACTCTAAATCCCAGCAGTTTAGGGTCTTTTGACCCAAGGAAATAACATTGGATACTTTCTTGAATTAGAATCAACCAATTTTCTGGCCTTGTTATAAACATTATTGTTTAAGAGCACACAAAGAGCACTGCACTAAATATCCAGTGATGTATAGTTGAAATACATCATAACTTGTGTGGGATAGGGAAGAGGAGGGTAGTTTTTATTGGTCAGTCATT
Source organism: Mobula hypostoma (assembly GCF_963921235.1). Classification (NCBI taxonomy): domain Eukaryota; kingdom Metazoa; phylum Chordata; class Chondrichthyes; order Myliobatiformes; family Myliobatidae; genus Mobula; species Mobula hypostoma. Next base: position 169,713,632 of record NC_086099.1, read on the forward strand.
ATGTTACTGATATTTAGTTAGGAAACAGCTGCATCAATGCCAATTGGATTTGTAAAATGTTACAGCAAAATTAGGTATGCTATCATTCCCTCCAACTCTTAAATATTCCTTGAACAATTATTTAACCGTGATTATAAGTGCAGGTGCAATAATTCAACAATTTTCAGTCACAGACATGATAATAACTTTATTCTGCTAGTATTGAATGTGAGAAACGGCAAAAGTAAGCCACGTGGTTCCTTAAGGATACTCTGATAATGGTGGATCCAAGGATACTGTCTTTCATATTAAATGCAAAATAATACCTGGTAGTAGACAATAGATCTCATGACATTGTTCTAATCAGGTGAGTTATCTGTGGTCAATAATATCACTGGTGTTTGTAGAACTTGCTGTGCACACATTGGCTGCTCAATTCTACATTACTGTAAAACTCCAATAATCAAGCACCCTTTGAATATTGTTGAACTGGAAGGTTTTCCTGATTGTTGAATATTCATTATTATAATGACATACTTTGAATTAACCTTTATACTATTTGCATGGTAACACAACACAAGTTTAAAGATTAGGTGGGAAGCAAGGCCCCAATAAATTTGGAAGGATTATGAGAATGGAGAGCCAGTCAGTTTAAAATAAATGTAGAAAGTTAGGCCCGGTTGAGATTAAAGGAAGCATGGGACCCATGCTCAAACCATTAGGAGTTCTAACCTATAATAGGAGATTATAGCTTTATTGTACTAACCTCAATGTACCTTGTTGAAAATGTGCATTTTCAAAGCCTTGGGTCAATGTAAATGCAACTTTTTAATGACTTATCTGAAGGAAATTAACTATTTTAGAAGTTATTATTCATGCAAGAAAAAACCTATCCATCAACTAGTCCAATTTATAGAAAATTCAGATCTTAAACATTTGAAGCAATTTATGAATTATTTAAATTAACTATTTGTAAATTATGTTACATCTTCTGGACAATACACTTATTCACTATATTTTTACTTCTAATAATCCACAGAAGTGCCCCAATGTCTCTGGTAATTCATTCAAGCAGTCATTGTGGGCCATCTGAGCGAGAGATTGTCCCTTTGATTTGAACTCCTTCATATCCACTCTCAACAAATAGGATAGGATTGTCAGTGTTGATGTAGCAAGACTGAGCAAGTATTTCTATCATTTTAAAATACAGAAATCTGGCTACTGTTAGGTTCTTGGAAAGTCAGAGCTTAAAAGGTACTGCAAATGAAAAGTTACCTAGATCTAAATTGTTCATCAAAGGTAGGAGATTTCTAATTACAAAAGGATAGAAAGGATGTGCTGAAACTGGAGAGGGTTTGGGTCTGTATTCACTGGAATTCAGAAGAATGAGAGATGACCTCATTAATACCTATTGAATGGTGAAAGCCCTCAATACAGTAGATGTGGAGAGGATGCTTCCTATTGTGTGGGAGTGTCTTAGACCAGAGGACACAGCCTCAGAATAGAGGGGTGTCCTTTCCAGAATGGAGATGAAGAGTGGTGAATCTGTGGAATTCTTTGCCACAGGCAGCTGTGGAAGCCAAGTCTTTATGTAACTTTAATGCAGAGGTTGATAGATTCTTGATTAATCAGGGCATGAAGGGATATGGAAGAAGGCAGGAGATTGGGGCTGAGAGGAGAATTGGACCAGCCATGATGAAATGGCGGAGCAGACTTGAAGAGCCAAATAGCCTAATTCTGCTTCTATGGACTTATGGTAATTCTAAACACGTACCCTATGTGGGCCAGGGGAAGTGCAGCTCCCAGGGCAGAGGTGTGGGAAAGGCCAAGCCCACCCACAACTCCCTGAGAGCTTAAGCCTCTGATCTGTACTTGATTGTGTGCCCTCCCTGGCTAGTTTTTCCTGTCACCCACCTGCCTGGATGTCAGTTTTTCTGGCCTAATAACATTCTTTTGGAGCCCTTGTTAAAAGCAGAGGTCTTGCAAATCTAACCTGGGTGAATTCTTTATACTACTAAAAGCTAACTCAGAAATGAAAATAGACTATGTTGGAAATATTCTGCAGGTTGTGCAGCAACCAAAGAGAGTTTACTTTCTATCAGATTATAAAAGACTGATTATGCTGTATCTTTAGGCAAGCATCATTACGAAGGACACTACATGATCAGGAAATGACTTAGAGGTGGAATAGAATGAAAATGAGTTTTACAGCAAAATATGCAATTCTACTCAAATAAGTTTTATTTAAGCATTAAGGAAGCAACACACAAAGTCCATTTAAAGTCTCCATTAAAACAGCTATAGTACTCAAGATTAGTTACAGCAATATTTCCAGATGAAAGCACAGTGATTTCTTAAACAGAACACCGTAAATGAAGGATAGTTGATAAAGAATGTGTTAAATTAGTTCCAGATACCCACATCTTTGTGGCCACCAAGCACGGCTAAGGGAGGATTTGCTCAAACTAATTTTGCCAGAAATAGTGGTAATCTATTTACCTACTTAGCCATTGATGGGTTCGATGTATTATGAATGAATTTCATAGTAGATGGAACAAAATGAATTTTTGAGTACAGTGGCTGCCTAGCCAGTTTGTGGGGAGCTTTACAATAAGTTAGAATAAATGTTGCTAAAAATACTATTTCTACATTGTTTAAGATTGCATTATTGTTGCTCTTCTACCAAAGAAAATGTCTTTGTACATCCTGGAAGCAACAATATCATAACTGTTAGGTTATCACAAGCTCCTGCTAGTTTAGCAATTTCGACTAATCTTTCGCTGATCGTTTTTGCTATAGTTTCATACTGAAAAAATTCTGTTCCTTTGGCTGTTTCCTGACTCGTTGCTTCAGAATTCTGATTCATAGTATAAGCTTCATCGTATGGTCTCTCGATTGTTTCAGTTTCTGGCAAAGCTATTTCAATTTGAATGGAACTCAAAGAGCCTGTGTTTGGCTTTGTTTCATTGGTAATATTCTCTTGGTTATAATGATCATTTACTTCTTCAGTGGCTTTAAGATCCTCAGCAAAGTGAGCAACTGATGTTCTGTCAACAATATATTCCACCTCTGACTTTTCCCCAGTAGACTTTTCTATGGTAACTCTGTCCTTGACTTCCATTTCTGATGGAGGTTTCTTCTGAAAATTTGACACCATTGTTCCAAGTTCTTTACTTGAAGAATTGTGAAGTAAATCTTCCACGGATATATTGCCACTATGTTCTGCCATTAATGGAAACTCATCAGTCACGTGTGCAGTTACGGACTTGGATTCTTCCTTCTTTATAATGTTCTCCAATAAATTATCTAAATCATGTTTAAATGTACTATTGACATCCTTGAGTGAGTATTGCATGAGTAAACGTTCAACATGATCCCTTTTAATAGCATATTTCTTTCCAAAAAGCTCCTCAAATAAATGCTCAGTGGATATCACAGCATCATTATACCCCTGCTCAGAAAACTCATCAAGCAAATGTACTATGGAGGACCCTAAATCAATGTGCTGCTTACTGTGATCCATGACATGTAAGGTATGAATCTCTTTAACATTTTTGTGGAAAGATCCAAAATAAAATGAAAGCATTTGCAATGTAATTGAAACTACTTCATGTCTATTAAGTACTTCCCAAAATCCACTTGAAGCTAGGACAATAAACTGGCATGAGGAGTCTATAGGAATAGAGGCAGTAAGTGGTATTGGTACAATAGATGTTTTAAGTTTGGGATCTCCATGGTATCCAAGTCCTCGTGTTGACTGAGTGATTCCTTCTACAAGCCCATGTTGTTGATTTTTACTGATTGTTCCACCGGTGTGAAGAATACGCTTACGTTCTTTACTGTTTGAGGTGCTGTGGTTTCCACTTAAACGGTAACTTTTTCCGTTTTTACACAACACGGCTTGTACATCACCTGCAGAAAGAAAAACAAAGTTTAATAAATGTGTAAGTGTGATTGATAGCGTCCTAAATATAGAAATACTTGGTCCCTGGTGTGTGATGTAAACTTTGTAATGTTTATGTACTTAAAAGTGTTGATAATTTTAGTCTAATATTGGTACTTTTAATGTCCATTTCTGATCCATCACTAGAAGTGTTATTACATAAAAAAAAATACATGCTGAAGCCTCTCACCAGCAGCACAACTTCTTATACTTTTTAAAGCTGAATACTGTATAAACTGAAATGTGAAACAAATTAATTAACATAGCTGGGCAACTGTAAACAAACTACCCTCATTACAAACTGAGGGCTCAGAGGAAAATATCTGGCCTAAAGGATATACAGTAGTTAGAATTACAGTGGAGAAATGAGAAGGAAGCCTTAACATTTCCTCTGAGGCTAAGATCATGCTGGTAATATCTCACATTTGGGGTAATTTACTGGATATTTGATGCCAGCCACATTACTAATCAACTGAAGGGACAGGATTTCAATCCAGCCTATTTTATCTTTAATTTCTAACAGAAAATTGCAATATGTTCAATCAGAATCTGACTTGCAGTGATCTTACGTAAATGACAGAGAAGCTGTGATATACAGAGTGACCTTGAGAAGCCAATCCATAGCTCACTGAAAGTGGAAACAGTTGGACAGAGTATGTTAGGGTATCTGATATTCCTTAAGGGCCAACACATCAAGTATAACATTTGGAGTATCACAGTACACTACCAGTGGAGTATTGTGCAAAGTTACTAGAGCCATACAACACAGAAGTGGGTATTTTCAGCCTACTTTGTTCATGCCAACTCTGATGCCTGTTAACACTAATCACACTTGTCTTTGTTAGGCCCATATTCTACTACACCCTATCCCAAGTACCACTCCAAATGTCTTTGAAACATAATTGTATCTGCCTCTACTACTTCCCTGGCATCTTATGCCAGATATTCATTGCCCCCTGCGTGAGAAAAGATACCTCTCTGGCCTCCTTTAAATTTGTCTCACCTTAAACTTGTGCCCTCTAGTCTTCTCTGCCCTGGGAAAATATTCTGATTATCCTGTCATAAAGAAATACAGTATAAAATGGGCTCTATGGCCCAATTGATCCATGTCAACAACTTTCCCTGCTAGTTGCAGTTGTCTGCGTTTGACCTATAACCCTCTCCCTTCCCCTCAATATACCAATTAAAATGCCTCTTAAATAAAACAACTTTATCTACCTTAGTCACTTCTTCTGGCAGCTCATTCCAGATACTCAAAACCCTCTCTGTAGAGACGTCACCTCTTGCATCTCTTAAATCTTTCCCCTTTTTTTTTCTGTCCTCTTGAATATCGGACTCCATGACCCTGTGGAAAAGACTATGACTGTACACCTCATGATTTCTAAACTTCTATAAGGTCATCCCTTTAGTGGAAGAATCAACTTTCCATCATCATCTGTGTCTGAACATTGAACCAATTCTGAATCCACCTTGCTAGCTCCACCTGAATCTCATATGACCTAATCTTCCAGATCCGCCTGCCGTGCAGGACTTTGTCAAAGGTCTTACTGAAGTCTATATGGACAAGATGCACCGTCCTACCCTCGTCTTTCTCCCTAGTTACTCTTCAAAAGAGTAACTTTTGTGTCACAGTGAAAACAGATCTCTACAAAGACATCTAATTACAAATAATAAAAAAAATTGATTGCATAAGTATTTAGTAGATGCAACTTTGGCAGCAATTATAGCCTTGCACATCTGGACACTTATTTTTCCCCATTCTTCTTTACAGAACTGCTCAAGCTCTGTCAGATGGCATGGGGATTGTGAGTGAACAGTCCTTTTCAAGTCCAGTCACAAATTCTCAATTGGATTGAGGTCAGGACTCTGACTTGGACACCCCAGCACATTAACTTTGTTGTTTGCAAGCCATTCCTGTGTAGCTTTAGCTTTATGCTTGAGGTCATTGTCTTGCTGGAAAACAAATCTTATGCCAAGTTGCAGTTCTCTACCAGACTGCATTGGGTTTTCCTCCAGGATTTCCCTGTATTTTGCTGCATTCATTTTACCTTCTACCTTCACAAGCCTTCCAGGGCCTGCTGCAGTGAAGCACCTCCATGGTAGGGATGGTGTGTTTTTGATGATCTGTTTGGCTTACACCAAACATAGTGTTTAGTCTGATGGCCAAAAAGGTCAATTTTGGTTTCATCCAGCCAACTTCCGAGTCTCCCACATGCCTTCTGGCTGAGATTTCAAGTGTATTGCTTCTTTTTTGACAGTGGCTTTTTCTTTGCCACTCTCCCATGAAGCTGTGACTGGTGAAGCACCGGGGCAACTGTTGTATACACAGTCTCTCCCTTCTCAGCCACTGAAGCTTGTAACTCCTCCAGAGATGTCATAGGTCTCTTGGTGGCTTCCCTCACTGGTCCCCTTCTTGCACAGTCACTCAGTTTTTAAGGCTGGCTTGCTTTAAGCAGATTTACAGCTGTGTCATATTCCTTTCCACTAATTCATCATTGACTTAACTGTACTCCAAGGGATATTCAGTGACATGGAAATTTTCTTGTATCCGTCTCCTGACTTGTGCTTTTCAATAACCTTTTCATGGGGTTGCTCGGAGTGTTTTTTTGTCTTCATGGTGTAGTCTTTGCCAGGATACTGACTCACCAGCAGCTGGACCTTCCAGGTACAGATGTATTTTTATGACTATCAAAACACCTTAACTGCACACAGGTCTCCAAAAACAGATCAACATTTAACTAATTATATGACTTCTAAAACCAATTGGCTGCACCAGTGATGATTTTGTGTGTCATATTAAAGGGGGTGAGTACTTAGGCAATCAATTATGTTGAGTTTTATATTTGTAATTAATTTAGATCATATTGTAGATATGTTTTCACTTTCACGTGGAAGTCTTTTTTCTGTTGAGAGTCAAAAAAAAATCCAAATTAAATCCACTATGATTCAAAGTTTAAAAAAAGCATGAAAACTTCCAAGGGGTTAAATACTTTTTACAGTACAATACAAAGGTGACAGTAATAAATCTCCTGATTTGACACTGATTTGTCAAAGAGATGACATAATGGGCAGATATTGTCAAAGGATGTCAACCAATTTCAGGAATAAACCTCAAGGTAATTGAAGCACTTCTTACAGAAGAACTTAAAGTTGAATTGGCACACCCTGCTTTTCCTAAGTTTTTTGTGATCTTTCAGTCTTCTACTTTATTTTTAAACAGGTGACACTACAATGCCTATCACTTTCATATTATTTTAGTTAAATTCATGAAGAATGGAGATGACAAAGATGGTAAATGCTGCATTTAAGAAACTGAATTTCAAATGATTACAAAAATAAATCAATGCAGATAATTACCAAAATTGGATCATATATGTCTTGGTCATTGTGGCTTTACTTCAGGTAAAGTTGGGGATGGATTTATTCCCAGTTGTATTTAAAACACTAGCATCACTTGTACCTTATTGCTCATTAAAGCCAAGAATTAATTTTTAATACTTAAACAGATATTGATGCAATTACAAGCAAAGAAGACATGACAGCTGCTATAGTTCATTAAGTTTGAGGAGGTTTGGTGTGTCACTAAAAACTTGCAAATTTCTACAGGTGTACTGTGGAGAGCATTCTAAAGGGTTGCATCATTATCTGGTTTGGAAGGGCCACTGCACAGGATCAGAAAAAGCTGCAGAAAGTTGTAAACTCAGCAGCTCCATCATGTGCACTGGACTCCCAGCATTGAGAACATCTTTGAAAGGCGATCCCTCAATAAGGTATTATCCATCGTTAAGGACTCCCATCACCCAGGATATGCCCTCTTCTCATTGCTACCATCAATGAAGAGGTACAGAAGCCTGAAGACACACTGACTATTTCAGAACAGATTCTTCCCCTCCGCCATTAGAATTCTGAATGAACAGTGAACCCATGAACCTTATCCACTACCTCACTTTATTTTTGCTTTCTTTGCACTACTTACATGTTTTCAGTTGCAGAGAAGGAAAGGTGGAGATCACTGAGGGGGTGTCTAATAGGATCCAGACCAAAAGGTAAAAGTTATTTTAAAAATAGACACCGTGCATCTTTGAGGCTGCTTCACTGATGTAATCAAACACAGATTGGGTAACTGGTTTGCAGAATTTCTCAATTCAGTTCAATGAGTTTCCTGCAACTTGCCATTTTAGATTTCAGTCCCATTCCCAGCATAAGCTCTCTGTCTTTAACCTCTTATTCCAACAATATTGAATTTAAGTTCAAGAATTAGCATCTCATCCTTCAAATAGTCACCCCTTGGGTCTTAATTCTGAGTTAAACAATTCAAGGTAAGTTTGCCCATTTTTTCCCCTGCAGATATGGCTTTATTAGTCTGAATTAGTTATGTTTCTGATTGTTTTTGCAACATTTTGGTCTGCACCCTGTCAGGAATTCATTCTGTTCTCTCCACCTCCTCCTCTCTACAACTTAGCATATGCTTGAGGAACTCAGCAGGTCAGGCAGCATCTATGGAAATTAATAAACAGTGGATGTTTCGTGCAGGAACCCTCCATCAGGACTGGAAAGAAAAGGGGAAGAAGCCACAGTAAGAAGGTGGGCGGGGGGGGGGAGGTGGAGAGTACAGTACAAGCTAGTAGGTGTAGGTGAATCCAAGTGGATAGGGGGGATGAAGCAAGAAGCTGAGAGGTGATAGATGGAAAAAGTAAAGGGGTGGAGAAGAAGAATAAACGAGGAGAGTGGACCATGGGAGAGATGGAACAAGGAGGATCATGAGCAGAAAGTGATAGGCAGGTGCAGAGAAGAGGTAAGAGGGGGCAGAGTGGGGGATTAAAGAAGAGGGAAATGGGAGGGGTACAAATTACTGGAAGCTGGAGAAATTGTACATGTCATCAGGTTGGAGGCTACCCTAACAGAATTTGAGGTGTTGCTCCTCCAACCAGAGAGTGGCTTCATCATGGCAGTAAAGGAGGCCATGGACTGACATATCGTAAGGGAATTAAAATGGTAGGCTACTGCAATATCCCGTTCTTTGCAGATGAAGCAAAGGTGATCAATAAAGTGTTCTCCCAATCTACATTGTGTCTCACCAGTGTAGAGGAGGCCGCATTGGGAGCACTGGATACAGTAGACGACCCAAAAAAGATTTGCAAGTGAAGTGTCACCTCACCTGGAAGGTCTCTTTGGGACCCTGAATGGAGGTGAGGGAGGAGGCGAATAGGCAGGTGTAGCATTTCGACCACTTGCAGGGATAAGTGCCAGGATGGAGATCCTTTCCTTTCTCCCAAGTTCCACTCAACGATAAGATTCCTTTCTCTCCGTCCTTTGCATTTTCCATCTATCGCCTCCCAGCTTCTTACTTCATTCCCTCTCCCCAGATGTTCTAGCTGGAGAACATTATTCTGGCATCTTCCCTCTTCCTTTCCAGTCCTCATGAAGGGTCTTGAACCAAAAGGTTGAGTGTTTATTCCTCTCCGTAGATGCTGCCTGATCTGCTGAGTTCCTTCAGCATTTTGTGTTTAAAATACACTTGCATTTTCTTTAGTTTTTATTTGAAAGGTCCTATGATGTGTGTTTACAGTACTGTTTTTATTTTCATGCATGGACAGTGGATATAATATGAGATCTGTGCTCTTGTGTTAAATAAGCATTTACCATCTGAAAATCAAGCCAACTAAAATTTGTGGCAGTAAAAGTTAAGCAAATCCACTTCAAATGGTAATCTTTTCAAATAATTTTGTTATGATTTTTCAATAGGTTGGACAAAGTGACTTTAAAAATGCAAGTTATTTGATCAGTTACAAGGGAACTCCTAACTGTTGTTTTAAAAGTCAGTTTCCTTAACTAAGATTGTTAAAAAGTACTCTGGTTCTTTGGTCACCTGCATTAGCTATGTGTAGTGTTCCATTTTCACACGAACTGTTTTCTGACTGAGCGCCAACGCTATCCTTGTTCACCCCAGTTGTACTTGAGATTTGGGATACCGAAGGTTCCAGCAGACAGGTGGTGGCTGTACAACCGCTCCACCGGACTTTAGATCTTTCATTTCGCCCCAGCCTCAATATTCTGTCCATTTTCCAGAAAGCTTTGGCGAAAGCCATGTGGACAGATCCATAAAGATGGTCTTTGGAGCCCTTCCTTGCAGTTGCTGCTGCATGAGTAGGTTTGATGAGTGATTTCTCAGCAGTACCTCGGGGGAAAAGCACATTATACTGAGAGAGATAAGTATGTTCCTCCTCAGACAGTTTGTAGGGATGCCCGGCCAAGGCCAACTGCTGCAGGATCAGGAGGGGCAAGTCTTTGGACGTGAACTGAGCTGCAGAGCTACCATGAAAGCCATCGAAGAGTCCAATAAACCACGAGTTGCTCCGACCGCCATAACAATCCATGAAGACATAGATGTCCTCCATCTGAGATTTCCAAGGAGCATTCATGTCCTGACAGACGCCGAAGGCTTTGATGCAGTTTTTCCTCGGCATCCTGAGGGACAACGGCGGCTCCTTGGTGCACAGGATGGATTTCTCAGTAAGAAACGGCCAAGTTGACATCCGATGCGACTTCACCATCTCATATGCGTAGTCGATTTTTTCCAGCTTCAATGAGCTCCATCTCTTGGATTTTGCCTTCTTGGAGATGATGACCCGCCGTCGGATTCGGAGGGCCAGCAAGCTACCTGGCGATTTGCCCACGTGATATTGTAATGTGCTGAGGGTGCGGTGCCAAACCCTGTGGTGACGGACATACCGTGCATGCAACTGATGATCACAAATCAAGCAAGGCACCATTAGCATGGCGCATTGTGACTCGGGGGGAACTTGACTGATCCTAGAGACTGAAGGCGAGTTTTCTCTTTGTGGCGTAATCATTTTAACCTTCTGCTTTTATGTTTAAGCAGGCGAATGGGAAGAGCAGCAGGAACCACACTACTTCTGGCACGAAGATGAACGATGGACAGAAGTTATTTAAAAACAGGGTATAAAATGAAAACTGTTATATTTCAATTATTCACAAATACACTTCAATCAAAAAGGTCGGTGTGTGGCAAGAACTTGGTTACTGGGGGTGTTAAAATATCTAGACTTTTAGATATTAATGGGTTAGTGCATGAAAATGACGCCAAGATAGAAATATTACATGGCTGAACAGAAGGATGAAAATGCAACTCCATAAGATATAGGAACAGGATTAGGCCATTTGGCCCATTGAGTATGCTACTCCTTTTCATCATGGCTGATCCAATTTTCCTCACCACCCACAATCTCCAGCCTTCCCCCCGTATCCCTCCATGCTTCGGCCAGTCAAGAATCTATCAACCTCTGCCTTAAATATACCCAATGACATGGTCTCCACAGCAACCTGTAGCAACAAATTCCACAGATTCACCACTGTCTGAATAAAGAAATTACTTCTCAACTCTGTTCTAAATCAGTGTACCTCCTGTTATTGGATGACTCCTGCTATTCTTTATTATATTTTTTAAAACCCACTGTCATGAATTTAAAAGCTGTTCCGCATGTTGAAAATCTGAAGGACAGAAAATGTCAGAGCTGATGGAAAGTTCCGTTACCATCCCCACATAAGCTAACTGACAAGTGAATTTCTCCAGTGTTTTCTATTTTTAAATGTTGATTTTTTTTCTTTCAAAGATTAAAGGAAATATATTAGAATTATTTAAAAATATTTATTTGCAGAACACAGTACTGTATCTGGTGATCATAATGCAATTAGTTTCATGATAATTATGGAGAAGAATAGGTCTGGTCCTTAGGTTGAAATTCTAAATTGGAGAAAGGCCAATTTTGATTGCATCAGAGAGGATCTGGTAAGTGTGGATTGGGACAAGTTTTCTGACAAAGGTGTGCTTGCTCGATGGGGTCGGGGGGGGGGGCCTGTAAAGGGAAATTATGAGAGCACAGAGTTCGTATGTTCCTGTCAAAGTCAAAGTAAGGAAAACAGATTTAGGGAAGCTTGACTTTTTGAGAGAGATTGAGGTCCTGGTTAAGAAGGAGGTGCATAGCAGATATGAGCAGGTAGGAACAAATGAGGTTCTTGAGTATAAGATATGCTTAAGGTAATCAGGAGGGCTAAAAGAAGACATGAAGTTGCTTTAGCAGACAAGGTGAAGGTAAATTCCAAGGACTTCCAGAGATATATTAAGAGCAAAAGGATGACAAGGAACAAAATAGGTTCCCTTGAAGAACAGCATGGTCATCTACACGTGGAGCCAAAAGAAACGGGGAAAAGCTTAACTGGTTTTTTTTTGCATCTGTATTTACTCAGTAGATGGAAACAGAGTCTATAGAAGTGAGGCAAAACAGCGTGGACCATATACAGATTAGAGGAGGAGGTGTTTGCTGTCTTGAGGCAAATTAGGATGGATAAATTCACATGGCCTAACAAGGTGTTCCCTTGGATCTTGTGAAAGGCTAGTGCAGAAACTGCAGAGGCCCTAGCAGAGATATTTAAAATGTCTTTAAGCAATGGGTGAGGTGCCAGAGGATTGGAAGATAGCTAATATTGTTCTGCTGTTTAAGACAGGCTCTAAGAATAAGCCTGGAATTTATAGATTGGTGAGCCTAACATCAATTGTGGCTAAGTTATTGTATGATATTCTAATGGACTAAATATATAAATGTTTGGAAAAGGGGACTGATTTACGGATAGTGAGCATGGTAGGTCATGTCTAAACAATCTTATAGAGTTTTTCAAGTAAGTTACAAGGAGTATTGATGAAGGCAAGGCAGTGGATGTTGTCTAAATGGAATTTAGCAAGGCCATTGACAACATCCTGCAGAGGAGGTTAGGCAAGAAGGTTCAGTCACTGGGCATTCTGTATCAGGTCATAATTTGAATTAGACATTGGCTTAGTAGGAGAAGCCAGAGATGGTTGCTCCTGTGACTAGTGGTGTGCTGCAGTGATCAGTGGGTCCATTGCTGTTTGTCATCTATATCAATGATCTGGATGATAGTGTGGTAAACTGATTAGGAAATTTGCAGATGATACCGAAATTAGGTGTGTAGTGGACAACGAGGAAGGCCATCAAAGGTGGCAGGAATATCTGGACCAGATGGGAAAAATGGGCTGAAAATTGTCAGATGGAATTTCATGCCAACAAGTGTGAGGTGGTTTTGTCGAACTCATGTTCTCCTGACCTTGAACAATGATCAAATACCATCCTTTCTAGGGAGTTCTCCTTAGTTGTGACCACAGTTTATGCATCACCAATGGCTGACTACAATCAAGCCCTTGAGATACTGCATGATACCACCTCCAAACAAGAAAGAGTTCACCTAGACAGGTTTTAAGTCATAGTTGGGGATTTCAACTGGGCTTGCTTAAAGAAAACTCTGCTCAATTACCATCAACATATAACCTGTAACACCAGAGGTCCAAACACACTAGACCACTGTTATACTAAGGAATGCTTACCATTCCATGCTCAGACCTCATTTTGGTAAATCAGATTGCTTGGCTATCCTTCTACCTGCATACAGGCAGAGGCTAAAGAGCAAAGCTCCAGGGATTAGGATAACAAAAATGTGGTTGCAGAAGGCAGAGGGATGGCTACAGGATTACTTCAAGTCAGTAGACTGGGCTGTGTTCAAGGACTTGTTGGCCAGAAAAAAGCAACAAATCAGTGAACAGGAATGGAGGTGGCTATTTTGTAGAATGTCCTTGCAGCATCCATTTTGTGAACTGATTTGTTGCTCTGAGATAATTCAGTCAGAGCAATGGAATGTGGACACAAGGAGTTTTCTGATCATGACCTGCTAAACCTGAGACTAGTCTCAGACAAGTAACTGTTTATTATTTAAACTAGTAGGCTTGCAGGAGGTGTCTGGGTCACCCGATTTGACTGGTTTGAACAGGTCAGAGTTGAAAAGAACAAAGGGCATGAGGCTGAGGATAAAGACCATAGAATATTGCTGATTATAGCCCTGGACCAGAGCCAATAAGAAGGTAACCTAGGTAGTTCAGGTAACCTCAAGCCAATGGGATGGAAATGTAACATTTGAACTGAGACAAAGTGTTTTAAAAGTAGGGAGCTTTGAATGCAGAACAGTGACAACTCTCCAGAGACCAACCATTATGAATGTGGAGGACCCCATGCACATGTGGAGATTCATTCGAGACCACAAAGTTCACCTTGCCAGCATAGACTCCTTTCCCAGGTAATACCTTTTCTCTTCATTGACTGTTTGTGAAGGATCAGGGAATACTAGACATTGTCCACACAGTTAGTTAGTGAACCCACATGCTTTATAGTTGAGACAATAAAGGTTACTTGTCAGTAAATACCGATTTTCCCTGTGACTCTCTGATCATTATTACTAAGGAATAAATATTTATAACAGACACATCTGTAGATCTGAATGAATATGCCATGGTTGTCACAGACTTCTTTAGAACAGTTGTAGGTGAGTGTTCCCCCACAAAATCATTCAGGGTTTTCACCAATCAGAAGCCTGGGTGAACCATGACATCCACAATCTGCTGAGGTTCAGATCAGAGGCATTCAAGTCTGGCAACCAAGAAAGTTGTAAGAGGTCCAGGTATGATCTCTGGAAAGCCATCTCACAAGCAAAGTGGCAATTCTGGATTGAATTTGAATCAAGGAGGCTGGACAGTGTAGCAGGGCTTGAATACTATATTCTGTTATAAAGATAAAGCAAGCCACATAGACAACAACAGGGCTTCACTTCCAAATTAGTTTAATGCCTTCTATGCCTGCCTTGACAGTGAAAACATAGAGGAACCATCACAAACTCCCACAACCCCTGATGACCCTGTGATTCCAGTCTCCGAGGCTGACGAGTGAGCAGCCTCCAGGAGGGTGAAGCCACAAAAAGCATCCGGCGCAGATGGCGTACCTGTCCAATTACTGAAGATCTGTGATGACCACTAAGATCTTTAAGCCCTCACTTTGACAGTCTGAAGTACCCACCTGCTTCAAGCAGGCTTCAATTACACCGGTGCCTGAGAAGAACATGGTAACCTCTCTCAATAACCATCATCCAGAAGCACCTACATCCACGGTGATGAAATGCTTTGAGCTGCTGTCGATGAAACACATCAACTCCTACCTGAGAAGCGACCTGGATCTGCTCCAATTTGCCTACCAGAGCAATAGGTCCACAGCAGATGCCATCTCATTGGCTGTTCACTCAACCCTGGAACATTTGAACAGCAAAGATGCATACATCAGGATGCTCTTTATTGACTACAGCTCAGCATTCAATACCATCACCCCCACAAAAACTAATGAATAAGCTCCAAGACCTTGGCATCAATGCCTCCTTGTGCAATTGGATCCTTGATTTTCTCATTTGCAGACCCCAAACAGTTCAGATCAGCAACAACATTTCCTCCATGATCGCCATTAGCACAGGTGCACCACAGGCTGTGTGCTTAGCTCTTGCTCAACTCGTTTTACACTATAGCAATGTGACTAAGCACAGCCCAATGCCACATTCAAATTTGTTGACAACTCCACTGTCGTAGATCAAATTAAAGGTGGTGATGAATCAACATATAGGAGGGAGATTGAAAATCTGGCTGAATGGTGTCATAACAGCAACCTTTTAATCAATGTTAGTGAGACCACTATTGACTTCAGCAGAACGAAACCAGAAGTCCATGAGCCAGTCCTCAATGCAGGATCAGAAGTGGAGAGGGTCGGTCAGCAACTTTAAATTCCTTGGTGTTATTTCGGGCAAAGACCTCCCTACTACTGCTTGAGAAATGTGATTTTTTTTTAAAGTCAGGGTATTTCAGGGTAAAGCCTCTGTACAATGCCACACACATCTTAATTGCCACTCAGGCATTATCATCAGACCCAGATATGTGAAGGACCAATAGGTTAGGACTCCTCTGGATAGCCCAGATGAAGGTGGTTATGTGGGAAACATGGACAATGACTTGGAGCAGAAGTCATTAAATGACTCAGAAGTGTGGATTGATTAGAGGCTCCAAAAGAGAACATTTTGTGAAAGAGTGCTAACGGAAACCCTCAGAGGCTATCAGTTATTTGGAGAAACTGAGTGTTCTCCCTAGAGCAAAGGAGATTTTATAGCATCCTCTAAGTTATGAGTGATTTTAATAAATTAGAGGGGAATGCTCTACCAGCAGCCTGATCAATTAAGGCATATTGACTTAAGGCAGCTGGTCAAAGAACAAAGCATGGATGTATTTTTTTTTAAGATAGAGATTACTTTAAATTTGAATTTATTGCTTGAAAGATTTCTGGAAAGAGATTTAGCATTTTTAAGTTACTGAAGACATATAAATAAAGAAATATGAGAGAAAAACATGTTTCCAGTTTGACACCCAGAATAAACTTTTTTTTTAATTTTAGAATTAAATTTGATAGTACTGAAAAGCTGGCTTACAACGACACATAATTTGCTAACATCTTTTTGATTCAGAGCATAAAACACACAAAATTAATACTTTAACCTCTTTAATTGACTAGTTCTAACCACATTTTTTTGAAGATCTTAGCCAAGTAACCACAGGATCCAAATTACATCACCAGTTTGAGTAATTTCACACTAGTTAGCTATAATTAGAACCATTTTAGCTCTTATTAGAGGGAAGGTGCTATGTGCTTGCAGCTAGTGATGGAAGTTATTTAGTGGTATTTGCACTTTTCAAGTTGCTTCAAGAGGTGATAGAGCAGGGGCAAAAGCATCTTAATCTTCCTTGATGGCTTGAGAGATTCTGGTCAATGAAGTAGAAAAGGAGCATTTTCTTCCCCTTGGAACCAGCAGTCTTGCTGGCATATTATGCAGCAGTGCAAAAGGACAACTAGGTCAACACAGAGATTCAGTCCATTTAGTGGAAAAAAAAGTGCTGGCATGAGGGTCCAGAAGAGGTCCATAAGCATGATTCTGGGAACAAAGGGTTAATGCATGAAGAGCATTTGATGGCTCTGGGCCTGTACTCTGGAGTTTAGAAAAATGAGGGGGGATCTTGTTGAATATTGAAATGCTTAGACAGAGTGTATGTGGGGATGATGTTTTCATTGTGGAAGAGTCGAGGGCTAGGCCTCAGAATAGAAGGACGTTCCTTTGGAACAGACATGAGGAGGAACTTCATAGCCAGAATGGTGAATCTGTGGAATTCATTGTCACGGATGACTGTGAAGTAATTGAGCATATTTAAAGCAGAGGTTAATAGGTTCCTGATTAGAGATTAATAAGTTCCTGATAGGTTACAGGAAGAAGGCAGTACAATGGGGTAGAGAGATAATAATCATGATGGAATTTCAAAACAGACTTGATGGACCAAATGACCTAGTTCTGCTCCTGTTCTGCAAATGCATTGCAAAGTTGCATCCCTTACTTAGAGCACAGATCTTAGACTTCTCTACAGGCAGTAAGCTGTGTCACTTTAGCAACATTCTCTATCAATAAAGACTTGCACCTAATATTCCAATACTGCATCACATCTTCACAAACTAAGACTAATGCCCAACTCTCACAGCTTCCACACAACGCCAAATAATATTTCAGTACCCAAGCACATTGCAAGATACTTACTTTCCTCTCACCTGTGATAGAAGTGACAAGAATTAAGACTTTTTTTATGGACATGACTATTACTTGAATCCTCTTGGTCTTTCCAAACTAATCCTGAACGTTACTCAGATCTTACTGCTGAAGACAAAAACAGTTAGTCATGTTCATGTTCCTTCATGGAATTGACTCCCAGCTTGGAAGCCCTAGTAACTATCAGTCAGCAAGCCACTTGGAGTTGACTAACTGTATGGGCTCCCAAGGCCCGACACCAAACCCAGTAACAAGCGGTCTATTCAGATGTTATCTAGATATATTACCAAGAAAGAATCAAGACATGCTCAAAGTGTCTTTAAAAAATATGGAGCATCCTCTCTGGCTCTTGGAAATCTCTAGCTCATAACCACTCAAAAGCTGAGGAGTATGCAGGTTGGCATCAATTACATCACGTTCCTGCATCAGAAGACACAGAAGCCTTAGATAAAGGGCAGAATTAGATCACCACAAAACTACCGATCCGCCTTTCTCATTGGGTTCACACCGCCGCAGCCTCCGAAGAATCTAGGGTTTTTAAATCGGCTTCAACAAACGCCTCAAGATTTCACCAACTGCCCACTCAGCATACTATCTTTTTGCGAGCGGGACAAACACAGCACCGCATTACTCAACTTGCTACGATACACCAGCCGGCACCGAAAATATGGCCAGTGATTTATGGACAAAATAGCGAGAAGCCTGAATTTTTAAAAAGGCGTTGTAACACAATTTTTTCAGCTACTTGCCGACTACTCTCTGGGCCGACCTCACTTGCTTCAGTTATGTTTAGGAGTCTATGTTGATAGCTGATATTCTGGGGCGAATGTTCTGTCTCTATGATCAGTTTATTGAACCGGAGGCACACGGGGGAAGGGGGGGGAGGAGGTGGGGGGTGCCTCGGAGGACAATTGTTGGGACGTCAAGCCATTGTCAACGGTTGTAGCCGCCGAACCTACGGAGCATTAAAAGCGAACTGCACCGCAGACATTCTAACACCAGTCCATTCATCTTGCTCCATCAACAGTAACAACCCAAAACACCCTTCCAAAGGTTTCTTCATCTCGGATTTTCAATGACCATAGGCAGGAAGATTATTGAATCCATAATAATAAAAAAAATGTAAGATGCTAGAAATATCAGGTCAGATGGCGGCACTTTTATTTATTTTCAGATTTACAGAATCTGCAATTATTTAAAAATATTAAATTTGGATTTAGTGCTACTTCATCACGCACGTCGGGCTTTATTTTTAGGCAATTATCCTGGTTGACATCCGCTACAACTTTTACAGCTTCGTTGCGGCCCATATCTTGGTTGGGGGGTGGGGAGGAAGTGGAGTGAACGCCGGTAAGAGCAGCGCAGGAGCGTCTTGTGGTGACGTGCATTGGGCGTAAATAGTTAATTTTGTCTGGCGAGACTGTCACGAGGTGCCGTGGTCGGACTTGCCTTTCGCGTGGAAATGTAAGCAATGAGCAGGTTGCAATGTAATGGCGTCTCGCTACGATCGGCAAAGGTGGAAGACTAAGATGAGGAAGTGCAGAACTAGTGCGCAGAGACAAGTAAGAAATTAAATTTACGGGGGAGGGGCGGGAGTTTTACGTTAACCAATCAGCAAAGAAACTGACGAGTGCATCTCATGCAGCATTGTGCAAAATAATTAGCGGAACACTCTATTAGATTTATTACAGGAAGTCTAAAAACAATTTCAAGAAAGATTCATTGCATCTATCCATTGATATTTAAGGACACCTTCATGTAGTTTTAAAAGAAGCAGCACCAGGTCAGTTTGTCACAACTGAGAAGTATAAGTGTGTGCGTTCGTACATTCAGTCAGACAGACAAAATAAAGGAAGAAACTAGTCTTTGGGCTGTAAAAAAAATTCACTATACCACATTTGGATCAGCTGCAATACATACCACATTTGGATCAGCTGCAATACACTTGTTTCTCCCTCTTCGGCAGACAGTTGTTAGTCGAGGTACTCTTAATGTTTCTCCGTGTTTCATAATCTGCACTAAATATGCAATATGTTAGTGGCTAAACACTGTAGTCCGATACCAATCACAAACAAGAGAAAATCTACAGATGTGGAAATCTAAGCAACACACACAAAATGCTGGAGGAACTCAGCAGGCCAGGCAGCATTTACGGAAAGAGAAAACAGTCGACATTTCGGGCCAAGACTCTGGGGCAGGGCTGATTCAGCAATACCAGTTTTTGCAGGGGAATACTGTGCAGCTGGAGCAGTACTGCATTTTCATTGCAAATGCCAAAGTAAACAACTAACTTGATGCTCAATAAAGAATATTAATAAATGAGTAGAAAGATGAAATGACGATGCTTGTGATTGTATTAAGAGACTGGCGAAACTGCTGAAGATGATAGAATATTCTGAATGTGGTAATTGGATATGGAATCAGGCCAGTCTGAAACAATCACTAAGCAGTTGCCATCAACAGATCACTTGCAATACCAGAGGAAACACACAGGACCACTGTTACACCACCATCAAGAATGCCTACAGTGCTATTCCACGTGCTCACTTCAGGAAGTCTGATCACCTGGCTGTACTTCTACTCCCTGAGTATAGGCAGAGACTGAAGACTGCAGCACCAGTAGTGAGCACCAAGAAGGTATGGATACCTGGGGATACGAATTGACAATAAACTGGACTGGTCAAAGAACACTGAGGCTGTCTACAAGAAGGGTCAGAGCCGTCTCTATTTCCTGAGGAGACTGAGGTCCTTTAACATCTGCCGGACGATGCTGAGGATGTTCTACGGGTCTGTGGTGGCCAGTGCTATCATGATTGCTGTTGTGTGCTGGGGCAGCAGGCTGAGGGTAGCAGACACCAACAGAATCAACAAACTCATTCATAAGGCCAGTGATGTTGTGGGGATGGAACTGGACTCTCTGACGGTGGTGTCTGAAAAGAGGATGCTGTCCAAGTTGCATGCCATCTTGGACAATGTCTCCCATCCATGACATAATGTACTGGGTGGGCACAGGAGTACATTCAGCCAGAGACTCATTCCACTGAGATGCAACACAGAGTGTCATAGGGAAGTCATTCCTGCCTGTGGCCATCAAACTTTACAACTCCTCCCTTGGAGGGGCAGACACCCTGAGCCAATAGGCTGGTCCTGGACTTATTTCCTGACACTATTTACATATTACTATTTAACTATTTATGGTTTTATTACTATTTATTATTTATGGTGCAACTGTAACGAAAACCAATTTTCCCCGGGATCAATAAAGTATAACTATGACTATAACTATGACAAGGGAAGCACAGGAGCGCCTACAAGACTGCTTTGAATCGGTGGACTGGATTGTATTCAGGGATTCATCTTCGAACCTGGATGAGTATGCTGCAGTTGTTATCGACTTCATTAAAACCTGTGTGGATGAGTGTGTGCCTACAAAGTCTTACTGTACATTCTCAAACCAGAAGCCATGGATAAACCAAGATACATCATCTGCTGAAGGCTAGATCAGAGGCATTCAAGTCTGGCGACCCAGGTCTGTACCAGAAAACCAGGCATGATTTGTGGAAGGCCACTTTAAGGGCAAAGAGACAATTTTGAATGAGGTTGGAGGCGACATCGGTTGTATGATAATTCTGGCAGGGTTTGCGGACATTACTTCCTACAAAGCGAAACCCAATACCATGAATGGCAGCAATGCTTCACAACCAGATGAACTCAACACCTTCTATGCCCACTTTGAAAGGGAGAATACAGCTTTGAAGATCCCTGCTGCACCTGATGACCCTGTGATCTGTCTCAGAGGCCACTTGTTAGGCTGTCTTTAAAGAGGGTGAACCCTTACAAGGTGGCAGGTCCCGATGGAGTACCTGGTAAGGCTCAGAAAACCTGTGCCAACCAACTGGCAGGAATATTCAAGGGCATTTTCAACCTCTCACTGCAATGGGCGAAAGTTCCCACTTGCTTCAAAAAGGTAACAATTGTACTAGTGCCTAAGAAGAGTAATGTGTGCTACCCCAATGAATATCACCCGGTAACATTCACATCGACAGTGATGAAATGCTTTGAGAGGTTGGTCATGACTGGACTGAACTCCTGCCTCGGCAAGGACCTGGATCCATTGCAATTTGCATATCACCCCAATAGGTTAACGGCAGATTCAATCTCAATGGCTCTTCACATGGCCTTAGACCATCTGGACAACACAGACACCTATTGACAGGATGCTGTTCATCAACTATAGCTCAGCATTTAATACCATTATTCCCACAATCCTGATTGAGAAGTTACAGAACCTGGACCTCAGTACCTTCCTCTGCAATTGGATCCTCAGCTTCCTAACTGGAAGACCACAATCTGTGCAGATTGATAATAATATCTCCTCCTCTCTGACGGTCAACACTGATGCACCTCAGGGGTGTGTGCTTAGCCCACTGCTCTACTCTCTCTATACCCATGACTGTGTGGCTAGGCATAGCTCAAATACAATTTATAAATTTGCTGATGATACAACCATTATTGGTAGGGTCTCAGATGGAGACGAGAGGGTGTACAGGAGTGAAATATGCCAACTAGTGGAGTGGTGTCACAACAACAACCTTACACTCAATTTCAGTAAGACGAAAGAGCTGATTGTGGACTTCAGGTAGGGTAAGACAAAGAAACACATACCAATCCTTATAGAGGGATCAGAAGTGGAGAGAGTGAGCAGCTTCAAGTTCCTGGGTGTCAAGATCTCTGAGGATCTAACCTGGTCCCAACATATTGATGTAGTTATACAGGAGGCAAGACAGTGACTGTACTTCATTAGAACTTTGAAGAGATTTGGTATGTCAACAAATACACTCAAAAACGTCTATAGATGTACAGTGGAAAGCATTCTGACAGGTATGGGGGAGCTACTGCATAGGACCGAAAGAAGCTGCAGAGGGTCGTAAATTTAGTCGGCTCCATCTTGGGTACCAGCCTACGAAGCACCCAGCTCATTTTCAAGGAGCAGTGTCTCAGAAAGGCAGCCTTCATTATTAAGGACCCCCCAGTACCCAGAGCATGCCCTTTTCTCACTGTTACCATCAGGTAGGAGGTACAGAAGCCTGAAGGCACACACTCAGCGATTCAGGAACAGCTTCTTCCCCTCTGCCATCCAATTCCTAAATGGACAATGAACTCGTGAACGCTACCTCACTTTTTTAATATATCATTTCTGTTTTTTGCACAATTTTTAATCTATTCAGTATACGTATACTGTATTTGATTTACTTATTATTTTTATTTTCTGCTTCTGTATTATGTATTGCATTGAACTGCTGCTGCTATGTTAACAAATTTCATGACACATGCCGGTGATAATAAACCTGATTCTGATTCTGATTGGGAATAAAAACCATACTGCCACCATTTATCTTCTGTATGGCAGAACCTTTGAAAAATAGCTTGCAAGGTGACAACAGGCCCGTATTACCATTCTGATATGCAGATCTAGCAGGTGAATTGCACCTCACTGCAGTTTCACTAATCAGTTGGAGGAATCCATTTTGAACAGTGACAGCCAGGAGTGAATTTCTTTGTGTGCATACAATTGCAATAAGTAGTACAGGTCCACAGAAGAAAATATGTTTATTTTTGACAGGCCTCTCTGGTTCCATTCCCCTTGGATGCTCCAGTATAAAGTGGAGCATCCTTACTACAGAGAGGTCAATATTTATGTTAAGAATGGCACAACTGCTACAATGATCACTTTATAACACCTGAAAGAAAGAAAATCAATCCTCTGGTTCAGATCATCTTCTCGGGGCCTGATGAGTCCCATCTCCTGCTGAAGCCTATAAAGGAAGTCCAGGAGCTCCACACATTGAAATTGTGGAAATTCTTCATTGACATACTTTATTTTAGGAGTACAGTTCTAGCTTCATTATTAATTTTTTCTCCACGTTGTTTCTCAGTGACTTCGACAGTTACCGTATAATTCACGCATGGAGGAATGTTTACACAGTAATAGGGAAATTACTGAAGAAAACTCTTATGGACAGAATTAATCCACACATTGCATGGATTTATCAAGGAAAGCATAAATTTATTAAGCAGAAATGCTGCTTAATTGGATTGAAAATTTTGGTGAGGTTGATGTAACCTAAATGTAAGGTCATTGACAACGTCAAATTTGGAAGACTGATCCAAATGGCAGGAGCAAAAAATAGTTTGGTGATAGGAAGCAGAGGTTGACAGTTAGGACGATTTTTACATTTGGAAGTCTGCAACTAATGGTGTACTATTTGGATTGTTGCTAGGCGTCTTGCTGTTTATTATATACATTAACAATCTGGATGTGAATGTTGGCAGTAATGAACAGTAACTATATAGTTCACACAAATTGTTGGTGGTCTTGAAAGTGAGGGAAGTGGTCTACAGCTACAGCATGATTTTGACAATAGAATGTCATACCTCTGCATGGACCCAGTGGAAAGAGTGTCTCATTTCTGCATAAATAAACCCTGTTGGATGCTGTGGTGGGCAGTGCCATCCTTGGAGTTCAACCCTTCATGATTAAGCAGTGACAGCCATCAATAAAGTTTCGCTGGGGTGCACAATTGCAATCAATAGTGTGGTCCCCAAGTAGAGTAGTTCAGTCCCTGGGTACTTGTTAAGCAACAGAAAGGGCTCCCTATTGTTGTTATTGAACAACTTACAAGTTAGCATTTATTGCTATGTTTCTAGAAGGGTACTGTCCTTTGAGTTCACTAAATTCAACAGGAAGTGTTGTAGTCAATTCTGTCCTGACCTCAAGGTTTATCCATAAATTATTTACTGTCTTTGAGTATACAATGACTGGAACTGGCATTAAAACTATTTGTTCCCCTTCCCATTGCCCTGCATTTACCACATCTAGATCCTGTCTCCAAACTTCTGCATTGTGACCAGTGTCTTAATACCTGAGCTGGTGCCAGTGATGCAGTTATTTTCATCCTATTGAACTATCTCCTGACCAGGATGGATTTCTTGAGCATTAAAGGGATTTGGTTTTGTACACAGCATACCACATGCTACCTGTTTGGAGTATATTCACAGCTCGTCCAGTCTTATGCCAGGAACAGAATGTGAAGCATAAAATCCCAATGTCGAGAGCTTCTACGGTGGGAATCAAGACAAGGTTTGGAACAATGACCAGTTTTATTATTAGTTAACATCATCTTAAGCATTGAATTATAAAAAGATCAAAAATTAATATTATCGTTTTGAACAATATAAAAGATAATGAGATAAAACTGAGAAGGATGTAACATTTCAGTAAAGGGCTGCAAACCATCGACAGCTCCAATGAATGTAACCCTGGATTTGAGGGAGGAAAAGCTCATAAGATTCATCTCCCTCTTGCACTGAGAATAAAGTAGAAAAATCCAGCATAAGTAATGTTAAACTGTTCTGCAGTATGAGCCTCAAGGGCGTATATTTCCTTTATTTTTCACCTCCACTCCATCTGCCAAAAGCCGAATTTCCTGGTGGCCAACCGTTTTAACTCCTATCCCCATTCTCATTCTGACATGGTCTCCTCTTCTGCCATGATGAGGCCACTCTCAGTGGAGGAACGACAACAACACCTCATAGTCCTGACGAAGGGTTTCGGCCTGAAACGTCGACTGTACCTCTTCCTAGAGATGATGCCTGGCCTGCTGCGTTCACCAGCAACTTTGATGTGTGTTACCTCATATTCCGTCTGGATAGTCTTCGACCTGATGACATGAAGGAACATTGATTTCTCCTGGTGATTCTTTTTCCTTGTCCATTCCCCCTTCTCTCTTCTTCTATTCCCCACTCTGGCCTCTTTCCTCTTATTCTCACCTGCCTATCACATCCTCCTGGTGCCCCTCCTTACTCCCTTTCTTCCATGGTCCAGTCTCTCCTCTCCTATCAGACCCCACTTGGAGTACTGTGTTCAGTTCTGGTCACCTCACTACAGGAAACAGTGGTGGAGGCGGATATAATGGGTCTTTTAAGAGACTCTTAGATAGGTGCGTGGAACTTAGAAAAATAGAAGGCTATGCATTAGGGTAATTTTAGATTCTAGAGTAGGTTACATGGTCAGCACAACATTGTGGGCTGAAGGGCCTGATTTCTATGTTCTATCAGATCCCTTTTTCTCCAGCCCTATACCTTTCCCACCCACCTGGCTTCACCTATCACCTTCTAGCTTGACATCCTTCCCAACCCATCTTCTTTTTATTCTAACATCTTCCTCCTTCCTTTCCAGTCCTGATGAAAGGGTTTAGCTCAAAATGTTGACTGTTTATTCATTTCCATAGATGCTGCCTGACCTGCTGAGTTCCTCCAGCACTTTGTGTCTGTGTAGCTCTGGATTCCAGCATCTGCAGAATTTCTTGTGTTCTTGATTTTTCACTATGCATTTGTCCTAGGGTTCCATCAGTGTCCATGATGCAAAATTTTTCTAAAAATGAGGGTCTAGTGAGATGGAGGAACTAAGGGAAATACATGTTAGTAGGGAAGTGGTATTAGGTAAATTGAAGGGATTAAAGGCAGATAAATCCCCAGGGCCAGATAGTCTGCATCCCAGAGTGCTTAAGGAAGTAGCCCAAAAAATAGTGGATGCATTAGTGATAATTTTTCAAAACTCTTTAGATTCTGGAATTAGTTCCTGAGGATTGGAGGGTGGCTAATGTAACCCCACTTTTTAAAAAAGGAGGGAGAGAGAAACCAGGGAATTATAGACCGGTTAGCCTAACATCGGTGGTGGGGAAAATGCTAGAGTCAGTTATCAAAGATGTGATAACAGCACATTTGGAAAGCAGTGAAATCATCGGACAAAGTCAGCATGGATTTGTGAAAGAAAAATCATGTCTGACGAAGCTTACAGAATTTTTTGAGGATGTAACTAGTAGAGTGGATAGGAGAGAACCAGTGGATGTGGTGTATTTGGATTTTCAAAAGGCTTTTGACAAGGTCCCACACAGGAGATTAGTGTGCAAACTTAAAGCACACGGTATTGGGGGTATGGTTTTGATGTGGATAGAGAATTGGTTGGCAGACAGGAAGCAGAGAGTGGGAATAAACGGGACCTTTTCAGAATGGCAGGCAGTGACTAGTGGGGTACCGCAAGGCTCAGTGTTGGGACCCCAGTTGTTTACAATATATATTAATGATTTAGATGAGGGAATTAAATGCAGCATCTCCAAATTTGCGGATGTCACGAAGCTGGGTGGCAGTGTCAGCTGTGAAGAGGATGCAGGGTGACTTGGATAGGTTAGGTGAGTGGGCAAATTCATGGCAGATGCAATTTAATGTGGATAAATGTGAGGTTATCCACTTTGGTGGGAAGAACAGGAAAACAGATTATTATCTGAATGGTGGCCAATTAGGAAAAGTGGAGGTGCAACGAGACCTGGGTGTCATTATACACCAGTCATTGAAAGTGGGCATGCAGGTACAGCAGGCAGTGAAAAAGGGGAATGGCATGTTGGCATCCATAGCAAGAGGATTCGAGTACAGGAGCAGGGCGGTTCTACTGCAGCTGTACAAGGCCTTGGTGAGACCACACCTGGAGTATTGTGTGCAGATTTGGTTCTCTAATCTGAGAAAAGACATTCTTGCCATAGAGAGAGTACAAAGAAGGTTCACCAGATTGATTTCTGGGATGGCAGGACTTTCAAATGAAGAAAGACTGGATCGACTAGGCTTATACTCACTGGAATTTAGAAGATTGAAGGGGGATCTTATTGAAACGTATAAAATTCTAAAGGGATTGTACAGACTAGATGCAGGAAGATTGTTCCCGATGTTGGGGAAGTCCAGAACGAGGGGTCATAGTTTAAGGATAAAGGGGAAGCCTTTTAGGACCGAGTTGAGGAAAAACTTCTTCACACAGTGAGTGGTGAATCAGTGGAATTCTCTGCCACAGGAAACAGTTGAGGCCAGTTCATTGGCTATATTTGAGAGGGAGTTAGATATGGCCCTTGTGGCTAAAGGGATCAGAAGGTATGGAGAGAAGGCAGGTACAGGGTTCTGAGTTGGATGATCAGCCATGATTGTACTGAATGGCGGTGCAGGCTCAAAGGGCCGAATGGCCTACTCCTGCACCTATTTTCTATGTTTCTATGTTTCTATGACATTCATAATCCCCATTTTTGCATCACTACTGACAAATCTAGGCTCTTGAACATCATCCATCTGTATAGGCTTGCATTTGTACACAACTATTCTGAGACTTTATTATGTTTCTTAATTCTAACATTCTTAACAGTAAGGCAAGATGCCATTTACATTCTACAGCCTGTATTGGTTCTGTACAATCTGGGCTACACTAAAATAGGTAGATTTTTGTCTATACATGTAGAACATTAATAAAATTTGATTGCCTAAAGAGGTCATAACCCCTAATCAAATTTTTGGAAAAGTTATTAATTTTAAAATATGAAATTCCATTCTTATCAGGAAGTTTAGCCCCTGCTTTGAATTCTTTTTTATGCCAGTTATGTCAATACCTTTAATGGGGGATTCACCATCCATTGCCACGGTGTTGTCTATAATGAGTGCATTGCCATTTAAAAATAATTAAAGATGGTCATATTTAGCATTAAATTTATCTAAGTAATTACCAGTATAACTGAAAGAGTGGGAGATCTCTTCTATATTCTTAAGCTTTCTAATGATGATTGGAATTTGGATTTCCAGGCTGGTTCAACTAAGTGTCAGATCTAATATATGCATTTAGTCAAAGGAAGGTGTTCTGCACTACCTTGCATAGCACTTATGAATTATAAAAATAGGGGATCATGAAAAACACATGCAACATCGTCAGCAAAGACAAAACAGTGCAACTAAAACTAAACAGTGCATATAAAACCCACAACATACATCAAAGTTGCTGGTGAACGCAGCAGGCCAGGCAGCATCTGTAGGAAGAGGCGCAGTCGACGTTTCAGGCCGAGACCCTTTGTCAGGACCGAATTTCCAGCATCTGCAGAATTCCTGTTGTTTGCATATAAAACCCACAGCTTTCTTTATAGCATACAGAAATGTAAATATACATGTATATATAAAATATATGAAAGTTGTTCTCTCTACTTAATCACTCTACACCTTATACCCATAACTAGGAAAGCCCAGCAGAGATTGCTCTTCCTACGCCAGTTTAGGAAACTTAACATCTCAGGGTGTGTCGCAATGAACTTTTACTGAGCTATCGTTAAATGTGACCACCTCTGTCGCTCTTTGGCTTCCTGTCGCCCTCTCCCTCTTCAAGTCCAGGTTGCAGCGAGTGGGCCACTCTGCAGAGAAGATCATAGGCTGGCAGCTTCCGACATTAAATGACCTGTTTGTTGCCAGAACAAAGAAAGGAGCAGGAAAAATGACTGTTGACTCCACCCACCCTAGCCATTCACCAGATTGCCATCAGAGAGATGCTCCAACACCAGGACCACACGTCATCTCCAAAGCTGCTTTCCTGTAGCTAACCAGCTTCTCAGCCTCACTCACTCAGGTGTAATACCACAACTGTCCCTGCACGACATCTGTTAAATGGTCTAGCAGGCATGAACTTTCAATTGCGGCCCCTGCCATTGATCTCGGCGGCTCCAACACCTCAGGACATATTCAAAACCCGGACTCCAGCAACGACCATGGACACATTCGAAATGATTACGCAACCACCAACTGCAACTCCAGCCTTGAACACCAGGCCGGGTCTTTATGTGCTGCTGTTGTGACTCCCGTCTCCCCTTCCCCCACCACCACTCCGCAGCCCCGTCTTCCTCAGATCCCACCGTCAGCTCCTGGGCCCTCAGAGGCTCCATCTTCCTCTCACCCCAACCCTCCCCTCTCCACTGACACCCCCAGCCTCCCCCCTCCCCCCTCTGATCCCAGCTCTCATCCGTGCCGGGTCTTTACCATCCCCTCCGACCTTCAACTGTCGGAGGCAGAACGCTCTGTTCTCAGTAAGGGCCTCACGTTTGTCCCCCTTCGCCCACACCTCAGCGAGTTCCGTGTTCGCCACGATGCGGAACTTTTCTTCCGCCGTCTCCGTCTCCGAGCCTACTTCTTCGGCAAGGACTCTTCCACCCCCACCGATGACCCCTTCTCTCGTCTTCAACCCTCCTCTTCTTCATGGACACCCCGCTCTGGTCTTCTGCCTGCTCTGGATCTCTTTATTGCCAACTGCCGACGGGACATCAACCGTCTCGACTTCACCGCACCTTGTCCCCATTCCAACCTCACTCCTTCGGAACGCTCTGCTCTCCACTCCCTCTGCACTAATCCTAACATTATTATTAAACCCGCTGATAAAGGGGGTGCTGTTGTAGTCTGGCGTACTGACCTCTACCTTGCCGAGGCACAGCGACAACTCGCGGATACCTCCTCTTATTTACCCCTCGATCGTGACCCCACTAAGGAGCACCAGGCCATTGTCTCCCACACTATCAACGACGTTATCCGCTCAGGGGATCTCCCATCCACTGCTACCAACCTTAATAGTTCCCACACCCCGCACTTCCCGTTTCTACCTCCTACCCAAGATCCACAAACCTGCCTGTCCTGGCCGACCTATTGTCTCAGCTTGCTCCTGCCCCACCGAACTCGTTTCTGCATACCTCGACACTGTTTTATCACCCCTTGTTCAATCCCTTCCGACCTATGTTCGTGACACTTCTCACGCTCTTAAACTTTTCGATGATTTTAAGTTCCCTGGCCCCCACCGCTTTATTTTCACCATGGATGTCCAGTCCTTATATACTTCCATCCCCCATCAGGAAGGTCTCAAAGCTCTACGCTTCTTTTTGGATTCCAGACCTAATCAGTTCCCCTCTACCACCACTCTGCTCCGTCTAGCGGAATTAGTCCTTACTCTTAATAATTTCTCCTTTTGCTCCTCCCATTTCCTCCAAACTAAAGGTGTAGCTATGGGCACCCGTATGGGTCCTAGCTATGCCTGCCTTTTTGTTGGGTTTGTGGAACAATCTATGTTCCGTGTCTATTCTGGTATCTGTCCCCCACTTTTCCTTCGCTACATCGACGACTGCATTGGCGCTGCTTCCTGCACGCATGCAGAACTCGTTGACTTTATTAACTTTGCCTCCAACTTTCACCCTGCCCTCAAGTTTACCTGGTCTATTTCCGACACCTCCCTCCCCTTTCTAGATCTTTCTGTCTCTGTCTCTGGAGACAGCTTATCCACTGATGTCTACTATAAGCCTACTGACTCTCACAGCTATCTGGACTATTCCTCTTCTCACCCTGTCTCTTGCAAAAACGCCATCCCCTTCTCGCAATTCCTCCGTCTCCGCCGCATCTGCTCTCAGGATGAGGTTTTTCATTCTAGGACGAGGGAGATGTCTTCATTTTTTAAAGAAAGGGGCTTCCCCTCCTCCACTATCAACTCTGCTCTTAAACGCATCTCCCCCATTTCACGTACATCTGCTCTCACTCCATCCTCCCACCACCCCACTAGGAATAGGGTTCCCCTGGTCCTCACCTACCACCCCACCAGCCTCCGGGTCCAACATATTATTCTCCGTAACTTCCGCCACCTCCAACGGGATCCCACCACTAAGCACATCTTTCCCTCCCCCCCTCTCTCTGCATTCCGCAGGGATCGCTCCCTACACAACTCCCTTGTCCATTCGTCCCCCCCATCCCTCCCCACTGATCTCCCTCCTGGCACTTATCCGTGTAAGCGGAACAAGTGCTACACATGCCCTTACACTTCCTCCCTTACCACCATTCAGGGCCCCAAACAGTCCTTCCAGGTGAGGCATCACTTCACCTGTGAGTCGACTGGGGTGATATACTGCGTCCGGTGCTCCCGATGTGGCCTTTTATATATTGGTGAGACCCGACGCAGACTGGGAGACCGCTTTGCTGAACATCTACGCTCTGTCCGCCAGAGAAAGCAGGATCTCCCAGTGGCCACACATTTTAATTCCACATCCCATTCCCATTCTGACATGTCTATCCACGGCCTCCTCTACTGTAAAGATGAAGCCACACTCAGGTTGGAGGAACAACACCTTTATTTCCGTCTGGGTAGCCTCCAACCTGATGGCATGAACATTGACTTCTCTAACTTCCGCTAGGCCCCACCTCCCCCTAGTACCCCAGCTGTTACTCATTTTTATGCACACATTCTTTCTCTCACTCTCCTTTTTCTCCCTCTGTCCCTCTGAATATACCTCTTGCCCATCCTCTGGGTCACCCCCCCCCCGTCTTTCTTCCCGGACCTCCTGTCCCATGATCCTCTCGTATCCCCTTTTGCCTATCACCTGTCCAGCTCTCGGCTCTATCCCTCCCCCTCCTGTCTTCTCCTATCATTTTGCATCTCCCCCTCCCCCTCCAGCTTTCAAATCCCTTACTCACTCTTCCTTCAGTTAGTCCTGACGAAGGGTCTCGGCCTGAAACGTCGACTGCGCCTCTTCCTATAGATGCTGCCTGGCCTGCTGCGTTCACCAGCAACTTTGATGTGTGCTATCTGTTAAATGGTCTTTCCTGCTCTCCTTGTCCTGCTGATAATTATTTAGTCTGTTCGTTTCTTCACATTTATTTAACTTTGATTATTGGTGTTTGTGCTAATGGTTGATTGCTGATGGCTGTTTGCACTATTGTCCTGTAAGTTGTTGGTTGCTGTGGTTTTGTCTGTTCTGGTATATGTAATTATGAGCAAGATGGCGCTGTGAATCACAGCGAAGTTCTGCAGGCTATATACAATACTCCTAAATATACCTTGTTTGAATTACTCTCGCTACAATCTGCAGCATGTAATTTCCCTTTAAGCAACATACTTAATAATCTACAGACTTCACAGTCTTAGGAAGGACTCGGTGAACTTAGCTCTCAATTAGTCTTGGCACCTTTAAGCAGATGAAGGTTCATCACCATGGCTGGAAACGAGACAGGAGGGGGAGGGGGAGGGATCTCTATGCTAGGTTGAAACACAGAACAATGAGACCCCCTCTACCCAGCATCTTGTTGGCAAATGTGCTGTTGAGGACCTGAGGGCAAGATTGCTATATCAGAGGGAACTGAGAGATTGTTGTGTTTTATGTTTGACTGAGGCATGGCTAACTGCCAGCACCCCAGATACAGAGATCAGACTTGATGGCTTCTTGATTCACAGGATGGATTGAACTGCTGATTCAGAAAAGGCAAAAAGTAGAGGTTTGTGTTTTATGATAAACTCTCGGAGGTGTTCCGATGTGGCAGTTTTGTTGAATTTGTGTTCCCCTGACTTTCAACACCTAATAGTTAAATGCCATCCGTTCTATTTACCAAGGGAGTTCGCCTCCATATTTATGACCACAGTTTACATACCACCAAATCAAATCAAATCAAATCAAGTTTAAATTTTTATTCAAACCATACATTGATACAGCTGAAGGAGACAGTGTTCCTCTCAGGCCAAGGTACAAAACGTTCAAAATAGCAAAGGACCATATTCACTTGAAAAAAGTACGAGGGGTGATTGATAAGGTAGAAGGAGATGAGTTATTAACTTCAAACTTTCTGCATTATCACTCAAAGAGTTGAACTGCACATGCATGTAACGAGAGTGTCTTGGACCTCCAGGTGGTCCACAGCAGGGGTGATTGATAAGTTCGTGGCCTAAGGTAGAAAGAGATATACAGCGCTCGTTACATGCACTTACAGTTCAACTCTTTGAGTGATTATGCAGGAAGTTTGAAGTTAATAACTCATCTCCTTCTACCTTAGGCCACTAACTTATCAATCACCCCCGCTGTAGACCACTTTCTGGAGGTCCAAGACGCTGACTTCTACTAATAAGTGACCGCTGAACTAAGTGTGTAAATGTAGGAGGGGACTATGTTGAAATATACATGTGCTAGGTTTTCTAAAATTGACTCCTTCTACCTTAGGCCATGAACTTATCAATCACCTCTTGTATATATAGTCCAAGACCTTCAGGAACAATGTCCAGCAATTGATGGTACAGTCTCCCAGCAGTGAACAGATGCACGCAATCCGGCCTGTCATTCCAGTGCTCGAACATGAGAGGACAGCGCTGACAGGCGTGGCCAGGCCCCAGCCCACCTCAAACACGCTGTAGTGCTTCTGTGTCTCTCACCTGGTCTGCAGCAACAGGCATTCCCAAGGCTTGAGGCCTAGTTCTCACTACAACTGAGGCGACACTGCTGTCCCGCCACCAGACAAGGGTAACAGGCCTGCGGCAACTTACAGTATCAGTGTCCAACAGAGTCTTGCGATCGCAAGTGGAATGT
This sequence comes from Mobula hypostoma, assembly GCF_963921235.1. Classification (NCBI taxonomy): domain Eukaryota; kingdom Metazoa; phylum Chordata; class Chondrichthyes; order Myliobatiformes; family Myliobatidae; genus Mobula; species Mobula hypostoma. Next base: position 169,747,322 of record NC_086099.1, read on the forward strand.
CTGAGACAATCTCCCACAGTTATACTGTGCCAATTATGATGCTTCCTAGTAGCAGGCAGTTCCTTCATAGCCAAACCAGCTCAATATCCTGGCCAGCTCATTCTCCACCATCCTGGCCAGCCCCTTCAACGCCTCAGCTGCCTCCCCCGCCAATACCAGCAGTTCACTTTGAAGGAGTAGCCTTGCAGTTTCTGATATCCTTGGAGGAGAATTGGCTTTGGATCATAAAAAACACATTTTATAAAAGCACGTTTGGTTGGCCCCCGAGAGGCCGTTGTGTTCGCACGCACCGCCATCTTGCCAGCGGCTGGCTATAATTGAGTGCTTGAGATACAGCGTGATGCCGTCTCCAACCAGGAAAGAGACCATCCTAATGCATTTCAAATCATAGTCAGAGACTGGAACCAGGCTTGTTTGTAGAACACTTCGACCAATTACCATCAGCATATAACCTGCAGCACAAGAAGGTCTAACATACTGGACCGCTGTTATACTAAGATAAGGAATGCCTACTGTATTTTAGTAAATTGGACCACTTGTTGCTCCTTCTTCCTGCATACAGGTTGAGACTTAAGAGCAAAACTCTAGAGATTAGCACAACAAAGTGGATGGCAAAGGAGTGGCTATGGGATTGCTTCGAGTCATGGACTAGGCCATATTCATCTGTAGATCTGAATGAATACACCATGGTTGTCATGGAGTTTACTAAAACAGTTGTAGGCAAAGGTGTCCCCACAAAATCATTCAGAATCTTTGCCAACCAGAAGCGCTGGGTGGACCATGAGATCCACAATCTGCTGAGGGCCAGATCGGAGTCTCTCAAGTCCAGTGACCAAGAAAATTACAAGAGGTCCAGGTGCGATCTCTGGAAAGCCATCTCATGGGCAAAGTGGCAATCCTGGACTAAACTTGAGTCAATGAAGGTTGCTTAACAGTTGTGGCAGAGCTTGAATGCTATCACCTCTTATAAAGTTACGTAGGTGATAACAGAGCTCTGCTTCCAGATGAGCTCAATGCCTTCTATGCTCGCTTTGACAGTCAAAACAGGGAGAAACCATCACGAACCCCCACAGCATCCTATGACTCTATGATTTCAGTCTCTGTGGCTGACATGAGAGCTGCTTTCAGGGGGTGAACCCACGAAAATTTTCTGGCCCAGATGGGGTACCTGGCCAAGTACTGAAGAACTGTGCTGATCAACTGGTTGGAGTGTTCCCTGAGATCTTTAACCTCTTGCTTCAGTAGTCTGAGGCACCCATCTGCTTCAAGCAGACTTTATTTATACCAGCACCTGAGAAGAACATAGTAACCTGCCTCAATGATTATTGTCCAGTAGAGCTTACATCCATAGTGATGGAGTGTTTTGAGAGGTGGTGATAAAACATATCAACTCCTGCATGAGAAGCGACTTGGATCCGCTCCATTTTGCCTACTGGAGTAACAGGTCAATCGCAGATGCCATCTCATTGGCTCTTTATTCCACCATGGAACATCTGGACAGCAAAGGTACGTACATCAGGATACTTTTTATCAACGATAGATGTATACTATCATCCCCTCAAAACTAATCATAAGCTCCAAGACCTTGGCCTCAATATCTCCTTGTGCAATTGGATACTCAATTTCCTCACTCGCAGACCCCAGTCAGTTTGGATTGGCAACATCTCCTCCAGAATCTCCATCAGCACAAGTGCACCACAAGGCTCTACTTGCTTTGCACTAATGACTCTGTGGCCAGGCACAGCTCCAATGCTGGGGTGCAGTGCTGCTGGAGCTCGCTGGAGCGTCACTCTGGCACCTCTGTGAAAAAACAAAGTCAAAATAAACAAGCGGGGAATTTAACAGCAGTTACTTATTAAATAGAGGGAATTTTACAGAAGCAGGGGTTGGGGAGAGGGGGTGGTGGCTGGTGGGGAAAATACCACTAATGACATTAGGATATTTGATGGTTTTTGGTGAAATCCTGGAGCTGTGACTGTTTTGTGAAATTCCTCCTCACTTGACCTGTTGTCCCAGCATACCCTGCTGTAGCCTCCCGCCGTTTCACAGATCCTCAGTCTCTCTCAGCACTCGTTGTTTGAGTATTGTTTGCTGAGAAAATAAAAATATTATATCTTTTGAAAAATGGCATGTCGCTTGCCGAAGTGGGCCGTAAGGTTGGTAGGAACGAATCGAGCATTCGTACAATAAAGCAGAAAGAAGCTGAAATTCGTGGAAGTGTTAGTGCTACCCCTACAATGGCAAAAATGGTCTTTTTGGTTCGTGATAAAGTGTTTGCAAAGACTGAGAAAGCATTAAGTGTGTGGCTAGAGGACATGTCACAGAAGCATATCCCTGTTGATGGCAAAATTATGCGTGAAAAAGCATAATTTTCATACTTGATTACTTGGTTCCAATTTAGGTGGCTGAAAGTGTAAAAAAAACCTATTTGCTTTATTTCTGTTATTTTTATACCTGCTTAGGAGCACTGCTAAGTGCTGCGGGCCCTGCCATCTGCTTTGACTCAGTCGTATTAGTAAGGCTACATCTGTGGTGGTCCATGGATTACTCGCTAATACAAAAGTAAATTTTTCTCACTACAACCCTATGGCTTCTAAGCAAACAACATTAACTTCTTTCTTTCATAAACAAGCTGAGGAGTGTAACAAGAATAACGTACAAGAGACTGATAACAGTAAAAGTGACAAAAGCTGTGTTTCACCTGCTTCTAGTTCAAATTTTCTAACTAGGTCCAAATGCAGTTCTGAAAGTAATGGTTCTTCGAAATCAGGCTTGTATCCCTGTTCAGATGTTTGGACTGAAGAAATGTGGAAGAAAAAGAAGGAAATTTATCCCTGGTTAGATTTCAAGGATGATAAACTTGGGTGTAAAGTATGTGCAAACAAAAGCAATCTGACACTTTTCACTTCCAAGGGTTTGAGGCTGTCAAATGAATGGCAGGTGTACCAAGTATCCTATGATGGAGCCGATCGAAGTCTCTCAGAAAACAAATTGTTGATTACAAACAATCAAAAGCTCACACTGCTGCTCTAAGTGTTGAAAATATAGCTAGTGAAGATGTTCTTGGAAAATTATGTGACACCATGAATGCTTCACATCTAAAGGCAACTTGTTCAATTTTTCGTTCTGCATATTATTTAGTTCAGAATGACAGACTCTGATCACTTTGACTTATTGGAACTTCAACAAAAAATGGTATTGACATTGGATTTGGACTGCATTCCCGCACCAGTGCTACAGAGATAATTAATCACATACCCATTAATATGAAAAAGAAAATTTGCCAGCATATCAAGCAGATAAATGGCAAATTTTCTGTTCTCATTGATGAATCAACAAGCCTGAGCATTAAGACCGCCCTAATAGTTTATTTGAAATGTGAAAGTGATAAGGAAGATGATCCCCATTTTATGTTTTTAGATCTAATTGAACTGCCTGATCAGAAAGCTGCAACTATTGCTAAGCATCTATTGAACTCTCTCAATAACTATGGGTTTGATGACTCTTACTTGAAACAGAACTAGTGATGGGGCAAGCGTAATGCTCAGTGTCAAATCTGGCGTTGCTACAATTCTCAAGGAACATTACCCTGATGTTATAATTTGGCACTTGCAGTAGGTGATTCAGTGAGAGAAGTTCATGGAATAAATAATTTTCAATCATTTATGGACAAATTATACTCTGTTTACAGTAGATCACCTCTAAATCAAAAGGAACTGTCTGAATGTGCCTCTCAACTAGAACAACAAATTTGCAAAATAGGCCGTGTTCTGGGCACCAGGTGAGTAGCTAGCTCGTTTTGAACAGTTTCAGCAGTGTGGCAAAATTATGAAGCACTGTGTTTTCATTTTGAAAAAGCAATGAAGGATGAAACAGGATCTGGGGGTGACAGAAAAACCAATGAAGGTCTATTGAAAAGACTCTCTTCAGAACAGTTTCTGTTGGACTTAGCTCTGATGTATGACATGTTGCATGAACTTGGTTTACTGTCAGAGTGTTTACAGAAACACACTACTACGATTGTTTATGCAGACAAACTGATCCAACGGAGCATAAGATCACTGCATGGACTGAAAGAGCAACCTGGTACAAAAACTCTAGAATTTCAAGAGGCAGTTGAAAAGGGGAAGTTTGGAGAAATTACCTTAACAAGCAACAACAAAATTGTCTCCATTAATTATCTACAGTTTCCTACTAGTCTTATAAACAATTTGCAGCACGGTATGTTCACAGCAACATCCTTGAAAGGTTCTCAAACTTCTAAACCTCAAAGTATGTATAAATCCCTGCTAAATGAAATGTGTGTCCTTGATAAAGATAACTGGCCTGCTGAAATACCACCTAATTATTGGAGAAGCTGCAATATCATCTCTCTGTAAGAGGTTTAAGCTTTCTTCTTCCTCTGTAATAAATACCTTCAGAGATTATGTGGAGGATTGTGGACGCCGCATCCCCCAAGATTTATGCCCATTACTGAGCTGTTCACAAGTTATTCCTATTAGTACTGCTGAGTGTGAGAGAGGATTCAGTCACATGAACTTGATAATAAGAACAACACACTCAAGAATTCTCATAAACATGTATCAGTACTTATGTTTGTTAAACTACACGGACCTCCTCTAGTCCAGTGGAATCCTGAGCCGTATGTCACATCATGGCTGTGGTACCACAGAACAGCAGATGACACCAGGACAAGAGTTGCTTCAGACCCCCGGACACATATTACACCTGACCCTTTGTGGAAATTATTGTGAAACTTCTCATTGATGGCATTCGCTAAGTAGGTAATTACTTTTAAATTGGTAAAATACATGATTACTGTCTTTTTCTTTACTTGATAATTATAGTTTATGATAATTAGTGAGTACAACTGTGCAATACTTTGTCATATTATTAAATTAAGTATTATGTGTTTTATTGTACCAGTTATACACTGAAATGTAGTGATATTAATCTTGTTAATGTCTTAACTATGACTATATTTCTGTGGAGCTCTGGAATTCGTATATTTCTTTCATCTTGGTTTAGTGCTTGGCATTATAAGAAGCCCTATTCATATATATATGTCACACCCAATTTGTATACCTGTTCGTTACATGAATGGGGCAAGGAAGTTGCTCAGTACATGAAATGAGCAGCTGCACAAATTGGGTGTGACATATAGAGAGAGAGAGAGAGAGGATATAGGAAATGGCAAGCATTTTGTCAGCTCCGGCACCTAAAAAATTAGCACTGCACCCCTGCTCCAATGGCATATTCAAGTTTGCTGATGATACTGCTGTTGTAGGCCAAACCAAATGTGGTGATAAATCAACATATAGGAGGGAGATTGAAAATCTGGCTGAGTGGTGCCTTAACAACTACCTTCTGCTCAATGTCAGCGAGACTAAAGAGCTGATTATTGAGTTCAGGCGGAGGAGACCAGAGATCCAGGAACCAGTCCTCATCAAGGGATCAGAGGTGGAGCGGATCAGCAACTTTAAATTGCTCGGTGTTATCATTTTGATGGAGCTGTGCTGGGCCGAGCTTGTAAGGACAATTACAAAGAAAGCACAGCAGCACTTCTACTTCCTTAGGAGTTTGCCAAGATTCAGTGTGATACCTAAGACTTTGACAAACTTGTGTGGTGGGGAGTATATTGACTGGCTGCATCACAGCCTGGCATGGAAATGCCAATGCCATTGAACAGAAAATCCTACTAAAGTTAGCAGATATGGCCCAGTGTACCATGGGTGAAGCTCTCCCCACCATTGAGCTCATGTATATGAAGCGTTGTTTCAGGAAGGCATTATCCATCATCAGGGATTCCCACCACTCAGGTCATACCCTCCTCTTGCTGCTGCCATCAGGAAGAGGGTACAGGTGCCTCAAGACTCATAACAACGGGTTCAGATATAGTTGTTACCCCTCAGCCATCAGGCTCTTGAACCAAAGGGGATAACTTCACTCAACGTCACTTGCCCCATCACTGAAATGTTTCCACAACGCATGAACTCACTTTCAAGGACTCTTCTTCTCACGTTCTCAATAGTTATTGTTTGTTTGTTTGGTTATTTATTTATCTCTGTGTATTTGCAGTTTATCATCTTTTGCACAGTGGCTGAACACCCAATTTGGTGTGGTCTGTCATTAATTCTATTATGATTATTATTCTATTATGGATTTGCTAAGTATGCCTGCAAGAAAATGAATCTCAGGGTCATATATAGTGATATATATGCATTTTGATAATACATTTGCTTTGAACTTATTGTCCTGTGCTTTATGCTTGCACCGAACCACAATCAATTCTGGTACATTTCACCTACTGGCAATAAAGTGATTCTGATTCTGAAGAGTACTTTTAAGTGATGTTTGCATCTCAATATTTTGTCCTGATTGAAGCAGGTGGTCATTGACCAATTCAGCTAAGCTAGGTTACATAGAGCTGTCAGCTGCTGTACTGTTTGCATTTGAAACGAGTTCCGTGCATTATTCATATATTGCAATCCTTACTCTGTTTTAGGGGTTATCAATTTAGTGCAACACAAAGCAAAACAGTATGCATTAATGAAGTACAAGAAGCATACAATTGATTGAGACGTAATGGACTGCAGAGCCGTCTTCAGGCGTAAACTTCCATGACCGAATGCTTTGAGCATAGATACCATGATGTTCTAATGGGTTAAATCATGAAGGTAACCATCTCATATGTATTTTCTAACCTGGACATAAAATCTTAGCATCACAAACCAGAGCCAGGGAAGATGGCGCCAGCAGTTTTTGCAGGCCTAGGTGACTTCTTCCAGTTTGTCCACGAAACAGCTTACTCTTCTTTTCTTGTGTCTTTCCTTTCTTTTCAAGGTGGATGGGGTTCTGTTGGAGCCTGTGATCTACAGTTCAAACAACAGTTCTTCACAAGCGGTTTTTGGACCGGAAATGCAGCCTGGCACTTCGCTATCTCCAGGAACAGTCTGAAAGATGTGTGCCTTTGGGGAGGGAGTGGCTCTACAGACAACCCGGTTCCTCGCCAACTGAAGCAAAGTGGGAGACTGAGACATCTGGAAAGCAGGCAGTGTGTGCTGCTGTCGGAAGAAGGCCTCCCTTCTTGAGCGATGCCTCTCTCTTTTGATGGAGAGTGACAGCCTGTCAGTCCTCGAGATGGGGGGCTTCGAGAAGGAACACAGAAGACTGGAACAGTGAGTTGCTGTTCTCCACTGCAGTTGTTGCCAGGATATCTATCTATCTCTCTCTCCCTCCCTCTCTCCCGCCTCTCTTCTCTCACAGAGAGTCTGTCTGAGATACCAGTGCTGGGTTATGGACTCTAGATCAAGGTCTCTTGTTGGGGGGCAGGGTTGAGCTTTTGCTATTGCTTGCATGGTTAGAGGGGTTTGTGGGGAGGTTGGTGCTTCTGGGGCAAATAGGGGGAGGGTCGATGCTGTTGCTGATGCAATGGGGGGCTTTGGGGTTCTGATGTTTACCATTCATTCTATGGGGTTTCTTGTTTCATGGATGACTGTGAAGAGTAAGGATTTCAGGTTGTACACTGTATACATTCTCTGATATTAAATTGTACTATTTGAATTACATAGCTCAAACAACATACAGCACAGGAGCAGGTTCTTTGGCTCATGATATTCGTGCTGAGCTTGATGCCAGTGTAATCTGCACATCTGCCTACACTTGGTTTCTTTTTCTAAATCCACTGTGATGTTCATGTATCTGTCTAAATAGCTCTTAAATTTTGCTATCATTTCTGCTTCCACTGTGGTAGGGATCTAAGAAGGAATTTGAGGTAGATCACCCATTTGCCATTTATTTACTTGTTACAACACCAAAGAAAGACATTCAGCCAGTTGGACTCATGCTAACCCCCATCACAACAATCTCATCAGTCCATTCCCCTTCCACTATTTCCTTGCAGCCTGCAATCCATTCTAACTCAGGTGCTCAACTTCCCTTCGACTCAACAGGGATAATTTGCTGACAGTGATCAATGAGGATAATTTCCAACAGCTGAGTAACCCACCAGCAAGTCATTCGGATGTGGAAGGAAACTAGGGCACCCAACAGAAACCTATTTGTCATGCAGAGAGAGCATGCAAAATCCATGCGGGAGTTCAGATTGAGCCCAGATCGGTGAGGCTGCAACACTAACTATTGTTACCCTTGGCAAGTGCACTGTGGCAGATAGTTACTACTTGATTTCAGTGTTGACCTGCTTGGCCTTTCTATTGTTGAATATGGGGATGCCTCCTTCTTCAATGAGCCATTTAGTTGTCCATTACCATTGGCAACAAGATGTAGCAGTACCACAGAGCTTTGATGTGATTCAACGTTGTGAGTTACCTTTTTAACTTGTGTCCATTGCGTGCTTTCCATGCGATTTAACAGGCACGTCGTCTTGTGTCGTGGCTGAGAGCACAGGACAGGACAGTGCATGATAAATTATATTAGCTACTGCACACAATCAACATAAGGGAGCACGGAAAACTCTTGGCATTAGAGTCCACTGGTGCTATGGTTATGGCACCATACATAATTCATCACATTAAGTCATTAATTAATTTGAAAGTTCATATCTGAAGACCCTAAGAGTTGCCTAATTTTTGTCTAATTCCATTTGATTCACTGGGATCTAATCTTGTTTAAAGTTAGCTTCAATCTGGTGCTTTCATGCACTATCTTGTATAAACACAGCTATTGTAACAACAGGTAGGCTGTAAACATAAAATTATCAACAACATTTAAAAAACATAAATTTGAGATACTCAGCAGATCATGCAGCATCAGTGCAGAAATGGTCTCTGGCTTTCTGAGCATCAGATTTCAAGCATCTGCAGTTTTTACTTTTATCAGTTTGAAGTTGCATTATTCCTCCATGTTGTTAGTCAGTCATCAGGAAACAGTAATCATGAAAAAGTACAACTATTAGGGCAAGAGTTTAGCTCAAGGCATCATATTAGTAGGGATATTTCATTGTCTTCCTCGTCTGAGTCCCAAATGGCCTATCCTTTTTTTTCTCAGATTGCAATCCCTGTTTGTAGATTTCTCAGCCAGAGAAATAGTCTTCCTGCATCCCCTCTGTCATGGTGTGTAGGAACTTTGTAAGTTTCAGTGACATTGGCTGAATTTCTTCTAAACACTAGAGAATACAAATCTAGTCAACTCAACCTCTCCTCGTACAGCAGGCATGCTATCCCAGGAATCAGTCTAGTGAAACTTCCTCTATGACAAGTATACCCTTTAGGACAGGAAACTAAAACTATTTAGAGTACTCTCAGTCCCAAAGTCCCGCATAATTGTAGTAACACATCTTTATTCTTGTACTCAAATTCTCATGCAATAAAGGCAAACATACTAGTTACTTTACTAATTGCCTTACCTTATGTGCATGTTAGTTTTCTGTGATTCATGTTCAAAGCCATCCAAATCCTTGTAAACATCAACATTACTCAGTCTATCACTATTTAAAAATATACTCTTTTGCTGAAATAGACAATGTCACATTTTTCCACATGATATTCTATCTACTCACTGACTTGCTTCTGTCCCCTTAAGTCTTCTTTTCATTCTCTGTACAACTAACAATCCTGCATCATCATCAAACTTGAAAACATGACATGGAGTTCCCTCACAGAAATCATTAATGCATATCCCGAATACCAAGAGTCCAACTGGAAACCTATTTATCACAGCCTGTAGGCCTTAGAAAAACACATTTACAGTATTCCCACTCTTGTTAATTAATTCATGACCCAGTGTGCTACATTATCCCTCAAATGCAGATGCTTTATTGAATATCCTGTGTGGGACCTTATCAGAGCCCTCTGAAAATCTAAATGCACCATGTTGACTGGTTCTCCCCTATCTATTCTACATCCTCAGTGAACTCCAGTCGATTCAGCTCCAATATATGAGGCTGTGGAGGGCTCAATACAAATGGAAGACATTGTACTAAAGTGTGGACTATAAACAACCTGGGGTTGAAAAAACACAATTTTGAGCTGGTAGAGGATGAATTAGTAAAGAATTGATTTCATTTACAGCAAAACATGGGGCAACAATGTAAAGTGATCTAGGTTCGGCCTGCCTCCTGGAGCAGTGGAAAATAAAAACAGATTTCAAACTTACCCTTGTTTTTCTTTTTTTTTGGCGTTTCACTCTATAGCTTTTTAATATATTGGGACGATTTCTTTCTCCTTATTGTAATAAATAGTCAAAAACAAATGGGAAATAACCTGGTGTGCGGCTGTGTGACAGCTTGAGCTCTGTACCGCCCCTGGCGGGGTGCTACCAGCTATGAAGATAATGTAGGGGAGTGAGCTGCCACCGCGGCTGTGGTCACCATTCCAGCGCGGATCACTTCCTTAAAAAAAGAGCACAATACTGGTCTGCACGTACAGAGCGGTTGGGAGCCATGGCGGAGAGCGGAGTTAGCGGGGGAGCGGGCGGGCTCCAGCAGGGATCCCCGGCCATGTGTTTCGGAGCGGCTAGCGGCAGTGGCTCGGACTCAGCGACGCCCGTGTCGGTCTCCCTGGCTGCGCCCGCGTCCGTGTCGCTGTTCGGCTGCGCTGCGGTTGCGGAGAGCGGCCGCTCCGTTGGTTCGGGCAGCCAGCAGCAGCGGGAGAGGATCGCGCTGAGGAAGGCGCAGCTCCGCAGCTATCCCCGGACAAAGAAACTGGAGAAACTCGGCGTTTACTCCGCTTGCAAGGTAGCGACCAACTCCAACGGGGGGCGAAATTATACCGGGACCGCGCATTCTCACCAATCAATCTAACTCGTTTTTAAGACAAGCTCTCGAATGAAGTGACATGTCAGAATTAATTTTGTTTTGACCGTATATGTGTCAGCTTGGATTGTTTTCCAACAGGGGGCGGGTTTGTTTCTCTGTCTGGCGCTTATGTGTTGTAAACAATGTTAGGATCACTACATGCTGTGTCATTTTCTGAAACTGATGACAGTTTTATTTTAGGAGCATAATGTCATGATCGTGTAATTCTCTCCTGGATTATGTGATGGGTTATGTAGTGTAAACAATGCAAGTGAGGAACTTTTTATTTCAGGTTGACTTTTGATAGTGTCGCACTATCAAGAAATCTAGCCATTAATTGTAACAATTTTAATTGCAGACAGGAATATATAACTACACTTACTAGCATCTTTCAAATAATTAAGTTTTTAAATATATGGCCTGCTGAATGAAACGTATATTCAGCAAGATACGTACCAGTTTTAAGGACTCTAGTTTTCTCAGTAAGTTAGGCTGAGACGATGTAACAATCAGATTTATTTTATGGAATGTGCAAACACGAATATAACAGGTGCCCCGATGCAAAGTGTGAGGTGAGAGCGACACAGATTGGAAATGCTTTCTTCACTGCTCCTTTTACCGGGAATAAAAATGAAATTTCAAACATATGCAAAACTTTAACGAAACCTGCTTTTTTTTAGTAATTCTGTAAACAGAATGTAAAATGGGGGTGGGCGGTGTTGCAGAATAAGAGTAATTTGAAACTACGGAACATTTTGACAGCATTGGGATGCCAGGTTAATTAACTGAAATGAAATGAAATTATGAGCTTTTAAGGAACTCTGATTTTTCACCTCCTGCCGGATTATAACTAGTTAGGACTATCTGTCTGTTGGCCGTTTCGTTTTATCAGTGAATCGGTGAACACGACATTTAAACAGTGGTTCAAAAAAAAAACGGGATTATTTCAATTCTTATTTCAATTCAGCTTTCCATTCCCATTCTGGCATGATTACTCCATCTCTTTCTTCCACGGTCTATGGTCACCTCCTATTAGATTTCTGTAGGACTTGAGGCCTTTACCTCTTCCACACAACGCCTACCAGCTTCTTACTTCATCCCCCACCATCCACTTCCCCATCACCTGGTCTCACCTATCACCTCACAGCTTGTCCTCCTTCTCCTCCTTCCACCTTCTGATTCAAGCTTCTGCCCCCTTCCTTTCCAGCCCTGATGAAGGGTCTTGGCCAAAAATCTGACTCTTTATTTCCCTCCATTGTGTTGGGCTCATGGCCAAGTGGTTAAGGCGTTCATCTAGTGATCGGAAGGTCGTTAGTTCGAGCCTTAGCTGTGGCAGCGTGTTTGCGTCCTTGGGCAAAGCACTTAGCCACACGTTGCTCTAGTGTCTGTGTGAGGATTGGCGCCCCACACAGACTTCCAATCTGCGCCTTGTAAGGCATGAAAATGCCCGACACAGGCCTCTCATGGTCTGAGTCAACATTCCCTCCCTCCCCCTTCCCTCCATAGATGCTGCTTGATTTAGAAACATAGAAAACCTACAGCACAATACAGGCCCTTCGGCCCACAATGCTGTGCCGAACATGTACTTACTTTAGAAATTACCTAGCTATAGCCCTCTATTTTTCTAAGCTCCATGTACCTACCCAAGAGTCGCTTAAAAGACCCTATTGTATCCACCTCCACCATCGTCGCCAGCAGCCCATTCCATGGATTCACTACTCTCTGCGTAAAAAAACTTACCCCAACATCTCCGTAACTACTTCCAAGCACCTTAAAACTGTGTCCTCTTGTGCTAGCCATCTCAGCCCTGGGAAAAAGCCTCTGACTATCTACACGATCAATGCCTCTCATCATCTTATACACCTCTATCAAGTCACCTCTCTTCCTCCATCACTCCATGGAGAAAAGGCTGAGTTCACTCAACCTATTCTCATAAGGCATGCTCCCCAATCCAGGCATCATCCTTGTAAATCTCCTCTGCACCCTTTCTATAGTTTCCACATCCTTCCTGTAGTGAGGTGACCAGAACTGACCAGGGTCCTATACAGCTGTAACATTACTTCTCAGATCTTGAACTCAATCCCATGACTGATGAAGGCTACTACACTGTATGCCTTCTTAGCCACAGAGTCAACCTGCGCAGCAGCTTTGAGTGTCCTATGGATTTGGTCCCCAAGATCCCTCTGATCCTCTACACTGCCAAGAGTCTTACCATTAATAATATATCCTGCCATCATATTTGACCTACCAGAACTAACCACCTCACACTTATCTGGGTTGAACTCCATCTGCCACTTCTCAGCCCAGTTTTCCATCCTATCGATGTCCAGCTGTAACCTCTGACAGCCCTCCACACTATCCACAACACCTCTAACTTTTGTGTCATCAGCAAATTTACTAACCCATCCCCCCACTTCCTCATTTATAAAAATCACGAAGAGTAGGGGTCCCAGAACAGATCCCTGAGGCACACCATTGGTTACCGACCTCCATGCAGAATATGACCCCTCCACAGCTATTCTTTGCCTTCTGTGGGCAAACCAATTCTGGATCCACAAAGCAAGGCCCCCTTGGATCCCATGCCTCCTTACTTTCTCAATAAGCCTTCCATGGGGTACCTTATCAAATGCCTTGCTAATTTGTTAGTTTCCTCCAGCATTTTGTGTGTGTTACCACAGAGGATCTGTTGTGCCTGCTGAATGGTATACAGTATGTTCCTAATCCCTTTAGGCTGAAGAATCTTGCAAGTGCAATGGCTGGAAGAATCCTAACCCTCCTCCAACTCCTCCAAGAGCCAACTTCCAGCAGGCCGCTGTCAGCCTTGCAGAGCAATGCCGAAGCTGTGGCCATATGCTAGGTAGGTACAAATTTCTCTTGTACACTTTCTGGCTGAGAATAAAGAGCAGTCTAACTCTGAAGTCAGACAGTGATCAATGAATTTTAACTTAACAATTCTTTAGCTTAACATCATCATTAGAAAGATCGCCATTACTTCAAGCCAGAAAGCTGGATTTTTCATTAGAAAGTCTATCAGAGTTGGAGCTGGTGCAGTTGTATTTTTTGAAAGTATGAAAGTGGAGACTTGTGCATTGTTACTGCTGGCTACTTACTGGATCTTCTCAATGATCTAAGTTCACTAGATTTTGATTTTTTAGAAAAAGTAAAAAGATTTTCTCGTGTTTGCGTTAAAAAATCTAGATGTATTTTGTGGTGAACTGGGGTGAAATTTTCAGTGTTGTCCTAATTTAGTGAAAATTATTTTTATTCAATGGTTGTTACTGCCTTAAAATTTCTCTGATCTTCCTTTTCAGTAAAGTTGTTCCTCAGTAAACCAAGTAATACTAAAAATGATAATTCAGAACACTCTAACCACCAAAAGCATCCATAATGTTACATTTGGCAAGATATCAAGTAAACTATAAACTAGTTCTGCAAAAAAGGCATACTGCAGAGAATGAAGATGAATGAAGGTGCAAGTGAAGTTTATTGTCATTTAACTATATATATGTATATAACGTATATAACCATATAATGTATATAGAAATGAGACAATGTTTCTCTGAACCAGGGTGTAGAGCACAGTAATACACATAACACACAATAACTTATGAAGATAGGGATAAAATCTACAGATGAATCACACATAAATAACAAACTGAAGTGCATTAATATTATATAGTGTGAGGTACAGAATAGATTAATGAGTGACACTTTGAATACAATATGGTGGGGAGTTCAAGAGCCTAATGGCCTGGGGGAAGAAACTGTTTCTCAACTGACCATTCTTGTTTTTATGCCTTGTAGTCTCCTGCCTGATGGTAGAAAGTCAAAGAGGATGCTGGACGGATGGGTGGGATTCTTAAGCATTCCTGATAAATGTCCCTGATGGATGGTAGGGAGACCCCTATGATTCTCTCATCTGTTCTCACATTCCCTTGTAGGGACTTCAGGTCCGATGCTCAGCTGCTGCCATACCAGATGGAGAGGCAACTTGTCAGGAAGCTTTCAATAGTGCTCCTGCAAAATGCAGTTAAGATGGAAGATGGGAATCTGGCTTGCCTCAGTCTTCTTAGGAACTGGAGGCACTGCTGTGCCTTCTTGTTCTGGGAGGTGATATTAAGGGACCAGGTGAGGTCATCAATGATAATCCAGGCCTTTGGAAACTAGGCCAGTGATGTAACCAGCAGATTAGTTAGCTGCATCACTGAACTGACATTGCTAGTTCCTACAGACATGTCAGTTGGACAATTTAAATTAGTTAAATTGTATGTGGAGTGCAGTTATTATATGGAAATATGACATGAAGTTAGCTTTTTGTTGTTTAAAAACTCATCTGATTCATTAATTATATTCCGAAAAGAAATCTGCTGTCATTATCCATTCTGGCCTCTATATGACTTCAGAGCCAGTAATGTAGTTCAATCTTGTGAGCCCTTTGAACTAATTCAGCAAGCCATCTGTGGAGGGGAGAGGTAGAGAAGGACCATAAATTCTGGGCAAGACAATGGCCTCCTCATTCTGTGAATAAACTGGCATAATTAGAAGTTGTAAGTGTTTAAAAATATTTTTATCTTGTGCATTTAGTCATCAGTGATTAATAATTACTAGAATATCACAGGGAAAAAAAGAATAAGTTAACATAGAAACATAGAAAATAGGTGCAGGAGTAGGCCATTCGGCCCTTCAAGCCTGCACCGCCATTCAGTATGATCATGGCTGATCATCCAACTCAGAACCTTGTACCAGCCTTCCCTCCATACCCTCTGATTAGTAAAAGAAAAACTACAGATGCGGGAAATCTGAAATAACAAAAAAAAAGTGCCCAGCAGGTCAGACTACGTCTGTTGCAAAGAAAATGTTTCATACCAAAAACATTCACGAGGGCTGAGGAAAAGAGAAAACACATTTGGTTCTAGTTCTGGAGAAGGGAAGAACAAAGGGAATATCTCTGATAGGATGAGGTCAGGATTCTTATGGGGGTAAGTCAGCCGGTCACTGGTACAATGGGAGTAGTTAGAGAAAGCACTAAACATAATTTAAGAGACGCCGGCCATTACAGATTAAGAATACAAAGAAAGTGTGAAAATATGTGGAAGAGGAACGCAGCAGGTTATGCAGTATCTGTGGAGGGAAACAGTCACTGTTTCAGACCAGGGCCTTCAGCACGACTGCAAGGCAAGGGGGAAAAAGCCTGAAAAAGAAGTTGGGGGAGAGGAAATGAAACCAAAGTGGATGGCTGGGGGAGGGGGGGATTAAGGGGTAAAGGGCTGAAGAAGAAGGAATCTAATAGGAGAGGACAGTGGATCATGGAAAAAAGGGAAGGAGGAGGAGTGTTGATGTGTAGGCGAGAAGAAGAGAAGGAAGGAGAGGGTAACCAGAATGGCGATTGGAAAAAGGAAGGAGGGTTAGAGCAGAAATTACTGAAAGTTAAAGAAATTGATGCTCATGCCATCTGGTTTGAGGCTACCCAGATGGAATATGAGTTTTTGCACTTCCAGTCCGAGTTTGGCCTCATCATGGCAGTAGAGGAGGCTAGGGACACGTATGTCAAATGGGAATGGGAAATTGAATTGAAATGGGTAACCAACGGAAGGTCCTCACTTTTGTGGTGGTTAGAGTGAAGGCGCTTGACAAAGCAGTACCCCAGTCTGCATTGTATCTCACTGCTGGAGAGGTGGCTGCATTGTATACAGCAGATAAACCCAACAGACTCACAGGTGAAGTATTGACTCACCTGGAAAGACAGTTTAGGGCCCTGAATGATTGTGAGGGAGGAGGTGTAGAGCAGGTATAGCATTTGTCCTGCTTACAGGGGTGAGTACTAAGAGGACAAGTTGACAAGGGAGTCATGTAGAGACCAATCCCTATTGAAAGCGGAAAACTGTGAGATATAGATGTGCTTAGTAGTAAGATCCCTTTAGAGATGGCAGAAGTTATGAGAAATGATGTGCTGGATATGGAAGCTCATGGGGTTGGAGATAATGTCGAGGGAAAACCTATATCTGTTATGACGGCAGAAGGATGGGATGAGGGTAGATGTGCGGGAAAGTGGAGGAGATGCAGGTAGTGGAGGGGAAACCTTTTTCTTTGAAAAAGGAGGATACCTCATACGTGTTAGAATGGAAAGCCCTATCTGGAGAACAGAAACAATGGAGTCAGAGGAACTAAGAGGGAGAAATAACATTTTTACTATTGATAGGATAGGAAGAGGTATTGTCTAGATAACTATGAGAGTGAGTAATTTGTAAAAGATGTCAGTGGATAGTTTATCTCTGGAGATGGAGACAGAGGTTGATAAAGGAGAGAAGAATGAAAAGTTGTGAATTGCAAGATCATAAGCCACATATAGCAGCTCAGTCTATGCTCTTGGAGGGCTAAGTACTGAATCAATACCACAGAGGGATGGCCTGCAGCAGAAATGGCCAGTTCTAATGCAGATGGAATGACAATTTTCTAATGTTGTAGAATTTGTTATGGAGTCCAGATAGCTGCAACATGTCCAAAAAGAAGTATCTGTTGTATCTCAAGCTTGCGTTGGACATCATGATCATGGCAGTGCAAAGACCTACAAACTGACAGGCAAGAGTTGCAGTTAGATGGAGAATTAAAGTGGCAAATAACAGGGAGGTTTGAGTTGCTTCATGGATCAAACCTAGGTGCTCTGGAAAATGGACACCCAATTTGCACTTAGTTTTTCTATTGTAGAGGAAACCACATTATGAACACCAAATCTATTAATAGCACCAATGAAATCCCCAAGTTAAATGCACATTTTGTGCAGTTAGAGCAAAATACAACAGTTGCTGAAAATCTGAAACAAGAAAACTCAAGTGCTCAGCAGAACATGCAGCCTTAGAGGAGAGAGAAACAGAAAATGCCATGCCCTCATCAGAACTGGTAAAGTGAGAAAACAAGCGGATTTGAGTTATGGCGAGCCGAAGATGGAAACAACTCGGGGGATAGGGTGCAGACCAAAATTGTCAAGGGGCTAATTACTCTAAACCAGTGTTCCCCAACTTTTTTTTAGCCCAAAGCCCCCCTAAAGTGCTTTCATACTTGCTAACGCCCCAAAAGCACCTTCATACTTGCCAGCACCCCTCTTAGGCACAATGTACTTTCCGGCTCCCCCATAGTGTAAAAACATGTCTACCATATGCTAACAGGAGAAAAATGATTCTGCTTTAAATTTTTATTTGTCTTTAAACTTAGCTTTCATAGTACCTGTGCACTCTACAGCAGCTTGGATATCAATGTGATCTTTGAGCTTGATGGTTTTTAGAAAGAGTTGAAATATCTGGTTCAATTTGTGACAGCAAAATCTTTAAGTCCCCACGTGTAGCAATGTCCAAGTGGTTTTTTGCGAGTATATGGTTCACTGCACGATTGCCTCTTTCTACAAGGTAGGAGGATGGAAATGCAATGAAGAGCAGTTTGGCTGTTCTCCAAAGACCAGGAAACTTTGACAGTATAGCCACATACCACAAAAGCCAACATGCTGCTTCATCATTCTGAATTTTGAAAATTTCTTCTTGTAAGATATCTTCCTGTTCTTCCACCTTGCAAAGAAATGGGTTAATTACCCAGACCGGAATTTCCAGTTTGTTCAAATCCTTGAATCAATTCTGAAAATCCTTCTTCAGTGGCTGCAGGTGTAAACAGTACTCTTGCAAATCACTGTCTGTGAAAGAGGGTGCCAAACTTTACATGCTGGGAAACTGTGAGAACGTTCTTCTCCCAAGGTGTAGCTTATATATTTCCAATTTTCCGATAAACATGGACACTGCACTTTTTTGCCTGGATTAAATTGAAATTCTCACCCTGCAATTTCATATTTAGAATGTTCATTTTGCCATACAGATCAGCTAGGTATGCCACATCTCCATGTAGAAGTTCAATCTTGTTTCTCAAGCTCTTGTCGACTTCAAGTAAAAATTCAGCCACTGTGTCAAAAAGATCAAAGAAATGTTTTAACCAGCAGCCTTTTGACAGCCAACACACTTCAGTGTGAAGAAGCAAGTGTTCAGACTCTTTATCATTATCTTGGCATAACTGGCAAAATATTCTGCTATTTAATGGATGAGCTTTAATTTTGTTGATAGCAGATATTACAAGTGTCATGCTTAAAAAAAGTCACTGGCTGAGGTTTTTGGTTGCGAGAAGTTGTTGATGAATTACACAATGGATTGCAAACAGATTTTTTTCATAAGTGCCACTAAACTAGCATGGTGCTCCATTGAACAAGAAATCATGGTCCTAATCAGAATAGTTTTATCCTCAATATACATTTTGAGTTTGCCATAGATTGATTCTCCATTGATATTTGTTTTTAACTTTTTACTAAAGAAAATTATTTTCTTACACAGTTGACTCATCTAGTTGTATCCCAAATTTTGTGTTTTGTAACTCTGTGCATAAGTGATCCTCAATGCCTTCACTCATTTCATCAATATGACGAGCTACAGAGTTATTACTTAGAGGAATTGTTTTTAAAATACTGGTATCCATTTTGAGAACAGTGGTGAGCACTTCTGATATAGCAGGCATTACTAATCTTTCACACTTTGCTATCATTTTAGTAATGATATAAAAAGCAATGAGACCACTATCAAGGTCATTTTTGGCTTCCTTTGCAAATTACTCAAGTGTGTAATGCTTTTCAAATGCTTCTTTCATCTTCCGAATCTGAGTAATACCATAAGTAGCCTTTTCAGGGTGTCTTTTATGGAAATATTCCTGCAGTCTTGATGGTTTTATAACTTCATTAGACAGCACAGTATTACAAATAAAAGGTGTGTTGCTGATCTGACAGGAATGGAATAAAGCCACACTCCAGGAATGTGTCATTGTACTGACACACTTTCTGTAGTTTCTGTTTCTTAGCAGGATTAGAATTCAAGGTTTCTCCACTTTCAGATGAATAGAGATCGTGCTGTACACATTTATCCATCATTAACGCGGCTAAATTAAAATTAAAAGTGAACACAAACTGGGAAAGCCTCTTGGATGGTGACGACGGCAGCGAGTTGAAATGGATGGCACGATGGCAGCAGAACTCAAAGGAACGGCAAGATGAAAATTACGCTGACAAGGATTCAGATTGGAATTTGAATGTTAGTGGGGATAGAGCTAGTGCTCGGCAAGCTACCTTTATACTGTTCCAGTTAGCGTGATTGACCAATCACAAAAGGCCTCATAATCCCCAAAGATGGTTCTTGACTGCACAAATGAAGCTGAGGTAGCTTTGAACACTTCAAGAGGAATCCTTGCAGACAGCAGGTTCACTGATTGGCTCTATTTCACCATTTGGTTCTGGCCAGTGCTGTATCACTGCACAGCCTGTTTTTTTTGTAGATCTGTAGAGAAAGTTGAGAGGGTGTATTTGACTTGTCAACTGCTAAATTGCATGAACTCGTTCCGTGCCGCAAGTCAAGAGGAACTGTTGGGCACCCTGGTTGCTAATTTATGCAGCTTTAATAATGTCTGTTTGGTTGGTAAGGTCGGATGAGATTGCCGAGTTTCAGATGCATTGTGACGGGTGCTCACCGCCTGCAGAGCTGTGGTTCTTCCTGTGTTCCAGTGCCTCACCCTTTTTTATTTGGAAATGTGTGCTCTACTAACGGTTGGTCAGGCCGTGTGTCTCAAGGTAGGGTGCCACTTACCGCACCCACCCCCAAAGAATCTTGAATGCCCCCGGCAACTTCTATTTCACCTAACACCCCCTTAGGACACGTAACTGCCTCCATTGGGAATCACTGTTCTATATGCTGACAGTTGGAGACAAAAAATTTAAAAAATGAACGAATTGGCCAGAAAGCCACATCTGTGGAGTGAGAAGAAATACAAGGGCGTTACCTGCAATTAAATTTAATATGAATCCACAAAGGTTTTAACATACCTAGATGAAAAATGATGTGCTCTTTCTTAAGCATGGCTTTTGTCTGGATACATTACATCCATTGGGATTTGATAATGAATTTAACAAATTCCACCCATTTTTCTCCACAAATGTGACTGTACTACTTTCAGTGCTGACAGGCATTGTCTGTTTTTGTATAAACTTCAACATCTTGATTTTTAAAAAATTATATTTTCTTCTTGTAAATTATATATTCACATTGTGTGTGTCCAATCTTCCAGAATCAGAACGCGGTTTAGTATCACTGGCATATGTCGTGAAATTTGTTTTGTTGGAGCAGTACATGGCAGTACAGAACAATATAAAATTATAAATTACAATTAGGAAGTATACAGTGCCTATAAAAAGCATTCACCCCACCTTGGAAGTTTTCATGTTTTATTGTTTTACAACATTGAATCACAGTGGATTTAATTTGGATTTTTTGACGCTGATCAACAAAAAAAGACTCTTTAGTGTCAAAATGAAAATAAATTTCTACAAATTGGTCTAAATTTACTACAATTATTAAACACAAAATATTTGATTGCATAACTACTCACTTCCTTCAAGTCAGCATTTAGTAGATGCACCTTTGGCAGCAATTACAGCTTTGAGTCTGTGTGGAGACGTCTCTATCAGCTTTGCACATCTGGACAGTGCAATTTTTCCCCATTCTCCTTTACAAAACTGCTCAAGCTGTCAAATTGCATAAGGATCATGAATGAACAGCTCTTTTCAAGTCCAGCCACGAATCAATTGGATTGAAGTCTGGATTCTGGCTTGGCCACTCCAGGGCATTAACTTTATTGTTTTTAAGCCATTCCTGGCTTTATGCTTGGGTCCATTGTCTTGCTGGAAAACAAATCTTCTCCCAAGCCACAGTTCTCTTGCAGACTACATCAGGTTTTCCTCCAGGATTTCCCTGAAATTTGCTGCATTCATTTTACCCTCTACCTTCACAAGCCTTCCAGGGCCTGCTGCAGCAAAGCCATGCTTCACGGTAAGGATGGTGTGTTTTTGATAACATGCGGTGTTTGGCTCATGACAAACACAGCATTTTGTCTAATGGCCAAAAAGCTCATTTTGGCTTCATCAGACCATTGAACCTTCTTCCATCTGACTTCAGAGTCGTGTAACTCTAGCCGAGATTTCATGTGAGTTTTTGTTTCAACAGTGGCTTTCTCTTTGCCACTCTCCCGTAAAGCTGTGACTGGTGAAGCTCCTGGGCAACAGCTGCTGTATGCACAGTCTCTTCCCATCTCAGCCACTGAAGCTTGTAACTCTTCCGAGTTGTCCTAGGTCTCTTGGAGGCCTCGCTCACTGGTCCCCTTGCACGATTTCTCAGTTTTTGAGGATGGCCTGCTCTAAGCAGATTTTCAGCTGTGCCATATTCTTTCCATTTCTTGATGATTGACTTCACTGTACTCCAAAGGACATTCAGGGACTTGACATTTTCTTGTATCCATCTCTTAACTTGTGCTTTTCAGTAACCTTTTCATGGAGTTGCTTGGATTGTTCTTTTGTCTTCATGACAACATACACAAATTGCTGGAGGAACTCAGCAGGCCAGGCAGCTTCTATGGAAAAATGTACAGTTGATGTTTCGGGCCAAAACCCTTCAGCAGGACTGGAGAAAGTGCTGAGGAGTAGATTTAATAAGTGGGGAAGGGGAGAGAGAAACAGCAGGTGATAGGTAAAACCTGGAGGGGGAAGGGTGAAGTACAGAGTTGGGAAGTTGGTGAAAGAGACAGAAGGCCATGGAAGAAAAAAAAGGGGGAGAATCACAAGAGGGAGGCAACGGGCAGGCAAGAAGATAAGGTGAGGGAGAGAAAAGAGAGTGGGAAATGGTGAAGGAGGGAGAGGTGGGGGGCATTACTGGAAGTTTGAGAAATCAATGTTCATGCCATCAGGTTGGAGGCTACCCAAACAGAATATAAGGTGTTGTTCCTCCAACCTAAGTGTGGCCTTATCACGACAGTAGAGGAGGAGGCCTTGGATGGACATATCGGAATGGGAATAGGAAGTGGAATTAAAATAAGCGGCCGCTGGGAAGATCCTGCTTGTTCTGGCGGATGGAGCATTGATTCTAGGCGAAGCAGTCTCCCAATCTATGTTAGGTCTCACTGATATACAGGAGGCCACACCTGGAGCACCGAACACAGTAAACAACCCCAGCAGACTCACAGGTGAAGTGTCACCTCACCTGAAAGGACTGGTTGGGGCCCTGAATGGTAGTGAGGGAGGAGGTGGAGGTGTAGGGGCAGGTGTAGCATTTGTTCCGCTTGCGAGGATAAGTGCCCAGAGGGAGATCAGTGAGGGGGGGGGGATGAATGGACAAGGGAGTCGCGTAGGGAGCGTTCCATGCGGAAAGCAGAAAGTGGGGAGGAGGGAAAAATGTGCTTGGTGGTGGGATCCTGTTGGAGGTGGCAGAAGTTTTGGAGAATTATGTGCTGGACTCAAGAGGCTGGTGGGGTGGTAGGTGAGGACCAGGAACCCTATCCCTGGTAGGGTGGTGGGAGGATGGTGTAAGAGCAGACTTGCGTGAAATGGAAGAGATGTGATTGAGGGCAGCATTGATAATGGAGGAATGGAAGTCCCTTTGTTTGAAAAAGGAGTACATCTTCATTCTAGAATGAAAAGCCTCATCCTGAGAACAGATGCAGCAGAGACGGAGGAATTGAGAGAAGGGGATGGCATTTTTACAAGTAGCAGGGTGGGATGAGGTATAGTCCAGGTAGCTGTGAGAGTCTGCGGGTTTATAATAGACATCGGTGGATAAGCTGTCTCTGAAGATAGAGACATTGAGATCGAGAAAGGGAAGGGAGGTGTCAGAAATAGACCAGGTGAATTTGAGGGCAGGGTGGAAGTTGGAGGCCAAGTGGATGAAGTCAACGAGTTCAGCATGGCTGCAGGAAGCAGCACCAATGCAGTTGTTGAGATAGCATAGGAAAAGTGTGGGATGGTCGCCAGTGTAGGCTTGGAACATAGACTGCTCCATGTAGTTGACAAACAGGCAGGCATAGCTGGGACCCATGCGAGTGCCCATGGCTACCACTTTTGTTTGAAAGAAGTGGGAGGAGCCAAAGGAGAAATTATTTAGAGTGAGGACAAGTTCTGTTAGGCAGAGGAGAGTGATGGTGGAGGGGAACTGGTTAGGTGTGGTATCCAGAAATAAAAACTGTTTCGAGGCCTTCCTGGTGGGTGATACAGGTATATAGAGGCTGGACATCCATAGTAAAAATAAGATGCTGGGGACCAGGGAACTTGAAATCCTTGAAAAGATCAAGAGCGTGTGAGGTGTCACAGATATAGGTAGGAAGGGACTGAGTTAGGGTTGATAAAACAGAGTCAAGGTATGCCAATATGAGTTCAGTGGGGCAGGAACAAGCTGAAACAATGCGTCTACTTGGACAAGTGGGTTTGTGGATTTTGGGTAGGAGGTAGAAATGGGAGGTGCGGAGTGAGGGAACTAGGAAGTTGGTGGCAGTGGATGGGAGATCCCCAAAGTCAATAAGGTTGGTGATGGTGTTGGAGACAATGGCCTGGTGTTCCTTAGTGGGGTCCCGTTCGAGGGATAAGGAAGAGGAGTATCTGACAGTTGTCGCTGGGCCTTAGCAAGGTAGAGGTCAGTATGCCAGATTACTGCAGCACCTCACTTATCTGCGGGTTTGATGGTGAGGTTAGGATTAGTGTGGAGGGAATAGAGAGCCGAGCATTCGGAAGGAGTGAGGTTGGAATAGGAGAGAGGAGTGTTGAAGTCTAGATGGTTAATGTCCCATCAGCAGTTGGCAATAAAAAGGTCCAGAGCAGGCAGAAGACCAGGCTGGAGTGTCCAGGAAGAGGAGGAGGGTTGAAGACAGGAGAAGGGGTCCTTGCCAAAGAAATTACGGAGGTGGTGAAAGAAGAGCTCAGTGTCATGGTGGGCATGGAACTCACTGAGGTATGGGCTCAGGAGGACAAAGGTGAGGCCCTTCCTGAGGACAGAACTTTCTGCCTCAGAGAGGGGAAGGTCGGAGGGAATAGTGAAAACCTGGCATGGAATAGAGAGCTGGGATCAGAGGGGGTAAGGGGTTGGTGTGTCTGAGGGGAAGGGAGATTTGGGGTGTTCATTGATGGTGGGGTGAGAGGAAGATGGAGAGTGTGAGGGCCCGAGCTGGCAGTGGGACCTGAGGAAGATGAGATTGTCGAGTGGGGTCCGCCGCCACAACTTTTTCTGACCTAGACGCCATTTTCACCAGCTCTGTGATCTGATCAACAGTCAGGTTGGGCAGACTGGGCACTGATGGGGTGAGAGATTGCGAGTCCGCTGTGGAATGGCAGTCGGGGGAAAGGAAGACGAGAGTTCCAGCAGCAGCGCCTGAAGACCCAGCCTGGAGGTCAAGGCTGGAGTCGGAGGTGCAATTTGTGCAATTGGCAGTTTGGAGGTGTCTGAGGTTGTTGGAACCTGCATTGATGGCAGTGGAGTCTGGATTGTGAATCTGCTCTGGATTGTTAGGGTTGTTGAGGTAGCAGCAGGGATGACGGTCCGGAAGACATCCAGGCCTGCCGGCTTTGGAGACAGCAGGCTCTGTGGTCTGTAGATGGCTGATCTTCCAATCTTTGTAGGGCATGAGAAAGTCAAAGAACCAGCAATTGAAAGAGTGGATCCAGCAGAGGATCAGAAGCGTATAGGTCCATTACAGGCAGCAGAGAGAGAATCCTGGCGTTATGGAAGCGACTGGGATAGGGACACCAAGTACCTCCTCATGGCAGAAAGCATGGCGCATTGAACATGGTGGGAGAAGCAGTCAGTTGAATGTGAGTTAGTTTTTGCCAGGATACTGGTGTATTTTTACTACAGTCAATTGAAACACCTTGACTGCACACAGTGATCTGCATTTAACTACTAAATGTAAACTTCTCACCGGGGTTCATTAACTAACTCTGCCAACAGCCACGTGACTCTGCGGTGAGGTGGCCAGCTTTATAACAATGTATTGGTATGATTTCGGGTTCAAGCAAACAGGAGGGTTGGGAAGTTCCGATTAGAGGAACCTCGATTTGTGTGAATGCTGTGTAAATACTGCCTATGTAGAATTACTAGTTGCCAAGAAATGATAAATTGTACACCAGCATAAAATTATAAAGAGAGTATATTTAACAATTTCCACTGTATCAAACAGTTATTAAGGGAAAGAAAGAAGGAAAAAATAAAGGGCCTATTACAGTTAGACCAGTTTAAATATGTACTTGATCATTGGAGCTCATATCGTTTAAAAGCTGAGTGTAACCATTACTCATGGTGCTGAATTCTCATCACCAATCACTGGTAGAACTTCCCTTCTTGGACTCCTTTGTCTCGCAAAGTGCTCCTTGCAATAGAGTCTTCCTGATGGTTCAAATCCTAATGCCATCCTCCTGATTTTCTCTTCTCCGCATCTCCCGCCAAAAAGACCACGAACCTGACCACTGTCCATCACAAATCTCTCTCTGCCCAGCTCTCTCTAGAACCTTTCCCCAATCCCACCATCCTGATTGACTGACACAATGTTCCTAAGTTGAACATATATATAGATATAGATATATAAAATTAAATTAAACAATAGTGCACAAAGAGAGGGAGAAGGTAATGTTTGTAGGTTCATTGATAATTCAGAAATCTGATGGTGGAGGGGAAGAAGTGTTTCTGAATGTTGAGTGTGTGTCTTCAGGCTCCTATACCTTCTTGCTTGTAACAATGAGAAGAGGGCATGTGCTGGGTAAGGGGGCCCTTAATGATGGGGGTTGACTTTTTGAAAGTGGCCTGGATATTGATGGTTCATCTATTATTCTGCATTTTTTGCTACATTGTGGGTGCCTACACAGAAGTTGTAAAATGTAAGAAAAATGGTAGTGAAAAACTATATCCCAAAAGCAAAATATTGCAGATACTCAGCCAATCAGGGAATGTCTGACTGGAGAGAGAAACAGTTAACATTCCAGGCACGTGACCTGAAAATTATGATTAATCAAGGCTTCAAACTGAATCACACACTGGTTATCTCTGTTTTTCTATCATTTTCTGTACCTACATCATATGTGAAGTCCTGTATATTTGTCAATGGATGTTTCTTGACTGAACACGTTGAATTATACAGCACAACAAATAATTTGAAATTAGTTTCTGCTGGCTGTACTTATTAATTCAAACACGGCATGAGCCACATCATAACATCATGCCAGTTTCTCTCTCTGAATCAACATCTGAAGAACACTTTGTTTTCTCCTTCCAATAATTACCATAAGGTTTTAATGTCAAATTATACTTGTATGTGTTCCAGTAAGCAATTGCCCAAGGTCTTCAGTAAAATTAGAAGCAGTACTAGTGTTTGGTGGGGAAGGACAAAGAATAAATCCATAGATACTGTTTATTACATTGGAGTTATAAATAATTTTAATGCCTATCTAATCCTCTGACTTGGCCTTTGCTGGTTTCAGAGATTTTCACTTCTTTTTTCACCTCATCATTTATTTTGATCAATGCCATATTCTTTAGTTTCCCCTTGTACAGCATTGACATCAAATGATTTTGTTCAGCCATGTTACTTGGAAAAGGGTAACTTTTTTTTTACTTTTCATCTGATATGTGGAAATTGTACCTAACTTTAAGGCAGAAATGTGTTCCCTGATCCGAGTCCACCTGAACTGGGGTTCTCCACCTTGGGAGGATTTCCTGAACTAGAGTCCATGCAGCTGTGCTGGTGGTGCAGTACCTTGTTAGGAAAGCCTCTACCCACCGAGTGAAGTGATCCATAATTGCTAGACAGTAGCTTTTCCCCCTGCTTTTTGGCAGGGGTGCCATGACCTCCATCCGGATATTTTCCCAGGGTCCCCTCGGCCAAGGCTAGTTTGCCAGCTGTAGCCTTATGTCCTTACTGGGGTTATGCTGGCCTCAAATGGTACAACAATGGCAGAATTTCTCAACATCCCTGCCCATCTCCGGCCACTGCTAATCCTCCCGGAGGGTTGTGATCGTGCTCTGCCTTCCCTGATGTATCAACCCATGATACAGCTTCTGTAGTATCTGCCTAATACATGGTGGTGCCACCACCACTCTTCCCCTTGTGTCCAACTCCCATCTGGTCCCCCCTTTGCTCCTGTTCTCCTCCAGTTGTCCTTCTCTTCGGGCCTCCACCACTTCGTATAATTTTACTAAACTGGCTTCCATCGTTTCTCCTGCGTACTTGCAATTTCAACTGCCTCTTGTTCCTCTGCTGCCCTCTTCGCACTGATGTCTGCTCGCTCATTTCCTTTCTGCTCCTTACTCGCCCCTTTCTGGTGAGCTTTAACTTTAATTACTGCCATCTCTTCTGGCAGACTCGCTGCTTTCAGCAGTTGTTATATTAGGTGCCCGTGCTGAATACCTGCCACTCTGCTGTTGGTGACTGCTCCCAGCCTCCCCATATTCAGGGGCTGTACGACGGTATGGGGCGTGTGCAATATCAGTTGCCCCATCATTACAACTGGTTCATTTACACGCACTGCCCACATGGCATAGTCTAAAGCTGCTATGTAGCGGGGAAGCCTTACTGCAACAGCGTCTATTTCCTTGAATAATATGCCTCGGGCCTTCTTGTGTCCCTATGGTCCTACACCACTAGAACCCTCCCTCATTGCTGCAGTATAGGTGAAAGGAAAAGCCTTTTTCTCATCTGGCCCCCATCTTGCTTCCTCCAGAGGGGGCTTCCCTCCTTTAATCAAGGCCTGGAATAGGGCCACTAGCGCTGAGAACCCTGGTATGAAATTACTGCAGCAATTAAACAGACACGTTATATTCCTCAATCCCCTTGCGTTTACTGGGCAGGGCATGAAGCTGATTGCCGAAAGTTTGTCATCTGACGTGTCCTTCCTCTCCTGGGAAATGGTGCTGTATGGTTTGTTTTACTATCTGAGCCTTGTATCGACTGATTTTAAACCCCTCGTCTTGCAGTATCTCTAAACCACTGGCTATAACCCCAAACAACCTGCTTCATCGTCCGAAGCAATTTGTACATGATCTGCATATTGTAAGCTGGTTGACCAGTAGGGTGTTAGATTGAGCTTTTCCGAGGTCTGTGCCGTGACCTTGGAATCCCTGGGGGAGTCTGGTCTATGTCTATTGCTACTCACCCAGGGAGAAGGCAAATCGGTCTTGGGACTCAGGTGCTAAGGGGAGCCCCAAAATCTGGTAGCGATATCCAGGATCTGGAGACAGGCCATTCAGAATTGTTTCAGGGCTTGGCACATTGGGATGTAATCTCAGCGTGGTCTTATTAAGGGCGGTGTGATCCATTGGGCTTCTTTTCTGGCCGTATAGGTGAGTTAGTAGTTGCCACAGTCTCACTGAGTATCCCCTGGTGTTTTAGTTCCTTCACTATATCTCGGATATCTCAGATCGAGTGCTCAGTATTCTCAAGCGAGAGGGTGAGCAGCCAGATGTCGTGGTCCATGTAGGGACCAATGACGTGGATAGGAAGAAGGAGGAGGTCCTGCAAAGAGAATTTAGGGAGTTAGGTGCAAAGTTGAAGGACAGGACCTCCAGGGTTGCAATCTCAGGATTGCTACCCGTGCCATGTGCTAGTGAGGCTAGAAATAGGAAGATAATGCAGCTAAGTATGTGGCTAGGGAGTTAGTGCAGGAGGGAGGGCTTCATGTTTCTGGACAATTGGGCCTTGTTCCAGGGAAGATGGGACCTGTTCCGATGGGACGGGTTGCACCTGAACTGGAGGGGGACGAACATCCTTGTGGGAAGGTTTGCTAGTGCTTCTCCAGGGGGTTTAAAATAGATTTGCAGGGGGAGAGGAACCAGAGTGTTAGAGCAAATAGTGAGGTGGAGGAGGATAAAGGTCATGCGAGAACTGCAAGTGTAGTGCATGGAGTAAAGCCAGATTTAACATATAAAGAGGCTTTGAGGAAAGAGAAGCAGAATAAAGGGTGTAAAGGTAGTAAGGTAGAAGGGCTAAAGTGCATGTACTTCAATGCAAGAAGCATCAGGAACAAAGGTGATGAACTGAGAGCTTGGATACATACATGGAATTATGATGTAGTGGCCATTACAGAGACTTGGCTGGCACCAGGGCAGGAATGGATTCTCAATATTCCTCGGTTTCAGTGCTTTACAAGGGATAGAGAGGGGGGAAAAGGGGAGGAGGGGTGGCATTACTGGTCAGGGATACTATTACAGCTACAGAAAGGGTGGGTAATGTAGCAGGATCCTATTTTGAGTCAATATGGGTGGAAGTCAGGAACAGGAAGGGAGCAGTTAATCTATTGGGAGTATTCTATAGGCCCCCTGGTAGCAGCAGAGATTCCAAGGAGCAGATTGGGAGGCAGATTTTGGAAAGGTGCAAAAATAAGAGGGTTGTTATCATGGGTGACTTCAACTTCCCTAATATTGCTTGGCACCTGATTAGTTCCAAGGGTTTACACAGGGCAGAGTTTGTTAAGTGTATCCAGGACGGATTCCTGTCACAGTATGTTGACAGGCCGACTAGGGGGAATGCCATACTAGATCTAGTATTAGGTAACGAATCGAGTCAAGTCACAGATCTCTCAGTGGGTGAGTATCTGGGCGACAGTGACCACCACTCCTTGGCCTTTAACATTATCATGGAAAAGGATAGAATCAGAGAGGACAGGAAAATTTTTAATTGGGGAAGGGCAAATTGTAAGGCTATCAGGCTAGAACTTGCGGGTGTGAATTGGGATGATGTTTTTGCAGGGAAATGTACTATAGACATGTGGTTGATGTTTAGGGATCTCTTGCAGGATGTTAGAGATAAATTTGTCCCGGTGAGGAAGATAAAGAATGGTAGGGTGAAGGAACCATGGGTGACAAGTGAGGTGGAAAATCTAGTCAGGTGGAAGAAGGCAGCATACATGAGGTTTAGGAAGCAAGGATCAGATGGGTCTATTGAGGAATATAGGGTAGCAAGAAAGGAGCTTAAGAAGGGGCTGAGGAGAGCAAGAAGGGGGCATGAGAAGGCCTTGGCGAGTAGGGTAAAGGAAAACCCCAAGGCATTCTTCAATTATGTGAAGAACAAAAGGATGACAGGAGTGAAGGTAGGACCGATTAGAGATAAAGGTGGGAAGATGTGCCTGTAGGCTGTGGAAGTGAGTGAAGTCCTCAATGAATACTTCTCTCTGGTATTCACCAATGAGAGGGATCTTGATGATGGTGAGGACACTATGAGTGAGGTAGATGTTCTGGAGCATGTTGATATTAAGGGAGGGGAGGTGTTGGAGTTGTTAAAATACATTAGGACAGATAAGTCCCCGGGGCCTGACAGAATATTCCCCAGGCTGCTCCACGAGGCGAGAGAAGAGATTGCTGAGCCTCTGGCTAGGATCTTTATGTCCTCGTTGTCCACGGGAATGGTACCAGAGGATTGGAGGAAGGCGAATGTTGTCCCCTTGTTCAAAAATGTTGTAGGGATAGTCCGAGTAATTATAGTCCAGTAAGCCGTACGTCTGTGGTGGGAAAGCTGTTGGAAAAGATTCTGAGAGATAGGATCTCTGGGCATTTAGAGAATCATGGTCTGATCAGGGACAGTCAGCATGGCTTTGTGAAGGGCAAATCAGACAAGCCTGATAGAGTTCTTTGAGGAGGTGACCAGGCATATAGATGAGGGTAGTGCTGTGGATGTGATCTACATGGCTTTTAGTAAGGCATTTGATAAGTTTCCATGCGGTGGGCTTATTCAGAAAGTCAGAAGGCATGGGATCCAGGGAAGTTTGGCCAGGTGGATTCAGAATTGGCTTGCCTGCAGAAGGCAGAGGGTGGTGGTGGAGGGAGTACATTCGGATTGGAAGGTTGTGACTAGCGGTGTCCCACAAGGATCGGTTCTGGGACCTCTACTTTAAGTGATTTTTATTAATGACCTGGATGTGGGGGTAGAAGGGTGGGTTGGCAAGTTTGCAGACGACACAAAGGTTGATGGTGTTGTGGATAGTGTAGAGAATTGTCAAAGATTGCAGAGAGACATTAATAGGATGCAGAAGTGGGCTGAGAAGTGGCAGATGGAGTTCAACCCAGAAAAGTGTGATGTGGTACACTTTGGAAGGACAAACTCCAAGGCAGAGTACAAAGTAAATGACAGGATACTTGGTAGTGTGGCGGAGCAGAGGGATTTGGGGGTACATGTCCACAGATCCCTGAAAGTTGCCTCACAGGTAGATAGGGTAGTTAAGAAAGCTTCTGGAGTGTTAGCTTTCATAAGTCGAGGGATAGAGTTTGGGAGTCGCGGGGTAATGATGCAGCTTTATAAAACTCTGGTTAGGCCTCACTGTGTCTAGTTCTGGTTGCCTCACTATAGAAAGGATGTGGAAGCATTGGAAGGGGTACAGAGGAGATTTACCAGGATAGTGCCTGGTTTAGAGAGTATGCATTATGATCAGAGATTAAGGGAGCTAGGGCTTTACTCTCTGGAGAGAAGGAGGATGAGAGGAGACATGATAGAGGTATGTAAGATATTAAGAGGAATAGATCGAGTGGACAGCCAGCACCTCTTCTCCAGGTACCACTGCTCAATACAAGAGGACATGGCTTTAAGGTAAGGGGTGGGAAGTTCAAGGGGGATATTAGAGGAAAGTTTTTTACTCGGAGAGTGGTTGGTGCGTGGAATGCACTGCCTGAGTCAGTGGTGGAGGCAGATACACTAGTGAAGTTTAAGAGACTACTAGACAGGTACATGGAGGAATTTAAGGTGGGGGGTTATATGGGAGGCAGGATTTAAAGGTCGGCACAACATTGTGGGCTGAAAGGCCTGTACTGTGCTGTACTATTCTATGTTCTATCTTCTACTATACCCTGAACAGCTGTCAGTGCATCAGATTTTATAGGGTATTGCTTATGGGGTTTATGCAGGACCCTCTCTATTTTAACTGTGTTTATCTTTACTCAACCACAGTCTTGCTTGTGTCTACCCTGCACTGCTGGGGACTGCTGACAGAGTAACCCATAGACTCTGTCCTGGCTCCAGTCTCCGATGATCAGGGCAGCTGCGACTATGCTAGCCAGTTGTGTGTTCTATTGGTTGTACATGTTCACTGACCCTGACTTACCCATATTATTTCTCCCTTTCTTGAATCTGTAATGGCCCCTGCTTCCCTTAGGATGTCTATTCCAAGAATAGTGCCTTCATTATTTGGACATGTCCAGAAATACACTGGAAGCTGCACTCCCCCGGTTTCGAGTATTTGTGACCCGCTTCTTTCTTCCTTCACTGTTTTTCTTCCTACACCCGCAATGTGAATCGCCTGCCTGATTGTTGGCAAGGGTAGGCCAGTTATCAATACCACTGCCCCTGTGTCCACCAACGTGTCACGTTGCCAGCCCCCTAACAATGCTGTCATGTACATCCACGGGTCACCAGCACTGGGAGTGGGGTCTGCCGCCACATCTTCCTCTGACCTAGATGCCGTCTTCACCAGCTCTATGATCTGATCGACAGTCAGATTGGTCAGACTGGGCACTTGGGGTGAGAGGTTGTGAGTCTGCTGTGACTTTCGGCTGTTTATCGTTCCTCTTTTTTGGACACTGCCTCCAACCGTGTCCTGATGGGCCACAGCTGTAGCTTGTCAACTCCTTTATCCTCCCACGTCTATTCCAGCAGTTTTGCTTCATGCCCTGGCCACGGACAAACAAAACAAACCCTCTTGAACATCACAGCAGCTTCATCCACTAAAGCCACTTTACGATTTCTCTTGCACGTTCTTTGGTCTATCTCACTGGCCCACGAAACTATCGCAGAGCAGGCTAACCCCAATGCTGTCCCTAGATCTAAAACTTTTTGGTGGGCTGAGCTCAGGCCTTCCTTCACCATTTTTAGGAAGACTGGGTCATCCCTCCCTGGATTATCCAACCCTGAATTCTCTTCCTACACTCGATATTTATGTTCGGCATAACCCATAGTTGTCTAGTCAGCTTTTTGAATCACTGCCAATATCATTTCGCAGTTACTCTCACCTCCCCCCATTGCTGTCTCACTTCTGCAATAATAGACGGATATCTTCCTTCATTGCTGGAGTTCTTGGAGGTTCCCCATGTACTATCCCACATCTTCTGGGGCATACTGTCCTACATATTCCTCCGGCACTTCGCTTTTACCAACACCTGTAAATCTTTAGGGTGCACCTGCTGAAATTCAAACCATTTCCTTGAGCTTGCACCAGAATTCCAAATTCCCACATGCTCGGGGACAATCGTGACAAAATTCTCTGTTTCCCGCTGGAGGTGAAGGGCTTATGAATAGCTGCAGTCGGAGTCATGGGCTGGCTTGGATCATCAGGGTTCTTGGCCTGATGTTGCCTGACCTCAATAGGTGCTATCCTGACAGGTAGAGTATATCTGCATAAAACCTCTCCCTGAAATATCTCCACACTAATTCCCACACTACGCAAAATATAAACGACGGGTACCAGTTAAACAGCACATACTTTAAAACTACAGAGCACATATTCCGAAATCTGTCACTTTTGAGCACACTTGTAAAAAGCATATGCTAAAATGCAGCTCCCTGAACGAGTATACATGCCCCACTCCGGCATTCTAAACTATCGGTAACCACCCTTCACAACTGGTGGTTCTGTCTCACCAACTTAACATGCAAAGATTTATCTGTTCCACAAACACACATGTACATGTATACACTACCTTTATATCTACCAGTTCAGCTTCTGTGTTCGTAATACCTCGTGTTCCCATGTTCCACTGACCTGAACAGATCCAAGTGTGAGTGCTAATTTTTAAAAATACTTGCCCACTTAGACTGCTAACATTGGTGGCCACACAATGGATCGCATGAAGGTATCCCACTCCTGACACCAAATGTTGTTACGTGAATGAAGTCACTGGAGAAAAGTACTGGTAGTTATGAAGCAGCCTCTTTAATTAACAAATCAAGGTACAGCAGACATCATATGGAGACGCTCTCAGTTGAAAGGTCCACTGGCCCAACATGGGGCTCAATATTTTATGTGCTAAACATCAAAGGATAATTCCATATTTACGACGTATGGACAATGCTTTCTTTGAAACAACACACAAGCTTCACACCTTCCAATTTTGCACCCACACCACAGACATCCAAAAGAACTTCAATCAGCCTTGTCTGTTCTGGGTTTTGATGCTTTTAGGTTCAGAGCTGCACTCCAGATTAAATCCACTATACGTATTCAGTCATTTGCTAAATGTAAATGTACTAATGTAGCGGTATGCTACACACAGCGCTAGAATAACCACATGGAGTCGGTGAGTTAGAGTTGCGATGAAAGAGATTTATTCAAACTTCGCGGCCTGCTTTTAAGCCTTCCCGTTCCCGCCCTCCCTGGGGCGGGACTGCTGTGGGGAATGCATATTCCCAGACCCTTTCCGTGCGCGGGATTTTCCCCCTGCTGGTGAAGATGGCCTGGCGCCCTTTTTGGGGCCGGCCCTCTGCCTGCGCGCGCTGTTGTGAGCCGGTTCGTGGGTGCCAGAAAGTGGGTCGCCACATAACCCCCCCCCCCCCGCAGAACCGGCGATACCTCCCCCAATGTCCACAGTCTGGATCGGCCTCTGTTTGGGAGGTCTGCCCCTGCGCTGCGGTGCCTGAGCCTGGACCGGCTGCGCCAAGTCCACATGGGCCGGTTTGAGTCGGTCCACCGTGAAAACCCCCTCTCTCCCCCCAATGTCCAGCACGAACGTGGACCTGTTGTCCTGATCACCTTAAACGGCCCCTCGTAGGGTCGCTGTAGCGGTGCCCGGTGTCCGCCCTGTCGTACAAAAAGAAACTTACAGTTCTGCAGGTCTTTGGGTACGCAGGTCGGGCTCTGTCCGTGCTGTGAAGTGGGTCTGGGGGCCAGGTTACCGAGCCTCTCACGTGGTCTGTCCAGGACTGCTGTGGGTTCTTCCTCTTGCCCCCTTGGGGCTGGTATGAACTCTCCTGGGACTACCAGGGGTGCGCCGTACACCAACTCGGCCGACGAGGTGTGCAGATCCTCCTTGGGTGCCGTGCGAATTCCGAGCAGGACCCAGGGAAGTTCATCCACCCAGTTAGGCCCTTCCAGGCGGGCCATGAGAGCCGATTTCAGGTGACGGTGGAAGCGCTCCACTAGTCTGTTCGACTGTGGGTGGTAGGCAGTTGTGTGGTGTAGCTGCGATCCTAAAAGGCTGGCCATAGCCGACCACAGGCTGGAGGTGAACTGGGCGCCCCTGTCGGAGGTAATGTGGGCCGGTACCCCGAAGCGGGCTACCCAGCTTGTGATCAGTGCTCGGGCGCAGGATTCGGAGGTGGTGTCGGTGAGCGGGACTGCCTCTGGCCATCTGGTGAACCGGTCTATCATAGTTAGGAGGTACCGCGCTCCTCGTGACACTGGCAGGGGCCCCACGGTATCCACATGGATGTGGTCGAACCTCCGGCGGGTGGGTTCGAACCGCTGCGGTGGAGCCTTGGTGTGCCGCTGCACCTTGGCTGTTTGGCACTGCATACACGTTTTGGCCCATTCACTGACCTGTTTACGCAGTCCATGCCACACGAACCTGTTGGCGACCAGCCGGACAGTTGTCCTGATGGAGGGGTGCGCTAAGTTGTGAATGGACTCGAAAACCTGCCGGCGCCAGGCTGCTGGGACGACGGGGCGGGTTTGGCCGGTAGCTACGTCACATAGTAGGGTCCTCTCACCTGGGCCTACGGGGAGGTCTTGGAGCTGCAAACCGGAGACTGCAGTCCTGTAACTGGGGATCTCAGCATCTGCCTGCTGTGCCTCTGCCAGCGCTGCATAGTCCACCCCCTGGGACAGGGCTTGTATGGTAGGTCTGGAAAGTGCGTCCGCCATGACGTTGTTCTTTCCAGAGACATGCCGGATGTTCGTCGTGTACTCGGAGATGTAGGACAGATGTCGCTGCTGGCGGGACGACCGGGGTCGGACACCTTCATGAACGCAAAGGTAAGCGGTTTGTGGTCTGTGAACGCGGTGAAGGGCCTACCTTCTAAGAAGTACCTGAAATGCCGGATTGCCAGGTATAGTGCCAATAGCTCCCGGTCGAAAGCACTGTATTTGAGTTCGGGTGGTCGTAGGTGTTTGCTGAAGAACGCCAGGGGTTGCCAGCGACCCTCGATGAGTTGTTCCAGCACTCCGCCGACTGCTGTGTTGGATGCGTCCACCGTGAGGGCAGTAGGAACGTCCGTTCTGGGGTGCACTAGCATCGCAGCGTTTGCCAAGGCTTCTTTGGTTTTAACGAAAGCGGTTGCGGCCTCTTCGTCCCAGGTAATGTCCTTGCCCTTACCCGACATTAGAGTGAACAGGGGTCGCATGGTTCGGGCTGCTGAGGGGAGGAAACGGTGGTAGAAATTCACCATACCCACGAATTCCTGCAGGCCCTTGATTGTGTTGGGTCGGGGGAAGTTGCGGACCGCGTCTACCTTGGCGGGCAGTGGGGTTGCCCCATCTTTAGTAATCCTGTGGCCAGGAAGTCGATGGTGTCGAGTCCGAACTGGCATTTGGCTGGGTTGATTGTAAGGCCGAATTCACTCAGGCGGGAGTAGAGCTGGCGGAGGTGGGACAGGTGCTCCTGCCGACTACTGCTGGCTATGAGGATGTCGTCCAAATAGATGAATGCAAAGTCCAGGTTGCGTCCCACCGCATCCATTAGCCGCTGGAAAGTCTGTGCGGCATTCTTTAGACCAAACGGCATTCGGAGGAATTCGAAAAGTCCGAATGGGGTGATAAGTGCTGTTTTGGGGATGTCGTCCGGATGTACAGGGATTTGATGGTATCCCTGGACGAGGTCTACCTTGGAAAAGATCCTTGCGCCGTGTAGGTTTGGTGCGAAGTCTTGAATGTGCAGCACAGGGTAGCGGTCTGGCGTTGTAGCCTCGTTCAGTCTGCGGTAGTTGCCACATGGTCTCCAGCCCTCCATTGCCTTGGGCACCATGTGAAGTGGGGAGGCCCATGGGCTGTTGGACCGTCGTATGATCCCCAATTCCTCCATCTTCTTGAACTCCTCCTTCACCAGTCGGAGCTTGTCCGGGGGAAGCCTTCGAGCATGGGCGTGGAGGGGTGGTCCCTGGGTTGGGATGTGGTGCTGTACTCCGTGTCTGGGCATGGCTGCCGTGAACTGCGGTGTCAGTACTGACGGGAAATCTGCCAGGACCCTGGTGAATTCGTCGTCGGACAGCGTGATGGAGTCCAGGTGTGGGGCTGGCAACTGTGCTTCACTCAGGGAGAACGTTTGAAAAGTCTTGGCGTGGACTAATCTCTTCCCTTGCAGGTCGACCAGCAGGCTGTGGGCTCGTAGAAAATCCGCCCCCAGGAGTGGTTGGGCCACGGCGGCCAGTGTGAAGTCCCACGTGAACCGGCTGGAGCTGAACTGTAGCCGCACTGTGCGGGTGCCGTAGGTTCGTATTGTGCTGCCATTTGCGGCCCTCGGGTCCCGGTTCTCTGTTGCGGGTGTCGTAACTGGTTGGAGGTAAGACGCTGATCTCCGCTCCGGTGTCGATCAAAAAGCGGCGTCCCGACTGCTTGTCCCAGATGTACAGGAGGCTGTCCTGATGGCCAGCCGCCGTAGCCATCAGCGGCGGCTGGCCCTGGAGTTTCCCGGGAATTTGCAGGGTGGTCTGCAGCGGCGGGCCTCTGTGCCCCACCGCTGGTGGTAGAAACACCATTGTTCGTTGGGCTCCTCACTCCCGTCGCCGGGTTTTGTAGGCTCTGCTGCCGGGCCTGGTCTGGTCTGTCGTTGGGCACGCGGCTTGGTGATCTGTGCGACGGACGCCCCTCTCTCTTTCCTGGCATTCCACAGCACATCTGCTCGGGCCGCCACGTCCCGGGGGTTGCTGAAATCTGCGTCGGACAGCAGCAGGCATATGTCCTCGGGCAGTTGCTCTAGGAACGCCTGCTCGGACATGAGGCAGGGTTTGTGTCCTTCAGCCAGGGCCAGCATCTCGTTCATTAATGCTGACGGCGGCCTGTCTCCCAAACCATCCAGGTGCATTAAGCGGCGTGCTTGTTCGCGCTGTGAGAGTCCGAAAGTCTTTATGAGCAGGGCTTTGAATGCTGTGTATTTGCCGTCCTCCGGGGGCGACTGTATAAACTCCTCAACTTATACAGCTGTCTCCTGGTCGAGGGAGCTCAGCACGTTGTAGTAGCGAGTGGACTCCGAGGTTATCTCCCGAATGTGGAATTGTGCTTCTGCTTGTTCGAACCATAATTGGGATCGCAGCGTCCAGAAGCTTGGCAGTTTTAACGAAACTGCGTGAACAGATGCAGCGTCGGTCATCTCTGGTCTAAATATCGTTTGGGCCGTCGGGGTCACCAATTGTAGCGATGTGCTACACACAGCGCTAGAATAACCACCCAGAGTCGGTGAGTTAGAGTTGCGATGAAAGAGATTTATTCAAACTTCGCAGTCTGCTTTTAAGCCTTCCCGTTCCTGCCCTCCCTGGGGCGGGACTGCTGTGGGGAATGCATATTCCCAGACCCTTTCTGCGCGCGGGATTTTCCCCCTGCTGGTGAAGATGGCCTGGCGCCCTTTTTGGGGCCGGCCCTCTGCCTGCGCGCGCTGTTGTGAGCCGGTTCGTGGGTGCCAGAAAATGGGTCGCCACACTAAAGCCAAATATCGTTCTAACACTGCCTGTAAGAATTTTAGACCTCAGTAAATCCTAATTGATTCCTATTCACTTACTAAGCTTGGTTTCCTCCAGGACAAAGTTTATGTTACTTTGCTGCTTTTCTGACAGCTAATGTCAGGGTGGTAGTGAAATGAAGGTCAATTCTCCATGTTTTGGAACTAAATTTTATCTGTGTGTCTAGTCTATTTTGACTACTTGTTAGCTCTTGTCCTCTTAATAATTTTGTAGGTACTGGAGGTGAATGATCTAAATATTGCTGGGTTGATTGTACACTCCTATTTCTGTTTGTAAGGAAATAAATTCATTTGGCAAGAAAATTGAAGATTGTAATATGTTTGCAAAAAATGCCATCAAATTGTGTGGTGTGGAATGTGAGTCATCATACAAATAAATCTCAGTCAGGAAGGTTTTGTGCTGAAAACACTCAAGAGCCTGAAGGATCTCAACCAGAACAAAACTGTTTCACACAAAGAGACAAGATTGGTCCTCGTTTTTTATAGTTGCAACTTTGTTTGCTAAAAAATGAGTTTTTGAAGAATATTTAACTTGATTTGTATAATGTTTATGAATTTGGTGATGATTTTTAATGGAACAAGGGGAGGCGATTTGCACAGGTGGCATTTTAACATTTATTCTGTTAAAACTGAAATCTGAAACCATAAACAACTTTATTTTATTTTATTTTATTTTAGCTGATCATGTTTCCCACTTGGAAAGTGTGTCAGAGGAAGAAATGAACAGGCTTCTTGGAATAGTACTGGATGTAGAATACCTGTTTACTTGTGTCCACAAAGAAGAAGATGCAGACACCAAGCAAGTTTACTTTTACTTGTTCAAAGTAGGTATAATGATAAATCACATTTCATCAAGCTATTTAATTTGAATCCTTGACAAGTCTGCAGCTGTTTTTTTAATCTGAAATGTATACTGCACAAACTTAAATAATTTCCAACAAATAAAACTCACAGTACCACAAGTTCAATCAAGCCATATGCATGGTGGTAATATATTTGATGCCAACTATATATTATGCACTCAAATACATCTCCAATCATTATAAGGCTCTTTTCTATCTTTACAGGACCTTAATACATATGAGCAGAATTTGAAGCTCATTGTAATAAATAGTTACAATATAAATAGAAAGAAAAAGCAGTTTATAACAGAACAATTTAATATATGATCTGCACAATCCACTTTTAATTTTGGTGCACATGGGGGATATTTCTACTTAAGGAGGTATAGTAGTTTAGGGGTACTCTGACTAGAGGTCATTGAAAAGTGACGTTCTGCAGGGATCTGTTCTGGGGCTTCTGCTCTTTGTAATTTTTTTATATATGTGCCTTGGATGAGGAAGTAGAACGATGGGTTTGTAAGTTTGCAGATCGCATAAAAGTTGGAGATGTTGTGGACAGTGCAGAAAGTCACCATCGGTTACAACAGGATATAGATGTTGAGTGGATAAGTGGCAGATGGATTTCAACGTGGAAAGGTGTGAAAAGTACACTTTGGAAGATCAAACTTTGAAGTCAGAGTACAAGGTCAGTAGCAGGATTCT
Organism: Mobula hypostoma; assembly: GCF_963921235.1. Classification (NCBI taxonomy): domain Eukaryota; kingdom Metazoa; phylum Chordata; class Chondrichthyes; order Myliobatiformes; family Myliobatidae; genus Mobula; species Mobula hypostoma. Next base: position 169,788,133 of record NC_086099.1, read on the forward strand.
TAGCAGTGTAGAGGAACAGAGAGATCTTAGAGCCCAAGTCCATAGTTCTCTCAAAGTTGTTAGTAGACACTATGGCATATGGTGGGCTGGCCTTCATTAATTAGGCAATTGTGTCCAAGAGACACTAAGTAATGTTGTAGCACTGTAATACTCTGGTTAGACCATACTTAGAATATGTGTTCAGTTTTGGTCGCCTCATTATCGGAAGGATGTGGAAGCTTTAGAGAGGGTTCAGAGGAGATTTATCAGGTGGCTGTTTGGATTAGGGAGCATGTCTAATGAAGGCTAAGTGAGCTAGAGCTTTTCTCTTTGAAGTGATGGACAATGAAAGGCAACTTGATAGAGATCTATAAGATTATAAGGAGCTTGGATAGAGTGGACAACCAATTTCTTTTTTCCCAGGGCAGCAATGGCCAGCAACAGAGGACATGTGTTTAAGGTGAGTGGAGGAAAGTTTAAGGGAAAGGTCAGATGTAGGATTTTTACACGCACAGTGGTGGGTGCGTGGACTGCACTGCCAGGGTTGCTGGTAGAGGCTGATTCAAAAGGAGCATTAAAAAGATTTAGATAGGCATATAATGTTAAAAATTTAGGTTATGGGCTGTGTGGGAGGGAAGGGTTAGATTGATTGTAGAGTATGCTTACATAGGTTGGCACATCATCAAGGGCCGTGGGATCCCTAATGTGCTGTGCTGTACTGTTCTATGTTCTAAAGCTTCAGAATGCAAGATGGGTATTTTTATAAATCTATGGATAATAGAATTTCTTGCATATTGGATCATGAAAGTCTTTTGCAGGACTCTATCTTATGTTTGATTACTGTGGTGGTTTATATAATCAGTAGTTTGTTTTATCACATACACTAAACTAGTGAAAAATGTGGTTTCTTTAGGCAAGTATTTGCATGCTCACTTTAACACATGGATTTTTAGCACAGATTTCTGGATAACGATCAGATTTGTGAATCATAGGTTTATTTTTCTATAGAAGCAGTGAAGGAACTGAGGCCAATTTACATACAGATGTCATTTAGACTTATGAATCGGTTCCATACAATATTAATTTGAAAGCTTTATTCAGAAGCAAACAACAGCTTCCACTTCTTTTTTTAAAGTTATTTTTAACTTAGAATTTGAATACAGGTGTTTATAAGCTTACTGCTCTTCACACAGCAACCCTTTTTCATTGTTCATTTACTCTGTAGTAGATGATGCAGAATAGATTGTGACAGAACTTGTCAATACAAATTCATAGAGTAGCATCTGACTTTTCAGAGTTGAGAATGTTGAACAAGTCACAATCTCCACAGCTTATGCACACTTGACGTATGTACAGCCAGTTTAAATGAGCAGTGTTTGGGAGACCAGTGGTATTGGCCAAGTGCTGCTGGGCTGCAGGCATCTTCTACCATGTGCTTCACAGGAACAAAACCTGCTGTAACCTGGGGATGAGAGTGCGTGTGTGTACATATTGGTCATACTGAGGATCATAATTCTCCCACCAGCTATTCTATTTTAATTTATGAAGACAACAAATTATGTAAGTTCATCACAATATTATTTTTCTATCTACAAATATAGCTCGTAGTAAAGTTCAAAGGTTCATTTATAGACAATAGGTGCAGGAGTAGGCCATTCGGCCCTTCGAGCCAACTCCACCATCCACTGTGATCGCTCCAATCTTTCAACATACGACAGTCCCGCCATCCCGGGAATTAACCTCGTGAACCTACGCTGCACTCCCTCAATAGCAAGAATGTCCTTCCAATAATTTGGAGACCAAAACTGCACACAGTACTCCAGGTGTGGTCTCACCAGGGCCCTGTACAGCTGCAGAAGGACCTCTTTGCTCTTATACTCAATTCCCCTTGTTATGAAGGCCAGCATGCCATTAGCTTTCTTCACTGCCTGCTGTACTTGCATGCTTGCTTTCAGTGACTGATGTACAAGAACACCTAGATCTCGTTGTACTTCCCCTTTTCCTAACTTGACTCAATTTAGATAATAATTTGCCTTCCCGTTCTTGCCACCAAAGTGGATAACCTCACATTTATCCACATTAAACTGCATCTGCCATGCATCTGCCCACTCACCCAGCCTGTCCAAGTCACCCTGCATTCTCATAACATCATCCTCATATTTCACACTGCCACCCAGCTTTGTGTTGTTGGTAAATTTGCTAATGTTACTTTTAATTCCCTCATCTAAATCATTAATATATATTGTAAACAGCTGCAGTCCCAGAACTGAACCCCAATGGTCACCGCCTGCCATTCCGAAAGGGACCCGTTAATCGCTACTCTTTGTTTTCTGTCAGCCAGCCAATTTTCAATCCATGTCAGTACTCTGCCCCCAATACCATGTGCCCTAATTTTGCCCACTAATCTCCTATGTGGGACTTTATCAAAGGCTTTCTAAAAGTCCAGGTACACTACATCCACTGGCTCTCCCTTGTCCATTTTCATAGTTACATCCTCAAAAAATTCCAGATTAGTCAAGCATGATTTCCCCTTCGTAAATCCATGCTGACTCGGACCGATCCTGTTGCTGCTATCCAGATGTGTCGTAATTTCATCTTTTATAATTGACTCCAGCATCTTTCCCACCACCGACGTCAGGCTAACCGGTCTATAATTCCCTGTTTTCTCTCTTCCTCCCTTCTTGAAGAGAGGGACAACATTAACCTCCCTCCAATCCACAGGAACTGATCCTGAATCTATAGAACATTGGAAAATGATTACCAATGCGTCCACGATTTCTAAAGCCACCTCCTTAAGTACCCTGGGATGCAGACCATCAGGTCCCGGACACTTATCAGTCTTCAGACCCAACAGCCTATCCAACACCATTTCCTGCCTAGTATAAATTTCCTTCAATTCATCCATTACCCTAGATCCTTTGGCCACTATTACATCTGGGAGATTGTTTGTGTCTTCCCTAGTGAAGACAGATCCAAAGTACCTGTTCAACTCGTCTGTCATTTCCTTGTTCCCCATAATAAATTCACCGGCTTCTGTCTTCAAGGGCCCAATTTTGGTCTTAACTATTTTTTTTCCTTTTCACATACCTAAAGAAGCTTTTACTATCCTCCTTTATATTCTTGGCTAGTTTACCTTAGTACCTCATTTTTTCTCCACGTATTGCCTTTTTAGTTACCTTCTGTTACTCTTTAAAAGTTTGCCAATCCTCCGGCTTCCCACTCATCTTTGCTATGTTATACTTCTTCTCTTTTATTTTTATACTGTCCATTTACTTCCCTTGTCAGCCACAACCTCCCCTTACTCCCCTTAGGATCTTTCTTCCTCTTTGGAACGAACTGATCCTGCACCTTCCGCATTATTCCCAGAAACACTTGCCATTGCTGTTCCACTGTCATTCCTGCTAGGGTATTGTTCCATGGAACTTTGGCCAGCTCCTCCCTCATAGCACCATAGTTCCCTTTGTTCAACTGTAATACCGACACTTCCGAGTTCCCCTTCTCCCTCTCAAATTGTAGATTAAAACTTATCATATTATGGTCACTACCTCCTAATGGCTCCTTTACCTCGAGGTCCCTGATCAAATCTGGTTCATTGCGCAACACTAAATCTAGAATTACGTTCTTTCTGGTAGGCTCCAGTACAAGCTGTTCTAAGAATCCATCTCGGAGGGACTCCACAAACTCCCTTTCTTGGGGTCCAGTACCAATCTGATTCCTCCAGTCTACCTGTATGTTGAAGTCCCCCATAACAACTGTAGCATTCCCTTTGCGACATGCCAATTTTAACTCTTGATTCAACTTACACCCTACATCCAAACTACTGTTTGGGGGCCTGTAGATAACTCCCATTAGGATCTTTCTCCCCTTAGAATTTCTCAGTTCTATCCATACTGACTCTACGTCTCCTGATTCTACGTCCCCCCTCGCAAGGGACTAAATATCATTCCTCACCAACAGAGCCACCCCACCCCCTCTGCCCATCAGTCTGTCCTTGAATTTTCATTTCCCAGGTCCTGTCCACTTGAAGCCATGTCTCTGTTATTCCCACAACATCATACTTACCAATTTCCAACTGTGCCTCAAGGTCATCCACTTTATTTCTTATACTCTTATACATTTCTTATCAAAGTATGTATGCAGTATACAAATCTGAGATTCTTCTTTTCCAGATAGCCACAAAACCGAAAAAAAAGGAACAGCAACACAATCATCAGCCCCCTCAAACCCAGCACAAAACGCCACAGGAACATCAACCCAAATCCCCCTCCCCAGCACAAAATGCCACAGGAACATCAACCTCAAACCCCCCCCCCCCCAGCACAAAACCCCACAGGAACATCAACCCCAAGCCCCCCTCCCCAGCACAAAATGCCACAATCATCAACTCCCTCAAATCCCGCTCCCCAGCACAAAATACCACAAGAACATCAACCCCAAATCCCCCTCCTCTGCACAAAAAACGAGAAACAAAGGGCAAAAAACACAGACTAAAAAAAAGACTGGAAAAAACATTGACTATATCCGAAACACAGAAAACCTTCATAACATCCTCTGGATTAATCACACATTAATGTGGGCACTTTCCATTTTTACTGTGAATGTAGGAATTTATAAATGTAAAAAAAGTTTACACGTCCTTATATTGGGAATTGAATTATCTTTACCTATATTGAACCAATAATCCCAGCCCATGGATTCTATTTTATTTGAAGACAATGATATGTTAATTTCCCTAAAGCAGTGCCACAGAAACTGAATGCTTTGAATGATATATATCATCGATTGTTTGTACGTTACACACATTCTATTTAAGCGTTATGTCTGTGACTTAAACAACACATAACGAGATTCTTTTAGATCACACCATTATTTCCGTGGCTGAGGTACAACCAATTGTAAGGTTGTTATTAAACTTGCCTTTTGAGTTGCCCAATTTTAAATCCGATTCTTTTGCATTTCCAGGTATGTTGTGTTAAGTGGCACTGTGGTAAATTTTATGTCATTTACCACTGGTTACTTTGTTCTACAACTTCAGATCCACAGGCAATTGTTTTTTATAATTTATTTATATTTAGGTTACTTTAATTAGCTGTAAGCTCTTTTTCTTTCCTTCACTGGCTCTTAGCTTCTGTTGCACCGAATTATGTAGTAGAGGGAAGTACACAGAAGGCCAGAGTTGGGATGACTGCAGAAATCCAGTATAGAACTGGAGATGGTAAGGCTAAGAAGGCATTTATAAGTAAAAATGAAAACTTGATATTTTAAGGTGTTAGAAGATCAGAAATAATGTAGGTCAGTGAGTACAAGAGAAGATTAAGTAATTGTCAGCTTGTTATTAAACAGACAGTGCAATTTTGTTCAAGCTGAAGTTTGTGGAAGAAATTAGCATAAACAGTAAAACAACAGAGTTGTCAGGTATGGAAAGAAAAAGACATGGACTGGGGAGTAGGGATGGTTGTAGCAGGGTTGGAGCTGGCTAAGTTCCCCAGAATTCACCTTACCTTTTTACTGATTTGTTTTCAATACTGTTATCCTCAAATCTATCAACATTTAATTTGCAAAATAATCTTCTACGTGTCACATTAGCACACACCTTTTGAGAACCAGGTATACAACTCCCCATTTTTCAGTCTTCTAGCTGCTTCTTCACAAACACAATCAGATCTTCAAACAACATTTCCCTTCTATTATGCCCATTTGGCATAAATTAGTAATGGACTTTAGCAATTTTTGTCTAGATTCTTATATCAGGCTAATCTGCCTTAAATCCCCTATGTCCTCCCCACCCCTCCTTCCTCAAATGCAGATGTTACATTTGCTACATTCCAATCCACTCAAATCATTCCTGAATCCATGTAATTTTGGAAGAAAGCCAATAAGGCATTTGCTATCACCATACCAGAACACTAAGATGTAGACATCAATCCATAACATTTGTTGGGTTTAGTCTCATTAAGTTCTCTATAAGTTTTCTTAGTACTGTAATTATTTTAAATCCACAACTCGTATCAGACCATTACTTACCACTATTTCTCATTCATTTATCCTGCCCTCTACTGTGTATAACAGATTAACAACTGATCTTTAATTATATTTTGCTTCTGAGCTATATACCTGATAAGTTTGTCAGAAGACAATTTCTTTCACTAAGTAATACATATAAATATACCTAAGTAATATGTATCCTTTCAAAATTAAATGATTGTTTAGCTGTTTTAAAGATGAACCTTGACAAGACTGGGCTTAAGTGACAAGTATTACTGCCTCAAAAAGCAATGCAATATGAGTGGAAATGATGAGGAAATGATAAATAGGGTGAAAAAAATGAGAAACAGAAAAGGCAAATGGGTTTAGATTAGGGATTTGAAATTGAGCAAAATGTTCTAATACAATCAGCAAATGAGTAACAAAAATAAAAATCTGAGAACATTGCAAGTGTAAAATGATTGTTTATTAACAATTAAGAGCAAAATTGACAATCAAAAAATTTTAATAAAGAAATCTAATCAAGTCTGTTTATTTAAAATTACATTATCTACAAAGTTTTATCAGTAATTTGTACAAATGTGATAAATGTGCAAGAGGTACACATTCTTCAATAAAAAAATAAAAGAAATAACCATTATTGTGTCTTTAGTAACATCTTCCAATTTGTACCTGAAAAGGATCTAATTAAATTGTGGATTTCGAAGTTCTGTTTTTATTTCCAGCTCTGGCCAGGAAAATTATGTATGGCAGATTAATGGTACAAATGAGTCCTGATGAAGGGTCTCGGCCCGAAACGTCGACTGTACCTCTTCCTAGAGATGCTGCCTGGCCTGCTGCGTTCACCAGCAACTTTGATGTGTGTCGCAATGGTACAAATGGTTTATTTTGATTGAGGTTCTCTTAAAATTAGTACTGAAAGCAGTTTAAAATAAATGATTTTCATTTGATTACATTTAATTTTGAAGCTTTGGATTGCCACTGTGTGGGAGTATCCATCACCCACATTTAGGTTTTATTACTCTTGATTTCTTTTAGAGTATTTCCTTGAAAATGTTTGCCTTTTGCTGGTGTCTATATTTATTGTTGACTTTGCATTTTGCAGCAGTGCTTGCATGGCTCTTCCACAATTCCACATGACTGCTGTTTCCATGTTATGCAATCTACACATGAATTCACAGGGACCAGCAATATGTTTGATTGATGGCCAGAGACTGAGCTAAAGTATTTTCCATGTCCCCTGTGAGATAATTCAGGTTGAAGGATCCAATTGGAGTTGACTGACAACTGAAGTAATAAGAGATGGCAATGTAGGTACTGATGTGGGGCCAGATAAACATGTTTTGAATGGAACAAGAAATCATTGAAAAGGGGCAGGCTGAGAGGAGAAAAGAATAGTTCTACTTCACGCTGCTGCTTTTAGAGTTACCTGGATTGTGATGTAACAGTCTGGTTTCTAGGCAACTCGTTGTGCCTAGTTCTGCACAGAGCATATTCAGACCTGGGATCTTCCTGATCTGCAGAATTCAGTAGCTCAGTACACAATACCTTTACTAAATTAATGATTGGTCGTAAACCTAAATCAAAAATTTACTACCTTACGTTAACTTGTTTTTAGAAGTCTGCATTAATATTGTTTGATATTTTTGCCGCCTTGTTATTTCCAACTTCCTTCTTTTTCATTCTTGCTGTGGTCTGTTGTTGATTATATTTTCTTGGAATATTTACATTCCTTCTGACATTGAAGTGACTTTAAAACTTTGAGGATTGTTTCCTTTATTTTGTGTATATTTTCTTTTCTGGACTTAGTTTATTATTAATTCCATTTTCAGCTTTTGAGAAAATGTATTTTACAAATGGGAAACCCTATTGTGGAAGGACCATTAGGATGTCCACCGTTTGAGAAGCCCAGTATTGAACAGGTAAAGAAAGACGTTATTTTGCAAACTGCAAACTAGAATGAACTTCGCTTTTGTTCCAAAACAAGACTGTACTGAAGATAAAAGTTGATAAATGAAAGAACTTGTCCCCTATGAATGCTCCCCTATCTGTGGGTAGGAACATGTAACCTGAGAATACAGTGAATACAATTGATAAATCTTTTAAAATTTCATTTGCTTCTTCAAATGCATTCAAATTTTCTCTCATGTCATTTTATTCCGAAGTTTGTAACTCATGCCTCATTCCTCTTTATGACAGCAAAGTTGTATATGCAATCCTCATATTTTTGTTAACCTTCTCCCTTCCTCACCACCCCCACACTCCCTGGCAATATGAATGGCTCTGATTAAAAGCGCTGCACTACTGACCCGAGGGATAGTTTTTGGGTGTGGCTGTCTGAGGCTGGTCTCCCAGCCTTCTTCCACTGCCAATGGTTAGTGCTAGAATCACAAGCCATTGCTTTGGAGGGAATCCATTAATCTCTGGTTTAAATTGTGCTAACTCAGTGAATTATTAACACAAACAGTTTAATAAAAGGAGACATGTTTATCCAATTTCATGTTTCAGGGTAGAATTAGAACTATAGGTGGAGATTTATTTGCCAAAATGCATTGAAATCCAATTGGTTCATGTGCTGATGGACTCGCCAGAACATAAAGGAATTGGAAAAGTTGTTTCAAACTGAACTGCAGTGTACTCTGGCTGGAGAATGCACCGACTTTCAATACACAGATGGAAAAAAAAATTTGAAAGATACAAATCTATAGAATTTTCTATCTGAGAGATCTGTATTTGATCCTGATCCTGGGTGCTGTCTGAGCAAAGTTTACATGTCCTCCTGTGACCACAGGGCGTTCTGCCCGTTATTCTGATTTACTCCAACATGCCAAAGGCATGCTGATAAATTAATTAGCTACTGTGTATTACCTCTTAATGTAGGTTAACTTAATCAAAATGGAGTTGATGCGCATGTGAGGGAGAATAAGTTGTTTTGGGAAGTAAGGAGAAAGGGAGCAGGACAGGTTGGGCGCCAGCATGCAGTCAGCTGACCCCTTTCTGTGTTGCATCAGGTAAATAAGAATAGTTGGGCCTCAGATATGTAGATATTTAAAAGAATCAAAGACAAATATAGGATTATATAGGCAAGCGGATTGAAGTAGAGATTTCAGTGATGGCAGAGAACTAGAGAACTTTTTCTGATGATCTTGTAAAGTGCAGCAAATCATGGTTGAACAATGCAGATGAATGTAAAAATATATGAGAGTTATTTCTTAGGACACGGAAAAGAATGAGAATCCGGAATGCACAGAATATATCTCCCATTTTATAAATGTGGACTTACGGTATTTATTTCAGATAATTGTATAAACAAAAGTGTTAATGCATTGAGTTGCTTTATAAATTAAATTGCTTTGCACTCTCTGTCACTTCTTTGTCCTTTAAGAGTCAGAAACTACATAGAATTTATATTTGGGCACAGTGTTAGTTGAAAACTCCGAAGGTTCAGAAATAAAATATTGTAGGTTATTCCTTCAGGGTGTGAAATTATAGTGTGAAACACTTGTATATGAACATTAGTGCATCATTCTCTGTGCAGTGAGCTTGGAGAAGCCCAGCATATGCAGGAGAAAGAAAACACCACCTCCCTATTTACTCCCCCCCGCCATCTGCCCTGTCAGCCACATCCTAAATCTCCAGTTCCCATTGGACTCATTGGTCACCTCAGAATCTGTAGAATTTGAGTGGAAACGGGTCAACATAGAGAAACACTTAGGAAGGGATAATGATTTGTCTGAAATATTGTTTGTGTTTTAGCAGAAACATTAACCTTTTTAATGTCCAAGTGTAAGAACAACATGTAGCTGACACACAGGTGTGTAGTGCCAGCATTCAATTCTCCCCTCAGCCGTACTGACATGTTTTAGTATGCATCCTGGAGCAGAGGGTTCTTTTTACCTTGCTATTTACATTTTCTCGTTTTTACTCAGGGAGTTACTAATTTTGTGCAGTACAAGTTTAGTCACCTTCCGCCAAAGGAAAGACAAACAATTTGTGAACTGTCTAAGATGTTCTTGAATCGAATCAACTACTGGCAGCTGGAAACACCCTCGCAAAGAAGACTTCGGGTACCAAATGATGATTGTGCTGGATACAAGGTTAATTATACAAGGTATAATCGTTCACAAAAAGGGAAGGCATTACATTTAGGGGGCTTGTTGCAATGCAAGTTTGGTCTTTAGCTGCAGAAGTGACAGTTTAATATGGCGTATGTTGTAGCATTTGCATTTTATAATGCAACACCATAAGATCTATGGGATGGGACAAGTTAGAGACTGTACCTACAGTCAAAGTTTCTGAAAGGAAGAAGAGTAGGTATTGAATAATTACAGATTTCGCTTGAACCCAGTCAGTTGAGATGGTAATTTTTGCTATTTTAATGCTGTGTGGAAGTTGAACTATCTGAGGATATGCAGTAGTGCTTGAATTTATTTCTGTGACAACTTGGTGTTACTATATTTTTTTAACGATTAAAGGATGTGACCTACGGCATTTTGCATGAGCAGGTGAGTAAAGGGGTGTGGAACTTTAATTCACATGCTCTTTGAAGAGATCAATATGTGGAGTGTCCAGTGTGCAATCTCAGCTGACTTACACTCTTTGGCACTTCCCTGGGTGACTGCTCTCTCAGCCCACTCTACAGTAGTACCAGTTTTAACCTGATAGGTGAACTCTTTTGCACTCTCCATAGAGGCTGCACGACCTGCTGAGTATATCCAACATTTTCCATTTAATGTCTGTGATAAACTTGTTCCTCTAAATACTTACCTTGTCAGGCAAGGGACAGAAGAAGTGGAGAGAGAAGCAGAGTTAATTTTTCATCTTTATAATTTTAAAAATTGGAAGATTTTACAGTTCAAAGTAGAATTTTATTATCAGAGTACATACATGTCACCACACACAACCCTGCGATTCATTTTCCTGCAGGCTTACTCAGCAAATCTATAGAGTAGTAACTGTAAACAGGATCAATAAAAAAAATAAGAACATAGATGACACCAAACTGTTGAAATTCAACTATAAATGAATAGCAATAAATAAGCATGAAATAACAAGATAAAGATTAAAATAAGATCGTTGGTTGTGGGAACATCTCGATAGATGAGTGTAATTATCCTCTTTTGTTCAAGAGCCTAATGGTTGTGGTGTAGTAACTGTTCTTGAACCTGATGGTGCGAGTCCTGAGGCTCTTGTACCTTCTACTTGATGGCAGCAGCGAGAAAGGAGCATGGCCTGGGTGGTGAGGGTCTTTGATGATGGATGCTGCTTTCCTACAACAGCATTTTATGTAGATGTGCTCAATACAGATAACAGCTTTTAAGCCCAGTACAGATCCAGGAAAAGGCTGAGGACAGGGGAAAAAGCAAACTAGTGAGTCTGTTATGAAGTCATGGAGCAATACAGTACAGATACAGCCCCATTGGGCCAACTAGTCCATGCCAACCACGGGACCCATCCAGCTAGTCCCATTTTCTTGTGTTCAGTCCATATACCTCTAGATCTCACCCTTCTTCTGTGTACTTGTCCAAATGCTCCTTAAATTAGGGGTCCCCATCCTTTTTTGCACCGCGGACTGGTTTAATATTGACAATATTCTTGCAGACCGGCCAACGGGGTGGGGGGGGGGTGCGGTGTTCATCACAACTGGAATATCGGTGATAAGTCAACTATACATTACTTATAAGTGGCTAATACACTCAATTTCATTTCTAAAAGGGGTTATCTAACAAATTTAATATTAAACACCCAGCGCCTATTTTCCTTGCATGAATGTAGTGATTATAAGTCAATAGCATCATACAACATTTGGATATTAAACACACAGCGCATATTTTCCTCGTATGAACATATAAAATCATTGCAACACACCAATATCGCTGAATCAATGGGAGCCCTGGGCTTGTTTCCCTGCAACAAGATGGTCCCATCAAGGGGTGATGGGAAGCAGTGATACACAAAGGGGGTTCCTTATATGTCCAGTCTATTCCGCAATTTAGTTTTCGTTGCATTCATTGCAGAAAACTCCGCTTCACAGAGATATGATGTTGGAAATGGAAACAACGTTTTCAGTGCTTTTGTGGCTATCTCAGGATATTCAGCCTTGACTTTGATCCAGAATGCTGGCAGAGGTGTTATGTCAAACATACTTTTCAGCCTACCATCATTTGCAAGCTCAAGGAGTTGATCTTCCCACGCTGACATGGATGATTCACCGGGGACATTCACAAATGGGTCACGGACCCATTCCTTTGCACGTCTTGGGTTATTTGCATTTGGGAAGTAACGCTCGAATTCTATCGACAGCGAAGATAGGTGATCGCGCACCAGCTGTGAGAAGGATAGTGCAGCCTCAGTATCTCCCAAATTCCCAGCTAATGTTGGGAATGTGTCAAATGTGCCCCTATCCACTTGCCATCCCCACAGTTCCAGTTTGGCTTTGAAAGCAGACATTTTATCTGCTAATTTGAAGACAGTTGTCATTCTCCCCTGAAGTGACAAATTGAGTTCATTGAGCAGGTTGAAGGTGCCACACAGATAAGCGAGTTTTGCTATCCACTCCTCGTCACTGAAGTGTGCTGCCAGTGGTGACTTTTTTCCTGAAAGAAATCTCTGTAGCTGTTCTCTTAACTCAAAAACCCTGGCCAGGGCTCTCCCCCTTTATAGCCACCTGACTTCAGTGTGTAAGAGAAGGCATTTGTGCTCTGCATCCATTTCCTCACAAAGCTGCTCAAACAGACGTGAGTTAAGGGCTTTTGCTTTGGTGTGATTGATAATTTCAACAACGTCACTCAATACGCTGTTAAGGTCAGGTGACATTTTTCGGCTAGCCAGCATTTCCCTGTGTATGATACAGTGTGTAGACTGGCATTCAGGAACAACCTCTTTGACTCAGGTAGTGAAACCAGACTCGTTAAGCCGTCCAGTCATAGCTGCTGCCCCGTCTATGCATATTCCGACACAGAATGACCAGTCTAGTTTGCCTGACATGTAGTCATTCAAAGACTTGAATAGTTCTGCCCCAGTTGTGTTAGTTGGCAGCGGCAGTGCACACAACATATCCTCGTGCACATCGTCTTGAAATATATATCGCACATAAACCAGCAGTATTGCCTTGTTGTCGACATCGGTAGACTCATCGGTCTGGATAACATACCATGGTGACTCGTTAAGCCGTTCCAACAGCTGTGCTTTGATGTCCTCCGCTATGTCATCGATTCTCCTTGAAACTGTGGTAGCTGAAAGAGAAACCTGTGCCATCTTGTTAGCTGCAGCTTCTCCCAACAGTTCACGGCACATGTCCTTGGTAGCAAGCAGAATCAATTCTTCACCAACAGTGAAAGGCTTCTTAGCCTTAGTAATACTGCTAGCCACTAAGTACGATGCCCTCAGAGCAGCAGCATTTGTGGAGATGGTGGCTCTCAGCACTTGCGACTGTTCCACTTGCTCACGTTTTTTCCGCTCAAAAAACTCAACGAGTTTGTCTTTAAGTCCAGGGCGCTTGGACTCAAGGTGCCGAAGCAGTTTTGAGGGCTTCATTGCCTCATTAGACAGCTTGTCTCCACATATCACACACAGGGTTGGAGCGCGCAAGTCACCAGTTGCAATAAAGCCATATTTTATGTACCACTCGTCATATTTTCTGTTGAAGGAAGCTTTGTTTTTTTTTGCAGTCTCGGCCTCAGCTGTCTGTGCATTATCATCATCATTAGGCCTTTTATGACCCCTACCACCTCTTCCAAAGAAACTCTCAAGCGACGTTTGTTTTTTACTCAGAGTAGTTGTAGGTTAATGACCAACTGATGACCTCGCATGGGTAATGACCTCACGTGCGTAATGACCTTGCGTGCGTTCAAGTTCAGCAGTGGGCATGACAGGGAATGAGGAAAGGTGCAGCTGACTCGTATCGTTTCATATCGCCAAATCATATCATTTCCTCATGGCCCGGTAGCACATGCTTTGCGGCCCGGTGGTTGGGGACCACTGCCTTAAATGATACAGTTGTACCTGCCTCCACCGTTTCCTCCGGTGGCTCATTCCACATTCTCGCCACCCTTTGTCTGAAATCATTGTCCCTCAGGTCCTTTTTAAATCTTACCCCTCTCATCCTGAACCTATGGTCCCTTGTTTTGGATTTCCATGCCGTGGGGAAAAGACTGTTACCATCTATGTTATCTATGTTCTTCATCATGTTAATTGCTTCTACGTAGCCATCATTCATTTTCCTGCATTCCGGGCTGTAAAGATGCTAGTCTGGTCAACCTCACCCTGTCGGTCAGGCCCTCTAACCCTGACAACTTCCTCATAAATATTTTCTTCACTCTTTCCAGTTTTACTAAATCTTTCCTATAACAGGGTGACCAAAACTCTATACAATACTCCAAGTGCGACGTCACCAATGATTTATACAATGGCAGCCCTTGTACTCATTGCCCTGACTGATGAAAGCAGCATGCTATACACCTTTTTCATGATCATGTCTACTGTGATGCTGGTTTTCACTCAACTATATTATAGGATCCCATTTGATTTCTTCAGCTTTTCCAGCTCTGATTAAAAATTTGAAGACCAATAAACATTTGGACGGAGCATTTGTGAATTCGAGTCAGTCCTTCCATGTTTAAATTGATCTATATGAAATTTCAACCCCAGGAAAATATTCATTCCACTGCCTTTAGTTTTAAAGGTATGGTGGTTGTCCACCATGTCTGCTGATGACAGGAAACCTGTGCGGGAGAGTTTTTAAAGTGGAAAAGCCCTTGAACTGGGGCTGTGCCATTCTCTTGACCTCAGCAGTCCAGGTCCAGTGGCATAAACAGGCATCACAAACTAATGTCTTTAAAAGACCATTTGGGTTAAAGTCAAAGTTGCGTTTATTACCATACAAATGATTACTTGTATGCACAAGTGCAATGCAAAACTTACTTGCAATTGTATCGCAAACACATAACATAAAATAAAGCAATCTTCAAATCAGGGAAAGAAAGAGCCCAATTAGACCAAAGGAAAAACAAAGTTAATTTTACTGCAAAAGGATCAAAATGGTCATATATAGCTAAACTCTTAATGATTACGGTTGTGCTGGTTGATTTAAATACTGAATGGTTGAAGGGAAGTAGCTGCTTTTGAACTGATGGGACTTCAGGCTTTTGTACCTCCTGCTTGATGACAGCTGTGAGAAGATGGCATGGCCCAGATGGTCGAGATCTTTGACGATGGATACTTCTGCCTTAGGACAGCACTTCCTGATGCTGGGGAGGGATTAGTTTGATTGGGGAGAACAGGATTGAGACAAGACCAGATTAAAAAAAAACCCTTGTGTTAAGTTGCTTCATATACCCCAATACATTGATTCCCAATTTAAACTCTTAATAATGACACAAGCCTGATGACATTCTGAATATGAGGACCAATCTACCAATAATAAAATAAGTTATTAATGAATGAAGTAAATAGAAATTTTAAAACTGAACCAGATTTCCCAAATGATTTAAACCCCATTAACAGGAGCAATGGTTGCCCTGTATTGACATCAATGCAATTAGCGAACAAACTAAAGAGTACTAATGCTGATTCCTGCTGATGGATATCCAGAAAGACTTTGGTCTGTGTACTTGGGGGAGAAAACACTGACAAAGGAACTTGATGGATTTATATAATTGGGGTCAAGTGCATACGCTACAGAGATTTAGAGTTAGTGTCATAACCATAACTTTTCAGGCCTGTCAAGTAAGAGTCCTTGGTGCCTTTTTCAATTCCATCACATCCTTTCTGTAACGTGGTGACCTGAGCTGTGAGCAGGGTGTGCAAGCTTTAGCGTGGAGCTAATGGGCACGTGAAGGAGAATAGATTAAAAGTGAATTGAGTGAGTGAGTGGGATAAAGCACACACTTTCGCCAAAGGAAGTGAACATTGGAAACTCTACAAATGGTATTAATCTATGTATTGTGAATGCTGCGTTACCCAGAGCATGCTGCAGTGTTACTATGGTCTACGCCAGCATTTTAATACAGGTTTCCCCTGCCATCCGAAGGTAGAGCATTCCTATGAAACGGTTCGTAAGCCGTAATGTCGTAAAGCAAAGAAGCAATTACCATTTATTTATATGGGAAAATTTTTTGAGCTTTCGTAGACCCAAAAATAACCTACCAAATCATGCCAAATAACACATAAAACCTAAAATAACAGTAACATATAGTAAAAGCAGGAATGATATGATAAATACACAGCCTATATAAAGTAGAAATACTTTTCCACAGTCATTACTGCACTGTTCTCCATAGCGAAAATCTCACGCAAGCGCCGTTGGCAGAAAATCTCACGCAAGCGCTGTTGGCAAAAACATGGTGCAAGCGCTCTCCAGTAACCTTTAAGCTATGAAGCTGCCAAATCATACCAAATAACATATAAAAATACACAGCCTATATAAAGTAGAAATAATGTATGTACAGTGTAGTATCACTTACCGGAATCGGGACAGTGCCGAGCACACTGATGATGGTGTGTTAGGCTGAGTCGTCGCAGGTTGGGTGGTGCAGTGGCCCCCACCCTCCAGGCCACCAACCGATACCGATCCGCGAAGCATGCAGGGTTGCAGCGGTAGCCGGGAGGCACACAGCACATCTTTAAGAAAAAAGCCGAAACAAATATGCTAATTAATTAGGTGCCGCCCGGCACGTAATTGTCAGCCCAGATCAGTGCCGATTTCCGATTGCTTCGTCTCTGATCTGGGCCGACAATTACGTGTCGGGCAGCACCTAATTAATTAGCATGTTTATTTCGGCTTTTTTCTTAAAGATGTGCTGTGTGCCTCCCGGCTACCGCTGCATTCTCCGCGAATCGGTGTCTGTCCGTGGCCTGGGTGGTGGAGTGTCATCTTGTCATCGTCTGTTTCCATTAGAGCAGGCAGGTCATCTTCTATCTCTGCCCGCCTCAATGTCGAAGGTCGAGGTTCGTCGTCTGCTGTGGCTGATGTGGAAGGCTTGCTTGACTGCTGAGCCTCGTGCATTTTTCTGTCACACAGTTCTTTGTAAGGACTGAAACCATCTTGCAAATATCCCCTAAACCTACGTACCTTTTCCAAATTAAAGTCTTACTTTATCATTGCAACGAAAATCTCACGCAGTTGCTTCATGTTCAGTTTGCTACTGCATTCAGTTTCGATTGTTATCCTTTTTTCTTCCAATTGCATCAGCTCTTCATCCGTCAGTTCTTGGTCATAGGATGCCAAAACCTCTTCAACATCATCTTCGTCAGCTTCCACAAGCCAAACTCACTTTGTCCTTTCTTCCTTCACCACGATCGCAACGCTTAATTACGTCTAGTCTTACGCTAAGCGTAACACCCTTACAAGCTCTTTTAGGCTTTTCCGATACTATAGAACTCATCTTGCAAACGACTGCACACAGGCATGTGTTTAAGCAATGCCGGCGAGAATGCAGTTCTGAATCTGGGGAGAGCGGCTGCTTGGGGCGCGCGCTGCCTTTTATCGCGCACTGATTTTTTTTCGTAACAGTGAAAACACCTTCTGAAAGCGAAAACAGGGTACTAACGTAGGTCTTTCGTAACAGTGAGATTTCCTAAAGCGAACATTCGAAAAGCGGCGGACACCTGTATACCTCTTGCGCAGGGCCTGAAGAACTTTAAAGGTACTAGCAGTTAGGATTGAACTTGAAGATTTGTTTATTCTTTTTTTCTTTTTATATTAATTATCAGTTGACTCAGTTAAAATGCTGCAAATATTAGCTAACATAATCTAATGCTGTTACAGATGTTCGGAACTCTGAGAGAATCAGATCCTTCCTAATTATTCTGCACTATGTTTGGATTCGAAATTACAAGGGATAAATCCATGCACCCTGCAGTCTTTGCAAATGCTGGCTCTTCCCCAATCCTGCTAGTTTATAAGATGCCATAGTTCCATTAGATCCACAGCAGAGAAATGGACCCTTTGTTTGTCCCACAATGTCCTTGCAAGGGTTTTGGTCCATCTACATTAATCCCATTTGCCCATATTAGGTCAGTATCCTTCCATGCCTTGCAGATTGAAGTGCCTGCCAAAATTTCTCTTAAACATCATATGTATTTTACAGTCTTGTGTTTTAGTCTTATCATACAACTCCCAAGCAAAGCAACTCCCTCGCTTGTCTGAATCAAACTGTGACGTTTATTTTTGTGGACAGTTGATTGACTGAATCCCAATGTTTGCTTTGTGGTCATGAAATAATCCTCACTGTAAAGATTAACGGTCAGAAATAATTTGACTGCTGGATTGATTGGACAATGCAGGCAACTAGAGTATATTTGATCACACTCCTGATTTGTGAAGTTAAGGGGGAAAAGCCTCAGGATGTCAGAAAATGTGTTCTTTACTGAAGGACGCCAAGCCTCAGCCCCACGATTAGAGTAGAACCACAATCTTAGGCTGGTTAGCTCAGATAAAAGGGATTTTCCAACAGAGAACTAAACATTGCACTATTGCAACTACTGAAGCAGAAGGGGGATTTGGTCTATGTAGAATCAAAAGGTGTCTGAAATATAATCTTAGAGAGGATAAAATATAGCTGAGAGAATGGAAAACAAAATCCCAAGTTTGAATTAAATTTTGAACAAATGCCAAGTGACAGAGATCCAATCTATTAAAATGTAACTTGAGAATTCCTGTCAGGATTAATGAATCATGTTGAATAGAGATGTGGAGGCAATATCCTGAATTTTTTTTGAAAGCAGTTTAGAAATTGAAAATAGAAGTGTTTTGACTATATGGTCTAGAAGTCTGAAAAAAACTTTACACTTCCCACAACTAACCGTTAAAATATCTATGGCACTGGGAATAAAAATATAAAACGTTTCAGTAGCGAATTTCCAACTAAGCCGCAGTGCTAAGCAACCTGGACCCTTATCTTATGTTATTGGAAGATTCAGCAGAGAGCTTCTCACCCTCAAAAATTTGCATACATCATGTTTAAAGCAGAGACTGTTTAGCCTCACTATATCTCAATATTTACCTTCCACTTCTCTACAAGAACTGCAGGAAGCAGTAGGAGATCCAGATTATCAGCTACTTGTATACCCTCGGTGGCCACTTTATTAGGTACAGGAGTATACCTATTAAAGTAACCACAGGAATTAAACCTGGTCTTGCCTTCTGCTGCTGTAGCCCATCCACTTCAAGGTTCAAAATGTTGTGCATTTAGAGATGCTCTTCTGCATAGCTCTGTTGTAACACATGGTTATTTGAGTTACTATCAATTTTCTATCATCTTGAACCAGTCTGGGCATTATCCTCTGATCTCTCATTAACTGGACGCTTACTGTTTTTGCACCATTCTCTGTAAACTTGAGAGACTGTTGTGCATGAAAATTCCAGCAGATATGCAGTTTCTGAGATATTCAAACCACCCAGTCAAAATCACTTGTATCACATTGCTTCCCTGTTCTGATGTTTGGTCTGAACAACAACTGAACCTCTGGACCATGCCTGCATACTTTTATGCATTGAGTTGCAGCCATATGATTGACTGATTAGATGTTTGCATTAATGAGCAGGTGTACCTAATAAGATGGCCAGTGAGTGTCTATCACCTGTATCAAATGTTAATATGGGTTTAGATAAGTAGCTAATTCATCATTATTATGAGAACATATTGTGCTTTGACTATGTGCAGTTGAAAAATGAGAACTTAATTTGTTACACACTTTCTGAACCTGATATCTGCTAATTCTTTTCAGATGGCTGTGTTACTGTAATGTCCCTCAGTTCTGTGATAGTCTTCCTCGGCATGAAACCACGCAGGTTTTTGGAAGAATATTGCTTCGCTCTGTTTTTACTGTAATGAGGCGGCAGTTATTGGAAAAATCCAGGCAAGAGAAAGATAAGCTACCTTTAGAGAAACAAACATTGATCCTAACACATTTTCCAAAGTAAGTACTTAAAGATCATTGGTGTAATTCTCTAAAACTCCAAATGTGTTGGTTTACTTTTTTTTATCTGTTTGAATTAGAATGAATATTAAACATGTTTTCAGCAAATTGTTTCACATTAATGATCCAGCTGAGAAACATGTTAATACTAGTTTGTATATAACTTGATGAAGGATAGCATATGCAATACTGATTTAGATTTATAAAGCTGAAAATCACTTCTACCAGCCATCCAGGGATTTAGAATACCTCAAAGCCTTCACAAATATTGAAGTACCTTTACAAAGTGGTCTTTGCTGTAAGGTAGAGAAGGAAGATTAAATACTGTCAAGAAGTCCTAGATTAGAACAGAGAGATCTAGGAATAATAGTGCATAGTTCCCTGAAGGTGGAATCTCATGTGGATAGGGTGGTGAAGAAAGCTTTTGGTATGCTTTCCTTTATTAATCAGAGCATTGAGTATAGGATGTATAAGGCATTGGTAAGGCCAAATTTGGAGTATTGTGTACAGTACTGGTCACTGAATTATAGGAAAGATGTCAATAGAATTGAGAGAGTACTAACGTTTACGAAAATGTTGCCTGGGTTTCATCTCCTAAGTTACAGAGAAAGGTTGGACAAGTTAGGTCTTTATTCTTTGGAGCGTAGAAGGTTGGGGGGGGACTTGATAGAGGTGTTTAAAATTATGAGGGGGATTGATAGAGTTGATGTGGATAGGCTTTTCCATGGGGGGAAGATTCAAACAAGAGGACATGAGAGTTAAAGGGCAGAAGTTTAGGGGTAACATGAGGGGGAACTTCCTTACTCAGAGAGTGGTAGCTGTGTGGAACGAGCTTCCAGCAGGAGTGGTTGAGGCAGGTTCGATGTTGTCGTTTAAAGTTAAATTGGATAACTATATGGACAGGAAAGGAATGGAGGCTTATGAGCTGAGTGCAGGTCGGTGGGACTAGGTGAGAGTAAAAGTTCGGCATGGACTAGAAGGGTCGAGATGGCCTGTTTCCGTGCTGTAATTGTTTTATGGTTATTTGTGAAGATTAAAAGAAAACTGAATCTGAAAGAAAGGTTGGGTATGGAGTGGTGGCCTATGCTACTTTATGCTCTCCAAAGAAGCAAATCAGCAGAATAACTCCATCAATTTGCCTTTATTAGGATCGAGAAAATGTACATCTTAACCAGCATATTTGATCAGTGGATTAGGCAGCTTTCTCCAGTGGCAGATGAGTAGTTAGGCATTGGGGCGACACAGTAGCAGCGTAGCACTGTAATAAGGTTATTACAGTGCCACCACCAGCCAGGTCACTTCCCATCGCTGTCTGTAAGGAGTTTGTATGTTCTCCCTGTGACTGCATGGGTTTCCTCCAGGTACTCTGCTTTCCTCCCACATTCCAAAGATGAATGGGTTAGTAGATGTAATTGGGCAGCATGGGCTTATTGGGCTGGAGGAACCTATTATTATGCAGTATCTCTCAGACAAAATAGAAAAATAAACTTCCTTCCAGCATGTCACATATCCATGACTTTGTCAGCCGTGAAGAAGAGCAGCAAGCTCATGACTCTAAAGTTCCTCCATGTAGAGGCAAAATAAAATCCAACACATCTGAAATATTCAGAAGATGCTTTAGTACTAATTAATCTCAAGAGCAGCTCAGCAAATCCCTGAGACTGTTCTGCCCAAGCACAGATTCCCTATCTTGTATACTTTTAATGTACATGGAGATCAAGCAAAACAGATATCTTTTTGTTTATTTCTCGATCATATTAATTGGTCTTGTCCATGTCTCATCCTGTCTTTGGTTTTAGTGTTAATCAGATTAATTTTACAAAACTTTATCAAGTATTTGACAGTGGTTTTCAGAGACACTTCAGATTTATATAACAGAGGTTCTTGCAAGCCTTCCTATCTTTCCCAGCACAATATGCTCCAAGGTGCATCTAAACCCAAGGACAAAGCATTGCTTCTGCCTTCACCATTAATTCTTGGCTGTATTAGTTTTGCTAATTCCCAGTTCTCTTTATGTTTAAGTAGATGAAATAATGGCTCAAAGATGGGAAAATAATCTGATTGCCAAGGTAAAACTAAAGATGGGAGAGGTGATGGACATTTATACTGAGGTGCCAGTGTTGTACATAATGGAAACCAACTCTACGTTTGCTGATGACGTTTCAAGGGGTAGGTTGTAACTTAAGGGAAAGGAGGAGAAGTAAGCACACACTCTTGGAGGATTCGGGAGTTTTTACGGTGAGGGATGCAGTCACCAATCTGGTGGTGATTGGATAGGTAAGGTTGGAAACACTTGTGAGAAATCCAACCAACCAGGATGATCGAGGAGAGAGTTGGAGGAAGATATATCTGTTCCTGGGATTTGTAACAGAGTAAGTATATGAGAGGTCATGTGATGCTATCTTGGAAACCTTGGTCCCTGCATATTTAGTTTCGTTGCTGTAGGAATGAGCTTAACATCATCTTGACTGGTATCATATTTCTTTCTTTCTTTTCCAATCTTTTTATTAGTTTCATAATAATAAACATAGCATAGTATTGATACAAAGTTATTGGGAATATATTCTTGTAATTGACATAGTTAAATATAAGCCCAGTTGACAATTAAATGTTAAAACTCCCAATCATACAGGATACAGATGAACAATATAAAACAAAGAAAATCTAAAAAACAATCATGAAAAAGGAAAAAATATATAAAAATATAACCCCCCCCAAAAAAAAACTAACCTAAACAGTGTTAATCAACTAAACTAAAAAAAGACATGGGCTGTTATGTAACATCATAAAAAAAAGGAACCATTAGTGTCGACGACTCCGTTCCTCTCATCAAATATTACAAAGAAATAGAATAAGTTTGGAAAAGGTCAAATTACATCATATGAAAATGTTGAATAAATGGCCTCCAAGTCTTTTCGAATTTAATAGAAGGATCATAAACAACACTTCTAATTTTTTCCAAATTTAAACACAACATAGTTTGTGAGAACCAATGAAATGTGGTGGGAGGATTAATCTCTTTCCAATTCAGCAAAATGGATCTTCTAGCCATTAATGTAAGAAATGCAATCATCCGGTGAGCTGAAGAGGTTAAATGACTTGATTCTATCATTGGTAACCTAAAAATGGCAGTAATTGAGTGAGGTTGTAAATCAATATTCAAAACAGTTGAGATAATATCAAAAATTATTTTTCCAGTATTTTTTCAACAAAGCACGTGACCAAAACATATGAGTTAAAGAAGCTGTCTCGGAGTGACATCTAGCCCATATAGGATTTATATAAGAATAATAACGAGATAATTTATCTTTAGACATATGAGCTCTATGCACTACTTTAAACTGTATCAATGCATGTTTAGCACATCTAGAGGATGAATTAACTAATTGAAGAATTTTTTCCCATTTTTCAATTGGTACAATAATCTTAAATTCTCTTTCCCAATCGGTCTTAATTTTATTAGCTATGTCAGGACATAATTTCATAATTGTATTACAAATAATTGCTATAACACCTTTCTGAAAAGGATTTAAGTCTAAAATTTTTTCCAAAATATCCATTGAATATAAATTTGGAAAGTTAGAAGAAACAGTATTTTAAAAATTTCTAACCTGTAAATATCTAAAAAAGTGAGATCTAGGCAGATAAAATATTTATTAGATAATTGTTCAAAGGACATAAAACAATTTTCCGAAAATAAATCACAAAATCGAACTATACCTTTAGTTTTCCAATCCAGATATGCTTGATCCATAGTAGAAGGTTGAAAAAAGAAATCAGATGTAATAGAGCTTGCTAAAATAAATTGATTCAACCCAAAAAATTTTCAAAATTGAAACCATATACAGCTCTCATCCGTGCCGGGTCTTTACCATCCCCTCCGACCTTCAACTGTCGGAGGCAGAACGCTCTGTTCTCAGTAAGGGCCTCACGTTTGTCCCCCTTCGCCCACACCTCAGCGAATTCCGTGTTCGCCACGATGCGGAACTTTTCTTCCGCCGTCTCCGTCTCCGAGCCTACTTCTTCGGCAAGGACTCTTCCACCCCCACCGATGACCCCTTCTCCCGTCTTCAACCCTCCTCTTCTTCATGGACACCCTGCTCTGATCTTCTGCCTGCTCTGGATCTCTTTATTGCCAACTGCCGACGGGACATCAACCGTCTCGACTTCACCGCACCTTGTCCCCATTCCAACCTCACTCCTTCGGAACGCTCTGCTCTCCACTCCCTCCGCACTAATCCTAACCTTATTATTAAACCCGCTGATAAGGGGGGTGCTGTTGTAGTCTGGCGTACTGACCCCTACCTTGCCGAGGCACAGCGACAACTCGCGGATACCTCCTCTTATTTACCCCTCGATCGTGACCCCACCAAGGAGCACCAGGCCATTGTCTCCCACACTATCAACGACTTTATCCGCTCAGGGGATCTCCCATCCACTGCTACCAACCTTATAGTTCCCACACCCCGCACTTCCCGTTTCTACCTCCTACCCAAAATCCACAAACCTGCCTGTCCTGGCCGACCTATTGTCTCAGCTTGCTCCTGCCCCACCGAACTCGTTTCTGCATACCTCGACACTGTTTTATCACCCCTTGTTCAATCCCTTCCGACCTATGTTCGTGACACTTCTCACGCTCTTAAACTTTTCGATGATTTTAAGTTCCCTGGCCCCCACCGCTTTATTTTCACCATGGATGTCCAGTCCTTATATACTTCCATCCCCCATCAGGAAGGTCTCAAAGCTCTACGCTTCTTTTTGGATTCCAGACCTAATCAGTTCCCCTCTACCACCACTCTGCTCCGTCTAGCGGAATTAGTCCTTACTCTTAATAATTTCTCCTTTTGCTCCTCCCATTTCCTCCAAACTAAAGGTGTAGCTATGGGCACCCATATGGGTCCTAGCTATGCCTGCCTTTTTGTTGGGTTTGTGGAACAATCTATGTTCCGTGCCTATTCTGGTATCTGTCCCCCACTTTTCCTTCGCTATATCGACGACTGCATTGGCGCTGCTTCCTGCACGCATGCAGAACTCGTTGACTTTATTAACTTTGCCTCCAACTTTCACCCTGCCCTCAAGTTTACCTGGTCTATTTCCGACACCTCCCTCCCCTTTCTAGACCTTTCTGTCTCTGTCTCTGGAGACAGCTTATCCACTGATATCTACTATAAGCCTACTGACTCTCACAGCTATCTGGACTATTCCTCTTCTCACCCTGTCTCTTGCAAAAACGCCATCCCCTTCTCGCAATTCCTCCGTCTCCGCCGCATCTGCTCTCAGGATGAGGCTTTTCATTCTAGGACGAGGGAGATGTCTTCATTTTTTAAAGAAAGGGGCTTCCCTTCCTCCACTATCAACTCTGCTCTTAAACGCATCTCCCCCATTTCACGTACATCTGCTCTCACTCCATCCTCCCACCACCCCACTAGGAATAGGGTTCCCCTGGTCCTCACCTACCACCCCACCAGCCTCCGGGTCCACCATATTATTCTCCGTAACTTCCGCCACCTCCAACGGGATCCCACCACTAAGCACATCTTTCCCTCCCCCCCCTCTCTCTGCATTCCGCAGGGATCGCTCCCTACACAACTCCCTTGTCCATTCGTCCCCCCCATCCCTCCCCACTGATCTCCCTCCTGGCACTTATCCGTGTAAGCGGAACAAGTGCTACACATGCCCTTACACTTCCTCCCTTACCACCATTCAGGGCCCCAAACAGTCCTTCCAGGTGAGGCATCACTTCACCTGTGAGTCGACTGGGGTGATATACTGCGTCCGGTGCTCCCGATGTGGCCTTTTATATATTGGTGAGACCCGACGCAGACTGGGAGACCGCTTTGCTGAACATCTACGCTCTGTCCGCCAGAGAAAGCAGGATCTCCCAGTGGCCACACATTTTAATTCCACATCCCATTCCCATTCTGACATGTCTATCCACGGCCTCCTCTACTGTAAAGATGAAGCCACACTCAGGTTGGAGGAACAACACCTTATATTCCGTCTGGGTAGCCTCCAACCTGATGGCATGAACATTGACTTCTCTAACTTCCACTAGGCCCCACCTCCCCCTCGTACCCCAGCTGTTACTCCTTTTTATGCACACATTCTTTCTCTCACTCTCCTTTTTCTCCCTCTGTCCCTCTGAATATACCTCTTGCCCATCCTCTGGGTCACCCCCCCCCCCGTCTTTCTCCCTAGGCCTCCTGTCCCATGATCCTCTCGTATCCCCTTTTGCCTATCACCTGTCCAGCTCTCGGCTCTATCCCTCCCCCTCCTGTCTTCTCCTATCATTTTGCATCTCCCCCTCCCCCTCCAGCTTTCAAATCCCTTACTCACTCTTCCTTCAGTTAGTCCTGACGAAGGGTCTCGGCCTGAAACGTCGACTGCGCCTCTTCCTATAGATGCTGCTTGGCCTGCTGCGTTCACCAGCAACTTTGATGTATGTTGCTTGAATTTCCAGCATCTGCAGAATTCCTGTTGTTAACTATTGGGTTATCCATTTGTTTATACAATTTAGAAAGAGTGAAGGGAAGCGAAGTCCCTGAAATAGAACCCAATGAAAACCCTTGTAAAGAATTACATTCAAGATTTACCGAATGTGGACTTGAAATTACATCCAAGTCCCATAACCAAAATTTTCAATATCGAATGGTAATCGCCCAATAGTAAAATCTAAAATTCGGCAGAGCAAAACCCCCCTCCTTTTTAGATTTCTGTAAATGTCTTTTACCTAACCTAGGGTTTTTATTCTGCCATATATATGAGGAAATTTTGGAATCAACGTTATCAAAAAAGGATTTTGGAATAAAAATTGGCACCATTTGAAATACATGTAAGAATTTAGACAAAATAATCATCTTGATAGCATTGATCCGACCGATCAATGACAGAGACATTGGTGACCATTTAGTAAACAAAAGTTTAATCTGATCAATTAAAGGTAAACCATATTTCAGTTTATATTTGTACTTTATGGAGTCAACCACTTCTGCAACACATTCATATAACAAAAGAAGTTCTATATGTAGGTCAAGTTTATAATGCTTTTCTGTATAGGATGGAAAGGCCAGGTTCAATGCTTCAATATTCACTACAGAAAAGGATCTTGGCAGTTGTAGGGATGACTTAGAGCAGACTGAAAAGCTTGAGCACATAGATATTAAGAAAGGGGATGTGCTGGAGCTTTTGGAAAGCATTAATTTGGATAAGTCACCGGGACTGGATGAGATGTACCCCAAGCTGCTGTGGGAGGTGATTACTGAGCCTCTGGTGATGATCTTTGCATCAATGGGGACAGGGGAATTTCCGGAGGATTGGAGGATTGCGGATGTTGTTCCCTTATTCAAGAAAGGGAGTAGAGATAGCCCGGGAAATTACAGACCAGTGAGTCTTACTTCAGTGGTTGTTAAGTTGATGGAGAAAATCCTGAGAGGCAGGATTTATGAATATTTGGAGAGGCATAATACGATTAGGAATAGTCAGCATGATTTTGTCAAAGGCAGGTTGTGCCTTACGAGCCTGATTTTTTGAGTATGTGACTAAACACATTGATGAAGGAAGAGCAGTAGATGTAATGTATATGGATTTCAGCAAGGCATTTGATAAGGTACCCCATGCAAGGCTTATTGAGAAAGTAAGGAGGCATGGGATCCAAGGGGACATTGCTTTGTTGATCCAAAACTGGCTTGCCCACAGAAGGCAATTGTGGTTATAGACAGTTCATATTCTGCATGGAGGTCGGTGACCAGTGGTGTGCCACAGGGATCTTTTTTGGGACCCCTTCTCTTCGTGATTTTTATAAATGGCCTGGATGAAGAAGTGGAGGGATGGGTTAGTAAATTTGCTGATGACACAAAGAGTGGGGGTGTTGTGGATAGTATGGAGAGTTGTCAGAGGTTACAGCAGGACATTGATAGGATACAAAACTGGGCTGAGAAGTGGCAGATGGAGTTCAACCCAGATAAGTGTGAAGTGGTTCATTTTGGTAGGTCAAATATGATGGCAGAATATAGTGTATAGAATAGAGGATCAGACGGATTTTGGGGTCCAAGTCCATAGGACACTCAAAGCTGCTGCACAGGTTGACTCTGTGGTTAAGAAGGGTTACGGTGCATTGACCTTCATCAATCATGGGATTGAGTTTAGGAGCCGAGAGGAAATGTTGCAGCTATATAGGACCCTGGTAGGATCCCACTTGAAGTACTGTGCTCAGTTCTGGTCGCCTCACTATAGGAAGGATGTGGAAACCATAGAAAGGGTGCAGAGGAGGTCTCCAAGGATGTTGCCTGGATTGGGGACCATGCCTTATGAGAATAGGTTGAGTGAGATTGGCCTTTTCTCCTTGGAAAGATGGAGGATGAGAGGTGACCTGATAGAGGTGTATAAGATGATGAGAGGCATTGATCATATCGATAGTCAGAGGCTTGTTCCCAGGGCTGAAATGGCTAGCACGAGAGGGCATAGTTTTAAGGTGCTTGGAAGTAGGTACAGAGGAGACGCCAAGGGTAAGTTTTTTACGTAGAGAGTGGTGAGTGTGTGGAATGGGCTGCTGGCGACGGTGGTGGAGGTGGATACGATAGAGTCTTTTAAGAGACTCCTGGATAGGTACATGGAGCTTAGAAAAATAGAGGGCTATGGATAACCCTAAGTAATCTAAGGTAAAGACATGTTCGACACAGCTTTGTGGGCCGAAGGGCCTGTATTGTGCTGTAGGTTTTCTATGTTCTAACATTGTTAAAGAGTTACTTCATTGTTAAGGTTTTTTGATAAACCTGGTAAACTGTCTTGTATACATTCTAGATGCAGTGCTTCAACTCATGGTCATAGAATTGTCAGTATATTTGGGGAGGCCAAAGCCAGCTCCTACAGAGTAGTCATTGTTGATGGAAAACTTAACCCAAGTTAATCTAAAGTGTGGGTTTTCTGTCATAACCAAACCAAGCACTTAATTGAGTAATTCCCAGACCCTAATGACTTTTAAGTTAAAGTTGTTAATCTCCCATGTTAATGTTGAAGCCAGCTAATCCCAATGCACTGATGTTCATGTGTCATCATTTTGTTGATGGTAATTTGCTATATGAGTAATGTCCAGAATCCTGAAGACCCCTTCTATTTTAAAACCAATAATGCAGAGTACTTTTTTTTTCATATTCATCAAAAAGCAGCCTGCATCTGTGGAGCTACGAGGGGTGATTGATAAGTTTGTGGACTAAGGTAGAAGGAGTCAATTTTAGAAAACCTAGCACATTTATTTTTCAACATAGTCCCCTCCTACATGTACACACTTAGTCCAGCGGTCGTGGAGCATATGGATCCCTTCTTTGTAGAAAAAGTCCACAGCGGGGGTGATTGGTAAGTTTGTGGCCTAAGGTAGAAGGACATGAGTTATTAGCTTCAAACTTTCTGCATTTTCACTCAAAGAGTTGAACTGCACGTGCATGTAACGAGAGTGTCTTGGACCTCCAGGTGGTCCACAGCAGGGGTGATTGATAAGTTCATGGCCTAAGGTAGAAGGAGATGAGTTATACAGCTGTCGTTACATGCACGCGCAGTTCAACTCTTTGAGTGAAAATGCAGAAAGTTTGAAGTTACTAACTTGTCTCCTTCTACCTTAGGTCACGAACTTATCAATCACCCCTGCTGTGGACCACTTCTGGAGTTCCAAGACGCCGACTTCTACAAAGAGGATCCGTATGCTCCATGATTGCTGGACTAAGTGTGTAAATGTAGGAAAAATAAATGTGCTAGGTTTTCTAAAATGGACTCCTTCTACCTTAGGCCACAAACTTATCAATCACCCCTCGTACTGGTAGTGTATTAACCCTCCCTTTCACAGGACAGCACAATAGAAAGGGTCGAATAAGAGAAAGTATAGACATTGGTTGCATATTGTTAAATGAGAATGTCTTTACTGATGAATATTAACATTAAGAACTTAGTTAGACTCCACTTGGAGTACCGTGTTCAGTTCTGGTCACCTCACTACAGGAAGGATATGGATACTATAGAGAGAGGGCAGAGGAGATTGACAAGCATGCCTTATGTTGAGTGAATTTGGCCTTTTCTTCTTTGAGCAACAGGAGACGAGAGGTGACCTGATAGAGGTGGTTTAGATGATGAGAGGCATTGATCATGTGGATAGCCAGAGTCTTTTTCCCAGAGCTGAAATGGCTAACACGAGGGGGCATAGTTATAAGGTGCTTGGAAGTAGGTACAAGGGGGATATCAGAGGTAAGTTTTTTACACAGAGAATGGTGGGTGCCTGGAATGCACTGCCAGTGGGAGTGGTAGAGGCAGATACAACAGGGTCTTTTAAGAGACGCTTAGGTAGGTACATGGAGCTTAGAAAAATAGAGGGCTATGCGGTAGGGTAATTCTGTGCAGTTTCAAGAGTAGGTTACGTGGTTGGCACAACATTGTGGGTCGAAGGGTCTGTAATGTGCTATAGATTTCTATGTTCTATTTTACAACAAAGAAAATACCTCTGCACTTTTGTTATATCCTAGATTCCTTTCCATGTTGGAGGAAGAAGTATATAGCCACAACTCTCCTATATGGGATTTAGACTTCACTGCATCATCCGGTAACATCCAAATAGGGATGCAGCCAGGTAACTAATGGTCAGCAGTTTTTGAAAACGCAATGAGAAGTCAGAACATGAGAAAATACTTCCTGAAAGAGAAAATGCAAATTATTTCTGAAATCTATTGGGCTTTTTAGCTTGTGAACATCTAGTTGCTTTGGGATCATAGATCAGTAGAAAACAGGAACAAAACCTTTAGTCCATGATGACTTTGCCAGCCATGATGCCAATTTAAATTAATTCCATCAGCCTGTCACAGCCTATGTTCTTCCATTTCCTACTTGTGAGAATCATGTGCTTGTCTAACTGCCTCCTAAAAGACACTATCACTTCTGGTTCCACCACCGTCTGAACAGCACCTTCCAGGCACCTGCCTCTCATTGTGTCAAAGTCAAATTTATTTTCATAAAAGTGCATACAAATGGTACATGCAGATGTGCAATGTAAACCTAAATTGCAGCAGCTTATTATAGATTATCATGTTTTTAAAAATTCTTGTCTTGTAAATCTCTGTTAAACTTTTCCTCTCTTGCATTAAGCCTACCTCCTCTAGTATTTGATGTTTTCACCCAGGAAAATAGACTGATTATCCACCCTGTCTATGGCTGTCGTAATTTTGTACATTTATATTAAGTCAGTCCCTGACATTCTAGAGAAAACCTCCTGAGTCTGTCCAACCTCTCCTGAGAGCTCATACACTCTAATCTAGCTCACCTCTGCACCCTTTCCAAAGCCTCCATGTCCTTTTTATGGTCTGGTGAGCAGAACTGCATACATACTCCAAATGAGGCCCAATGAAAGATTTATATATTATCCCTTAAAGGTATTCAGTCCCCCACAACTATTACACATTTTACTGTCTCATTATATTGAAGTAGGATTTTTTGTGCTAATCATCAAAACCTTGTACATCACGTCAAATCGAAGAAAAATTCCAAAACCTATCTATCAATTTTCTAAGAATTAAAAACCAAAATTGTGAGGCTGAAAAAGTATTCATCCCCTTTGAAATTACTATGCTCAGTTTGTGGAAAATTGGAAAATCACCTGTTATCAATGAATTCGAAAGAATAAATAGCCCCTTACATCCAACAGTATGGTAGATTTTCAACAGACCAAACCAAAATGAAGACAAAAGAGCATTCAAGGCAAGGGAGGGAAATGATAATAAAGAAGCACAAATGTGGAGAAGGGTACAAGACCATCTCAAAGGCACTGAATGTACGTTGGAACTCAGTGCAGTCCGTCATGAAAAAGTGGAAAAATATGAAACCACAGCCACAATGCCTAAGTCAGGCTGCCCCTCTAAACTTGTCACCAGAGAAGAATGGCACGTGTATGAGAGGCCACTGTGACACCAACAGTCACTCTGAGTGAGCTGCAGATGTCAGTGGCTGCAACTGGAGGTGATGTTCTTGGCTCCACAATCTTTAAAGCCTTGCACAAAAAGGGTATTTATGGGAGAGTGGCAAGGAAGAAGCCCTGACTTTAAAAAAAAAGGCATATCCTTGCCCATAAAGACTTTGCAAAGCACCACATAGAAGATACTGTAAAGATGTGGAAGAAGGCCTTTTGGCCTCAATATTAAATGGTACATCTGGCATAAATCTAATACTGCACATTAGCCAGCCAACAATGTCCCTATTGTAAAGTATGGCGATGTCCTTGACTGACCCAGTCGAAGTCCTGACAACCTGATCAAACATCTCTGGCAAGGCCTCAAGATTGCTGTCCACCACTGCTCCCTAAATAAGCTGGCACACCTTGAGCAATTTTGCAAGGAGGAATGGGTAAATCTTACCCCATCACATTCTGCAAATCCTGACTGGTTCAACTAAGTACTGAACAAAGGGGGCGAAATACTCTTGAATTGCTGACATAGCAGTTTTTGTATGTTTAGTTATTCATGCTTTTCAATTTTCTCTATTATTTGAACAGAAAGAGAATGTGGTTCACAGATAAATATTCTCAGTTAAATTGATCAAAATCCCCGGTTGTAATACTCACTTATGTGAACAAAAGGTTGGAAACTGAATACTTTTTCAAGGCACTGTAGCTGCAACATGACTTGCCAGCTATTTTACTGAATCTCCCAAAAATGAAGGCAAGAATGCTTGATGCCCAGTTTGCTATCCAGCTAATTTCTGTATGACAAATATGGGTAAGTTATACGGGTTTGTGAGCATGTTGTCATACCATTATTTAATTATTTTGGATTTTTCATGTATTTGAATTTTAGCTCCCACCAAGCAATTTGGGTATGAATCAAGCCCAATTTCTGGCAGTACTGATCAAACCAACTCTGGAAGTTTGAGTCCTATCTGGAGGAAGAAAGTGACTTCTGGCTCTGAACAAATATTGGGTAAGACAATTGGTAAAACTTAACAGTAGAGATGCTCTTGCTGAAGTCTGGCAAAAACTCAATATTACAAAACCTATTGTGTATTTCTGAAAGGAGGCTTCAATATTTTGTACATATCACCATATAGCATCTTTTGAACAATTTGTGTTCAGATTGGTGAGAGTTTACCAGTAAAGATTATTAAACCAATAATTCATTGGTTCCTAGATAACTCATGAAATCCATCTTCTTGAATAAAAAACAGGTAGTATATTCCCAGGTAATATTTGAGTAAGTTTTTGACACCAGTACCACTAATCCAAAATGATGGACTATTTTCATGCCTCGTATATCGGGAGCGTAATAAAAGTTGACTGTGTTGCAAGTATAGCTATAGTTTGACATTATTGTTATTTGATTGGAAAAATCTTTAAAAGTTTATCATTAAGTTCAAAAAATTGATTTCTGACCAAATTTATTACTTCATCAGGAGAGAAAAGAAAACCTACAGAATCTTTGAATATGGATGATGCTAAGAGGCAAAGAGTTTTGGGAGATATCCCTATGGAACTGGTGAATGAAGTAATGTCAACCATCACAGATCCTGCTACTATGTTGGGTCCAGAGGTAAGTGCATCGCATCCTATGTGTATTGAATTCTTGTTGGAAGCTAATGTGGCCTGTAGTTCACCTTTGTTATTCTGTATTTTTTTGTCAGTCTCTGCTTATTAAAAAAAGTTTAACCCATTTTCTGTTAAACTTCTGTTAGTCTTCATAAATGGCTAATTTGATAGAATTTTTTAAAAAGAGGGAATTATATTCACGTTATAAAATGGCCAGAGAAATGGCAGAAGGAACTCAATCCTGAAAAAAATCGAATGTTGATATTGAGAAGTCCTATATGACTAGTATGTAAACAAGGAATGGTAGGACCACAGGGTGTACTGTGGAACAGAAAGTCATGAGATTGCATGTCCAATGATTCCTGAAGGCACCAGTGCAGCTAAGTAAGCGAAGAAGATATTTGCTTTCTAGCTCGGGAATGGTATAAAAGGGTCCTAGATGTTAAGAAACATTTCCCTTGGTAGAGGTAGAATGTTACTGTAATGTGTAGGACACATATAAGATACTTGAGGGAGAATTCTTTCACCTCAAAGAAAAGTTGGATGAAATTTCGAATGTACTGCCAGAGGGGGATGCTGGAGGTAGCTACAATTACAGAATTTGAATACTTGAAACACCACAGCATAGAAATTAAATGCCAGGATATGGGATCAGTATAGATAGGTACTTGATGCTGTGATAGATGTATGGGGCTAAAGCTGTTAGGTCCTTGCAATGTATTGGCTCTCTTATATAACCCTTCAAAATTGTTGCTACCTCAGATTTGATTAATAAGTAAAGTTTCTTTACAAAAGTCTTCGACAATATTATCCAAAAAACTTTGTCAGTATGAAGACAACATCCAGTTCCATCTTGCTGCCATCTCCTTGATGACTGCTCTACTTCAAAATTGTTGGACTGTTTATCTGATATCCAATGCTGGAAAGGTATAAGTTTCCTCCAGATAAATTGTCTTTGGTCCCCACTCTTATTCTCTATCCCTGGAAGCTGACTACTACTTTTCACTGAGCCTGACTATCTAGAGTCTCAATGTCTTGATTTACCATTGTTTCATTGTAGCTTAAGCATTGTAAATTGAAAACATTAAGGTAAGTATCATTGCAACTCTTTTCCCACGTAATTTAAAACAGCAAATTGTAGTTTATTAGGTTTTGAGTTTCAAGTGGTCTATATACACCATCTGAAATATAACTCCTAATTTAGTTATGATTTCCACTTTGTTCAGTGTATGTTATAGTCAAATGATGCTTTATTTTACTGCAGAAAAAATGGAGTTTTATTAAACTTTAATTTGTTCAAAGCCAACAAGATGTAATGGGAAACCGACGTCTGTTCTGTATTTCAAGACTAGCTTACTATCTGCACACGCGGCCAGAGATGAGGCGGCAAGGCTTGAAGAAAGAAGGGGTGTAATCGAATTCCATGTTGTAGGAAACTCACTGACCCAAAAGCCAAACAAAAAAATGATGATGTGGCTCGTTGGCCTACAGAATGTTTTTTCCCATCAGTTACCAAGGATGCCCAAGGAATACATCACCCGCCTTGTCTTTGACCCGTGAGTGCAGTTTTTGTCTTGCCCAGCTTGTAGCGTCATTAATGTGAATACATGGGCTGTTAATATTTAAGTGCATGGAGGCGACTCTGCTAGTTTAGAGCATGGCAGCAGGGTCTATGATACCCAAAGCCTTGCATGTGTTAAAACTGGCAATTCCCAGCTGTGCACTTCACAATCACATCATATCTTCAGCTTTTCCTTTGCCTCTACTCATGATAGTATAATGAAGAGATTGGTGAGGAAAACATTGCAGGAGGCGTAGTGTGTAGGACATTGGATGGAATAAGACTGAAAGGTGAATGAAAGGTTGTGGCAGGGGGTAGATGTTCAGAGGATGGGAAAGTGATTGGTAATGATCAAAGAAGAGTTTCAGGGTTAAGAGATGAGCAGAGAAGACCAGATAGTTTGGAAAGAAGATTTGTGAGTGAGGGTGCAGAAGGTCTAAGATTAAAAAGCCCTGGGATGGGGATAGGAGTGGGTTAGGTGAGATGATTAGAGGAACAGGAAAGGAGATTGGAGGGGGCCAACAAAAAGTGGGAGAGTTGGTCTGGAGATCAGGGGGTGGACTGGGTCATGCTGGAGAAAGGTAAGTGTTGCAGGGCAGCAACAGGGAGTGGAGACTTTGCTCCGGAGTTCTTTACTCTTTAGCAGAGAACTTCTCTTAAGGAAGGTAGATGGATGTATCCTTAGGACATTTTTACTACAGGGTCATTGGCCACCATCCAGGCAAGGATGCACATTGGTATGTAACAAATGGTGCTGCTGCTACACAACTCCATGTTCGTAGTGACCTTGGTGTGGAGTTTGCATGGGCTGCATGACCACATGGGTTTTCCCTGGGTGGTTTGGATTTCTCACAACGCCTAAGGACATGCTAATTGGCCGTAGTGAAGGTGAGTGGTAATAGAAACAGTGAGTGGCTAAAGGATGTGAGGGAAGATAGGTCAGAGAGAGACAGGTGGGAGAATGAGACTGATGGGAATTTGATGGACTGAATGATCTCCCTCTGTGTTGTAAGGAAATGTGAATGCTTTTGGAGCAGGACTGAACACTGCACATCCTGTAGTCTTCATTTCTATGTGGTTCATATGCACAGGTAAGATCCTGGTATTCATACAAGTGCTGTGTGCACACAAGGTATACAATTATGTTTAACAATTCTGTTGCATGATGCTTAAAATCTTGTGCAATGCAACATACTAAAAAATAAATTTTGCAAGGAGGAATTGAGACTTATCCAAAAAAAACTACTGGTTGTAATATTTGCAAGACATGGTTCAACTAAGTACTGAGCAAGGGAGATGGAGATGGGTACGTTTGAACTGGCATGTATTTCAGTTTTTGAATTCTTAGTTTTCCATGCTTTACAATTTTCCCTGTTTTTTGGGCTCTAATGTGATAAAAGACCATTTGGTTCACAAATAAGAATTCTCAGTTAAGTTGATCAAAATCTCTGGTTATAATACTCATTTATGTGAACAAAGGGTTGGGGATGATTACTTTTACAAGGCACTGTGTATACGTTGATTGTATAGCCATAAAGTGGTGCTAGGCACAGGAGTGCCTGGTCCTATGTAAGGTGGCTGACAGGAAATGATAAAGTAGTGGCAGTGAGGGGGTATGTTGGGATGTGTTAGTGGGTGGAGGCATTGATCACCCTTACTGTTTGGGGGGAGAAGCATTTTGGAGCCTGGTGGTTCTGGCCTGTGAACACGTAGCCTGATGAGAGTGGGTCAAACAGCCCTTGAGTGGAGTGGGCGGGTTCCTTCATTTTTTGATATATATATCTCCTTGATGGCCAGTAATCTGGTGCTGGCATGCATTAGGCAATTTTGACTACCGGTTGTAGACCCTTTCTGTTCGTACCACGCAGTTTCCGTACCATTCAGTGATGTGGCATGTGAGGATGTTCTCTACTGCGCATCTGTAGAAAGTCATGAGCTCTCTTCAGGCTCCTCAGAAAGTAGAGGCGTATTGACCTTTCTTGATTGTATAGGATGTGTTAGTATATATTCATGTCATCAGATGAAACTAATCACGTGAAATGTGTTCACCATCATCTGCTTTAAAGGTCAATTCTGTTTAGCTCTTATGAAGGTAATTTCCAGCTTGGTTTGTGGAAACAGACAGTATCTCAGGATGACAGAACACAAACTGCCAGTGTAAGACTGGTTGCAAGTTGCAGCTCAGAAGTTAATAGTTTTGCATCCCAAGATCAATTTATTGTTGTAAAATTAATTTACTTGTGACTGCACCTTTTAAGGTGTATCCCTGAAGTTGACGTTTTTTGATCAACATTAAGAAATAAATATCAGAGCATCTTTTACAACTTGATCACTGACTGAAAGGACTATTGCTGCAAAAAGATTGGTTGATCATAGTTGAATTTTGAAGCCACTGTTATTTGATTATATTGTTGTAGCAAACACAAGACCCTTGCTTTGATCAAAGATGGTCGTGTCATTGGTGGTATCTGTTTCCGGATGTTTGCAACACAAGATTTTACAGAGATTGTGTTTTGTGCTGTGACTTCTAATGAACAAGTCAAGGTAGGTGTGAAATTTAAAAATTACTATTTCATTTATCAGCGTGAGATAGAATAAATGTTCTCTAATGCTAATGATAGTTTTTTTTGCTGGTCATGGAGCTGGGATCATTTAATTCATGTTCTGTTTGATCATTGCCCGTTGCAGCAGAAACAAATGCCAGTTAACTCATTGAGCTCATGCCAACTTCCTCCAGACAATCCAGTTTTAAATAGAAAGAGAATGGCCACTAATTTCCATGTATTGAAACTAATTGCCACTGTGTTGGCTACTAATATAGAGAAATCTCTTCATAATACAATGAATAGTCATGGTCCTAACACATATTCTTGCACAGACCCCAGTAGTCAAGTGCTGACAATTAGAATACCTGTTGTATTTACCTCCTCTGCTTCCAATCAGATTAATAATTTGTCTTCACCCTATGGGTGAAATTTCCAAAAGGGATCACTGGATTAATATTTGTAAGCAAGAACTTCGGCTAATCTGCCCCCATCCCTGCCCTCACCCACTCCTGTGCAAGACAAGGTGGTGAGACTTGCTTAGCATTTCATGCCCTCCAAGGTGTGATCAGATAACTTTGAATGGTTAGGTCAAAAGCTGACTGAGAAACTGAGCAACCAGCGGTGCTACAGAAAAGTGCAGGCTAGTGTAAGTATGTGATATTAAATTAATAAGCCACATTCTTTACCTTGTTATGGCATCTTTAAAAATTAGTTGTAGAAATATTAGATTGTGTATTTGAGTTATGTTTCAGTACACAGTGCAATGGCACTGTAAATTACTATTTTGCAAAAGAAGGACATAATTTTGCTCTTTACCACATGATCAAATGTTTATTCTGTAGGGTTATGGAACTCATCTAATGAATCACCTCAAGGAATATCACATAAAACATAACATTCTAAACTTCCTCACTTATGCAGATGAATATGCAATCGGCTATTTTAAAAAACAGGTAGGTACTTTCATGATTTTTATATTCTTAGGGGATCTCAGTATTGTATATCTTGCAATATGCATTTTATGCATATATGAATATTCGTGAAAAATCCATGTTTCAAAAGGAGTTTTTAATTGATTTCTGTGCAATGTTACTCCAGTTTGCCGTTTTTTTAAATATTTATTTTTGCAGTATCATTAATTAAAATTACAATTACTTATCAATGTCTCATATAAACTATTAAGTGACAGTTTCACAGCAAACTTAATAAAACTGTGCCACTGTGGTGAACTTAACATCTGTCTCTTGCTCGGATTCTTTCTAGGGTCTTAAACAGAAAAGCAAGTGGGATCCTCATAATTGCATGTGGAATTATTACTATTGGGCCAGGAAAGCAGACATGCACATCCTTTGAAATATTATTGGCAGCGAATCCTTCCTGTAGCCCCCTCAACTCCCCGTCCCCAGCACACTATCTTCTCTCATTCTTCATTCATCTGTTGCACTTGCCAAATGACTGCTTGAGATTTGTGCCACAGAATATTGCGGTAGCCTGGGGAAACCGAATTGCAATGAAGTTCCCCTGAGGAATATCTAGCCAGTCAATAGCTTGGTAATATGGCCCTACTGTCAAACTGGCTTAGGCCTTCCACTGACAACAAGATTCGGTGTTCTGCCTTTGGCCCATTCATTCCATGCCAGTTCGATGTCTTACATATTTACCTTTCAGAGATATCGTATTTCACTTCAGGGTAGCTTTAAATACAAACAGAAACTACAATTATTAAGTGCAATTTAGATAATCTAGGACAATGTCACAATGTGCTTTACAGAAGCATTTTGAGCCAAGGACTGAAACTGAACTAGAAAACTGACACTGAAAATCTTCCATCAGATGACCAATAGGTTAGCTAGAGAGATGCCTCTTAGGAAGTGACTCAGAAGAAGAAGTGACCTCTAGGAAGTGAAAGAACGTGGGCCTTGGCAGTTTTTTTTAAAGGTGGAACAAATAAAAGTAGGGCAGATTGTAAAACCAGTATTGTAGTATCAAAATATTTTGGTGGTTTATGGGTAGGAGACATTAGAGAGGGAAAGGATGAGAGTACAGAGGGAAATGAAAACAAGAAAGAGAACTCTACAAAAGAGATGTTGCTGAATTATGATTGGTGAAGAGCATAGTGTAAATGGGGACACCAGAATTTTAGTTGACCTCAAGATTATAGAGAGTAGAACAAGTAATACTTCACACTCTATAAATTTGAGGTTATATAAAACTCTGGTGTCCTACCTTACACCGTCTAGTTCTTCAGTAAAGTAACATGGAAATGTAATCTGAAATTCACCTTGGAACCAAGTATGACATGGAGGTTGCAAACTTTTTATTTCAAGATAAACAGGTGCCAGCGAGAGGAATAGAACTGGTGTTCAGGGTGGGATAGAGCTTGTAATCGGCACTAAAGGCAACAGCGTTGGTCTTCCAAAACTGAGCAAAATTTCTGCTTGTCAAGTCAAGCAAATAGTCAGGCATCTTATAAGTCAGGCTGTGGGGGAGCTGAAAGCTAGAAAGGAGGAGTAGAATTAGGTCATCTAGGCCTTTAAGCTTGCTCTGCCATTCAGTATAATTATGATTGGTCTTATTACCATTTTGTCACCCTCTTCCCGTACCCTCTGATGTCTTCTGTATATCAAAAGCTTTCTTCCTCTTTTTTAAATATTTTCAGAGATTTGGCCTCCTCTGCCTCCTGTGATAGAGAATTCCCTAGATTTACCACCCTACTGCTGTGTAAGGAAATTTCTCTTCTCTGTCTTAACTGCCTCACCTAGTATCTTGAGGCTGTGACTTTCTGTTCCAGAACCTCAGACTGAAAGGACATCCTCCCTACATCCAACCAGTCTCACCTTGTCAGAATTCTGTTTCAATATTATCTCCCTCACTCTTCTGAACCCTAGTGAACATAGAACTAGCCGACCCCTTCTCTCCTTATACAACAGTCCTGCATTCCAAGAAAGAGTCTGCTGAACTTTCGCTGCCATCCCTCTATTGCAAGTATATCCTTTCTTAGGTAAGGAGACCAAATAGACGCTCATCACTCCTAGTGTGGTCTCACCAATATTCTGTAGAATTATAATTAGATATCCTTGCCGCTGTACTCAAAACCTTTTGCAGTGAAGGCCTTCGTAATTGCTTGCTGCATCTGCATGTTTGCTTTCGGTGACTGATGTACAAGAATGATCAGGTTCCTTTGTACATTAACATTTCCCAATTCAATCTGTCGCCATTTAATTAATGCTCTGCCTTTCCTACTGAATTAGAGAAACCTCACATTTATCCACATTATATTCCACCTGCCATATATTTGCCTACTCATTCACCATGTCTAAATCACTTCGAAGTTTTTTTGCATCCTCCTCACAGCTCAAAGTTCAAAGTAAAATTTATTGTCAGAGTACATAAATGTCACCACATACAA
Organism: Mobula hypostoma; assembly: GCF_963921235.1. Taxonomy (NCBI): domain Eukaryota; kingdom Metazoa; phylum Chordata; class Chondrichthyes; order Myliobatiformes; family Myliobatidae; genus Mobula; species Mobula hypostoma. The sequence goes on from NC_086099.1 coordinate 169,829,079, forward strand.
CCCTGAGAGTCTTTTTCCTGTGGGAATACTTAGCAAACCTATAGAACAGTAACTTTTAACAAGATCAATGAACAACAAACTGTGCACGTGAAAATATAAATAAATAGCAATAAATAATTATTATGAAATGAAAGAGCATGAAATAACAAGAAAAAGAATCCTTAAAGTGAGACCATTGGTTGTGGGAACACCAGAAATAGAATGAGCATAGTAAAAAAACAAGAGAAAGTCTGCAGAGGCTAGAAATCCAAGCAACACGCACAAGATGCTGGAGGAACTCAGCAGGCCAGGCAGCATCAATGGAAAAGAGTAAAGAGCCAACGTTTTGGGCCTAGACCGTTCATCAGAACGGTTCCGATAAAGGGTCTCAGCCTGAAATGTCGACTCTACTCTTTTCCATAGGTGCTGCCTGGCCTGTTGAGTTCTGGCATTTTGTGTGTGTTGCGTAAGTGTAGTTGTCCCCGTTTGTTCAAGAGCCTGATGGTTGAGGGGTGGTATTTTTGAACCTGGTGGTGTAGGTCCTGAGGTACTTGTACCTTCTACCTGGTGGCAGCAGCGAGAAAAGAGCATGGCCTAGATGGTGAGGATCTTTGATTTTCTCTAGCAACATTTCATGTAGATGTGCTCAAAGGTTGGGAGGCTTTACCCATGATGCACTAGGCCAAAACCACCACCTTTTGTAAGATCTTCCGCTCAAAGGCATTGATATTCCCTCACCAGCTCGTAATGCAGCCAGTCAGCACACTTCCCACCACACATTTATAGAAGTTTGCCAAGGGTTTTGATAATATGCCAAATCCTCGCCGACTCCTGAGGAGTAGAGGTGCTGTTGTGCTTTCTTCGCAATTATATTTATATGATGGGTCCAGGACAGGTCCTATGAGATGGTGACATCCAGGAATTTAAAGTTCAGAATCAGGTTTATAATCAATGGCATGTGACATGAAATTTGTTAACGTAGCAGCAGCAGTTCAATGCAATACATAATCTAGCAGAGAAAAAAATAATAATAATGAAATAAAAATAATAATAAATGAACAAGTAACTCAATTATGTATATTGAATAGATTTTTTAAAACGTGCAAAAACAGAAATACTGTATATTTTTTTAAAAAGTGGGGTAGTGTCCAGAGAGTCAATGCCCATTTAGGAATCGAATGGCAGAGGGGAAGAAGCTGTTCCTGAATCGCTGAGTGTGTGCCTTCAGGCTTCTGTACCTCCTACCTGATGGTAACAGTGAGAAAAGGGCATGCCCTGGGTGCTGGAGGTCCTTCATAATGGACACTGCCTTTCAGAGACACCACTCCCTGAAGATGTCCTGGGTACTTTGTAGGCTAGTACCCAAGATGGAGCTGACTAGATTTACAACCCTCTGCAGCTTCTTTTGGTCCTTTGCGGTAGCCCCTCCATACCATACAGTGATGCAGCCTGTCAGAATGCTCTCCACAGTACAACTATAGAAGTTTTTGAGTGTATTTGTTGACATGCCAAATCTCTTCAAACTCCTAATGAAGTATAGATGCTGTCTTGCCTTCTTTATAACTACATTGATATGTTGGGACCAGATTAGATCCTCAGAGATCTTGACACCCAGGAACTTGAAGCTGCTCACTTTCTCCACTTCTGATCTCATAGAGGGATTGGTATGTGTTCCTTCGTCTTGCCCTTCCTGAAGTCCACAATCAGCTCTTTCGTCTACTGATGTTGAGTGCCAGGTTGTTGCTGCGGCACCACTCCACTAGTTGGCATATCTCACTCCTGACCCTTTCCACTTCTGAGCCTTCGATGTGTATTGGTTCGTGGAATTCTGGTTTCCCTCTCTTGAAGTCTACAAAATACTCCTTGGTCATATTGACATTGAGTGAGTGGTGGCTGTTGTTACATCACTCAGTCAAATTTTCAGTCTTCATCCTGTATGCTGATTTAGCACCACCTTTGATACAGCCCACAACAGTGGTATCATCAGCAAACTCTGATTCAGTTTGTGTTTTTTGCAAACTTGGAAACATCATATCCTGTACCTTCATCCCATCACTGATGTATGTCTTGATTAGCTGGGGCCCGAGAACTGATCCCGAGTTCCCCACTGGTCATTGCTTGATACCCTGAGAAAGTCCCACTGAGTCCCAATCTCTGTTGCTTGTCTATCAATCAATTTTCTATCCAACACCCAGTAAGAAATGAAGAGAGGTGATAATTAGATAGAGGTGAGTGATGTTAGCTGTAACATGGATTCTAATGCCATACCTTAAAGCAGGGTTTTCCAACCTGTGGTCCACATACCCCTTGCTTAATAGTATTGGTCCATGACATAAAAAAATGGCGGGAACTCCCACCTTAAAGTGATCTACGACAGAGTAATATGTGGAGGAAAAATAGGTCGGGGTAAACAGTGGTTTAGAGGCACGAAATGAAGTCTTTGTGGGTAAGCCAGCTGGCCATGATGGAGGAGCATTGTGTAGTCAAACACATCAAAAACTGCAGCAGAATGAGCAGAGAATCTTTGACCTCAGTTAGGTAGAATCTTATTCTTAGTTTTCATCAGATCTAGTTCACCACTGTGGTAGATATGGAAAGTTGGTCAGAAGGATTTAAAAGGGGGTTTGTGGGTATGATTTCCTTGTGTGTGGGAGGCTAAAATTTCAGTGATCATTTTGCAAAGTAAAGCAAGGTTGAAAATGATTAAGGTTGTTTGCTAAAATTGAGAAGGTAATTCTAAAATGTGGTAGTACTTACAGATGTAACACTTGTGCAGAATTTAATTAATTTAAGGGTGAGAATCTGGTATAGAAGTACATCCTAGAAAATGTATTAGGATAAGAAAAGAGTTTGCAGTACAATAAGATTCTCACACCCACTTCTATCTTCTATGAGCAGCCCCTCCATGTTGAGGGTGACTTGTTTCCAAAACAATTCTGTGGGTTTTGAGGAGTCTGATAAACCACAGGGACCACAAATTCCACCAGAGGTGGGGAGGAGTTGTTTGATGAGAAGGGAGTTGGGGTAGTTTGTGAAGTGGTACATCTCATCTGCCGCATGTGCTGACCTTTTGTTTGCTCCATGCAGTCCCAGATTCTAACTCATTTTATCTGGTCATAGGGTTCCCAGAATTGTGTTAGCTATGTTAAATTTTTTGTTCAAGAGAAGCTTTGACAAAACCTTTAACTTGATTCCTCTGTACACCTGACAATCTCTTACCATAATGGAGCTCAAAGTAAAATATACATTCCTGCAGTGTGGTGTGAGGCAGGTAAATAATGTGGTCTGCCCAAAGTAACTGATTAGGTGTAATGTTGGTCTCAGTGCTGGAGACATTGGAATGGGTGAGTGTGTTGACATTGGTTTACCTACTCTGGCAGTAGATTTCAAGGATTCATTGGGTTTTTTTTTGTGCTTTGAGGTTCCTGCTTTAGATGATCCGTGACTCATAACCATATAATAAGGGCAGGGGGTTGGGGGTGATCACTGATGCCTGGTAGGGAATGATTTTGTTTTGAGTTTGAGGTCCTATTGTTGAACTTTTGTTCAGGTGGTTAGTAACTGAAGGCTAGCACACTGAGGCCGTGATGCATTTTATTATCATTGCCAGCCTTTATTAAGAGCTGGTTCCGAAAATATAGGAAATAGTCCACGTTTTCCAGAGTCTTGTGATAAGTTTATATTGCTGGAGAGTAGGAACTGGTGGGAAGAGAATTTGTGTTCTGTGGAAGTAAAATGCAAGGCCCATCTTCTCGAATGCTTTGACGGTAACCTGGGTCTCAGCCTTCAGATAAGCATGTGTGAGTATCGTCAATGTACAGCAGTTAAATGACTGGGGTTGGGGTGAACTTAGTTCTAGATTACAGATGATGTTGGCTTAACGGCTTCCCATGGTTCTGTAGGTGAGCTCCATTTCATCATGAGATTTGTTGGTGGTGAGGAGCAGCACTATAGTAAGCAGGCTTTAGAAAAGTATTGAAACAATGATACATCAAAGAAAATAAAGTGTAGTTTCACTGATTCCTAGACAATTGATTATGATTCTGTTATTAAAAACAGAAAATACTGGAAATATTCAGCAGATCAGAATTAATGTTTAAGTTCAAGCAGAACTTGAACTGTTAGATCTGTTTTCTCTGTTTCTGTCCAAATTTGCACCATCTCCAGGAATTTGTATTATTAATTATGTGAATATAAAGGTTGAAATAGTATGCCATGCAAATATAAATTTTGTACCATTAGGTTGAAGAGATATTTACTTTCTACTTTCAGCTTGATTTTCAGAACAAAATGCTCTCCACTTTATTAAATTCAATGGGTCATTTTTACAAATGGACTTACTAATTAACTGTTGCACGCTGCAAGTGCTTCACTGAGCACCATAGTTAATCACCACTTATGAATGAGAGCTCTGATAGCATGCAAAATTGATCTTGGACTAACCCAATTTGGATTCGATACAATTTAGCTCAAAATATCTGAACTAACTGCGATAGTAATTTTCAGATATCTTACAATTGCTGAGGGTATGTAAATCTTGCTGTCTGATATCATTATATACATGATCATTTAAAATTAAATAACTTGAAGTGAAGTCCAATTCATTTAATTATTTTACATCTGAGAAACTGATGTGTATTGTTAATCTTTAATAGAGTGTATTGATTGATACAGATTTGGAAAAGGTTGAAATTTTTAGAACTGGTTCTCAGCTTAATCACTTTGGTTATATTGCTTACATTTTGTATTTTGAAGTATATATTTCTGACTGAACAATCTTGCAACAATAATTTCCTTCTGGGTAAATAAAGTTTTATCTTTTGAGAATTTATTTTCCATTTAGTTTTGGAAAATGATGACAAAACAAAACTGAGATTCTGAATTGTTTCAGGGATTCTCAAAGGATATAAAAGTTCCAAAAGTGAAGTATGTTGGTTACATTAAAGACTATGAAGGTGCCACTCTGATGGGATGTGAGCTAAATCCACGGATCCCGTACACTGAGTTCTCTGTGATCATAAAGAAACAGAAGGAGGTGAATGCTTTCTATACCTTGTTGATGTTTCATTTTCCAGTGTTTCTTTCAACTGTGCTTAAGACTGGAAGTCAAGTTAGCAAGTTTACTTCCAAGATACAAACCTTTATTTATTTTTGAATGAAACTAGATCTAATTACTGTTTGCACTATTGCTTTCTGCTAAGTAAAATTAAATCTACAAATAAGGAAAATATAACTTTCAATGGATAAAAGCGAAGTCTGAATAGCAAATGTTGCCTTTAGCAAAATTGATTATATGCAAATAACTGATAGAGCAGAAATAATTTATCAATAATTTACCAATGAAATATTATTTTTTCCCTGTACTGATTCATTTCTTCCAGTTTCTATTCTGCCTGTCCTGAGACTCGGTCTATTGCAGTGAAGTTTCTGAAATATCAAAAGTATAGAGGAAATTTATTATCAAAGTATATACAACCCTGAGATTAATTTTCTTACGGGCATACTCAATAAATCCATAATAGAATCAATGAAAGACCGCACCAACTGGGCATTCAACCACGTGTAAAAGACAACAAACTGCAAATACAAAAAGAAAGTAATAATAATAAATAAATAAGCAATAACTTTCGAGAACATGAGATGCAGAGTCCTCTGTTCTCAAATAAGATATTCCCTTAAGATAACTGAACCATGTATCTTGTTTTTAACTCCTTCCTTCCATTTCAACTAATGTCATCCCCCTTTCACCAGCAGCAGGACACAGGCAGGCATTTTTCAACAGACGGGATTGTGCATCAGGCAATTTAATCCTTACTTTTCTCTTAGTAATTAATATTTCTTTTGCCTTGTTTCCTACCCCTTCCTCATTTTTCTATGCCCTACAATTCAGTTTAAATTCCAGTGAAGTGCAACACCTATAGTGTTGGCTTACCTTTAGATTTACAGGTTGGCTGTATATGAGCTGCAGTATATTTTCAATGTTTTCTTATTATTTCTTCATTATTGAATGTTTTAATTAACGGATTTTTGTGGTCTATTAGGCATAATAAATGAAACGTCTTTCCAAGCTAGTTCTCATCCCTAATTATTCCATACTCTCTTTTGCCTTAAGATTATAAAAAAATTGATAGAAAGAAAACAGGCACAGATTCGCAAAGTGTACCCAGGACTCTCCTGCTTCAAAGAGGGAGTGCGACAAATCCCCATTGAAAGTATACCTGGAATAAGTAAGCAAACTAGCACAGGTTTGAAGTGTTTTGGCTACTGTTTGTAACAAAGCTAGAATGTGTTACCCAATCCAATTTCAAAATTAAACGTGATTTCAGTGGACAAGAGCTGACGTGATTTAATTTATCAACAGAGGAATCTGGTTGGAAACCTAGCGGAAAAGAAAGAGGGTAAGTCTGTTTAAAAAAACAATAACTGTAACTACAGCAGGAGAACTTTTAAGTAAATTGGGAAAGCGTGAGATGAGGAACTGCTGCGTACTTGTTCTTGCAGAAACGTGGCTTCCAGGACAATATCCCATGCGCCATCAATCTTCAAGCCATGCCACTCAGGGACTTGTGTTAATATTATCTTTTGTGACCGTATGTGCTATCATAGCTATATGTGCTGTGTGTGACTGTATGTACTGTGTTTCACACCTTGGTCCTGGGGGAATGCTGTTTCGTTTAGCTGTATAAACGTTTGTATGGTTGAATGACAATTAAACTTGAGCTTGAAAAGGATCAACTCATAGCTCCTGTGTTGATCACCAACAAGAGAAAGCCAACATCTCTGTGTCTCTGTATACTAGTTCTTTGTCATCCCCTCTTCTCCTGTCCAGTCACTCACTCACTTAAAATTTGAGTGATCATGTAAAAAGCTGATGTTCTCTACTACCCATAGTCACTGGAATAGCCATATCAATATAAAGACTGCAGGAGCAAGTCAGAGGATGGGTATTCTGTAGTGAATGCTTCACTGTTTGACTGTTTAAACTTTCCCACCACATCCAAGGAAGGAATTTGATAGAAAACCTCCAACTTGGTCTTTTGGCTCTATCTGCAACAATACATATTAGTGGCACTGGACAGGATAAAGAAATCATTGAAAAGCACCCTTTCACCACACGGAAAGTTGCAGTTGCAGAATGTACTTCCTGCGCATTGAAATGCAGCAAGTTACTTGGAGTAGCCCCTAAATTCACCCACGACCTCTGCCAGTTAAAGTGGTGAAAACACAAATAGTCACAGTGAGATACAGCACAGAAACCACCCTCTTTGCCCATCAATCCCACACCTTTCACTTGCCTGGTTGAGTGTGGATTTAACCTCTCTCAGCTCACATGATCACACAGAGAATATACAAACTCTACTGAGATAACACTCGATTGGGAGGTAAGTCATGACTGAGTTTGGATTGCTGGAGCTTTAAGGTAGTAGCTCTATTAACTGTAGCACCCAAATATTCCCTTCAGCCTGGCTGTCGACCCTGTTCTACCCACTTTGCTGCTGTACTCCTCGTCGAAAGTAACAGTGGAGAAATTAAATCCATATCTCTGCCTCCATATGGAGACAAATGTATTAGGGCACCATATGTACAAGTTTATACTCTGGACCCAGAAAGTCCTAACTTGGGCATAGATTACCATTCTTTTCTATGGCAGAATCAAAATCCTGTAACTCTATACTTACCAATATTGATATATACCATTAGTTTAAGACCATTTCAAGGCACGCTCCCACCTTTTCAGGGACTTGTCGTTTGACCAATAATGTCTGTATCCCAATTATTAGTTCATTAAGCATTTACTTCACCTTCAACATCCTTCAGCTTTTCTGGACTCTAGATCTGGGTTCCCAACTTTTTTATGCCATTATCCCAGGAATCTGTGGACCCCAGATTTGGAACTGCTGCCCTAGATTCTGAAGCTGCTGTGTGCATTTCTCCATAGACGCATTCTGTGCTGCAGAGTTTTTGGTGTAATGAACTGGTTACAGTAAACACTTGAGTCCAGTATATAGACAAATTAAATTGGTAATCACTAAATTATAGAATTGTTATAAGACAAAAGGAAGCAGTTTGATCCATTGAAACTATGCCAGCTTCTGGTAGGTAATCCCATCAAGCTCATTGCTCTATTCCTTCTCTAACTCTACCCTTTGGAAGGCACTGATTTGATTTTGTTTTTACTATTCCATAGACCATTTCAGATCCATTCTTAACCTCAGATTTAAACTCTGATGATCATTATCCCACTGACAAAGGACCCACAAGGCCTATTTCACTCTCCAAAACCAGATCCAACATGGCTTCTTTCTTGTTTGATTGGAAACTCAAAATCAGGGTTGTTATCACTGACATATATCAAGAAATTTGTTTTTTGGGAAGCAGTACAACGCAAGATACAAGGAATTACTATAGGTTGCTGTTGTGACTACCTAAAGCTGTGGCACACGGGCACCGTAACTGGGAAACTGTTCACACAGGGAACCTTCTAGAGAGAATCCAAGAGAATCTCACTCTCTTGACACCATGTTTAAACTTCTTCAACACAAAGAAAACAACAGTTTCATTTGCTGTGATCACCTATTTAACATTTTGAACACAGTCGGGTAAATTTGCAGATTTATAATGGTAGCACATACCAACTAGCAGCACCTCTTTGGATATTCAGCACTGGTGCCTGTCCCAAAACCCAAAACATATTCCTTTTGTTGGTTTTGAGGGATGGCACCATGAATATGCTGTACAACTGGGGTGGCAGGGCGGGGTAGCGTAGTGGTTAGCACATCACCAGCGACCTAGGTTCAGTTCTCACCGATGTCTGTAAGGAGTCTGTACCCTTCTCCCCGGGAACCACGTGGGTTTTGTCCGGTTTCCTCTCACAGTCCAATGACGTACCGGTTGATAGATTAATCGGTCATTGTAAATTGTCCCGTGATTTGGTTAAATCGGGAGTTGCTGAGTGGCACGGCTTGAAGGGCCTGTTCCACACTGTATCTCTCTCAATAAGTAATTAAAAATAAATAAACTAACCAGAAGGTTGAGACAAAATAGGAACTTGTCCTGCAACTGAGCATTATGTGGCAAGGATACACCTTAGCAACGTGCAGAAAGCAGGAGAACTAGCTAGTTGTCTTCCCCTATGTAGTTTCAATGGGACAGAATCAGAATGTCCTATTAAATTGTTTACAGGTTTTATTTCATGAAAAACTGGTTTTTATTTATTCAATAATTATGCTATCCATAATGTCATAACTCCAGAATGGTCCTTAACAGTTAAAATAAATAAATAAATAGTACAAAAAAGGAATAGTGAAGTTGAGTGTGGGTCTTCAGGCTCCTAGTACCCTCTCCGTGTTGGTAGTAATGAGAAGAGGGCACGACCTAGGCACTGAGTGTCCTCACTGATTGATGCCACTGCCTTGAGGCGCCGCCTCTTAAAGATGCCCCCGATTGTGGGGAGGGCTGTCACGTGATAGAGCTGGCTGCGTCTACAACCCTCTGCAGCCTCTTTCTTTGGAGACTCCATACCAGGCAGTGATGCGGCCAATCCGAATGCTCTCCACTGAAAATCTGTAGAAACTTGCAAGAGTCCTTGGTAACATACTGAATCTCCTCATTCATTGATGGGATCTGGGTACTGCTGACAATGTGAGCATTTGTTGCTCATCTCAAAATTCCCATGAAAGGTAGATGGTGAGCCCCGTTCTTGAAGTTCTGCAGTTTCTCCTGCCTTATTCAGACAAGGCTATTGAATAGAGAGTTCTAGGATTTGGATCCTGCATTGAAGGACCAGTAATAGAGTGCCAAGTCAAAATGGCATTAAGCTTGGAAAAGAATCTTCAGGTAATGGTGTTCCCTACGTGCCCACCAGCTATGTCCTTCTTGCTGTAACTGGTCACAGGTTGGGTCTAGCCTGGGCAAGTCAGTGCACTGTGTTTTGTAACTGCTATACACCATGACTGCCTGTGGTGGGAAATCAGTGTTTGGGATACTAGATGGGCCACCAGTCAAGTAGTTTGCTCTTTCCTGGACGGTGTACAGCAGCTTAAGAGAGGTTTAAGCTGTATTCATTAAGGCAAACAGAGAGTATCCCATTATAGATCATAGAATAGTACAACACAGTACAGGGCTTTCGACCCACAATGTTGTGCCGACCCTTAAACCCTGCCTCCCATATAACCCCCCACTTTAAATTCCTCCATATACCTGTCTAGTAGTCTTTTAAATTTCATTAGTGTATCTGCCTCCACCACTGACTCACGCAGTGCATTCCATGCACAAACCACTCTCTATGAGTGGAAAACCTTACTCTAATATCCCCCTTGAACTTCCTACCCCTTACCTTAAAGCCATGTCCTCTTGTATTGAGCAGTGGTGCCCTGGGGAAGAAGTGCTGGCTATCCACTCTATCTATCCGTCTTAATATCTTGTATATCTCTATCATGTCTCCTCTCATCCTCCTTCTCTCCAAAGAGTAAAGCCTTAGCTCCCTTAATCGCTGATCATAATGCTACTCTCTAAACCAGGCAGCATCCTGGTAAATCTCCTCTGTACCCTTTCCAATGCTTCCACATCCTTCCTGTAGTGAGGCGACCACATTATACCCCGAATGTGAGCCTTGTAAATGATGGGTGTGGGGAGGTGAGTCATATGTTGCAGGATGCTCAGCTTGCAAACCTGGTCTTGTAGCCACAATATTTATATGAGTAGATGAGCTGGGTTTCTGATTATTGGTGATGTGTTGTGGTTGATAGTGCAGGACTCAGCAATGGTAATGCTGGCGAATTTCAAATATGTGGTTGGGCTGTCTCTCGCTTATGCTGCCGCTGCTGTGTTGAATGACATTTGTCACTTATCAGCCTGTGAATGATGTCTGGTTCTTGCCACGTGTAGAAATGGACTGTTTCATTTGCTGAGGTGCTGCAATTGATTTGAAAGTCATGCATCCAAATGCAAACATCCCCACTCCTGACCTTAAGATGGTACAAAAGCAGTACAAGGAACGTCAGATTTGTCATATCAAAAGAGATTAAACAGTCTGTGCTTTTACACTTCTTGAATTTGGAAGAATGAGACCCTAAACCCTTGAAAGAGTAGACATTGAGTTGGTACAGAGTTGGTCGCCTAGAACTTGGGGCCACCTGGCTCTGTTTGACTGAGTGTGGCACCGATGTGTCATAATGGCCATTTACCAACGGGAAGACACTTCTCCGGTTGAATTCATACCACGTCTAATGAAAAATAGTCATAGAGTCTCACAACAGGGAAAGAGGCCATATGGCCCAACTGGTCCGTGCCGACCAAAATTTCTATTTAAGCTAGTCCCATTTGCCCTTGTATCTTCTATACCCCTCTGAACCTTTGCTATCTATGTACCTGTCCAAATTTCTTTTAAATGTTAAGGTAGCTAGCTCAACCACTTCTCCTGACTGCTGATTTCACCCTTTGGTTCCTAGTAAATCTCTCCCCTCTCATCCTGAACCTATGTCCCCTGGTTCTTGATTTCCCAAACTTGAGACTAAGACTGTTTTCATTCACCCTATCAATGACTGACATGATTTTATACACCTCTACAATGCACCCCCTCTTTCTCCTACATTCCAAGGAATAAAGTCCCAGCCTACTCAATCCCTCTCTATAACCCTCCCCATCAAGTTCTGGCAGTGGCTTCTCAGCACTCTTTCCAGCTTAATGGCATCTTCCCTATAGTAGGTTGACCAGTTCCGTGACTGATGAAGGCCAGCATGCCAGGAGCTGCCGTCACCACTCTGTCTACCCCTGGGGCCACTTACAAGGAATCATGTACTTGTACTCCTAGGTCCCTTTGTACAGCTCTCCTCAGCAATTCACACTGTTTACTGTGAAAGTCGTACCCTGGTGTGTCTTCACAGAATACACCATCTTGCATTTATCTGAATTAATTTGCTATTCTTTGGTTCATTTACCCAGCTAGTCAAGGTCCTTCTGAAATTCGTAATAACCATATTTACTCTCGGTAACATCACCTATTTTAGTGTCATCTGCAAATTGACTAACCATGCCTTGCATATACTCTCATCTAACTTATTAATATAGATGACAAACAACAATAGGCCTAACACTGACACCACTAGCCACAGGCCTTCACTATCATGCTCTGCTTCCTACCATCAAGACAACTGTGTATTCAATTAGTTAGCTCTCCCTCGATCCCATGCAATGTAACTTTCAAAAGCAGCCTAACATGCAGATCCTTATCAGGGGACTTAATGTAGTCCCTATAGACTAAACCAAATCTATTAAACTGCCCTCATTGACTACTGAAAACACTCAGTCTAATTCATGAGGCATGATCTCCCATGCATAAAGCCATACGGATTATACCTAATCAAACCCTGTCTTTCCAAATACATGCATATTCTTTCCCTCAGAATCCCCTCTAGTGATTTACCGACCACAGATTATTGTGCTTGTCACATTTCAATCACCCCAGCCCCAAACCATCCCTTCCTGATTTCCTCAGGGTATTGTCCTAACCCGGCCTATCTTCAGCCACTTCACCGCTGATTTCCTCAGGGTATTGTCCTCACCCGGCCTGTCTTCAGCCACTTCACCGCTGATTTCCTCAGGGTATTGTCCTCACCCGGCCTGTCTTCAGCCACTTCACCGCTGATTTCCTCAGGGTATTGTCCTCACCCGGCCTGTCTTCAGCCACTTCACCGCTGATTTCCTCAGGGTATTGTCCTAACCCGGCCTGTCTTCAGCCACTTCACTGCTGATTTCCTCAGGGTATTGTCCTCACCCGGCCTGTCTTCAGCCACTTCACCGCTGATTTCCTCAGGGTATTGTCCTCACCCGGCCTGTCTTCAGCCACTTCACCGCTGATTTCCTCAGGGTATTGTCCTCACCCGGCCTGTCTTCAGCCACTTCACCGCTGATTTCCTCAGGGTATTGTCCTAACCCGGCCTGTCTTCAGCCACTTCACCGCTGATTTCCTCAGGGTATCGTCCTAACCCGGCCTATCTTCAGCCACTTCACCGCTGATTTCCTCAGGGTATCGTCCTAACCCGGCCTATCTTCAGCCACTTCACCGCTGATTTCCTCAGGGTATCGTCCTTACCCGGCCTATCTTCAGCCACTTCACCGCTGATTTCCTCAGGGTATCGTCCTCACCCGGCCTGTCTTCAGCCACTTCACCGCTGATTTCCTCAGGGTATCGTCCTCACCCGGCCTGTCTTCAGCCACTTCACCGCTGATTTCCTCAGGGTATCGTCCTCACCCGGCCTGTCTTCAGCCACTTCACCGCTGATTTCCTCAGGGTATCGTCCTAACCCGGCCTATCTTCAGCCACTTCACCGCTGATTTCCTCAGGGTATCGTCCTAACCCGGCCTATCTTCAGCCACTTCACCGCTGATTTCCTCAGGGTATCGTCCTCACCCGGCCTATCTTCAGCCACTTCACCGCTGATTTCCTCAGGGTATCATCCTCACCCGGCCTATCTTCAGCCACTTCACCGCTGATTTCCTCAGGGTATCGTCCTCACCCGGCCTATCTTCAGCCACTTCCCCGCTGATTTCCTCAGGGTATCGTCCTCACCCGGCCTATCTTCAGCTACTTCACCACTGATTTCCTCAGGGTATCGTCCTCACCCGGCCTATCTTCAGCCACTTCACTACTGATTTCCTCAGGGTATCGTCCTCACCCGGCCTATCTTCAGCCACTTCACCGCTGATTTCCTCAGGGTATTGTCCTCACCCGGCCTGATTTCCTCAGGGTATTGTCCTCACCCGGCCTGATTTCCTCAGGGTATTGTCCTAACCCGGCCTATCTTCAGCCACTTCACCAGTGGCTTGATGTTCATTGCTTACTGAGCAACTCATCAACTGAAACAGAAATTTCAGGATGTTGATAGTGGGCTTTTTGTCAATGGTTATGCCGTAGAATGTCAGAGGTATGTTGGAACCTGTCCATGGCAACCACCTGTCAGTCAGGCTGTACAGATTGTGTGCAATTATGGATGGATATTAATTATAGCCAATGCCTGCACCATGAGAGAAATTTCTAATGCTCCTAAAGGCATCAGTTCAGTAAGAATAATGTATTATGCAAAGCAAAAAGAAAATGTTTTCAAACTACTTTGACGCCGAAATCTCTACTGCAAGACCTAGACAGCATTCAGGTCTGGCTGGTAAGTGGCAAGTTGCATCTGTGGCACACAAGTGCCAGGCATTTACCATCTCCAGCTGTTACTGCCACCTCTGAAATTCAGTGACTTTGCCATCATTATCCCTATACCACCACACATTATTGACCAGAATCATAGAAATCATAGGACTACAAGAAGTTAAGTCAGAAGCTACATAACATTCGATGCAACATCCAAGGCTTATCTCATGACTTCCTAAGACCTTTTCACTATGGACAAGTCACGTGATGGAATCCTCTCTCTCCAATGCACTGATAACAGAGAGTGAATGTTCACTGTATGCCACACATGAACATTCAGTGCTGTGTCCTGGATGATATTGGCCATCTTGTGTGCTGTTGGAGATGCATTCCTCAGGGCAAGTGGTTATTATTCTATCAGATTCCTGAGCTTTGTGTCGTACATGTTAGAATGAATAGGTAGTCAGGAAATATGCCACCCTTCAAATAATCTGCTTTGTAACTGGCCCTTTTAAGTTTCTGGATGATTTCAGGATACCCATGGTGGGCATTTCTCCAATTTTTATGCCATTTAGTGTCAAGTATAAGTTGGAATCTGTCAATGTCAGTCAAGCTGTTCAGTGTCAGTGCAATTACAGATGAATATTAGTTATAGGCAATGACTGCATTATGAGGGAAGCTTCTAATGGTCCTAGGGCATCAATTCAGTAAAAATAACATTTTACTAAAGGAGAAAAAAATTGTTATCTAACGATCTTGACATTTAAATTTGTTTATTTTCACTGCAGAGAATTTAAGCAGTTGAATTAGGAGCTTTTTTTAAAAAGCATAACAATATCAAAATATTGCCAAGAGAATAAGCAAGAATACAACTCCAGCCAACTTTGCTGTTCATTCATATTATTTCTGAACTTTGTTTTAAATGCACTTTCTAATCAGTGCCTTAAACTTCAAAGTTAAGGCATCAATTTATCAATCACATTTCCATTTTGCATTCCAAATTTTAATTATTTTTGTAGGCAAGAATTACTCATCTCTGAGTCATAATTAGCTACTGTCTATTGCACTGATATTCCATTCACCACTCATCCCAGCCCCACTATCAAATGTTTGTGATTGCATGACTCCTATTGTTTTGTTGGCCTTCCTTGCATCTTTTCCTCAGGATGCAATCAGCGTTTTGCTCACTTCATTACTGGTGATGGTAAGTAAAGCACTGCAGCCCGAGCACAAGAAGCAGCTGAGAATTTTTGAAGTAATGAAAAGTCAACTTACCCTTAGCTAAACTTAACTTTTTTAAGTGAAGTAACTATTTGCTGGAGCAACACAGTGGGCCGAGCAACAAACATTGGTGGTTCATTAACATTTTGGGTTGCAACCCAGCAGCATCTTCAGCCAGCTGACAGCTGAATCTGTCAATTCATTCAGACCCATTGGTTTTGGATATCACAAAATAGCACGGCACAGTTGGAATAGCCAGTTTTGCATTTAGTAGAACACAAGAGGTTCAGGAAACTGGATCCTTTGAATAAAGGGAGATGATTTTATTCTCATTATTCACCAGGTTAAAAATTGACTTTGGGACTTGGAGAATGTTTGCATTTTGATCAGGAGGCCTGCGGTAATTGAGTTCATGCTGATGGCAAGGAATTTCTGCTACTGGGATGTGTAACTGAAACCATAATCTTTTGAATATGGACAAAGGTACACCGTGCCTTTTTGACATGTGACACGGTATTCCGGTCCAGCTTCAATGAAGTTAAAGTGTATTTTCTTGGTTAAATGTACTGCTTCTTTCAACTTCTTTGCTGAAGGAAATTAAATATTAAAGGATAAGATTTTTGTCTTCTCATTCAAAATGCAATTGATGTTAAAATTTGTTTCAGAAAAGACTCACGGGACCCTGAACAGCTTTACAATACCTTAAAGAATATTTTGCAGCAAGTAAAGGTAAAGACCAAATGTAGCTTAAAATCCTACCTTAATGCTAACAGTCATTTACTGCTTTTATATTTTTTTGCCTCATGAAGCTAAGAATCTGAATTGCTTATCCTGCTATATTATAATTAACAGAGTCACCAAAGTGCTTGGCCATTCATGGAACCAGTTAAGAAAACTGATGCCCCTGGTTATTATGAAGTCATTCGCTTTCCAATGGGTGTGTAAGATTTTCTTTTGAAACTATAAATGCTCAGGCCCCTAATTATTTCTTTTAGAAATTGCAGTTTGGAGTGTAACCTAAAAGAAACTTTTATGTTACATTTGCCAGTACTCCCTGCGTCAAGGCTTTTATAACAATAGAACAAAAACAAGGTAGAATATGCATCACAAACTCATCACACTCTCTTCCATTGTCGAGCACTGTTCCAGGAGTTGTGTTGATATGTCAGGTTCATTCATGTCCTTGAAAACGCAGTCCTTACAGAAAAGAGCAACACACAAAGGAGTTACTTGGCAGGTTAGGCAGCCACTGTGGAAATGAATAAACACTCAGTATTTCAAGCCAAGACTATTTTTCAGGACTGGAAAGGAAAGGGGAAGTTTAAAGGGGAAGAATAAAAGGGTGGGAAGAAGACAAGCTAGAAAGTAATAGGTGAAGCCAGGTGGGTGGGAAAGGTAAAGGGTTGGGTGCACTGCCACTTTGCTGATGACCTGTTCTCCTGAACTAACTCTGCCTTAAATCTGCCTGTCCCAGCACGACTGACTGACAGTATAGAAAATTTCCAAGGTATGCCCTGCCCACAAGAAACAAAACAAATCCAATTGAGCCTTTTTTAATCTCAGCATCCTATTCTTAATCATCACTAAAGTGAGAGCAGGTATTTGACACCCAACTATCCAACAGACCAGTTCACTGATGTAAGGCTTAGGTTATGCTAGAATCATTAGCTCTTACTACAGCCATGGTCCTGACATGGGGAAAAGGGGCTGGACTTCTGAAGCAAGGTGAGGGTGACACCATCATTTCATCAAATATGACAGCAGGGATTCCAGTAAACTTGAAGTTAAAGTGAAAGTTTACTTTTGGTTGAAGTCAAAACATGTACAAAGAAAGGTGATTGTAGTTGTTGGAAGTATATTGCTCCATGAGTTGTTCAAAATCAAGGCCTTGGCCCAGTCATTCTCAGTTACTTCATCAATAACCTACCTAATGTTGTGGTCAGAATGGAGATGTTTGCTGATTATCGCAAAACTCAGTAAATGAAGCAGCCCGTGCCAACTGGAACAAGGATTCGTGCAACATTCAATCATTTGTAACATTTGCTTTGCAAATGCAAGGCAGTGATCATCTCCAACAAGAAAAAGTTTAACTACCAATGTTTGAAAATAAACAGTATCACTGAATTCCTCCAGCATCAAAAACTGGGGTCAACACTGGCCAGAGTTAGCTAACACAAATAATGTGTCTGCAAAAACAGTCTCTGTGGCAAGTGATTCACTTCTCAACTCCCCAAAGCTTTTCTATCATCCGCACCATACATTTGTAGTGTGACCTGTCTGTAGTAGAGGAGCTCTAGCAACGAATGGCACTATGCTGGGCAAAGCAACTGATTTAATTGGCGCCATATGTGCAAGCTTAATCACTCCCACTTCCATCCATGATGTCCCACAGCTGCAGTGTGATATCAGCTTCCACCAGATCTTCAGACACTTGTGATCATCACCTACTGCTGGTTCCCTTTTAAGTCATGAACCACCCTAACTTGGAAGTCCCTTCATTGTTACTGCATCTAAATCCTGGATTGCCTTGCCCAATAATTTGTTGGAGTATCTTTACCACTAGGGCTTACCACTACTCATTTTAGGGAATTTAGGGATGGTCATTAACTGCTAGCCTTGACAGTGACGTGCATATTTTGAGTGACTTAGTAAGTTTGTTAATGTCGTTAGTTGAAATTATTAATTGCTAAGAAGGCACAAAGAGATACTGACTGATTAATTTGGTAAGATGGTGGCAGATGGTATCGTGCAAATTATCTTAAGTTTCTTTCATAATGCATATTAGAAAAGCAACATACTTTGAAAGGTTAGATTTGAAATTTCTACCCCATAAATCACCTTGAATTAATAAGCATTTAGGGCAAGAAATGTTATGTTAGCCTTTATTGTATGGTTTGGAAGATGATTGAGGAATGGAGAGGGTTGAAATTGAACTTTGATTGCTGGCAATATTTGGAAGCAGGTTGCCTGATCATTATATTTATTTCTGCATGTTGATATAAATGAAACAAAATATGCTTACTCCTGTTTTGTGCACTTACTGGTGAAAATCCTGTTAATGATATTTAGAGTTTTGGTGAACCCTTGCATGGAGTCTTGCTTACACAATTGATGCTCCATACTGGAGGATATATTTGCATTAGATTGTGCATTGTGATAATATCTTCCTTTGGTATGATTGCTTTCAAGATCTGAAGACAATGAGTGAACGTGTCAAGAACCGTTATTATGTGACAAAAAAATTATTTATGGCAGATATGCAGCGCATCTTCACAAACTGTCGAGAATACAATCCTCCAGAAAGTGAATACTTCAAGTGTGCCAATATCTTGGAAAAAAATTTTTACACTAAAATAAAAGAAGCTGGACTGATTGACAAATGATTTCAAGTATTTGGTGACCTGATAAGCCTGCTCGTTTAATGTACTATATAATAATGTACTATATACAGTGGGCCTGTTACAGTGCTTACCAGTAACTCTAAACAACAGCTGTTTGGGAAATTGTTAATCCAGTCAGTTACAATTCAAAGCACATTGGATCAATTGTATGCCAAGAGCTCTCCTGAGAAGATATTTCCACGTTATTGTGTTGAGGCCTGGAAAATGCCTGCTGATTATACAGTGTTTGGAGCAGAGGTATGTGAACACGTGCTAATACATTGAGAGATGATTTGTTTGCCAAAACTTCATGTATTCCTTTAGTGAAACTACTGTTCGGTAGGGGGTAGTGTGTTTCCATGCTGGGTTAGAAGGCTGGTGGTAGTGCACTCATAAACTTGAACACATATCATTGGAGTGTTTCTGCTGTCTCATTTATTAGCACTCAAATTTACACTTGTCAGTTATATTTGCATTTCTTGCCATGGTGGGGAGGCAAAGAAACAAGAAAAATTTAATTCACTAAGGCATTATTTTACCTAACTGGTCTGCAAGTATTCTTGAAGCCCATGATTACTACTCTACCTCATAGAAGTGACTAATGAGCAAGATCATTAAGTCTTCTTTGGGGGTAGGAGCTCTTCCCAGTGAACTTCTTAAACACTGTAACTATTAGCCAAGATCCAGACAAAAAGGATCTGGTTTGACAGATTGCTGAGAGCTTTTGCTACTCTGTGCTGTAAAGCTGTGGAGTGGAATTTTGGACTCTGTTTCACATGCTAAATTGTGTGATATTTGCCTTCAAGATTTGATAACATCGTAGGTAATAATGGAACTGAATTTCAGATCGGAGCTTCTGTATGCAAATACAATAATATTACATGTTCAGTATTGTAACTGGGGACAGATTTCTAACCCAAAGGCTTCAGCTATTTAAACACCAAATAAGCTTGCAGGCTTCTAACCCTTGGCCATTAGACATGCTCTTTAAGGGAAAGGTATCTTCTTGAAATTGTGAAGCACAAATTCTTACATGAATTTCTGAATATTTTGGTTTGAAGGAGAGTGTGGATAAAGGTATCTTTCAGTATCAATAACAGGCTGACAATAAAAACAAAATAATGTTTAAAATGAAATATAATATCCTCAACTGAGATAACATAATAGAGAAAGTTTTCTATTCAGAAACAAGTTATATGTTTTAATTTGCAGACGGTACATTTTAAATGTTTAAAATGTTTTAAATTTATATGGGAGGAGAACATTTCCAAACTATGAAATTCTCTAGTTCTACAAGCTGAGGAAAGTCATTGTGTATTTCTTGTAACAGTCTGATTTATACAGACTCCTTACAATAGGAAGATAAATTTATTTTTGGAATTTTCTGTGCAAGTATCACAAATTTTTGTCTATCGGTCTGCAAGATGGTGTTATTTGGCCACATATTTGTACCCAAGTCTAAATAGATAACTATATTTAACTCCCCTATTCTCCTTAACTTACCTTTTCTGCCATTGTAGTAACCATGTTACATTCCATCCTCAATAAAAAACCATTCGGGATAGTTTACATATATCATGAAGGATATTTTTATCCATTTCCTTTTAGTTCTTATGCAAGTATATAGAGATGAAAAAATTATTTCTCTAAATGTAGGGAAGAATCTGCAACTGAAATTATAAGAATCTTGTCCTTGTGAAGTTAGATCTAAGGGGTTTGCAGAAATTCAATGATTTTGAGCCCCAGTGGGAATACTTGGTAGCCATCCAGAAATGCTGGAGAATGACTTACTGACCTAATTGTTGAAGTCTATCTCCAAGCCCATGACTAAGTGGCAATGCAGCTATCCAAATCAGGTATATGGAAATCAGCGTCCTGTCTGCCATTTTAGGATAGTACTGCGCCAAGAATGCACCTCACAAATTGTACTCTGTTTAGTATTGCTGTATCTGGTAGGCTAATGGAAGAGGAGTTTAGAAGAGGCATTTACTATTTTGGTACAATGGGCACTGACACAGTGATGAACAGAATATTCTCCTGACCTTCATAAAACTGGCCTTACTGCTCTTTCCCTGCTCCAAGACCAAACTTACGTCCAGTTTACCATAGAAACTTCCAGTTAGTTTGGACGAGGATGATAGTTTTCCACTGAAAGCCCAATGGCTGCGTAATGCAGACAGCAGTCAAAATGGTCCATGCCTCCCTTGCCAGCTCTGTTGGGCAGGTAAAATCCACTAGTTTTATTTCAGTTAACAGACAGATTTATTCAAACATCCACCACCAACCCCTCTTCCAATAAATATTTGGTTGCAAAATAAGTATGTTTTGTATAATTAGTGGAGATACGTTAATCTGTATTGCTCTAAAGAGTTCCTAACCTTTTGAGTTCCGAAGTAAGTTGTTTGTTATTACTGTTCAAATGAGTCACCCAGAGATAGAGACTTCACTTAATAATTTGGGATAACATTATATTGTTTATTAAGGGTAGCAATTTTTTTTAAGATCATACTTTTTTTTCATCCGAATTGGGGAATTACTCAAACAAATATAGAAGGTTTTGCAATCTCAAGCATGCAATTACCTTAATGGGAACCTTAGTAGACATTCCTCACAAATTTTAGAACTGTCCTGATATAGCAACTCTGTAATTTGTAAGAGGAATAGGAAATAATTCATTCAATATCTGCCTTTTAAAACATTATGACAAATGCTTGGCAATTCTATGAAAAAAAAACAAATTACTAAATTAGTTGAATTCAAGTGAATTCCTAATACAGTTAACCTTACGTTACATTTTAGCTTACCAATATTTTAATTAGTTAACAATATTTATATAAATGTCTTATATCACTGTCAAAAAAAGACCAAAATTAGAGAATTGAAATTGTTTGATGTTCTGAGTCAGACAGGCATAAAACAAAATTGTGAAGGCCACATATAGTCATAGAAAAGTACAGCACAGAAATGGGCCCTTTGACCCATCTAGTCCATGATGAACCATTTTGCTATTCCCATGGACCTGCACCCGGACCATCGCCCTCCACACCCTGCCATCCCTGTACCTATCCAAACTTAAACGTAGAAATCAAGCTTACATCCACCACTTGTGCTGGCAACACCCTGCCATCCATGTACCTATCCAAACTTAAACGTAGAAATCAAGCTTACATCCACCACTTGTGCTGGCAACTCATTCCACACTTTCATGACCCTCTGAGTGAAGTATCCCCTCATATTATATGCTTCAGTGATATATACATTTTCAATCAAAGCACAGAGTTTTCATATTACCAAAACACCACAAACAAATAAATAG
Organism: Mobula hypostoma; assembly: GCF_963921235.1. Lineage (NCBI taxonomy): Eukaryota > Metazoa > Chordata > Chondrichthyes > Myliobatiformes > Myliobatidae > Mobula > Mobula hypostoma. The sequence goes on from NC_086099.1 coordinate 169,851,115, forward strand.
GAGCATCAAATTTTGTGTGTGTGTGTGTACACATACACACACATGAATATAATTCGATACTTTGTATTTATTTATTTTTGGTGTTTTGGTAATGTGAAAACACCTTGATATTTTGATTGAAAATGTACACATCATTGAAACATTACTACCAAGTAGCACATTCTAAATCTCTTCAAAATCCAGATGAGTGAAAAGAAAAATAATCGATGATTACGGAAAAGTGCATTAACATACAGAATACCAGAATATTTACATTTGGTCTAATTGATTTGCTTGAACTTAAAGGCTGGAGGGAAAGTTGGTGAGTTGGTGGTGTAGGTAGTATGGAGGTTGGTCACCTTCCCTACACATTAATTAGGCTTAATTTCTAAAGTATTCAATAGTCATGGTATTTTGCCTGATTTGTGCATTGGACCAGTAAAACTCAAAATGTTAGTACAATTAAAATATAGAGCTAGAAAAGACCAAAAATCAGTATTCTTTTATAAACTAATTGGTGGCCCATCATTACTGAAACAGTAATAATTCCTAATTGAAAGCCATGCACATCTTTGTTTGGATTGGCTCATTGTAAAGTTAAGGGTATTGCAATAATATTAAGAGCCCTCAAATTTCATTGGATCCTATTTTCAGTAAAACTAGAATACTGCTCTGCAGTAGTAAATACTGATGAACTGTACTTAAAATGCTCTTATACATGTCAGATTAATTCAATTTTGAACCATTATAAATCACATTTTTCCCATTTCAGAGTTTAAAATTTAATTTGGAAGATAAACTATCAAATTTAGCCTTTTGCTACATGTTGAGTTCCCATTCATTACAGAAAAGATGTATCTTGTTTCTTCACATTGTGTCTTTTTAATTACAAACTATTTAGTTTGTCCATTGGAGCTGAAGAGCAAATGTGACTTGTTTATGTGTGGTTAAATGAAGAATTTAATTTTCTCTCTTTGTGGAACTTTTCCATGAATATGGAATTAGTGATCATGAGACCTTAAAAAGACAAGTCTCAACCAATGATTATGTTTGTGGTATACTTACAAGTGTTAAAGTGTATTTGCTAAAAGTAACCTTATTTTCTTTAAAACATTGTTGATAGAATTTCTAAAAGCACTTTGTTACTAAAATGGTTGTGGCATCCCATTGTTATATAAGAGGATGAATATTCCAAAAATGTTGGTTGAGAAGGTGTTAAAATAATCAATTATATTGTTACTTGCTAAATCCACCTATTGGACCTGTGGATTCCATTTTCTCAAAATTGGGGTTAATACAATATTTGAATGTGATTTAGTTAAGACAATATTCCAAAGCAAACTAAGATTTAAGATGCCATGATTTAAGCTTGTGAGACTTCAGTCCTCCTCAAATAAGTTGATTGCCATTCTTAATTGTTAGAACATACTGAACGTTATTTAGATAAGTGAACATCAAGGTTTTTATTTAAAATGGTCTAGTGTTTTTCTATTTAAAAGAACTGTTTCTCCAATAATGTAAAATTAGAATGTAAACAAAGGTATGACTAACTTATTAAGAATTTTTCTAAATTTATCTTGTTTTTTTCATTTTTAGAGGAAAGGAGTAGATTTTGTGCAATACTTTAAACTTCACTTTTGAGGTTTTGTAAATTTTTATATTTACTACTTATATAGTACATGTCCTTTTGTAAAATTAATATATTGTACTAAGAAAAATAAAGTAATTTTCAATTGATCAACTTCAACATAGCCTACTTGTACTGTATTTAGTTTCTCTTCCCATCCATCTCCATTTGAATTGGATATAACTATATTATTTTGTACATGTTTTTTTCTAAACTTTACACTGCCATTGTAGAATATTACACCATAAACTCCATCCTGCAGGGCTATAAAGCATCAGCCATTGAGTTTATTCAAAAGAGACAAATAGACTTTTGGATAGCAAGATAATCAAAGCATGTGTGTTTAGGCCAGGAAAATAAATTGAGGTAGAAGATCCCCTTTGATCTTGGTGAATGGCAGAACAAGTTTGGGCCAAATGGCTCACTCCTGCTTCTGACCCTTAACATTTTTATATAAGGCATTACTGGTGATAGGTGGAGAATTATCAGAATGGGTAAAATAAGGTAAATTCAGAATAAGAGATTTTTACTTAGAGAGTTGAAAATAGAACTCCGTAAGAATTGAACTTATTCAGTATGGATAGTGCCCATTTCATACAACCTTCTGAAGCTCAATGTAAAAATACAAAGTTGCTGGATGCATTTATTAATCTAGCAAATTCTTGAGTATTTGAACATTGCTGAATTAAAATGTTAAAATAAACCTTTGTGGTGTTTTGCAAGCAGCAAGGTTGATGAAAGCTGCTAATCACTGTTCTTCGTGTTGGTTCTGTATACTCTATTCACACTAAAGAAACTTGCTGAGGTGATTCACATGCAGCTTTGTTTATCTACAATGAACAATAGAGGGTCAGTGTCCTTATCAATATCTCAGACTAATCTGCAATATCAAAAGTCACTGAAAAAATTAGATCACTATGCCTAGGGTGCTTCTGCCTCACAGAGTCAGGCTTATATGTCATGAAATTTGTTTGCAGCAGCAATACATTGCAATATATTATAATTTTTAAAAGCTATAAACTACTATATATATGTAGAAATTAAATAATTAGTGCAAAAAGAGAGGAAAACATAGTGAGGTAATGTTCATGGATTCAGAAATCTGTTAGCTGAAGGGAAGAAGCTGTTCCTGAAATATTGAGTGCGTGTCTTCATGTTCCTATACCACCATCCTGATGGCAGAAATGAGAAGAGGGCACATTTTGGATGACGGGAGTCCTTAGTGATCGATACTGTCTTTTTTGAGTTATCCACCTTTTGAAAGCATCCTCGATGTGGGGAGACTAGTGAACTTGATGGAGCTAGCTGTGTTTCCCACTTTCTGCAGCTTGTTCCAATCCTGTACAACGCCTCCCACCAAACCCCACCCTAAACCAAATGGTGATGTAGCCAGTTAGAATGCTGTCCATGGTACATCTGTAGAAATTTGCGAGTGTCTTTGATGACGTACCAAGGGTTCCCAACCTTTATGTCATGGATCAATACCATTAAGCAAGGAGTCCATGACTCCAGGATGGGAACCCCTGTCGCTGTCACGCCTTCTCTATAATTGCATCGATATGTTGGACCCAGGATAGATCTTCAATGACGTTGACACCCAGGAACTTAAACTGTTCACCTTTTCCACTGCTGATCCCTCAATGAGGGCTGGCATGTCTTCCCTCGACTTGCTGTTCCTGAAGCCCACAATCATTTCCTTGGTCTTACTGACATTTGAGTGCAAGGTTGTTGTTGTGAATCTGCTCAAGGCTGGAGATGAAATGCACTGCAAGCATCCATTCAATAACTATATCCACTGAAGATTTTAATGTTGAGCCTTGTCACCAATGTTAATCTTGCATTTTTCACTAATGTAGCAAACAAACTCCAGTTAGACTTCAGAAAACATAACATATCATTGTATGGAAGGGATTGTTACAGTCCCATAACCAAATCAATAAAATTGTAAAATAAATGGAGCTAATCTGACTCCTCTACTTTATCAACAACTTCCCATTGGCATAAAGTCCCAACTGCATTACAGGCAATATGACAATACTGAATCTAAAGAATCCCATTAATGAGGCAATGTGTATCAGCCTAGTTGAGCATTTGCCTAAATGTACAATTTGAAGGTGAAAATTGAAACTTATGTAACCTCATTGTTGAAATGAATTAAAACAGTAACCTTGATGGAGCATTATAACCTACGATGATGCTGCTGAATACACGGTATTATCATTATTTCAATGCTTAATAAACTGTGGTTCCCGCTGTAATAATGATTATCTGAATGGGTCTCTTTATGTTTCTATGATTCAAGGCCCTAGTTTGGTGTAAGACAGAATTGCTATAAATTACAGAGTAAATAGTGAAAACAAAAGCACTAATGGGCATGACCATGGACTGTCCAGTAATCTGATTGCAGAGGGGAAGAAGCTGTTCTTAAAATGCTGAGTGAGAATATTAAGGTTCCTGTAGCTCCTGTCCAATGGTAGTAACATGAAATAGACATTACCTGGATGGTGACCGTCGTCAATGATGGGCACTGCTTTCTTGAGGCACCACCTAATGAAGATATCCTTGATGGTAGGGAGGGTTGTAACTGAGCAAACTGGCTGACAATGCAACACTGCAGCTTCTTGTGATCCGATGCACCGGAGGCTCTGTACCAGACAATAATGCAACCAGTCAGAATGCACTCCACCACATACCTAAACAAAGTTTGGAAGTATCTTTCGTGACACACTAAAAATAGAGCCACTGGTATGTCTTCTTTGTAATTACACAAATGTGGACAGGATAGATCCTCAGATGCCGATGGCCAGGCTGCTCACCCTTTCCACCACCAATTCTTCAATGAGGACTGGGTGCATGTTCTCCCAACTTTCCCTTCCAATTGATTGGTCTTGTCAATATTCAGTGCAATGGTATCAATCTCACACCTACATCCCTCCATTTTACCATCTGAAATTCTGCCAACAATGGTGCCATTGGCAAATTAAAAGATGCTGTTTGAGTTGTGCCTAGCCATGTAGTCATAATACCATAAGATATAGGAGCAGAATTAGGCCATTTGGTCTATTGAGTCTGCTCTACCATTTCATCATGTCTGATCCAATTTTCCTCCCAATCTCCTGCCTCCTCCCCATATTTCTTCATGCCCTGACCAACCAAGAATCTATCAACATCTGCCTTAAATATATATAAGGACTTGGCCTCCACAGCTGCTTGTGGCAGAGAATTTCACAGATTCACCAACCTCTGGCTAAGGTAATTCCTCCATTCTAAAAGGATGGCCCTTATTTCTGAGGCAGTGTCCTCTGGTTTTAGACTCTCCCACCACAGGAAACATGCCCTGCACATTCACTCTATCAAGACCTTGCACCATTCGATAGGTTTCAATGAAGTCACCACTCATTCTTCTGAATTCTAGTGAATACAGGCCCAGAGCCATCAAACAATCTGCACCTGCAAGCCATTCAATCCTAGAATCAGTTGTGAACCTCCTATGAACCATCTCCAGTTTCAGCACATCCTTTCTGAGGGGCCCAAAACTGCTCATATTACTCCCAAGTGAGGCATCACCAGTGCTTTATAAAAATCCCAACATTATATTCTTGCTTTTATAGTATGTTCTAGTCTTCTTAGAATGAATGCTAACATCACATTTACCTTCCTCACCACAGACTCAACCTTCAAATTAACCTTGAGAGAATCCTGCACAAGCACTCCCACATCCCTTTGCACCTCAGTTTTTTGTATTTTCTCTCCATTTAGAAAATAGTCAACCCTTCCATTTCTTCTACCGAAGTGCATGACTATACACTTCCCAACACTGTACTCCATCTGCCATTTCTTTGTCCATTCTCTTAATCTGTCTGTCCTTCTGTAGCCTCTATTTCCTCAAAACTACCTGCCCGTTGACCTATATTCATATCGTCTGCAAAGTTCACAACAAAGCCATCAACTCCGTCATCCAAATCATTAACATATGAACTCTGGTTAGGCCACAATTGGAGTACTGTGTCCAGTTCTGGTCACCTCACTATAGGAAGGATATGGAAGCATTGGAAAGGGTACAGAGGAGATTTACCAGGATGCTGCCTGGTTTAGAGAGTATGCATTATGATCAGAGATTAAGGGAGCTAGGGCTTTACTCTTTCAAGAGGAGGAGGATGAGAGGAGATATGATAGAGATAATAAGAGGAATAGATAAGAGTGGACAGCCAGTGCCTCTTCCCCAGGGCACCACTGCTCAATACAAGAGGACATGGCTTTAAGGTAAGGGGTGGGAAGTTCAAGGGGGATATTAGAGGAAGGTTTTTTACTCAGAGAGTGGTTGGTGCGTGGAATGCACTGCCTGAGTTAGTGGTGGAGGCAGATACACTCATGAAGTTTAAGAGACTGCTAGACAGGTATATGAAGGAATTTAAGGTGAGGGTTTATATGGGAGGCAGGGTTTGAAGGTCAGCACAACATTGTGGGCCAAAGGGCCTGTAATGTGCTGTACTATTCTATGTTCTATATAACACAAAAACACTGGTCACAACACAGACCCCCTGTGGAACACCACTAGTCACTGGCAGCCAGCCAGAAAAGGCTCCTTCCATTCCTGCTCTTTGCCTCCTGCCAGTCAGCCACTGCTTTATCCATACTGTAATACCACAGGCTCGTAGCTTGTTAAGCAGCCTCAAGTTGTCAAAGGCCTTTTGAAAGTCCAAGTACACAACACCAACCGATTCTGTTGTCTATACTGCTTGTAATTTCTTCAAAATATTCCAACAGATTGGTCAGGCAAGATTTTCCTTTGCGGGAAACTATGCCAACTACCTACAGCCTATTTTATCATGTGCCTCCGAATACCCCAAGACCTCATCCTTAATATTCAACCCCCCAACATCTTCCCAACCGCTGAGGTCAGACAAACTGGGCTATAGTTTCCTTTCTTCTGTCTCTTTCCCTTCAAGAGTGGAGTGACCTTTGCAATTTCCAGTGTTCCAGAACATTTCCAGAATCTAGTAATTCTTGAAAGATCATTACTAATACCTCCACAATTTCTTCAGCCACTTTCAGAACACTGGGTATACACCATCTGGTCCAGGTGACTTATCTACCTTCAGACCTTTTAGTTTCTCAGGAACTTTCTCCCTAGTAATGGTAACTTCACAACTCCTGACACCTGGAACTTGATACTGCTAGTGTCTTCCACAGAGAGGCTGATGCAAAATCTGCCATTTCCTGCTCCTCCATTACTACCTCTCTGGCACTGTTTTCCAGCGGTCCAATATCCACTCTCACCTCTTTTACACTTTATGTATCTGAAGAAACTTTTGGCATCCTCTTTACTATTACTGGCTAGCTTACTTTCATATTCTATCTACATCTTCTTAATGATGACTTTAGTTTCATCTGTTGGTTTTTAAAAGCTTCCCAATCCTTGAATAACTTGCCACTATTTTTTGCCCTCTCTTTGGCTTTTATGTTGGCTTTGGCTTTTGTTATCCACAGTTGTGTCATCTTGCCTTTAGAATACTTCTTCCTCTTCGGGATGTATATATCCTCTGCCTTCTAAATTGCTTCCAGAAATTCCTGCCACTCTTTTCCAATCAATTCTGGCCAATTCCTCTCTCATTCCTCTGTAATTGCATTTACTCCACTGTAATACAGTACAGATACATCTGACAAATATCAGTGTGAATTCAATGCACCCACAAAACATTTATCATGCTCAGCAGGAAACAAAATTATCATAATAAAATGAAATTCAAAATGCATGCAATGCACAGAACAGGTAAACAGTGAAAACCTCACGGTTTTAGCGACAAGACCTTGGTAGTGGCAGAGTATTCATTAGTTTCGAAGCCTGAGAGAAGCTGCTGCTGCCCAGTCTGCTTCTCCTAGTCCTGACCGTTCTTGCTGAAGTCAAGGATTCAGTTGCAGAGGGAGATAGAGGCCCGGGTTTTGAACCTTCTTAATTAGTAGTGAAGGGATAATGGTGTTGAAAACCAAGCTGCAGTAAATAAACATCAATAAATTTGAAGCAACGAGACAGGCCAACTGATTGTAGTAAAACACTCAGAGTTTAATAGCTGGTAGAAGAGCAGGTCCTTACTATGGAGCCTTTGTTTTTCTATCTAACACCCTGGGAAAGATTTCACTGCTAACATAATGGTCTTTCTGTAGAGCAGTGTTTGGGTTATGGTTAGAGATAACGAGTACTTTGGAATGAGAGCCATCCAGTGAAGGGAGTGTGTCATATCCCAAGTGACAAAGCCTGATCATCAGAGTGACTTAGGTAAGTTGGTTAAGGAACTGTAAGCAGCAATAAATCTTGCAATGCCTCTACACTTAATTGGTTCATTAGTACTTCCTAAGATGCTGTACAGTTGATGAAATAGAAAATGGAGAAAATGAAATAGAAAACTGATGGAGGTGGACAAAATTAATCAGGCCTGGACTAGACCAACAATATGGTAAAATGTTAGTAAAGGGAAACAGAAAAAATGGTAATGGGACTTAGCCTTAGAAACCACAAAAACCTGGTATTGCACTGAAACCCTACAGCCAACATTCACTAAGAGAGACTCCAAGTCTCTCTTTGTAGGAAATAGAGGAAAGACACAAGAAATTCAAAAGACGATTATGTCATTTCTGGATAGGTAGCAAGTGTACTGTCAATGAAAATAAAGGTGCCAATGCTGGAAGTTTAAATTGCAGGCATAAATGCTGAGACACTTAAAAGTTAAAGCAGAATTTGCAGAAAGAGAAACAGTTAACATTTTTGTTCAACAACCTTTCATCAGAACTGGGCAACATACTTTGCAAGTTGTGCTTGTAAATTTTCTTTGCAACTGAGAGATTGAACATCTAAGTATACATTCCAATGACGAATAGAAGTGTAAATTGAGCACAACAAAAGCCAGCTTGCTTTCCTTGAGATACATCATGGCACACACCAGCACTGACTGGCACAAACACAAGACAGGTAACAGCAAAACCCAATGTTGGCTAATGTTGAATTGGGGGCGCTGATGGTAGAGATGGAGGAGAATGAATATCATCTAAACACAGGGAAACTTAGGAGTCCACCAGATAAATTTTGATGATTGCACCAGAACAGCACGAGAAGTTGTGAAGAGCTGGTCTTTAGTACTGCAGCCAAGTTGCTACCTGATCCCATAATTTATTCATTACCGAGTCCTGATGAAGGGTGCTGGCCCGAAACGTCAACTATTTATTCATTTCCTTAGATGCTGCCTGATCTGCTGAGATCCTCCAGCAACTTGTGTTTCTGGCACCATAACATATTGCTGTGATATTTCTTGATATCAGAGTGAATCAAATTGGTCATAGACTGGCTTTTATGATAGTGGCTTCAGAAGAAAAACAAGATCCATCATCAATTCAGTACCCCTGACTGAAAAATACTGCAAAATGGTTTAGCTTTGTCTTTAGTATTCTATACCATGGAATCAGAAAATGAAATATTTTTAGAACTTTCTTTAATTAGCTACTGTCTATCACAACAATGGAAAAATTCCTCAGCTTTGATTTGATGCATTGGTTGTGAGAATTACATAGCAGTTGCTGTCACTTCCTTTTTAAGCATACTGGCTTTTCTATGTGGCAACTTCATAAGAATGATGCTCCTCTTTCAGTTTTACATGCTGGTTCCTGTTTTATGCTCCTCGATGAACTAAGGTTAATGTCCAAGGATGAATGTAATAAAAGAATAAAGTAAGCAAGGTCAAGAGGTTGCAAATGCTTCCAATGCTTTCTCCACCCCCCCCCACCCCCACCCCCACCGCCACAGCCTAGAATTTATTTTCTTAGAAAATCCCATCAGGGAAAAGGATTTTATTTTCTAAAAGGACTCATCACCAAACTATGCTTACAAAACTATTCACCAGTTAAGAGGGTCAATTTTTGGCATCAGATAAGACATTAATCTTACATCTAAATCTCTGCTGTTTACTCAGTGTATATAGTCCAGGTGCCTGTACTAATGACCCAGAGTTAGTCAAATCCCATTAGCTTAATTAGTCTGAAATGATATGTTTGCACTAGTCATGTTCATTTTAAAAGGATCTCTGTTGTAGAAAAACATCTCAGAATGTTTCCTGAAATACAACCTTGCTTGTGTGATGTCATATGACTCATAATTATTGCTGAAATAGCATAGGAATCCAAAGCTCAAGGGCAAATAAAGACAGAATTGCTGATCTCAACGACTCTGCCCCCAACACAAGAATAAAAAGATACAGTCACAGATAAATCACAGATTTAGAAGTTATTAAGAGCAGCAAATAGGCTATACAGGTGACTGAATCTGCTCACATTAATTGAAATAATGTCTGTTTAATAAATGATTCATTCAAATATTTCAACTTACCTGATAAATCAGCTTTATGGATCTTATCTGAACACCCATAATCCAAATTTCAAATGATGGAAGATGTATCCAGTACCCTGGATATGATCTCACCAATGCCCTGCACAGCTGTAGCTAGACTTATTTACTTTTATATTCCATCTTCTTTGTAATAAGGCCATCACTCCATTACTGATTTACTTGTACCCACGTGCTGTTTCATATACCAGTACACCATAACCCTCTACTGCAGCATTCTAATGACCCTTCATTTAAACCATAGTTTTGTTCCTATTGTTTCTACCAAAATGGATCACCCCACATTTCTCCACATTATACTCCATCTGCCAAAATTAACCCCCTCTCTTCCTGCAGAGTCCAAATGTTCCTTACACTAATCCACTAATCTTTGTACCATTAACAAATTTGTATAAAATACACACAGTATATTAAATTAAATTAAATTACTGCTCTGCCACATCCCTCAAGTCACAAGTGGCCAGTGGGAAATAGTTCATTTATGCCGTTTCTGGTTCTGTTTGTCAATCCTCTATCCATGCCGACGTTCTATCCTCAGTGCTACATATTGTTACCTTGTGTAATAAGTAGCTTGTCAAATAGAATATTTTCCCTTCACTTGCTGACCAACTACTCCGGTTCTCAACCCCTCCCACCCTTGTTTAAACCCCCTCAGGTCCAATGAGCAAACATCCCTACAAGGATATTGACACCTATTCAGTTTAGTTGAAACCTATTCTTGTGTAGGTTCCACCTCCCCTGGAAGAGAGACCAATAATCCATGTATCTGAAGTCTTCTCTTCCTCCTCTGCATCAGCACTTTGGCCATGCACTTAACTGTACTATTTTCCTATTTCTTGCCATGACAGTACATGGCACAGGGAGTAATCCTAAATCAGATAAGATTACCTGCTTCTAAAAAAATTCTAGAACACCATCTTGCCAATTCCAGTTGTTTGGGCTAAGAGACATTTGGGTCAGTTGATGCATTCAAAATTTAAAAATGGGAAAGCAAGAAATGCACAACAAAGGTTACTTAAAACAGAAGGGGATGACGATTTATTCAAATATTTCAAAAACTATTACTGATGCTCAAGAAAATTTTAAATGTAACTAATACATCTCAAGAGGGTCATTCATGATCTTGTGTTAACTTCATAGTCAAAGCAGTTTGATAAAGGCATTGAACATCACATCAATGGTTAAATTTTATTGTGAAGATATACATAAGAATTTTTTGAGCATCTGAAATACATTGAAATTTACCCATTTAAACAAGTCTGAAATTAAAAACCAAAATTAATCCATACAGTAAATGAGAAGTCTAAATGTTTCAATATTTTACACAGCTCACATTCAGTGGAAACTATCGGCAGCTGACAAAAGCTTCGTTATATCTACTAAATGGAGATTGCTTTTTACTGGATTTACGGCGAGATCCATCAGTCTTTTTCTGTTTGAATATTGGAGAATACAAAAATTGGGTGTCAGTGTATTTATCTCCTCTTCGCAATTTCCTGTTGAACAGATTAAAATCTATAATTAATACTTCAGAGTTACATTACTTCTGTATGTTTTATAATGCTAGCCACTTTGTTACCGGGTCCGAATGCATATCAAATATTACAGATGTAGATAGATAGCATCCAAATAACATGCAAATAACAGTGCAAAATCTGATTAATTCAGAAATATCTAAAATCTAAAATAGAAATCAAATCCATTCTAAAATTAGGAATTCTTTTAGGCAAACTAAAACCCTGGTGATTTGATCTCATGTCAATGTAAGTCATCTGAAAGGTCAGGTTTGTGAACTTTGGATAGTTACATGATACGGGGAAATTGTAGCCCTTATACTTTATAGTCGCCAAACAATTGATACTAGAACGTACAATCACCACAGCGATATTTGATTCTGCGCGTTCTGCTCCCTGGATTACAAATATTAAATATTAAAATATTAAAAATAATAAAATTAAGAATTTAAATTATAAATCATAAATAGAAAATAGAAAAATGGGAAGTAAGGTAGTGCAAAAAAACCAAGAGGCAGGTCCGGATATTTGAAGGGTATGGCCCAGATCAGGGTCAGGATCCGTTCAGCAGTCTTATCACAGTTGGAAAGAAGCTGTTCCCAAATCTGGCTGTAGGAGTCTTCAAGCTCCTGAGCCTTCTGCCGGAGGGAAGAGGAACGAAAAGTGTGTTGGCTGGGTGGGTTGTGTCCTTGATTATCCTGGCAGCACTGCTCCGACAGCATGCGGTGTAAAGTGAGTCCATGGACAGAAGATTGGTTCGTGTGATGTGCTGCGCCGTGTTCACGATCTTCTGCAGCTTCTTTCAGTCTTGGACAGGACAGCTTCCATACCAGGTTGTGATGCACCCTAGAAGAATGCTTTCTACGGTGTATCTATAAAAATTACTGAGGGTTTTAGGGGACAGGCCAAATTTCTTTAGTTTTCTCAGGAAGTAAAGATGCTGGTGGGCCTTCTTGGCCGTGAACTCTGCTTGGTTGGACCAAGTCAGGTCATTTGTGATATTGACCCCGAGGAACTTAAAGCTTTTGACCTGTTCCACTTGGCACCACCGATGTAAATTGGGTCGTGCCGTCTGCTACTCCTTCTGAAGTCAACAACGAATTCCTTCGTCTTGCTGACGTTGAGGGATAGGTTATTGTCTTCGCACCATGCCACCAGGTTCTTAATTTCCTCTCTGTATTCAAACTCATCATTACCCGAGATACGGCCTACAATTATGGTGTCATCAGCAAACTTATATATTGAGTTTGATGGAAACTTGGCTACACAATCATGGGTGAGTATAACAGGGGGCTGAGTACACAGCCTTGTGGGGCACCGGTGCTCAGAGTGATTGCAAGAGGAGAGCCTGTCCCCTATTTTTACATCCTGGGTCCTGTCTGTGAGGAAGTTGAAGATCCAGCTGCAGATCTCAGTGCTAAGGCCCAGGTTCTGGAGCTTAGGAATCAGCTTATTTGGAATGATGATATTAAAGGCAGAGCTGTAGTCAATGAAAAGGAGCCTTACGTATGCGTCTTTATTCTCCAGGTGTTCTAAGGAAGAATGTAGGGCCAGAGAGATGGCATCTGCCATTGACCTGTTGCTCCGGTAGGCGAATTGCAAAGCGTCGAGGTTGACCGGTAGGCTGTGGTTGATGTGTGCCATAACCAATCTCCCGAAGCACTTCATAGCAATTGATGTCAGAGCCACAGGTCGATAGTCATTCAGGCATGCCACCTTGCTCTTCTTCGGCACTGGGATTATCATTGCCTTCTTAAAACACGAGGGGATCTTAGACTGAAGCAAGGAGCAGTTGAAGATGTCAGCAAACACTCCAGCTAGTTCACTTGCACAGACCCAGAGAACCCATCCCAGGACGCCATCTGGGCCCGTCGCCTTCCTTGGATTTATCTTCAGGAAGGCCCCTCTAACATCCTCCTCAGTGACAATGAATTTCGATGCCACCAGCGGGATGCTCCTCTTCTGTTCAAAACTTGCGTAGAATACCTTTAGTTCGTCAGGAAGAGTAGCACCACAGTTATTGATTTTCCCAGCCTTTTCTTTGCGCCCAGTGATCTCATTTAGACCCTGCCATAGTCTACTGGCATCCCTCTGGTTAGCCTGGGCTTCCAACTTGGCTCGATATTGCCTCTTGGCGCCCTTAATGGCTTTCTGGAGTTCACGCCTGGATTCATGGAAACATGGCTAAGGAGGAACTGAACTGTTCCACAACATAGGTGCTTTAGGTGGGATAGAGGTGAAGAAAAGAGATTTTTGATTAAAAGGCACGTCACAGCAGTAGTCAAAAGATGAAGTTATTGAAGGGGCATCCAGTGAGAATTTATGACTGGTGCTAAGAAAGAAGGGAATTATCATGTTACTGGGATCGTACTGTAGGCCCCTATATATAGATTTGAGGGAATCAAATGTTGAGACCTCATTTAAGAGTGGCAAAAAAGAACCCGGGAATTATACACCAGTAACTAACATCGGTGGGAAATAAGCTACTGGAGAGCATTATAAGGGCTGATCAGAAGTAGTCAGCACGACCTTGTACATAGGAGAACATTGCTTATGAAGTTGATTGATTACTTTGATGAAATGACCAAGGTGGTCAATGAGGACAGGGTGGTGCACATGGTTTATAGTGAGGCCTTTGACAAGGACACATTGTCAGCTGCTCTTGAACATTAAGTCACAAAGAATCAAGGCAGACCCAGCAAATTGGTTACACAAACAAGAGATTTTGCAAAATGCTCTAAACCTTGAGTGACACAAAATGCGAGAGAAACTGAGCAAGTCAAGTAGCACGAGTCCTGATGAGGGGTCTCAGCCTGAAACATCAACTACTTATTCCCCTCCATACACATTGCCTGAACTGCTGAGTTCCTCCAGCGCTGTGTATGTCGAGTCAAGTGGAACAGCAGCACACAACTCTGGAATAAGAGCTTGGAGAAGCCCTAATGAACATATATTGTGATTTTTTTTTTCCCCACTATATAAATGGATAAATACAACTTACAAATGGAGATTGGGTTCCTTGTAATTAACGGTCATGTTACATCTCCGCCTATGAACAGCTATTGGAGAAATCACGTTCATATTGTCTAAAAAGCCAGGATAGGGCATTTCCTTTCCCTTGTTTTCAGCAGGTAGTGATGAACAATTGGTGACATCGCTCAAACTGAACCGAGGTCCAAAGTTTCTCTCTGTTTCAAGAAAAAAATACATTTTCATGTGTAAAACCCACATCTTATAAAAATACTTCAATTGTAAATACAGCTGCTGTTTATATACAACTTCCCCAATGGACGTTAAAAAAAACTCTACCCATTTACCAAAAGCATAAATTGTTGGTAAGGCCAACTTTTTTTTTGTCTTCAAGAATGCAGTGGTGACCCTATCTAAAGTCCTATACGACATTGGAAGGATATCCCATACCATTTGCTGGTTAGGGAATTTCAGGATTCACAGTCATAAGTAATGAAATAAAAGTATATTTACAAATTAGGATGGTTTATTGCTGGTTAGGGAATTTCAAGATTTACAGTCATAAGTAATGAAATAAAAATATTTACAAATCAGGATGGTTTATGACTTGCTCGAGCTATCAGAGGTAATGTGTTTCTGAAATGCTGTTACAATAGTCTATGTCAGTAACAGCAGCGCACAAGAGATAGTTTCCAAATGGGGAAAAGTTTTTCTTTACAGTCTGGAACATGCTGCCAGAGGTGATGGGAGATACCAAATACAATCACTGTGAGAAAGATTTGAATAAAAAGATGCAGACCTAATATAGGCAAACATAGTGCAGGTGAACAAAAAAGGTGGTTACCTGTTCATATTTTTTTATTAAAAGATCAAAAATGCTCAATATTTGAAATATCCAGACATTAGACACATTAACAATTGTCAATGTATTCTGTTTTTAAAAAACTTCAATTTGATTAGGGAGCCAACATCAAATTTTACAAGCTGTCTAATATATATTATAGAGAGATCAGAATTTCCATAGTAAATACCCTCAGAATAAACTAAAATTACATTGGTCATCACAGGAAATACAAACGTTTGTAGATGCAATGTGGCATATTTCTTCACTACTGACATAATTTCCTTTCACTTGAGCTAGAATGTATGCATGTTTGTATTTATTTATTTAAAAATACAGCATGGTCACAGGCCATTCCGGCCCAACAATCTCGCACCACCCAATTACACCGGTGACCAATTAGCCTACTAATTCATACTTCAGAATGTAGGAGGAAACTGGAACAGTCAGATGAAACCTATGCGGTCATGGGGAGAACGTACAGACAGCAGCGGGAATTGAACCTATATCACTAGCACAGTAAAGCCATGCGGCACTGTCACGCTACCGTGCCGAATCATTGAAACCTATTATTTCACAAATTTACTCATCACATTTCTTCTTGAATTTCCTCACCTTTTTGTTCCAATAACAAGCACTTCTTCAGTACAGGTTCAAAATGTTCAACAATGCGGCTTTCTTCAGGATCTTGAAAATTCTTCATACTTTCAAATTCGGAAGTGTTTCCTGGCTCTCTGTCCAACTCAGCATGCAATGGCTCATTCCTTCCAGCCATTGTGGGACTTCTAAGTTCATTGTTTGCAACTAATGAACAAATAAAATATTAGAAGTACATTAAAAATCAAGATATAATTATAATTATCCTGTTAGGTGCAACATCTCCTGCATGCCATAGATTATGAGTCTTCTTTCAATGTTGAAATATAATTTCAAAATATGACAATTCTGTAAAGAAACTACTACGTATGTTCAGTAATTCTAGTGCTTGAGATTCACAGTACAGACCTTGATAGGAGACAAGATATAGGAGCAGAATTAGACCATTTGGCCCATCAAGTCTGCTCCACCATTCAATCATGGCTGATATTTTCTTTCAACTCCATTCTCTTGCCTTCTCACTTGAACCCTTAATCTCTTTAAAATCAGAAATCAGATCACAATCTTAATACACCCAATGAATTGGCCCACTGAGCCCTCTATGACAATGAATTGAACAGATTACCACCCTTCAGCTGAGGAAGTTCATCTTAATCTCAGATCTTAAGGGATGTCCCTTTATTGAGGCTGTGCCTTGGATCCTGGACTCCCTACTAATGGAAATATCCTTTCCATGTCAGCTCAATCTAGGCTTTTAAATATTCTGTAGGTTTCAGTGAGATTTGCCCCTCTTGCTTCTGAACTCCATTGAGTGGAAGCCCAGAGATATCAAATGCTCCCTTTGTTTCTGGTATCATTCTTGAGAACCTTCTCTGGAGGCTCTCTCGGGTCAGCATATCCTCCCTCAGGTACAAGGCTCAAAATTGCTCACAATGATGCGTGGAACAGAAAATAGCAAACTTTTGCAGCTTTCATCTTGTTATTAAATACCAGTGCAGGGATTTCCAGAACTTCATGTGTAGTTGCCAAATCTGGAAGTCCTAAAGTCATAGAAAAAGTTAAATGCTGAAACTGTCCATTTGTTCCATACTAGAAATGACGTGCAATACAACATTATAGTGGTTTCATGTGACTATTTCCTTGTATTTACACGGGCACAGAGATAACAGAAGACATATTGCAAATTTTACACCAGTTTTAACCAAAAGCAGGATCTGAGAGTCCACTGATGTCAATGCAAATTGTGGAGTTGTGGAGAGATAAAAGAAAGCACAAGGTTAAATAACATGACAAAACATAATATCAAATTAAAATAACTTCAGCAACTTGATTTTGTTCTATTTTTCAGGTTTTTCCACTTCATTTGCAATCATTTTACAAGCCATTTGGTAGGCCTTAGAATATTCATGTACACAGCAAACTGAACAAATTATTTGATGCTGCTCAAGCCATGTTACTAGAGACTGTGATACTTAAGGCCAGCAAGTCAAGCCTCTGCATCTGGATCCAGTACTCGGAGATCGTGGGTGATAATTCTCAGCAATAACATCTGGCCCAGGTGCTCAGCACAGACGTTCCTTAGACACACGAGACTAACATAGAAATGGGGCCAACAGCTCACCACATCCATGCTAACTACTTTTGCCCATCTACACCAATTCATTTGCCCACATTAAATTCAAAAAGGACCAAATTAAAAGGCAGAACCAAAAAGGTGGTAATGTTTGGATTACTATCTGAGACATGTGCAAATTGGCACAGGGTTAGGAAGAATAGAGAGTTAAATGCATAGCTCAAGGATTGGTGTGGGAGAAGTGGGTTTGAATTAATGGGAAGCTGGCACCAGCATTGGGAAACAGGGAGCTTTTCCATCGGGATGGGCTCCACCTGAACCGTGATGGGACCTGAATCCTGGCATAACTAGGGTTGTGAATAGGGCTTTAAACTAAATAGCAGGGGCGGTGAGTTCAACAGATTGGAGAAGTATGGATAAGAGAAAAGAGAAAAGTGTGGATAAAGTAAAAGCAAAGGTTAAAAAGAGAAAAGTGGGGTGGAATGTAGAAAAGTCAAGTGCATAAAAGACAAAGATTACTGGATTTTAAAGGCACAATGAGAGAAAGGGCTCTTTATCTGAATACCCGTAGTATTCACAACAAGGTCAGTGAACTTGTGGCACAAATCAGTATAAAAGAGTATGATTTATTGGCCATTACAGAAACATGGTTGCACGGTAGAGAGGACTGGGAATTAAATATCCACGGATATCAGGTAATTCAGAAGGTTAGACAGGAAGGCAAGGGAGGTGGGGCAGCCCTCTTAATTAAGGATGAAATCAGAGTGATCGTGAGAGACGATACAAGATCCAAGAAGCAGAAATCTGAATCCACCTGGGTAAAGATTAGGAATAGTAAAGCAGAAAAAGTGACCGGTGAGAGTTATCTATAGGCCACCGAATAGTAACATTACAGTGGCACAGGCAATAAACTGAGAAGTATCGAAGGCGTGGAAGAATGAAACAGTGGGTATCGTGGGGGACTTTAACTTGCATGTAGGTTGACTGGACCAACTTGATTCACCCAGTCTTGAGGAGGACTTTGTAGAGTGCATACGTGAAAGCTTTCTTGAACAGCATGTTACAGCACCTACAAGGGAACCTGCTTTCTTGGATCTGGTCCTGTGCAATGAGACAGGTAAAATTAGTGATCTTGTACTTAGGGATCCTCTTGGAAAGAGTGATCACAGTATGATTGAGTTTCTTATACAAATGGAGGGTGCAACAGTTCAATCTAAAACCATTGTATTATGTCTAAACAAATGGGACTACAACAGGATGAAGGAGGAGTTGGATTGGGTAGACTGGGAACACAGGTTATATGGTGGGATGGTTGAGGAAAGTGGAAGACTTTCAGAGATTTTTCACAGTACTCAAAAAATATATTCCAGTTAAAAGTAAGGACAGTAAGGGTGGGGAGAGCCAGCCATGGACAACTAAGGAAATAAAGGAAGCCATCAAACTAAAAGCTTATGCGTACTAAGTACCAAGAATATAGGAAACTGGAAAGTAGGGAAAACTTTAAAAAGCAACAAAGAACCACTAAGCAAGCAATAAAGAAAGGGAAGATGGATTATGAAAATAAACTAGTACAAAATATAAAAACAGATAGTAAAAGTTTTTATAATTATATAAAGTAGAAAATGATGGCTAAAGTGAACATAGGTCCCTTGGAGGACAAGAAGGGGGAATTTATATTGGGCAATGAAGAAATGGCAGAGGAGGCTTTGAATAACTATTTTGTTTTGGTCTTCATGGTGGAGGACATGCCCAACATGCCGGAGAGATGAGAGAAACAGAAAACCTACAGCACAATACAGGCCCTTCGGCCCACAAAGCTGTGCCAAACATGTCCTTACATGAGAAATTACCTAGGGTTACACATAGCCCTCTATTTTTCTAAGCTCCATGTACCTATTCAGGAGTCTCTTAAAAGAACCTATCATATTCGCCATTCGGCTCTGTCACTGGCAGCCCATTCCACGCATTCACCACTCTGCGTAAATAACTTACCCCGATTTCTGTATCTACCTCCACGAACTTTAAAACTGTCCTCTTGTGCTAGCAATCTCAGCCCTGGGAAAAAGCCTCTGACTATCCACACGAACAATGCCCCTCATCATCTTGTACACCTCTATCAGGTCACCTCTCATCCTCCATCGCTCCAAGGAGAAAAGGCCAAGTTCACTCAACCTATTCTCAGAAGGCGTGATCCCCAATCCAGGCAACATCCTTGTAAATCTCCTCTGCACTCTTTCTATACATCTTTCCACATCCTTCCTACAGTGAGGCGACCAGAACTAAGCACAGTACTCCAAGTGGGGTCTGACCAGGGTCCTATATAGCTGCAACATTACCTCTCGGCTCCTAAACTCAATCCCACAATTGATGAAGGTCAATGCACTGTATGCTTTCTTAACCACAGAGTCAACCTGCGCAGCAGCCTTGAGTGTCCTATGGACTCGGACCCCAAGATCCCTCTGATCCTCCACACTGCCAAAAGTCTTACCATTAATACTATATTCTGCTATCATATTTGACCTACCAAAATGAACCACCTCACACTTATCTGGGTTAAACTCCATCTGCCACTTCTCAGCCCAGTTTTGCATCCTATCAATGTCTCACTGTAACCTCTGACAGCCCTCCACACTATCCACAACACCTCCAACCTTTGTGTCATCAGCAAATTTATAACCCATCCCTCCACTTCCTCATCCAGGTCATTTATAAAAATCATGAAGTGTAGGGGTCCCAGAATAGATCCCTGCGGCACAGCACTGGTGGCCAACCTGCATGCAGAATATGACCCGTCTACAAACACTCTTTGCCTTCTGTGGGCAAGCCAGTTCTGAATGCCCTGCTGAAATCCATATACACTACATCTACTGCTCTACCTTCAATGTGTTTAGTCACATCCTCAAAAAATTCAATCAGGCTTTCACAAAGCCATGCTGACTATTCCTAATCATATTATGCCTCTCCAAATGTTCATAAATCCTGCCTCTTAGGATCTTCTCTATCAACTTAACAACCAGTGAACTAAGACTCACTGGTCTATAATTTCCTGGGCTATCTCTGCTCCCTTTATTGAATAAGGGAACAACATCCGCAATTCTCCAGTTCTCTGGAACCTCTCCCGTCCCCATTGATGATGCAAGGATCATCGCCAGAGGCTCAGCAATCTCCTCCCTCGCCTCCCACAGTATTCTAGGGTTCACCTCGTCCAGTCCCGGTGACTTATCCAACTTGATGCTTTCCAAAAGCTCCTTTCTTAGAATCTACATGCTCAAGCTTTTCAGTCCGCTGTAAGTCATCCCTATAATAGCCAAGATCCTTTTCTTGAGTGAATATTGAAGCAAAGTACTCATTAGGTACCACTGCTATCTCCTCTGGTTTCATACACACTTTTCCACTGTCACACTTGATAGGTCCTATTCTCTCACGTCTTATCCTCTTACTCTTCACATATTTGTGGAATGCCTTGGGGTTTTCCTTAATCCTGTCCGTCAAGGCATTTTCATGGCCCCTCTGGCTCTCCTAATTTCTTTCTTGAGCTTCTTCCTGCTAGCCTTATAATCTTCTAGCTCTCTATCATTACCAGCTTTTTGAACCTTTCGTAAGCTCTTCTTTTCTCCTTGACTAGATTTACAACATCCTTTGTACACCACGGTTCCTGTACCCTACCATCCTTTTCCCTGTCTCATTGGAACATACCTATGCAAAGTATCCCCTGAACATTTGCCACATTTCTTCCATACATCTCCCTGAGAACATCTGTTCCCAATTTCTGCTTCCAAGTTACTGCCTGATGGCTTCATATTTCCCCTTACTCAAATAATACACTTTCCTAACTTGTCTGTACCTATCCCTCTCCAATGCTATGGTAAAGGAGATAGAATTGTGATCACTATCTCCAAAATGCTCTCCCACTGAGGGATCTGACACCTGACCAGGTTCATTTCCCAATACCAGATCAAGAACAGCCTCTCCTCTTGTAGGCTTATCTACATATTGTGTCAAGAAACCTTCCCTAACACACCTCACAAACTCCACCCCATCTAAACCCCTCACTCTAGGGAGATGCCAATCAATATTTGGGAAATTAAAATCTCCCACACAACAACCCTGTTAGTTTTACACCTTTCCAGAATCTGTCTCCCTATCTGCTCCTCGATGTCCCTGTTACTATTGGGAGGTCTATAAAAAACACCCAGTAGCATTATTGACCCCTTTCTGTTCCTAACTTCCACCCACAGAGATTCCATAAACAATCCCTCCATGTCTTCCTCCTTTACTACGGCCGTGACACTATCTCTAATCAACAGTGTCATGCCCCCACCTCTTTTGCCACCCTCCCTGTCCTTTCTGAAACATCCAAAGCCTGGTGCTCAAAGTAACCATTCCTGCCCCAAGCCATCAGAGTCTCTGTAATGGCCACAACATCATAGCTGCAAGTACCGATCCATGCTCTCTCATCCACTTTGTTCATAATACTCCTTGCATTAAAATACACACACCTCAAGCCATCGGTCTGAGCGCATCCCTTCTTGATCACCTGCCTATCCTCCCTCTCGCATTGTCTCCAAGCTTTCTCTATTTGTGAGCCAACCGCCACTTCAGTTTAGTTCCCACCCCCCAGCAATCCTAGTTTAAACTCTCCCCAACAGCTTTAGCAAACCTCTCAGCCAGGACATTGGTCCACCTGGGATTCAAGTGCAACCTGTCTTTTTTGTACAGGCCACTGCTTCCCCAAAAGAGGTCCCAATGATCCGGAAATCTGAATCCCTGCCCCCTTCTCCAATCCCTCAGCCACACATTTATCCTCCACCTCACTCTATTCCTATACACACTGTCGCGTGGCACAGGCAGTAATCCCAAGATTACTGCCTTTGTGGTCCTGCTTCTCAACTTCCTTCCTAACTCCCTGTAGTCTGTTTTCAGGACCTCCTCCCTTTTCCTTCCTGTGTCGTTGGTACCAGTATATACCACGACCTCTGGCTGGTCTCCTTCCCACTTCAGGATATCTTGGACGCATTCAGAAACATCCCGAACCCTGGCACCTGGGAGGCAAACTACCATCCATGCTTCTTTTCTGCGTCCACAGAAACACCTGTCTGACCCCCTATCACTGCTGCCATCCTCTTCCTTTCCCTACCTTTCTGAGCCACAGGACCAGACTCTGTGCCAGAGGCGCAGACTCTGTGCCAGAGGCGCAGCCACTGTTGATTCCCCCAGGTAGGTCCCCCCCCCCCACCCCCATCAGTACTCAAGCAGGAGTACGTATTGTCAAGGGGTACAGCCACAGGGGTGCTCTCTCGCCTCTGGCTCCTGCCCTTCCCTCTCCTGACTGTTACCCACTTATCTGTCTCCTGAGGCCCTAGTGTGACTACCTGCCTATAGCTCCTCTCTATCACCTCCTCACTCTCCCTGACCAGATGAAGGTCATCAAGCTGCATCTCCAGTTCCCCAACGCAGTCCCTAAGGAGCTGCAGCTCAACACACCTGGTGCAGATGTGGCCGTCCAGGAGGCTGGGAGTATCCCTGACCTCCCACATCTGACACCGAGCACAGAAAACATGACATAGATGCAATGAAAGGTGAGGACCTCAATACAATAGCTTTCACTAAAGAGGTAGTGCTGAGAAAACTCATGGGCCTAAAGATAGTCAAGTCCCCTGTTCCTAATGGAATGCAGCCCAGGGTACTAAAAAAAAAATGGCAGCGATTATAGTTGAGGCTTTGGTGATAATTTACCAAAATTCTCTTGACTCTGGGCAGGTCCCAATGGATTGGAAAAAGGCGAATGTCACGCCACTGTTCAAAAAAGAATTTGGCAAAAAGCCAGTTAGTTTAACATCTGTAGTTGGGAATTGCTTGAAGCTATCATTAAAGAAGAAATAGCGAGGCATTTATAAAGAAATGGATCCATCAGGCAGACGCAGCATGGATTCGGCAAAGGCAGGTCTTGTTTGACAAACGTACTGGAGTTCTTTGAGGGTAAACAAGTGCAGTGGATAGAGGGGAACAGATGGACATTATTTACTTGGATTTCCAGAAGGTGTTCAATAAGAAGCCACATAAAACACTTATCCATAAGATAAGGATGCATAGAGTTGGGGGTGATGTATTAGCATAGATAGAGAATTGGGTAGTCAATAGAATGCAAAGAGTTGGGATACTTGGGTGCTTCTTTGGTTGGCTATCAGTAGTGAGCAGTGTGCCACAGGGGTCGATACTGGGCCTGCAACTGTTCACCATATACTTTAACAATCTGGAAGAGGGGACTGAGTGTAGTGCATTTAAGATGACACTAAATTGAGTGGAAAAGCAAATTGTGCAGAGGACACTGAAAAACTGCAGAGAGATATAGATAGGTAAATGAGCGGTCAAGGGTCTGGCAGATGGAGTACAACGTTGGTAAGTGTGAAGTCATCAACTTTGGAAGGAAAACTGGAAGATCAGATTATTATTTAAATAGTAAAAGATTGCAGCATGCTTCTGTGCAGAAGGACTTGGGAGTGCTTGTGCATGAATCGCAAAAGGTTGGTTTGCAGGTGCAGCAGGCTATCAAGGAGGCAAATGAGATGTTGGCCTTCATTGCTGAAGGAATTGAATGTAAGAGCAGGGAGGTCATGCTGCAACTGTACAGGGCCAGGCCTAGAGTACTGCGTGTAGTTCTGGTTTCTTTACTTGAGGAAGGTTCACCAGGTTAATTCCAGAGATGAGGGCGTTAGACTATGAGGAGAGATTGAGTTGCCTGGGATTATACTTGCTGGAATTCAGAAGGATGATAAAAAGGAGGATCATATAAACATAAAATTATGAAAGGCATAGATAAGATAGAGGCAGGAAAGTTGCTTCCACTGGTAGGTGAGACTAGAACTAGGGGACATAGCCTAAAGATTCGGGGGAGTAGATTTAGGACAGAGATGAGGAGGAACTGCTTTTCCCCAGGATGTGGTGAATCTGTGTGTAGGGTTCTCAGTAATATTAGCTGGACTGTTAACTGTTAATCGCTTATTACCAAAATGGCTTCTCGTACTGTTAACTGCTGAGCAAGGGGTTCTCTGTAACAGCAATGATTGGGTTATACAAGGTGATAATAGAAATTGTATTCATTTGCTAGCCAATGAAAGTCATTTTAGGTTAACTTGTATGTGTGTGCTGAGTTGAGGAGCGCCGGCTTTTTCGGGAGGCGAGCAGAGAGGACGGATGTGCGGGGAACGGACAGCAGTTCCAGGGCGGCATATACCGGATCTCAGGGGTTCGGATAGTGGCCGGAGTCCCTGAAGGACGTTGTGGATGGAATTGGAGGCGTGAGCTCCAACGTATTAAAATATCATGTGCACAAGACTGGTAAGTTACTTATGTGGCGCATTTTCTTTTAGTTGTTGCTACTAACCCATCATCAAAATTTGCTATAAAGTATAATTCTTTACTCGCACTTGGTATACTGTTTCATATTTGTGTCGTGGCTGATCATTGGGCGCCTCCCACCATATCCGCACCAAAGCATTTGCTGTTTGGCGGGGTCGACGGCTATTCACCCTAGGCAACGGGAGGCAGTTGAGGCAAAGGCCGTTACATGTGGAATTCTCAGTCTAATGAAGGAATATAGGGTAGCAAGAAAGGAGCTTAAGAAGGGGCTGAGGAGAGCAAGAAAGGGGGCATGAGAAGGCCTTGGCGAGTAAAGAAAAACCCCAAGGCATTCTTGAATTACGTGAAGAACAAAAGGATGATAGGAGTGAAGGTAGGACCGATTAGAGATAAAGGTGGGAAGATGTGCCTGGAGGCTGTGGAAGTGAGCGAGGTCCTCAATGAATACTTCTCTTCGGCATTGACCTATGAGAGGGAACTTGATGACGGTGAGGACAATATGAGTGAGGTTGATGTTCTGGAGCATGTTGATATTAAGGGAGAGGAGGTGTTGGAGTTGTTAAAATACATTAGGACAGATAAGTCCCCGGGGCTGGACGGAATATTCCCCAGGCTGCTCCACTAGGCGAGGGAAGAGATTGCTGAGCCTCTGGTTAGGATCTTTATGTCCTCGTTGTCCACGGGAATGGTATCGGAGGATTGGAGGGAAGTGAATGTTGTCCCCTTGTTCAAAAAAGTTAGTAGGGATAATCCAGGTAATTATAGACCAGTGAGCCTTATGTCTGTGGTGGGAAAGCTGTTGGAAAAGATTCTTAGAGATAGGATCTTTGGGGAATTAGAGAATCATGGTCTGATCAGGGACAGTCAGCCTGGCTTTGTGAAGGGCAGATCGTGTCTAACAAGCCTGATAGAGTTCTTTGAGGTGGTGACCAGGCATATAGATGAGGGTAGTGCAGTGGATGTGATCTATATGGATTTTAGTAAGGCATTTGACAAGGTTCCACATGATAGGCTTATTCAGAAAGTCAGAAGGCATGGGATCCAGGGAAGTTTGGCCTGGTGGATTCAGTATTGGCTTGCCTGCAGAAAGCAGAGGGTCGTGGTGGAGAGAGTACATTCGGATTGGATCCAGGGAAGTTTGGCCAGGTGGATTCAGTATTGGCTTGCCTGCAGAAAGCAGAGGGTCGTGGTGGAGAGAGTACATTCGGATTGGAGGGTTGTGATGAGTGAAGTCCCACACGGATCGGTTCTGGGACCTCTACTTTTCATGGAGGTAGAAGGGTGGGCTGGCAAGTTTGCAGACGACACAAAGGTTGGTGGTGTTGTGGATAGTGTAGAGGATTGTTGAAGATTGCAGAGAGACATTGATAAGATGCAGAAGTGGGCTGAGAAGTGACAGATGAAGTTCAACCCAGAGAAATGGGAGGTAGTACACTTTGGAAGGACAAACTCCAAGGCAGAGTACAAAGTAAATGGCAGGATACTGGGTAGTGTGGAGGAGCAGAGGGATCTGGGGGTACATGTCCACAGATCCCTGAAAGTTGCTTCACAGGTAGATAGGGTAGTTAAGAAAGCTTATGGGGTGTTAGCTTTCACAAGTCGAGGGATAGAGTTTAAGAGTCGTGAGGTAATGATGCAGCTCTATAAAACTCTGGTTAGGCCACTCTTGGAGTACTGTGTCCAGTTCTGGTCGCCTCACTATAGGAAGGATGTGGAAGCATTGGAAAGGGTACAGAGGGGATTTACCAGGATGCTGCCTGGTTTAGAGAGTATGCATTATGATCAGAGATTAATGGAGCTAGGGCTTTACTCTTTGGAGAGAAGGAGGATGAGAGGAGACATGATAGAGGTATACAAGATATTAAGAGGAATAGATAGAGTGGACAGCCAGCACCTCTTCCCCAGGACACCACTGCTCAATGCAAGAGGACATGGCTTTAAAGTAAGGGGTGAGAAGTTCAAGGGGGACATTAGAGGAAGGTTTTTTACTCAGAGAGTGGTTGGTGCGTGGAATGCACTGCCTGAGTCAGTGGCGGAAGCAGATACACTAGTGAAATTTAAGAGACTACTAGACAGGTATACAGAGGAATTTAAGGTGGGGGGGTTATATGGGAGGCAGGGTTTAATGGTCAGTACAACATTGTGGGCCGAAGGGCCTGTACTGTGCTGTAGTATTCAATGTTCTCTGAAGCAGTGGAGGGTACCTCAATAAATACATTTAAAACAAGGTTGGATAATTTTGCATAGTAGGGGAATTAAGGGTTATGGGGAAAAGGCAGGTAGGTAGAGACAAGTCCATGGTCAGATCAGCCATGATCTCATTGAGCCTGCTCTGCCATTCAACAGGCCAGATGACCTACTCCTGCTCCTATTTCTTATGTTCCTATCAGAATTTCCTCTTACATTGCATCCAATTTTCCCCATCTTTGGCTACACGTTCCAGATATCAATCATTGTATAGAAAACTTTCCCTCAGATCCCCTTTAAAACTTGTCGCTCTCTTCTCACCTTAAAGCTCTGTCCTTTCATTTCTGACAGCCCCATCAATGGTACCTGTAGAGTTCAAGCAACGTTCTGGTGAATCCCCTCTGCACTCTTTTCAGCCCAATCACATCCTGCCTCTGGTGTGATCAGAACTGCACTAAATATTCCTCTTCTCCTTTAAATTGTCTAATTAAATCACTTTCTGCAGAAGGATTTAATTAGGATTTGGAGAATGGGCAAAGAGGAAGATGGAATCGTGTAGGGAAGTGTACAGTCATGCACTACAGTGGAAGGAATAATGGCATGGACTACTTTCTAAACAGGAAGCAAATTCAGAAATCAGAGGTGCACAAGGACTTGGAAGTGCAGAATTCCTTAAATGTTAACTTGCAGGTTGAGTCGTTGGTAAGGAAGGTAAATTGGAGGGTCAGAAGTGGATTAGGAAAGTGATCCCAGGAATGAAAAGGTCAATGTATGAGGAACATTTGATAGCTCTGGCCTGTATTTGCTGGAGTTCAAAAGAATGAGAGGATGATTTCATTGAAACTACTAAAAACTGAAATGTCTGGATAAGAGTGCACATGGAGAGGATGTTTCCATTAGTGGAAGGGTCTAGGACCAGAGGGCTTAAAATAGAAGGATATTCCTTTAGAACAGAGATGAGAAATTTCTTTAGCTAGTGGGTGAATCTGTGGAATTCATTGTCACAGCTGGCTGTAGAGGCCAAGTCATTGGCTATACTAAAAGCAGAAGTTCAAAGGTTCTTGATTAGTAAGATGTCAAAATCATGGGAAGAAGACAGGAGCATGAAGTTAAGAGGAAAAATAACTCAATGATGGAATGGTGAAGCAGACTTGATGGTCTGAATGGCCTAATTCTGCTCCCATGTCTTATGGTCTTAAATGTCCCCAATGTGCCTGCCTCTACCAGTATGTTCCCTGCACTTAGTACTGTATAAAAATATATGTTCTTCTGACATCCTCCCCTTACCCCCTCCCCACATACTTTCCTCCAATCATCTTAAAATTATGCCCTCTTGTATCAGCCATAGCCACCCTGAGAAAAAGACGCTGGCTGTCCACTCTATCTGTGCCTCTTATCATTTTATGCTCCTCTATCAAGTCGTCTCTCATCCTCCTTCCCTCCACAGAGAGCCTTGGCTTGCTCAACCTTTCCTCATTAAGACATGCTCTCCAATCCAGGCAATAGCCTGGTAAATCTCCTTTGCACCCTCTGTAAAGCTTCCACATCCTTCCTAATTTGGGAGCCCCAGAACTGAACACAATACTCCTACTGTGGTCTATCCAGAGTTATACAGAGCTACAACATTATCACGCAGCTCTTGTACTCAATCCCCCAACCAATGAAGGCCAATGAATAACATGTGAATGAATAAAACAATAATATTTATTTCCACTCCTCACCCACCCCCAATTTCCTTTCCTCAAGTTCAATTGCTGTTACTTTGCATGTTGCTTTCCATAAAATAAAGTCACTTTATTAATTTATAGCCAAGTTATTTCAACATAATAGTATTTCAAGAGAAGATGATAAAAGGAGTTATGTGAAGAAGATGCACACAGGGAATATGGCAGCTAGATTGCAATAGTTTCATTGTTGCTCCTTGGATGAGCGCGAACTGTTGATCAAATAATACTTTATAACTTAAAAGAAATGTTATTAATTCTAATTTGAAGATGCCAGTGTGCGTCAGAGCTTCTGAACTAAATTGTGGTCTGACATAGAAAAAGATAATCACATGAAGTCCAGGTGTTCCTCTGTTTCCACCAGTGTGCAGGAGCTCTAAGTCAGTTATTAGCTGATACAGGAGGCAACTAAAAAGCCTCAGTCAAATTGCCAATCAATCAAAGCCTTTTAGATGGCTTTGCATTATCTTTCAAAGGCAGAACATCAAAATACAAGAACAAAACTAAATGAGTGGTGTAATTATATTTCAGACATTGACCAGAATCAGGTAACAAGTTATTGGAGTAGCACATGGCGTTGTACCAGAGCACCTACAAATAACACCAAACTCCCAACAGCTTTTTCTTATCCATACCTCCCCTCATGAATGTTCACTTAGCATAATTAGATGAAAACTGTGGTGGGAGCACTCTCCACGTGAATTTCAATGCAAATGTACTTCTAGTATAGGAAAGCTTTACAATAAGTGCATTGTCAACAAACTAGATGTCTAGTACAGTGAATACCCTCACTTTATTCATCTGCAGTGCAACCAGGAAATAAACATTCATTAGAGAGAGGAAAAAAAACAAAGAAAACCAGAGCTTGGCTTTCAAATAACAGTTGAATGACTGATCAAATGACTTAAAAGCAGGTGAAATGTACATATACTTGCCGTTGTCTGGTGTTTTTGACAATTCATTACGAATGATCTCTTCAGTAATTTCTCGATCTCTGCAAGGCTTTTTTTGGAGAGTTGCTGTCATTCTGTTGGATCTTGATCTGGTAGTTAAAACCACTGGCCCTTCATTTTTATCTTGTTTATAATTTGATTTTCTACGTCTTTTATCAGCAGGGGGGATGTAAGGACTATCGACCAAATCATCTTCTGAATTACTCTCCGTATCAACACTGCTTTTGGTACTGTCTATATTCGCAACTGCAATCGGCTCATCTTTCCTACGGAAAGGTGTAAGATGAATACTTTCTTCATTATCAAAATTATAGGCATCACTGTAGTCCAGAGATTTTTTCCTTCCTTTGGAAATGTAATTTTTGCTTTGATCTCTGTTCTTTGATCGAGTTCGAGGTTTGGGAGCCTCCCAGTGCTTTTTAGCTGGTATGCTTTTATATCCTTCCTTCATTTTTCCATCTCTAACCTTTTGCTCTATTTCCAGTTGAACCTCCTCTCCCTTTTCGGAGTTAGGTTGTAGCTTTTGTACACTTTTTGAATTCATCATTTCCTTGTTGCTTCTGAATGTAGATTTGACTTTCTCAGGATCCATACCGTTTCCTATTTGCAAGTGACCCAACTCAGCAACTGCTGTATCAGGTCCAAGGTTAGAATTCAGAGAATCGGACACATTTTCATTCACTTGATAATCAATGACAATTTTTTGTTCTTCATTTGCCCAAGATATCTCTGGATAATTTTTGGAAGTGTGAATAAATTCCAAAGCATCACTACAGCCAGAGAAAGAGGGTTTTTTTCTTCCCGATCGTCTCCTAATTGAAACCCCCTTTGGCAACACAGCAATTTCTTTTAACGGAGCTACTGCATTGCTGTCAGAGTCTGGACTTCGATTACACGTAGATCTTCTCCCTTTTCCAAAACAAAGACATTTTCAGTATTTGCCAGTTTTCTAAATCAAAACATTGAAATACTTCAAAAATCTGAAACAGAATAATATCCTACTACCGAATAAATTTGTTTAGGGAAAAAAATCTGCAATAAAAGATAATGGGATTACAAAAAAAAGTTGCAAAGCTTTTCATTTACTATAGGAATTGGTTTGAGGTATAAACAGTTGTTTACTGACTACAGCTCTGCCTTCTGTGCTACAATCCTAAGCAAATTCATTACCAAACCTGGCAAATGTATTCTTGACTTCCTGACCAATGGACTGCAATCAGTAAGTACAGGAACACCTCTGCCATGATTATTCTCTATAACGGTGTTCCACAAAGTTGCGTCCTCAGCCCTCTGCTCTATTAGCTGTATATTCATGACTGAGTAGCCAGATTCTGCTGGAACTCCATCTGTTGTACATGTATAAGATGATGAGAGGCATAGATCGTGTGGATAGTCAGAGGCTTTTTCCCAGGGCTGAAATGGTTGCCACAAGAGGACACAGGTTTAAGGTGCTGGGGAGTAGGCACAGAGATGTCAGGGGTAAGTTTTTTTACTCAGAGAGTGGTGAGTGCGTGGAATGGGCTGCCGGCAACGGTGGTGGAGGCGGATACGATGGGGTCTTTTAAGAGACTTTTAGATAGGTACATGGAGCTTAGTAAAATAGAGGGCTATAGGTAACTCTAGGTAATTTCTAAGGTAGGGACATGTTCGGCACAACTCTGTGGGCCAAAGGGCCTGTATTGTGCTGTAGGTTTTCTATGTTTCTATGTCTACAAATGACACCACTGTATTGGGCTGCAACTCAAAAAACAATGAGTCAGAATAGAGGACGGAGATAAAGAACTGAGAAATACTGCATCATGATAACACCTTTTCCCTCAATGTCAGCAAAACAAATGGGCTGGTCATTGACTTCAGAAAAGGGGGCAGTGTACATGCTCCTGTCTGCAGCAATGGTGCTGAGGTTGAGAGCTTCATGTTCCTACGAGTGAACATCACCAACAGACTGTCCTGATCCAACCATGTAGCCACCACAACTAAGAATGCTCACCAACACCTCTACTTCTTCAATAAGGTTAAGAAACCTGGCATGTTCCCTTCAATCCTCACAAAATTTTATTGATGCACCATAGCCAGCATCTTATCTGGATGCATCATGGCTTGCTATGGCATCTGCTCTCTCTGCATATGACAAGAGACTGGAGTTGTGGACACAGCTCAGCACATCACAAAAATCAGCCTCCCCTCTATATACTATGTCTAAACTTCTTGCTGCCTTACTCTGTGATCCCACCTATTCCATACATTCTCTCTTCTCCACTCATACGTTGGGTTGAAGATACAGAAGCCTGAAAGTGCTTACTACCGGGTTCAAGGACAGCTCCTACCCACTGCTCTAACATTATTAAGTAGCTCCCTAGTATGATAAGATGCACTCTTGAGCTCTCAGTCTACTTTGTTATTATCTTGCACCTTTTCGTCTACCTGCACTCTCTCTGGAGTTGTTACACAATTCTGTATTCCATTATTATTATTGTTCTTTTACTACTTCAATGCAGTGTTATGAATTGATCTGTATGGATAAGACAAGCTTTCACTGTACCTCAGTACATACAGCAACAACAAAACCAATTCCAATCCCACGCTAAATTTGCATTGGAGCTATATCTTACATGAAATCAAATTAACATAGCCAGGATCAATTTATGGTAAATCATGGCAAGTTATTTAAACTTGTTTTTATAAAACCTGTACTTGCTAGAAATTTGGAAAAACAGGAAATGCTGGAAACCCTCAGCATCACACACAAAATGCTGGAATAACTCAGCAGGCCAGGCAGATATTTCACTTCATAGGCTCTTCATCAGAACTTGCAATTCCCACTTCTTACTGATTACTTTTTCCCTCCTCCATCTCAAACACAGATTGCTTTTATTAACACATAAAAGAATTGCTCTTAGTGTGAATTTTACGATAGTGATCACAACATTAAGATTTACATATGATCTTACCACTCGATAACTTTATTGATAGATGCTGAATGTTCTCCGTAGTAGATGGTACATTTATGCTCTCTACAGATGTGACGCAATCAGCTTTGGAGTTCTCCAAGGGAACGTCACTGGAAAGGAAGCCAGATGGATATAGATTTCACCCCTCAACAGAAATTTTAAAAAGAAAAACTTTTTTTTTTTAAAAAGCTTTGGTATAGCAATTTATTCAGGTGTTTTCAAAATAATTCAACAAACTAACTCTTAATTATTTTAAGAAACAAATCAGTCCATATTAGAACAGGATTTGTTTTGCATTCCAATGGGAGGTAAAAGGGGAAGTTGAAGGTGCAGCAGAGATGGGATCTTGTTGAAGGTGATGGAAATTGTAAAGATCCATTGAATGCAAGAGCATGGAAAGCGAAGATCTGGGCAATATGTGAAAGGCTAGGAACAAAAGAAGCAAGAAGAGACAGATAATAAAGGAGACACATTGGAAGGCTCTATCAATTATGGTAGAGCAGAAACAACTGTGATCACTAGTACAAATACAGAAATGGAGGAAGTAAGAGTTTTGGCACTCAATACAGTAGGTGGAGTAGTCAGCATTGCAGTGAAGCACAAGTTTCCAGTTACCCCTCTTACAATACTAAAATTCCAAGACATACTCACTGAATAAAGGGTTCAATGGGTGAAGAACAATCTGGTAACCCATGCAGTAAATCTTCTTCTAAGATACTTAGATCCCCATCTATAGAATCAGGATTTAACTTCAAATTCTGTTTTAAAAAAAAAGGCACATTATATTAAAATGATTCAATACAATTCTACTTTGCTCAGAAACTGTTTTAGATCCCATTGGGTCACTAATTGATGCCGGTGTTCATAATTCCAAACACAGTAATTGAGTCAGCACGAAAGTTATGCTTTCTCGTGCAAATATGGATTTTTCTCAGTCGGGCCACATGATGTGATGACGGCCATCACTGGAAAACTATTAGGACAAAACATTTGATTTGACTTGATTACTTACATCCTTCATGAACATGAGTAAAAATGTTTACGTTATGTCTCCACCTAAATGTGCAATTTATTGAAGAGTTGAAAAATTTACTTATTATTCCCCTCCCTCCACCCAACCAATTCTGTGTGAGTAAATTTTATTCATCATCTCAAATTCTGGAGTGGTGATTTGTGAATTGTGCAAAGGTCAATTTCCATTACCCAAATAGCTGTAATGTGAGGACACCGGAGGTATATATAAAAAAACACACATGATCATTCTGAGTAATGGAGCAGGCATGAAGGGCAAAATATCTTATGCGTCTTTATTTCTCGTGTTCTTATTTCCTACAAAATATTTTCCCCAGTGGGTCAGCAACATCAGCCAATAAACTGAGTAGCCACTTATTAGGTATTCCTGCTTGTTAACGCACATAACTAATCAGTCAATCTTGCGTCAAAGCATAAAAGCACGCAGACATGGTCAAGAGATTCAGTTGTTGTTCAGCACAAACATCAGAATGGGGGAAGAAATGTGATCTACGTGACTTTGACCATGGAATGACTGTTGGTGCCAGACGGTGACCATCACGGCAGCTACTGATTTCCTGGGATTTTTACAGGCAGCAGTCTCTAGAGTTTATAGAGAATGGCACGAAAAATTTAAGAAAATCCAATGGGCAGCAGTTCAGAGCAAAAACGACCAGATAATGAAAGGTCAAAGGAGAATGGCAAGACTAATTCAAGCCAACAGGACAGCAACAGTAATTCAAATAACCATATATTGTTACATGAGTGGTGTGCAGAAGAACACATCTAAACGCACAACATGCTGAAACTTGAAGCGATGGGCCAGAGCAGCAGAAGACCGTGAACATTTAACACAATTATTCCTACAGTTCTGATCAAAGAATTCCTTCCAAAGCATGCGCCTCAATACCGCTCTCTGCAACTGGAACCTCGACTTCCTCCCTGGTCTGTGCGGAATGCGAAATACCATCTTCAGCTCGCTGACAATCAACACTACTTTCATTTTCCAAAGTAATAAATTGGATCACTCAAAGAAGGCTTAAAAAAGTAATTTTGATAAATTAAACTACTAAGTTTTTTAAGATTTAAAAAAATTGCGGAACTGGAGCCAAATTTGTAAAGAATACTTAATCACAGGATACAGGTTTAAATTAACAACTTTAGCTAATTGCATAGGTAAAGCAGCTCCCAATAACGAGGTTAAATAAAAATAAAGGTATTAATTCTTTATTGGATTTATTTAAAGAAGATAGATTGATGTCTTTTGAACAATTAATTGATAAATATTCTCTTTCATACTCACACTTTTTGCAAATACCTTCAAGTTAGACATTTTTTACAAAATTATTTAAGTAATTTTCCTTACATATTGGAGGCTGACCTGTTAGATACTATTATGAGTATGAATCCTTCGATCA
Source organism: Mobula hypostoma (assembly GCF_963921235.1). NCBI lineage: Eukaryota > Metazoa > Chordata > Chondrichthyes > Myliobatiformes > Myliobatidae > Mobula > Mobula hypostoma. The sequence continues at coordinate 169,886,211 of NC_086099.1, forward strand.
AGGGTTCTATTGGAAGAATTTATGATTTATTATTACAATGGGATAAGAGTCCTTTGTCTAAGATTAAACAGGATTGGGTAAAGGAACTCGATTTGCCTTTTATGACGGAGGATTGGATGCGGATTTTGAAACTGGTTAACTCTTCAATTTGTGCTAGCCATTCATTGATTCAATTTAAAATTGTACATCGGTATCAGTTGACGAAGGAGAGACTTTTTAAAATCTTTTCTAATGTCATTGTGATAGATGTAAAACTGAGATAGCTACACTGACACATGTTTTGGTCTTGTTCTATATTGGAACAGTTCTGGAAGTCGGTTTTTTCAACAATTTCTAAAGCACTTGAAATTAATCTACAACCTAATAAATTAACTGTGCTTTTTGGAATAATTCCTCAAAATATTCATGGTATTTCTGTGTCTGACCAACATGTTATTGCATTTGTTACATTGATAGCTAGGAGGGCCATTTTATTGAAGTGGAAGGATACATCAGCTCCCACTTTGTCACAATGGTTCTCTCAAGTGATGCTATGTCTTAGTTTGGAGAAAATTAGAGTCGAACCTTTGAACCTTTATTTGATTTTGAGAAAAGATGGGGCTCATTTGCTCGTTATTATCATTTGAGCTAATTGATAGATTTTTTCCACGATCCAGTTGTAAATTTTTTAGTATATTTTCTTTTCTTGCTAGCAGTTTGATGTTTATTTTTAGAAGCTTTTTGTATGACGCATGGCTCCGGGGTTGTACACCTAATGGGTTCTTTTTTTTCCCCCTCACTTTTTCTGCTTAGTAGGTTTTTTTTGTTATCACAAAATTTTTCTTTCAATCCTAGGATAATGTCTTTTTTGAGACATTGTAAGTGTTGTTACTTCAATGTACTCATATTATTTCTTTTGTATATAATAAAAAGATTTGAAAAGAAAGATAATCAACACTAGTACACCTCAAGGATTTGTGCTTAGCCCACTGTTCTACTCTCTCCACAGCCATGACTGTTGGCAGAATTTCGGATGGCGATGATAGGACATAGGGGAGTGAGATACACCAGCTAGCTGAGTGACTGTGTGGCACTGTTGACAGAATTTCGGATGGCAATGATAGGGCATAGGAGAGTGAGATACACCAGCTAGCTGAGTGACTGTGGCACTGTTGGCAGAATTTCGGATGGCGATGGTAGGACATAGGGGAGTGAGATACACCAGCTAGCTGAGTGACTGTGTGGCACTGTTGACAGAATTTCGGATGGCAATGATAGGGCATAGGGGAGTGAGATACACCAGCTAGCTGAGTGACTGTGGCACTGTTGGCAGAATTTCGGATGGCGATGGTAGGACATAGGGGAGTGAGATACACCAGCTAGCTGAGTGACTGTGTGGCACTGTTGGCAGAATTTCAGATGGCGATGATAGGGCATAGGAGAGTGAGATACACCAGCTAGCTGAGTGGCTGTGTGGCACTGTTGGCAGAATTTCGGATGGCGATGATAGGGCATAGGGGAGTGAGATACACCAGCTAGCTGAGCGGCTGTGTGGCACTGTTGGCAGAATTTCAGATGGCGATGATAGGGCATAGGGGAGTGAGATACACCAGCTAGCTGAGCGACTGTGTGGCACTGTTGGCAGAATTTCAGATGGCGATGATAGGGCATAGGGGAGTGAGATACACCAGCTAGCTGAGCGACTGTGTGGCACTGTTGGCAGAATTTCAGATGGCGATGATAGGGCATAGGGGAGTGAGATACACCAGCTAGCTGAGCGACTGTGTGGCACTGTTGGCAGAATTTCAGATGGCGATGATAGGGCATAGGGGAGTGAGATACACCAGCTAGCTGAGCGGCTGTGTGGCACTGTTGGCAGAATTTCGGATGGCGATGATAGGGCATAGGGGAGTGAGATACACCAGCTAGCTGAGTGTCTGTGTGGCAGCAACATCCTCGCATTCAACATCAGTAACACCAAGACTGATTGTGAACTTCAGAATGGGTAAGACCAGTGAAAACACACCAGTCCTCATACAGGGATCAGTAGTGGAAAGGGTGAGAAATTTCAGTTCCTGCATATCAACATCTTTGAGCATCTATCCTGGGCCCAACATATTGATGCACAGCAGCAGCTATACTTCATTAGGAGTTTGAGGAGATTTGGTATATCACCAATGACACGTACAAATTTCTACTGATGAACTGTGGAGAGCATTCTAACTGGCTGCATCACCATCTGGTACGGCACGGGGGTGAGGAGCATGAACACTACCTCATCGCCACCCCCCCCCCTTTTGCATTACTTATTTAACTTTCTTTAATATACATTTAACAGTAATTTGCAGATTTATTACATATTGCAAAGAACTGCTGCTGCATAACAAATTTCACGACATATGCCAGTGATATTAAACCTGATTTTGATTCTGACATTCACTTAGTGGCCACTGTTGGAGGATAAGAAAAAAAAAATTATTCAAAACCAATTCTTTCCTTAAAGATCCTGAGATTTTGTACTGTTGCAAACTGCAAAATGTTTCTTATGAACCCTAACAAAATAACCATTTTAATATACTTCTAAATTTACCAAAAAGGCATTACAAAGAAATTTCATTTCAAGTACAAGGTGGCATTATTCCTTTCTTCTCAGAAAAATATTTAACATAAAATTACACTTGAATCATACCATAGTTAAAAATGCATGCAGAGAAAAAAAATCAAAAAGTTACAAAGTTGCAGTAATATTATTATATGCTGCAAATTCAAGTTGTAAAACAACTGATGATAGCAACAGTGACTCAACAAACTGATCTTAAAATAATTTCAAAAAAATTTAGAATTATTTAGCTTCAAAACCAACAAATATCATGCTCCAACGTTCATTTAGTACATTGTAATGTATTCGCTAGAATTGTACATTTTGCACTTAGAATTCTGTTAGAATTCCATGGTTATTTGGTCAGTTTTGAATAATCATTGTTACTAAATGGCAAGTGATACTTTGCCCCGCTGACCAACACCGACATCACCCCTCCCTCCAGGAAAAACAGTCCACCATGCCCTGAAGATTACTAAAACTTTGCATGGTCAGATGTGGTTATACCTTTCAGAAAATTAAAAGGCCACATGATTACTTCCGTTCCAACAAAGCTACAATGCTTTCTAAGAGTAAAAATTAATCACATCACATATGCCCAATTTAATTTTGCTGTTAGAAGTCTAGTCAGGTCACAAAGATTCATAAACTCCACTGATAAAAGTTCAAATAGATTTGAAATCATTTTCATTTCAAGGTACCATAGAAACTGAAAACATCTGCAATTAGCAATAAAAATTACAAATGAAATGAATAGGTTTGTACTTGAATGGGATACCTTATCTTGTTTCAGGTTATAATTTTCAACCTGCTTCTTTAGCATAAGGATGTAGAATATCATTGCTTGCCGTTCTCTTTTCAAGGACAATATGATATCCGATGCAACTCTCAGTTTCTGCTTTTCTGCTTCCAGAGACAAAGCTAGGCTTTGATTGTTTGCCTGGATACTTTTAATTAAAGAGTTCTTATCTGTCAAATTAAAAGAAAATAGTAAGCAGGTCTGATAGAAACTGAAACTGAATGTTTTACAGAGATAAATTTCCATGCTTACTTAGTACTTTGGAATTAACTTTTGAATTCAAAGTTTGCTTTGCTCTGTTGATTTTAGCTTGAGCCTGACTCCGTTTCTCTTTCATGCGCTCCTTGATAGCTTCCAGATTTTCTTGGATAGGGACCTTCTGACATTTTTTATCAGCCATCTTCTTTCTCAATCCTTTAAGATTTGGCTATAAATAAAAAGTATATGAAACATTATTACAGTTACAAGAAAAAGTGGTGACAGAAATTTGTTCCTTGTGCTTCTTTTTGTAGATGTAGAACAAATATTTCAATCTGCCCAGTTGAAATAAATATTTTCACCCCAATCTACTTTTAAATGGTGGATCAAAGGAATGGGAAATGCACAATAGATCATATTAGAGGAATGTGCTACTTTGTGTAAATAGAATTAATTGGGAACATCTAATTACTATTTTCTCTTCCCTTAATTTTTATACTTTCCATTCTTTTCACTTAAATATACAGTGTATGCTGCTCTAATTCCTAAGCACTTCTTTAATGATTAACATCTGTAAACATAACACTTTGTATTGAGTTTCTGAATCCAAGCCATATTTGAAAAGTCTCAGATGTAGTTGGAAAAACTCTCCTCTCTACTTACTTATGACCCTCAAGTCAGTTTTTTTGTCCTATCCAAAGACTTCTCCAGAGTCTGATGGTGAAAGCTGAGCTTTGAATTCATTAGCAGATTTTTTCCTAAGACAAACTTGAGCAGAAGTGTCCGGTGTTAGGGCAAACCAGTTCACAGATTTACCACAATCTACTTGATAGTTTGGAAAACCAAGAAAACAATTCTCCTGAAGACTCTTTTTCTAGCTCTAAAAGAACAAAGAGTACAAAATGAAAGAAATTGATTTAACATTTCAGTTCAAAGAGTTTTCACCAGAACTAGTGAAAGAGCATCAATTCAAATTTTTTACTGTACAGATACTGAGATATCAGCCTGAGCACACACCCCTCAGCATCAGCGGCTCCACAGTGGAGAGAGTGGAAAACATCAAGTTCCTTGGGGTGCAGATCTCGGACAATCTCACCTGGTCCAGGAACACCACTGGGATTGTGAACCGGGCCCAGCAGAGATTGCACTTTCTGAGGAAGATTAAACAAGCATCACTCCCCACTAACATCTTAACTACATTCTACAGAGGCGTGGTTGAGAGTGTGCTGACCTTTTGCATCACAACCTGGTACTCCAGCTGCAGTGCTGTCGACAAAAAAGCCTTGCAGAGGGTGGTTAGGGGAGCAGAGAAGGTTATTGGGGTCTCCCTACCTTCTGTCCAAGACCTCTTTCATAGTCGATGCCTCCAGAAGACACGATGAACTGTTTGTTCTTCTGCCATCAGGCAAACGTTACAGGAACATCAAAACTAAAACCACAAGGCTACTAAACAGCTTCCTCCCACAGGCAGTCAGACTGCTAAATAGCTGCTCTACCTGACTCTGCTTTGGACACTTTTAACTTGCACTGGACACTTATAACTGATTTTAACTGACATGTGGCTGTTGTGTTTTACTATTTATTGTTATGTTTATTATTTAGTGTTGCGTTTGTTATGTTATGATTGCACTGCTCCTGAGAAATGCTCTCATTCTGCCCTGCAGAGCTGATGTACGGTTAGAATGACAATAAAGTTTTTTGAACCTTTGAATATTGCCTGACCTGCTGAGTAATTACAAGTTTCTTTTACCCCCCCCGCCATTTCTAGCATCTGTAGTGTTATGCTTTACAATTAGAATAAATAGCTGACTGCATACACAAGGAATATCAAAATGCACATAGCTGCTTGTCAGTAGACAAGATACAGATGCACAACTATGGTTTGCTTCTTTTTACTCCTTTAAACAATCTTTTCACTTGTACTATTAGTCATTTGCTATTTATTCTCTCTTGCCGTACCCACTGTTTTCCTTCCTCTACCAATTTTCCCTGCTTCTATCTTCTTAAAACCTGCCACACCTCTAATGTTTGCCATGCTCTGATGCAAACTGCTGGGCATTTCCAGCATCACTGATATTTTGCTGAGACACGAGACTGCAGACGATGGTAATTGGAGCAACATGCACAAAATGCTGGGGGAAGCCAGTATGCCAGCCAGCTTCTATGAAGGCAAAAGAATAATCAATACTTGTGGGTCAAGACCTTCTGAATTACTCCAACATTTTCAATGTTGTACTTTTGTATTTGTTCTTTCTGATGCTTTCAACTTTCCAAATCAATATTTTAGTCCATAAAAAAATCACTCATACACATTTCTCCTCTAAATAATCTGAAATGCTGATCATATTCATTCATCAGATGTAGTTAAATTTCTGATATATTCATAACATCATTGTTTCCCACCTTTACAGACAGTTGATCAAGCCTGTCCCATTCAAGGATGTGCTGATCCTATTAGTATGTGCTTCCATACAATTCCTAGGGGAAACAAAAATCAAATGAGTAAATCAAGTAATAACTCTGAAGACCAGGCTTCCACAAAACTGTACAGAAATCTCAACAATCAATTCCTGATTTTAAAAAATGACAAACACACCAAAACTGGAAAGGGCCAATAACCTTGCAGGAAGATTTAATAACACTACTTTGGAGGATTAAAGTTAATTTATAAGGAGGTGGGGAATCATAGAAGCAGTGTAGTAGTTGGGAAGGAAAGAGTGCTCAATTGCATTTACTTTAACGCAAGGAATATCACGGGTCAGTCAGATGAGTTTAGAGCATGGGCCAACACTTGGAAATATCATATCTTTGCAATCAGAAATATGGTGGTGGTGGTTTGGGGGGAGAAAGGGAGAAAGAGGAGGGCGGGACTGGTAACTATGTATTCTTGAAGTATTGGAAGGTGAATCACTTATCATAATATACTTTATCTCTTACCAGTTTCCGGAGCCACAGCATTTAATGTGAAAAGGGAAAGATTTAAAAGGGACTCAAGGGGCAACTTCTCAACTTCTTCAAACAGAAGGCAGGGGACGGGGGCAGGGGGGGGGGTTACATGTGTAACACACTCTAATGTAATGGCTTCTCTGTAATGTTCCACTGCAGAGGTAATGGTTTCTCTGCAGCAGCAATGTTGAGGTTATGACTAGAGATAACAGGGCATGCTAGCCAATGAGCAGGATGTTGTTCTTTCTTGTGTGTCTGGGAGCTGGGAATTCGCGGACTTTGACCGGGGAGAGATGGGGAGAGAAGACGCAAATGGAGAGAGTTGGTAGACCGCAGACAGAGTGGACTTGGAGTGAGGGTCCGAGGGTCAGCGACGATCAGAGGAGGTCGACGGTGGACGAACGGCCTTATCAATGAGCTCCATTAGACTGTTTCATGAGAATGGGCCCTTTTCCTTTTTATTGTTTCTTTACTAACCATATAGTCAAATTAAGAATTATAAAGCTCAATTGTTTAATTGCATATCGTGTACTGTTTGTTATTTCGTGGTACTGATTTGTAACAGGGGGCACATCACACAGCATCCACCCAGGCGAGATTTCTAAAGTTTGGCCGGTCCAGGGACTATCACCCCTGTATTAAGCCGCTAGCCGAACCGAGAGTTACATATGAAATAAGTTGACAGAGAAAGCTAGAAGGCGAATACAACTTCGATGTTTTAAAAAAAACATTTGGACAGGTACTTAGATAGAAAACATTTGGGAGGGATATGGGCCACATCCAGACAAATGGCACTAGCTTGGATAGACATTTTGGTCAGCATATACAAGTTGGGCTGAAGGGCCTATTTTGTGCCATACAACTCTAAGCAGCTGGTCCAGTTGGGTTTCTGGTCAACAATGGTTTATGGAGGACTGGCAATATTAAAGTTCACAGTTCAGTGCTACAATTGCTTATGCTTGTTATTTATTGCTATTTACTTATATCTGCATTTGCACAATTCGTTGTCCATTGATCCTGTTTACATTTGCTGAGTAAACCCACAGAAAAAGAATCTCTGTGTTGTACATGGTGACATGCATGTACTCTAATAATAAGTTCTACTTTGACTTCATTGATGAATTGATTTTCATTTTCTAAAATTCTGTAGCTTCTGAAAAGGTTCCATGAGATTGGAAAATAGCAAATGCTATTCAGAATAACTTCCATCTATTTACCCTATCTTGCCCAGTCATGATTATGTACAAATTTCTTAATCTTCTTTACTCCAACAACAATTTCAACCTCTCCAAACCAAAACTGCAGCTATCCTAGGCATCTTTATCAACAGCAATCTCACCTGGACCTTCCATACTGGTGCACGATCAAGAAAGCCCATCAGCATACATACTTTCTTAGGCATCTGAGAAGATTCGGCTGTCCACGAAGATTCCTTTGAATTTCTATAGATTGACCAATGAGATTATTCCAATGGATTGCATCTCAGACTGGTGTTACGATTTCATAATGTACCAGCAACAAGAGATGACAAATTGAGTCAGGTTTTAATATTAAAACCACTATATTTATTTACATTAACTCAAAAATATAGAAATTAAATAAACTACTTTCTTAAACAGAAGTTAACAGTGCTATGCGTCTATAGCTCCCTTACAGTCAAACTTAAAACCCGTTCTTAACAAATCTTACTTAAGCACAGTCGTAAAGTGGCAGTTCAGAGAGTCCCAGTAATTCACAAAAAAGTTGAGAGGAGAGACTTGTGGATTCACAATGCAGCGATGAGGCGATCACGACGAATTCCAAAGATTCCACGGCTAGCGAACAAAGAAATGGTTACTGAAGATCCCAGCCGAGGAATACTGTTCCAAAGTCCACGAAGAATGATTTCGCCCATGGATCATACGAGGGACAGACACAATGTACAGTGTGCCGCTGATTAACCAAATCCTTTGGGTATGGGTAAGCATTAGACTTTAAATAAACTACTTTCTTAAACAGAAGTTAACAGTGTTATGCATCTATAGCTCCCTTACATTCAAAATTAGAACCAGTTCTTAACAAATCCTACTTAAGCACAGTTGTAAAGTGGCAGTTCAGAGAGTCCCAGTAATTCACAAAGAGACTTGTGGATTCACAATGCAGTGATTTTCTGTGCTGTAGTGTTCTATGGTTCTATGGTTTACCCTTCTCAATCGTGAGCTGTTGCCGAATAGCTGGAAGCTGCGCTCTTCACTCTCTCTCTCCTTCGACTCCTTCTCAGCACTGTCCACATTTCTTTTATACAGTTGGCATACGTCACAAGGTAACACTCACAGAAACTAAACTGTGGACTCGTGACGCCCACAGTAAATGGAAGTATGGACTCCAAGGAAAATGAAACAGTGGACACGTAACAGTAGTAAAATCTGCCCAATCCACCTCAGGCTCCATCACCTCCTTCTATCCAGTCCACTTACAGTGTATTGCATCAGGAAGATGAATGAGATCAAAGCCGCCTGCCACCTTGGCCATTCCCTTTTCTCTCTTCTACCTTCCGAGACAAAATACAGGAGGCTGAAAGCCCAGCCAACCTGACTCAAGAATAGCTGCTTCTCCACTGCTATCAGACGTCTGAATCAATCAGCGTTTTTGCATCCCTTTCCCAATGACGCTGTCACATTCTCACTCTCAATTCTACCTCTTGTTTATTCTGTTGTTGTCACTTTAGACTTTCCTTTTGCACTATCTGTGCACCATTCTGTTGTTTTGCACACATCCTTGTGTTTATTATCTGCTGTTTAGTTTACTCTGAGTTGCACATGAGTAAAGAATTTCTTTGCTGACATATACAACAGGAAACCAATCAAATCTGAAGCCCCATTCTAGTAAAGCTTTGCTGTGCCATTTCCATGGTTCACCACAATCCTTCAAATTGTCACCATTCTAATCTCATCAATGACAACTGTACAGGGATTCAAAAATTAAAGAGAAAGTAAAATGCTGGCATGTAGAAGAATGAGAGGCAATCTTCTTGAAATGTAACGACAAGTAATTGCAGAGTCACCTCATTACAAGGATGTGGATACTGTAGAGAGTGCAGGGGAGATTTACAAGGATGTTGCCTTGGATTGGGGAGCATGCCTATGAGAAGAGGTTGAGTGAACTTGGCCTTTTCTCCTTGGAGTGATGGAGGATGACAGGTGACCTGATAGAGGTGTACAAGATGATGAGAGGCATTGATCGTGTGGATAGTCAGAGGCTTTTTCCCAGGGCTGAAATGGCTAGCATGAGGGGACATAGTTTTAAGGTGCTTGGAAGTAGGTACAAAGGGGATATCGGAGGTAAATTTTTCACACAGAGTGGTGGGTGCGTGGAATGCGCTGCCAGAGAAGGTGATAGAGACGTATACAATAGGGTCTTTTAAGAGACTCTTAGGTAGGTACATGGAACTTAGAAAAATAGAGGGCTATTCGGTAGGGTAATTCTATGCAGTTTCCAGAGTAGGTTACATAGTCGGCACAACATTGTGGCTGAAGGGCCTGTAATGTGCTGTAGATGTTTCCTCTAAGGGGGGTATCTAGAACTATTGGGATCAGACTGCCTAATTAAGATGGAGTTAAGGAGCGAATTTCTTTACTCAGCTAATTGTCAATCTTTGGAGTTGAGAGAGCAGGAGAGTGGGAGTGACCAGAGGGTCTGAATGGTTTGCTCCTGTCCCTACTTTTTAAAATATTATCGTCAGCCAATCAGACAGCATTAGCTGGAGAGAAACACAGCTATTACATTTCGGATCAGTTACCTTTCAACCGAATACACGACTGTAACATGGAGAGAAGTCAATCTGCCCGTCTAGTCTAGGCTGGCACCCTGCACTTCATGAATTGAGAAAAGATCAATGGCAGTAAACCTTTAACTCCTGGAAATATGGAGCTGAGACCCAGCATCACGGCGATCGCAGCTTCGGCTCTCATTCGCAAGTTTGGAGATGATACCACCACAGTGAGCCGAATCTCAAATAAGGATAAGTTGGAGTATCGAAGGGACATTAATAACCTAGTGACGCAGTGTAATAACAACCTTTCGCCCAGAGTCAGCAAAACCCAAAAAGATAATCATTAGCCTCACGAAGAGGACGGTGAACTCACTCTAATTTACATGAACGATGTTGAAATCGAGAGCATTGGGAGATTCAAATTCCTAGCACTGAGCTTTGCCCTAGTCCAACCACAAAGAAGCCACAAGCAATAAAAAAGTGCACCAGCATTTCTACTTCCTCATGAGGCTAATAAAATTTGTTAAGTCCCCTTTGACCCTCACCAACTTTTATCAATGCGTCATAGCTATTTGGATCCATCATCCATAACTGCTCTGCCGTGACGAGAAACTCCGGAGCTGTGGACACAGAAACCAACTTCCATGCCATAAACTCCGTCTACATTTCTCGCCGTCTCTGTAAAGCGATCAGCATAATCGCCCACCCACCCCAATCAAAGAAGTTACAAAAGCCTTAAAGCTCATACCACCAGGCTTACAACTTCCATTCTAGTGACATAATCCCCGTACCAGATGAACTCTTGACTCACAATCTACCTCGTTGTCTGTCTGCACTCTATTATTTCACCTGGCTCTACCGCAATGCACTGTCGTAATAAGATGATTACAACAGCGCATTGAGGTAGCACACAAAACAAAGTTTTTCGCTGTAACCGTGACAATAAACATTGAGCCCTCACGTGTTGCACACTGGAATCCACGGGCGTTTCCCGTTCCTTTGTGCACTGACAGAGCTTCCCACCCAGGAGAGCTGTCCATCCCTCTGTAAACACTAACTGCACCAAGGTGATAAATCTAATGAGGGCTTGTAAGTTACGCCCGACACAGTTGAGGGAGGGGAGTGGGTCGGTGAACTGCGAGCAACAAGGGTAAACCAATGTACAATGGACTTACAGCACAGATCTGAACCCATTGCTCGTCCCGCTCCGGACACAGCCATTCACCTCCACATTCCTCAACCGTCACGTCCGCCGTGTGTTCCAAACAATCGATTCAAATTCCGCTACGGCCGCATCTGATTGGCTCCCTGAAAGCCGAACGTATGACATCACTCTCCACAACGCCGGGGACGGGAACTCCGGCAAGAGTACGTTCAGTTCGGCGTTGGAGTAAGTTTACTGAAGACTGGCAAGGACCCTCTGCTTCATTTTCACCTGCTTAAACAGCCTCAGGTTGTTAGGGGACCGCTGGAACACCCTTAAGGCGTTTCCTGGCCTGGAAATTCCTTCCCATCAGCACATTAAACAATTTTAAACCAGTCTTTCGCATTCCCATTCCTTTCCTATTTTTAATGTAAAATAGCAAATTTGACTATATATACTGTACACAATTTAAATATGGCATACCGCATTCTGTTTAGGTTATTCAAATTCGGAATGTGAAGTGATTATTTGGGTAGGACCGTGCGCTACTAAATTTAAAGTAAGTTGTTTATACCTCGAAGGGCAGCTGAAGTTCCCCAACCATATCGCAGCCACCACCCTGTGACCAGACATTGTCCTAGTGTCTAAGTCTACTAAGCAAGTGGTGCTGCTGGAGCTGACAGTCCCATGGGAAGATAGATTGGAAGAGGCCTTTGAAAGGAAGCTCTCCAAGTACGCAGGACTGGTCAGCAACTGTCAGCAGGCTGGACGGAGAGCGAGGTGTCTCCCAGTGGAGGTTGGTTGTAGGGGATTCGTAGCCCATTCTTTAGTTAGAGCCTTCAGCATTTTGGGCATCGAGGGAGAGAGGAAGAGGAGAGCCATCCGCAGTACCACCGATGCGGCAGAGAGGGCCTCAAGATGGCTGTGGCTCAAAAGAGGGGAGCCATGGAGTCATAAGTAGCTAGCCATCTGGACACCAGCTGGGGTCTGATCAGCCCCGGCTGGGTCACCTGGAGGAGGTTGTGTGATGTTGAAAGACCTGAAACACCCGACGATTCCAGGAACATCACTGAAGATGTGTCCAGAAGCATCAATAGATGTATGTACACAGCTTAAGTGTTAGTGTATGGTGGCCTGCAATGCACCGGTGCAGTCTTGGCCAGGTGGAAGTTGTAACCGAAATTTCGTGGTATTGTGGACAGTAGTTATCTCTTCCTGTTCTTGAGATAGAGACTATCTCAATAAAACTTAAATGAAATATCGCAGAAGTATCACGAAAATTGTCACTGTAAAATCCTCCAAATCCACTGTTGGGTTATCAAGCTCCACCCCCCCCCCAAATAAGATTATGCCCAAACTGATTGTAATCTTGATTCGACATTCCTATTTTATTTTATTCCAAATGTCCAACCAAAGGTGTTGACCTCTCCTATCTCTCCTATATCAACATCCAAGGTATCAAGACTATAATTAAAATTCCCTGATTACAATGGGTAGGCAAGAAATTCCGCCTTGTCTCTGTTTTAAAGGGATATTTTTTCTATTCTGAAGCTGGTCGCCCCCACCCCACTATAGGAAAGTATTTCTTCATGTCCACTCTATTCAATAGGTTTCAATGAGATCCACCCTCATTCTAATGAACTCCAGCTCCCCATACGTTAATCTTTTCATTCCCAGGATCATTCTCATGAACGTCTGGACCTTTTCCAAAGGCAGCACATCCTTTCTTAAATAAGGGGCCCAAAACTGCTGACAGTATTCCTAGTATAGACTGACCAGTGCCTTACAAAGCTTCAGTATTACATCCTTGCTTTTATATTCTGCAAGTCAACCTTTAGGGAAGCCTGCATGAAGACTCAAAAGTCCTTTGCACCCCTGATTTCTGAATTTGCTCCCTGTTTAGAAAATTGGCTACGGCTTTATTCCTTCTACCAGAGAGCGTAACCGAACAAGTGGTAGATGGAAATGTGTTCCATCTGCCACTTCTTTGGCCATTCTAATCTGCCTAAGTCCTTCTGCACAATCCCTGCTTCCTCATTACCTGTCCTTCTACCTATCTTTGTATCATTTGCAAACCTGACCACAAAACCATCAATTCCATCATCCAAATCAATGACAAATCACTGAAGCTGTCTACAAGAAGAGTCAGAGCCGTCTCTATTTCCTGAGGAGACTGAGGTCCTTTAACATCTGCCAGACGATGCTGAGAATGTTCTACGAGTCTGTGGTGGCCAGTGTTATCATGTTTGTTGTTGTGTGCTGGGGCAGCAGGCTGAGGGTAGCAGACACCAACAGAATCAACAAACTCATTCGTAAGGCCAGTGATGTTGTGGGGGTGGAACTGGACTCTCTGACAGTGGTGTCTGAAAAGAGGAAGCTGTCTAAGTTGCATGCCATCTTGGTCAATGTCTCCCATCCACTACATAATGTACTGGGTGGGCACAGGAGTACATTCAGCCAGAGACTCATTCCACCGAGATACAGCACAGAGCGTCATAGGAAGTCATTCCTGTCTGTGGCCATCAAACTTTACAACTCCTCCCTTGGAGGGTCAGACACCCTGAGCCAATAGGCTGGTCCTGGACTTATTTCCTGGCATAATTTACATATTACTATTTAATTATTTATGGTCTTATTACTATTTAATTATTTATGGTGCAACTGTAACGAAAACCAATTTCCCCCGGGATCAATAAGGTATGACTATGACATATAACATGATCAGTAGGAGCGTCAAAGATTATGGGGAGAAGGCATGTGGATGAAGTTGAGAGGGATAATAAATCAGCCATGATGGAGAGGTGGACCAGACTCAGTGGGCCAAATGACCCAATTCTGTTCTCATATCTTATGGTCTTTGACAGTGGGAAAAGATTTATAAACAAAAATTCACTTCAACAAATATGGTTGATCAGCATGACTGTGTTAAAGCCAAATAATATCCAACTAATCTGATAGTTTTAAAATTAAATAACCAGTGTCAATGAAGGAAATTATGTTGATGTGGCAGAAATGGACATCCCAAAGGCATTTGCTAAGATGTTACATCAGGTAACAGCAAATGTGAAGTCTGTGAAATGAAAGGTGGTGTGGCAGAGTGGACATAAAGGTGACTGAGTAACAGGAAATCGAGAGCACTGGTGAAAGTCTGTTTCATTGACTGATGGAAATGAACAATGGAGCGGGTGAGACGGACTGCCATGCACAAGTCCCTGGACAACGGGGGCAAGAACGTCCCCAATGTCGCCCTCACCCTGATGGCCAGCTTCGTATGTGGCTGCATCAGGTTGTGTGTAGAGCCCAGGTATGTGGGCACCAAGTACCACTATGTGCCCAGGTTCTACTTATCGCCCTGGCTACGAAGGATGGGTCTGGCCCCACTCCCGTGCAACGCCCCAGTCAGCTGGTCGTTGCCGGCATACCTGTCCTACGTAGCAAAGTTCTTCCAGGAGAACGCCTTTGACCACAGGGCCATCAGGCAGTGGTCGGCACGTAGTGTCCTGCAGGCTCTGCAGGAGAAGGACGTGATGGACACAGTGGGGTGGTTCCCTGAGCAGACTGTCCAGTTCATCTGGCAAAATGCCTCATCGCCAGATCTAACCAACAGGCACCAAGACCTCGCCTGGCTGGCGGTGAGAGGGGCCCTCCCAGTCA
The DNA here is from genome assembly GCF_963921235.1 of Mobula hypostoma. Classification (NCBI taxonomy): domain Eukaryota; kingdom Metazoa; phylum Chordata; class Chondrichthyes; order Myliobatiformes; family Myliobatidae; genus Mobula; species Mobula hypostoma. The sequence goes on from NC_086099.1 coordinate 169,901,281, forward strand.
GAGCCCTCCTGTACGCCCGGAACGTCGTCTCCGCACCCCACTGCCCACGGGAGGACTGCAGTGAGGAGAAGTCTGTGACCCACCTCTTTGCACACTGCCAGTTCGCAAAGAGGGTGTGGAGGAGGATGGACGGGCTAGTGTCACGGTTTATCCCCAGCAGCTGCGTAACAGAGGACTCTCTGATCTACGGGCTGTTCCCGGGGACACACACGGAGACCAAGATCCGGCGCTGCTGGCAGATCATCAACTCGGTGAAAGACGCTCTTTGGTCGGCCCGAAACTTGATGATCTACCAGCACATGGAGATGTCCGTGGGAGAATGCTGCCGACTGGCACATTCTCGACTGCAGGAGTACGTGCTGAGGGATGCACTGAAACTTGGTGCAGCCACCGCAAGGGCCTGGTGGGGAAGGACCACAGTATAGGTTTCTCCACCCGTGGGAGAGGGAGGGGTTGGAGGGCGGGGAGTATACCCCTCAACAATGAAATGATATGGTAAGCTGAACAACTGGAGTGCCACGTGGGTGGCTATAAATATGGATATGTACTGTGTATAATGGAAACGTATGTAAAGGATGAAAAGTTATTGAATGGTTTATTGTATATATTTATTTTTGAATAAAGTATATTTTGAAATTTAAAAAAAAATTAACAATGAAGTTAGACCATAAGATACAGTGGCAGACTTAGGCCATTTGGCCCATAAGTCTGCTCCACCATTTCATCATGGCTGATCCAATTTTCCTCTCAGCACCAATCTTCTGCCTTCTCCCCATATTCCTTTATGCCCTGACCAATAAAGAATCTATCAACATCTGCCTTAAATATTCATAAAGACTTGGCCTTCACAGCTGCCTGTGGCAAAGAATTCCACCGCTTCACCACTCTCTGACAAAAGGAATTTCTCCTCATCTCCGTTCTCAAAGGACAGCCCTCTGTTATGAGGGTGTGTCTTCTTGTCTTAGATTCTCCCACCAAAGGAAACATCCTCTGCACATCCACTCTGTCAGGGCCTTTCACCATTCAATAGGTTTCAATGAGGTCAACCTCACTCTTCCGAATTCCAGTGAACACAGGCCCAGGGCCATCTAATGCTCTCCACATGACAAGCCAATCAATCCCAGAATCATTTTTGTGAACCCTCTCCAGTTGCAGCACATCCTTTCTAAGATAAGGGGCCCAACACTGCACACAATGCTCCAAGTGAGTCCTCACCAGTGCTTAACACAGTCCCAAAATTACATCCTTGCTTTTATATTCTGGTTCTCTTGAAAAGGATGCTAACATTGGATTTGCCTTCCTTACCACAGACTCAACCTGCAATTTAGCCTTCAGAGAGTCCTGCACAAGGACTGCCAAATCCATTTGCACCTCAGTTTTTTTGTATTTTCTGTCCATTTAGAAAATAGTCAATCCTTTCATTTATTCTACAATGTGCATAACCATACACTTCCTGACACTGTATTCTATCTGCCTTTTCTTTCCCCATTCCCTACTGTAGCCCATCTACTTCCTCAAAACTACCTGCCTCTTCACCTATCTTTATATCATCTGCAAACTTTGCAACAAACCCAACCATTCCATCATCCAAATCATTGACATATAATGTAAAAAGAATTGGTTGCAACACAGTCCCCTGTAGAACACCACTAGTCACTGGCAGCCAGCCAGAAAAGGCTCTTTGCCTCTTAACAATCAGCCACTGCTTTATCTATGCTAGAGTCTTTCCCGTAATACCAAGGGCTCATAGCTTGTTAAATAGCCTCATGTGTGACACCTTGTCGAAGGCTTTCTGAAAATCCAAGTACACAACATCAACTGACTCTCCTTTGTCTATCCAGCTTGTTATTTCTCCAAAGATTTCCAATAGGTTAGTCCCTTGAGGAAACCATGCCGACTACACCTTACTTTATCAGGTGTCTTCAAGTATCTTGAGACCTCATCTTTAGTAATCAATTCCAACATCTTCCACACCACTGAGGTCAGACTAACTGGCCTGTAGTTTAATTTCTCCTGCTTTTCTCCCTTCTTGAAGAGTACAACGATATTTGCAATTTTCCATTCTTCCAGAACCATTCTAGAATCAAGTGATACTTGAAAGATATTTACCAATGCCTCCGCAATCTTTTCAGCTACCTCTTTCAGAACTCTGAGGTCTACACCATCTGGTCTAGGAGACTTATCTACTTTCAGACCTTGCAGTTTCCTAAGAACTTTCTCTCTTGTTATGGAAACTTCACACATTTCCTGACCCCTGACATCTGGAACTTCCTCCATATTGTTGGTGTCTACAGTGAAGACCATTAAATCAAAGGAGCAGAATTAGTTATTGTTCCTTTTACCAACATTTACATTTCCCAACAGTGTATTTCATCTGCAACTTTTTTTGCCCATTCTTCCAATTTGTCAAAGTCCTGCTGCAATTGCATTACTTCCTCAGCACCACCTATCGCTCCACCTATCTTCATATCATCCACATACTTTGCCACAAAGCCATCAATTCCATTATCTAAATCATTGACAAACAATGTGAAAAGTAGTGGTGCCAATACTGACCCCTGAGAAACACTACTAGTCACTGGCAGCCAGCCAGAAAAGGTCCCCTTTATTCCCACTCGCTGCCTCCTGCCTGTCAGCCATTCTGCTATCCATGCCAGTATCTTTCCTGTAATGCCATATGATTTTATCTTGTTAAGCAGCCTCATGTGTGGCACTTTATCAAACACCTTCTGAAAATCCAAGTAAATGACATCCACTGCCTCTGCTTTGTCCACCCTGCTTGTTACTTTCTAGAAGAACTCTAACAGATTTGGCAGGCAAGATTTCCCTTCACAGAAACCACGTTGACTTTGACTTATTTTATCATTAGTCTCCAAGTAGCTTGAAACCTCATCCTTAGTAATAGACTCCAAAACTTTCCCAACCTCTGAGTTTAGACAAACTGGCCTATAATTTACTCTCTTTTTGCTTCCTCCCTCCTTAAAGAATGGAGTGACATTTGTAATTTCCAGTCCTCTAGTACTATGCAAAATCAAGTGATTCTTGAAAGATCATGACCAATACATCCATTATCTCTTCAGCAAACTCTTTCAGAACTCTGGGATGTAGTCCATTTGGTGCAGGTGACTTATCCACCTTAAGACCTTTGAGTTTGCCTAGCACTTTTTCCTTTGTAGTAGCAATGACACTCACTCGTGTTCCTTGATACTCACAGACCTCTGGCACACTGCTAGTGTTTTCCACAGTGAAGTCTGATGCAAAGTATTCATTAAGTTCATCTGCCATTTCTTTGTCCCCCATTACTATCTCATCAGCATTATTTTCCAGTGGTCCAATATCAACTCTCACCTTCCTTTTACTCTTTATATAACTGAGAAAACTTTAAGCATCTTGCTTTATATTGTTGGCTTGTTTGCCCTCATATTTCATCTTTTCCCTTCTTATAGCTTTCTTAGTTGACTTTTGTTGGATTTTAAAAGCTTCCCAATCATCCAACTTCCCATTCACTTTTGCTACCTTATATGCTATTTCCTTAGTTTTTATACAGATCTTAACTTACCTTGTCAACCACAGTTGCCTACCCCTGCGATTTGAGAACTTGTTCTTCTGAGAGACATATCCATCCTGCGCCTTGTGAACTATTCCCAGAAACTTCAGCCATCTCTGCTCTTCCGTCATCCCCGCCAGTATCCTCCTTCAATCCACCTGGGCAAGTTCCTCTCTCATGCCTCTGTAATTCCCTTTATTCCATTGTGATACTGTGACTTGTGCTTCTCGCTCTCAAATTGCAGTATGAATTCAAACATATTATGATCACTGCCCTCTAAGGATTCCTTTACATTAAGCTCCCCAATAAGATTTGGGTTATTACACAACACCCAATCTAGGATGGCCTTTCCCTAGATAGGCTCAAGCAGCTCTAAAAAGCCATCTCATAGGCATTCAACAAATTCTTTCTCTTGCACTGACACCTTGGCTACAATTTGGAGGCCTTTATATGATTCCCATAATGTTTTTTTCACACTTGTAGTTTCTTAACTCCAACCACAAATACTCAATATTCTCTGACCCTGTGTCACCTTTTTCAAAAGATATAAAACCATAAGACAAAGGAGCAGAAGTCGGCCATTCGGCCCATCGAGTCTGCTCTGCCATTTTAACATGAGCTGATCCATTCTCCCATTTAGTCCCACTCCCCCGCCTTCTCACCATAACCTTTGATGACCTGGCTACTCAGATACCTATCAAACTCTGTCTTAAATACACCCAATGACTTGACCTCCACTGCCGCCCGGGGCAACAAATTCCACAGATTCACCACCGTCTGGCTAAAAATATTTCTTTGCATCTCTGTTCTGAATGGGTGCCCTTCAATCCTTAACATAGAACATAGAATAGTACAGCAGAGTACAGGCCCTTTGGCCCACAATGTTGTGCCGACCTTCAAACCCTGCCTCCCTTATAAGCCCCCACTTTAGATTCCTCCATATACCTGTCCAGTAGTCTCTTAAACTTCACTAGTGTATCTGCCTCCACCACTGACTCAGGCAGTGCATTCCACGCACCAACCACTCTCTGAGTAAAAAATCTTCCTCTAATATCCCCCTTGAATTTCCCACCCTTTACCTTAAAGCCATGTCCTCTTGTATTGAGCAGTGGTGCCCTGGGGAAGAGGCATTGGCTATCCACTCTATCTATTCCTCTTATTATCTTGTACACCTCTATCATGTCTCCTCTCATCCTCCTTCTCTCCAAAGAGTAAAGCCCTAGCTCCCTTAATCTCTGATCATAATGCATACTTTCTAAACCAGGCAGCATCCTGGTAAATCTTCTCTGTACCCTTTCCAATGCTTCCACGTCCTTCCTATAGTGAGGTGACCAGATCTGGACACAGTACTCCAACTGTGGCCTAACCAGAGTTTCATAGAGCTGCATCATTACATTGCGACTCTTAAACTCTGTCCCTCGACTTATGAAAGCTAACACCCCATAAGCTTTCTTAACTACCCTATCCACCTGTGAGGCAACTTTCAGGGAACTGTGGACATGTACCCCAAGATCCCTCTGCTCCTCCACACTACCAAGTATCCTGCCATTTACTTTGTACTCTGCCTTGGAGTTTGTCCTTCCAAAGTGTACCACCTCACACTTCTCCGGGTTGAACTCCATCTACCACATCTCAGCCCACTTCTGCATCCTATCAATGTCTCTCTGCAATCTTTGACAATCCTCTACACTATCTACAATACCACCAACCTTTGTGTCGTCTGCAAACTTGCCAACCCACCCTTCTACCCCCACATCCAGATCATTAATAAAAATCACGAAAAGTAGAGGTCCCAGAACAGATCCTTGTGGGACACCACTAGTCACAATCCTCCAATCTGAATGTATTCCCTCCACCACCACCCTCTGCATTCTGCAGGCAAGCCAATTCTGAATCCACCTGGCCAAACTTCCCTGGATCCCATGCCTTCTAACTTTCTGAATAAGCCTACCGTGTGGAACCTTGTCAAATGCCTTACTAAAATCCATATAGATCACATCCACTGCACTACCCTCATCTATATGCCTGGTCACCTCCTCAAAGAACTCTATCAGGCTTGTTAGACACAATCTGCCCTTCACAAAGCCATGCTGACTGTCCCTGATCAGACCATGATTCTCTAAATGCCTATAGATCCTATCTCTAAGAATCTTTTCCAACAGCTTTCCCCCCACAGACGTAAGGCTCACTGGTCTATAATTACCCGGACTATCCCTACTACCTTTTTTGAACAAGGGAACAACATTCGCCTCCCTCCAATCCTCCGGTACCACTCCCGTGGACAACAAGGACATAAAGATCCTAGCCAGAGGCTCAGCAATCTCTTCTCTCGCCTCGTGGAGCAGCCTGGGGAATATTCCGTCAGGCCCCGGGGACTTATCTGTCCTAGTGTATTTTAACAACTCCAACACCTCCTCTCCCTTAATATCAACATGCTCCAGAACATCAACCTCACTCATATTGTCCTCACCATCATCAAGTTCCCTCTCATTGGTGAATACCGAAGAGAAGTATTCATTGAGGACCTCGCTCACTTCCACAGCCTCCAGGCACATCTTCCCACCTTTATCTCTAATTGGTCCTACCTTCACTCCTGTCATCCTTTTTTTCTTCACATAATTGAAGAATGCCTTGGGGTTTTCCTTTACCCTATTTGCCAAGGCCTTCTCATGCCCCCTTCTTGCTCTTCTCAGCCCCTTCTTAAGCTCCTTTCTTGCTTCCCTATATTCCTCAATAGACCCATCTGATCCTTGCTTCCTAAACCTCATGTATGCTGCCTTCTTCCACCTGACTAGATTTTCCACCTCACTTGTCACCCATGGTTCCTTCACCCTACCATTCTTTATCTTCCTCACTGGGACAAATTTATCCCTTACATCCCGCAAGAGATCTCTAAACATCGACCACATGTCCATAGTACATTTCCCTGCAAAAACATCATCCCAATTCACACCCACAAGATCTAACCTTATAGCCTCATAATTTGCCTTTCCCCAATTAAAAATTTTCCTGTCCTCTTTGATTCTATCCTTTTCCATGATAATTATAAAGGCCAGGGAGCGGTGGTCACCGTCCCCCAGATGCTCACCCACTGAGAGATCTGTGACCTGACCCAGTTCATTATCTAGTACTAGATCTAGTATGGCATTCCCCTGGTCGGCCTGTCCACATGCTGTGACAGGAATCCATCCTGGACACACTTAACAAATTCTGCTCCATCTAAACCCTTGGAACTAATCAGGTGCCAATCAATATTAGGGAAGTTAAAGTCAGCCATGATAACAACCCTGTTATTTTTGCGCCTTTCCAAAATCTGCCTCCCAATCTGTTCCTCTGTATCTCTGTTGCTACCAGGGGGCCTATCGAATACCTCCAGTAGAGTAACTGCTCCCTTCCTATTCCTGACTTCCACCCATATTGACTCAAAAGAGGATCCTGCTACATTACCCACCCTTTCTGTAGCTGTAATAGTATCCCTGACCAGTATTGCCACCCCTCCTCCCCTTTTTCCACCCTCTCTGTCCCTTTTAAAGCACTGAAATCCAGGAATATTGAGAATCCATTCCTGCCCTGGTGCCAGCCAAGTCTCTGTGATGGCCACTACATTATAATTCCATGTATGTATCCAAGCTCTCAGATCATCACCTTTGTTCCTGATGCTTCTTGCATTGAGGTACACACATTTCAGCCCTTCTACCTTACTGTCTTTACACCGTTTATTCTGCTTCTCTTTCCTCAAAGCCTCTCTGTATGTTAGATCTGGCTTTACTCCATGCACTTCTTTCACTGCTCTATCGGTCTGGGTCCCATCCCCCTCGCAAATTAGTTTAAACCCTCCTGAACCATGCTAGCAAACCTACCTGCAAGGATATTGCTCCCCCTCGAGTTCAGGTGCAACCCATCCAATCTGTACAGGTCCCACCTTCCCCAGAAGAAATCCCAATGATCTAAAAATCTAAAACCCTGCCCCCTGCACCAACTCCTCAGCCACGCATTCAACTGCCATCTCCTCCAATTCTTACCATCACTGTCACGTAGCACTGGCAGCAATCCTGAGAACGTCACCCTTGAGGTCCTGTTCTTCAGCCTTCTGCCTAATTCCCGAAACTCACACTTCAGGACCTCATCCCTCTTCCTGCCTATGTCGTTGGTCCCAACATGTATCACGACTTCTGGTTGCTTTCCCTCTCGTACCAGGATGTCGTGCACCCGGTCAGAGACATCCCGGACCCTGGCACCCAGGAGGCAACAAACCATGCAGGTGTCCTTCTCATGTCCATAAAATCTCTTGTCTGCTCCCCTGACAATAGAGTCTCCAATGACGACAGCTCTCCTCTTCTCAATCCCACCCTTCTGCACCACAGGGTCAGACTCAGTGCCGGAGGCCCTGCCACCGTGGCTCACACCTGGTTGGTCGTCCCTGCCAACAGTATCCAGGACGGTAAACTTATTATTCAGGGGAATGGCTACAGGGGTGCTCTGCACTACCTGTCTGCTCACCTTCACTTTCCCCATCTGACTGTCACCCAACGACCTGCTTCCGACAGCCTAGGTGTGACTACCTCCCTGTAGCTCTCATCTATGACTGCCTCATTCTCCCTGACGAGTCGAAAGTCATCCAGCTGCTGCTCCAGATTTCTTACACGGTCTTCCAGATCACCCAGCCATATGCACTTCTGGCAGATGTGGCTCTGCGGGAGAGGGGCGTTCCCCCAAGACTGTCACATCTCACATGAGAAGCACATCACCGTCTCAGGAGACATTGTAAAAACTAACTGCGAGCTAGCTTGTCCTCCGCCTCTTCTCATCAAAGCCTCTTGAGTCAAAACCTCAAATCTCCACTCCTTCACTGGCCTACTCACGCACTGGCCGCTTCACTTGAGCTATCCCTCTATTTATCTGTTTGAGCTTTTCAAAATGTTTGGTCAGCTGACCTCGACTGCCCAATCAGCTGCTTTCTGCTGAGTCTGAGCCTCAGAGTCATACCTTCTCATAGACTTCCCCACCATGGGAAACAACTTTGCCACATCCACTCCGTCCATGCCTTTCAACATTCGAAATGTTTCTATGAGGTCCCCCCTCATTTCTCTAAACTCTAAGGAGTACAGTCCAAGAGTGGTCAAACATTCCTCATATGTTAACCCTCTCATTCCCGGAATCATCCTAGTGAATCTTCTCTGAACCCTCTCCAACATCAGTAAATCCTTTCTTAAATAGGGAGCCCAAAACTGCACACAGTACTCCAAGCGAGGTCTTACCAGCGCCTTATACAGCCTCAACATCACATCCCTGCTCCTATACTCTATTCCTCTAGAAATGAATGCCAACATTGCATTCGCCTTCTTCACTACTGACTCAACCTGGAGGTTAACCTTAAGGGTATCCTGCATGAGGACTCCCAAGTCCCGTTGCATCTCAGAACTTTGAATTCTTTCTCCATTTAAATAATAGTCTGCCCGTTTATTACTTCTGCCAAAGTGCATAACCATACACTTTCCAACATTGTATTTCATTTGCCACTTCTTTGCCCATTCTCCCAATCTATCCAAGTCTCTCTGCAGACTTTCTGTTTCCTCAGCACTACTGGCCCCTCCACTTATCTTTGTATCATCAGCAAACTTAGCCACAAAGTCATCTATTCCATAATCCAAATCGTTGATGTACAATGTAAAAAGAAGCGGCCCAACACGGACCCCTGTGGAACATCACTGGTAACCGGCAGCCAACCAGAATAGGATCCCTTTATTCCCACTCTCTGTTTCCTGCCAATCAGCCAACGCTCTATCCACGTATGTAATTTTCCTGTAATTCCATGGGCTCTTATCTTGTTTAGGAGCATCATGTGCGGCACCTTGTCAAAGGCCTTCTAAAAATCCAAATATACAACATGCACTGCATCTCCCTTATCTAGCCTACTTGTAATTTCCTCAAAAAATTGTAATAAGTTTGTCAGGCAGGGTTTTCCTTTAAGGAAACCATGCTGAGTTCCGTCTATCTTGTCATATGCCTCCAGGTACTCCGTACCCTCATCCTTGACAATCGACTCCAACAACTTCCCAACAACCGATGTCAATTTCCTTTTTTCTTCCTTGCCCCCTTCTTAAATAGCGGAGTGACATTTGCAATCTTCCAGTCCTCTGGAACCATGCCAGAATCTATTGACTTTTGAAAGATCATCGCTAATGCCTCTGCAATCTCCACAGCTACTTCCTTCAGAACACAAGGGTGCATTCCATCTGGTCCAGGAGATTTATCTACCTTTAGACTATTCAGCTTCCTGAGTACTTGTAATTGTGACTGCGCACACTTCTCTTCCCTGACACCCTTGAGTGTCCGGTATACTGCTGATGTCTTCCTCAGTGAAAACTGATGCAAAATACTCATTCAGTTCCTCCGCCATCTCCTTATCTCCCATTACAATTTCCCCAGCATCATTTTCTATCGGTCCTATATCTACTCTCACCTGTCTTTTACTCTTTATATACTTGAAAAAGCTTTTATTATCCTCTTTGATATTATTTGCTAGCTTCCTTTCATAGTTCATCTTTTGCCTCTTAATGACCTTCTTAGTTTCCTTTCGTAAGCTTTTAAAAACTTCCCAATCCTCTGTCTTCCCACTAATTTTTGCTCCCTTGTATGCCCTCTCCTTCGCTTTAACTTTGGCTTTGACTTCTCTTGTCAGCCACGGTTGCATCCTTTTTCCATTCAAAAGTTTCTTTTTTTTGGAATATATCTGTCTTGCACCTTCCACACTTCTCGCATAAACTCCAGCCACTGCTGCTCTGCCGTCCTTCCCGCCAGTGTCCTTTTCCAGTCAACTTTGGCCAGTTCCTCTCTCATGCCACTGTAATTTCCTTTACTCCACTGAAATACTGACACATTGGATCTTGACTTCTCTTTCTCAAATTTCACAGTGAACTCAATCATGTTATGATCACTGTCTCCTAAGGGTTCCTTCACCTCAATCTCTCTAATCACCTCCGGTTCATTACACAATACCCAATCCAGTACAGCCGATCCCCTAGTGGGCTCAACAACAAGCTGTTCTAAAAAGCCATCTCGCAGACATTCTACAAATTCTCTCTCTTGAGATCCAGTGCCGACCTGATTTTCCCAATCCACTCGCACGTTAAAATCCCCCACAATTATCATAACACTTCCCTTCTGACAAGCCTCGAGACCCCAGCCTGCAGCCTCGAGACCCGAGATCCCAGCGTGCAGCCTCCGGACTCTAGACCCCAGCCACACCTGTCCTGTAGCCATATCATGTCCTTTCCTAGTTCTGGGGTCTGAGCCCAAGGCAAGACCCAGGTTCTGGGTCCTTGTCCAGTCTCTGGCTCGGACTCCAAGCACAGGATCCTAGCTCATGGTTCCTAGTCCTGGTCCCGCTTTCCCAAGCCCAGGCTCCTAGTTCCTAGTTCCTTGTCCGGGTTCTCTGTCTAGTCCATGTCCTAGCCCAAGTCTGCGTTCTAATCCCTGCTCCTTGTCTGTATCCTATCATGTCCCTACTCTAGTCAGGTCCTGTTCGTAGTACTTCAGTGTCTGTGTCTTGCATTTGAGTCCGCCACCAACATCCCCCCTTATGACATCCTCTGCTCTAACATTCCGGTTCCCATCCCCCTGCCAAATTAGTTTAAACCCTCCCTAACAGCTCTATTAAACCATCCCCCCAGATATTGGTCCCCTTCAGGTTCAGGTATAACCCATCCTTTTTGAACAGGTCATACTTCCCCCAGAAGAGATCCCAATTATCCAAGAATCTGAAGCCCTGCCCCCTGCACCAGTCTCTCAGCCACGCATTCATCTGCCTGATCCTACTATTCTTGCCCTCGCTAGCATGTGGCACAGGTAGCAATCCTGATATTACTACCCTGGAGGTCCTGCTTCTCAGCTTCCTTCCTAACTCCTGGAAATCTCTCTTCAGGACCTGCTCCCTTTTCCTATCTATACCATCGGTACCAACATGTACCAAGACAACTGGCTGTTCGCCCTCTCCCTTCAGAATATTCTGGACCCGATCCGAGACATCCCGCACCCTGGCACCTGGAAGGCAACACACCATGCGGGTATCTCTATCAGGCTCACAGAATCTCCTGTCCGTTCCCCAGACTATGGAATCCCCTATGACTACCCCATTCCTCTTCTCCCTCCTTCCCTCCTGCACAACAGTGCCAGGCTCAGTGCCAGAGACCCGGTCACCGTGGGCGTCCCCTGTCAGGTCATCCCCCTCAATAGCATCCAAAATATAATTCCATCTCTTACCAACAGAGCCACACCTCTGCCTGTCCTTTCCATACAAAGTATATCCTTTGATGCTAAGCTCCCAACTCTAGCCTTCTTTCAGCCACGACTCTAATTAATGATTTAGATGAGGGAGTTAAAAGTAACATTAGCAAATTTGCCGATGACACAAAGCTGGGTGGCAGTGTGAAATGTGAAGAGGATGTTATGAGAATGCAGGGTGACTTGGACAGGCTGGGTGAGTGGGCAGATGCATGGCAGATACAGTTTAATGTGGATAAATGTGAGGTTATTCATTTTGGTGGTAAGAACGGGAAGGCAGATTATTATCTAAATGGAGTCAAGTTAGGAAAAGGAGAAGCACAACAAGATCTAGGTGTTCTTGTACATCAGTCACTGAAAGCAAGCATGCAAGTACAGCAGGCAGTGAAGAAAGCTAATGGCATGCTGGCCTTCATAACAAGGGGAATTGAGTATAAGAGCAAAGAGGTCCTTCTGCAGCTGTACAGGGCCCTGGTGAGACCACACCTGGAGTACTGTGTGCAGTTTTAGTCTCCAAATTTGAGGAAGGACAATCTTGCTATTGAGGAAGTGCAGCGTAGGTTCACAAGGTTAATTCCCGGGATGGCGGGACTGTCATATGTCGAAAGATTGGAGCGACTGGGCTTGTATACTCTGGAATTTAGAAGGCTGAGAGGGGATCTTATTGAAACATATAAGATTATTAAAGGATTGGATACGCTGCAGGCAGGAAGCATGTTCCCGCTGATGGGTGAGTCCAGAACCAGAGGCCACAGTTTAAGAATTAGGGGTAGGCCATTTGGAACGGAGCTGAGGAAAAACTTTTTCACCCAGAGAGTGGTGGATATATGGAATACTCTGCCCCAGAAGGCTGTGGAGGCCAAGTCTCTGGATGCTTTCAAAAAAGAGATGGATAGAGCTCTTAAAGATAGCGGAATCAAAGCTTATGGGGATGGGGCAGGAACTGGATACTGATAGTGGATGATCGGCCATGATAACAGTGAATGGCAGTGCTGGCTCGAAGGGCCGAATGGCCTACTCCTGCACCTATTGTCTATTGACTCAGTAATGCCTACAATGTCATACCAATCAATCTCTAATTGCGCCTTGAGTTTGTCCACCTTAATCTGAAAGCTACGTGCATTTAAATACAACACCTTTAGTCCTGCGTTCTTCGCCCTTTTGAATTTTGCCTCTGTGGTGTAATTATCTCTTTGCTCTGCCTTTGTACCCATTCATTGGCTTGTCCTTCTTTACATTTATGTTACACCCATCATCGACGTGTAAACCTGCTGGCTCATCCTCAGCTCTATCATACTGGTTCCCACCTCCATGCCGCATTAGTTTAAACTACTCCCAACTGCCGTAGTAAACCTGCTGCAAGAATTTTGGTCTCCCTTGGATTCAAGTGTAACCCGTCCCTTTTGTACGGGTCATACCTGCCCCAGGAGAGGTCTCAATGATCCAGAAATCTAAATCCCTCTTCCCTGCTCCAATTCTTCAGCCATGCATTTATCTGTCACCTCATTCTGTTCCTGTCCTCACTGTCGTCTGGCACAGGCAGCAATCTCAAGACTACTACCCTTGAGATCCTGCTTCTCAGCTTCCTTCCTAATTCCCTGTATTCTGTTTTCAGGACCTCATCCCTTTTTCTACCAACAGAGCAATGCCGCCCCCTCTACCCTCCCGCCTGTCCTTTTGAAACAATGTACATCCTTGAACATTAAGCTCCCAGCTATAATCTTCTTTCATCCATGATTCTGCGATGCCTACAACATCTGCAACTGTGCTGCAAGTTCATCTACTTTATTCCGTATACTGCACACATTCAAATACAACACCTTCAGTCCCATATTCACCCTTTCAATTTTGCCTGCCTTTTATGTTGCAACTCATCCTGTTGACTGCAATTTTGCCCTATCAGCAACCTTTCTTCACTACAGATTGCCTCTGTTTGTAAATCAGCTTCCTCACGTGCAGCACTATTATCCATCCGCCTTCCCTACAATACTTCTTGCATTGAAATATATGCAGCTCAAGACACTAGTCACACCATGCTCAACCTTTTGATTCCTAACTTTGTCTGTGGTCTAACCAACATCTGCCCCTGCAACCTCTCTATTAACCGTACTGCAATCTGGTTCCTCCTGCAACTCTAGTTTAAACCCCACCTTGCAGCATTAACAAACCTTCCTGCTAGGATATTTGTTCCCCTCCAGTTCAGATATAAACTGTCCCATCCGTTAAGGTCCCACCTTCCCTGGAAGAAAGCCCAATAATACAAAAATCTTATGCCCTCCCTCCTACACCAAGTCCTTAGCCAAGTATTAAACTATATAATCTTCTTAGTTCTGGCCTCAAGAAAACGTGCCATGGGTAGCAATCCTGAGATCACAACCATGGAAGTCCTGCCCTTTAACTTAGCACTTAACTCCCTGAACTCCCTATGCAGAACCTTGTCACTTGTTCTACCCATGACATTGGTACCTACATGTAGCATGATTTCTGGCTATTCACCCTTCCACTTAAGAATGCTGATGACTCAGGCTGAGATATCCCAGACCCTTGCACCCAGGAGGCAACATACCATCTGGGATGCTCGTTCTCACCCACCAAACCTCCTGTCCATTCCCCTAACTAACAAATCCCCTATCACCACAGTATGCCTCTACTTCCCCCCTTCCCTCCTGGGTCACAGAGACAGACTCAGTGCCTGAGACTGACCGCCGTGACTTTCCTCTGTTAGTCCATCCCTGCCCCAACCGTAACCAAAGTGATACACCTGTTGTTGAGGGGGGATGGCTGCAGGGGTACTCTGCACTAGCTCCTTAACCTCTTTCCCCTCCCTGACTGTGTCCTGCACCTTGGGTGCAACTACCTCTCTATTTGTCCCATCTGTCACCCCCTCAGCCTGCCAATTGATCTGGGGTTCATCTAGTTCCAGCTTCAACTCCTTAATGTGGATTGTTAGAAGCTGTAGCCAGATGCACTTCTTGCAGTTGCAGTCATCAGGGAAATTGGAGTTCTCTCTGCCTTCCCATATGCCCCAAGAGGAGCATTCAACCAACCTGCCTAGCATCTCTATTGTCCTAACTAAGCAGATTAAAAAAAGGGAAGGAAAAAAACTTGAGCTTTTCTTTCCTTTGCTTTCTCTGACTGAAGCCTCGAAGAGCTAAAGTCTCTAGATCACCACTCTGACTCTGCCCACTCAGATGATCGCCGCTGCACTTGCCTCTGCCTTCCTTTAATTTGCTGTTGCTAATCAATCCCAAATGCCGATTGGTCACTGGTCAACACTCTGTTTCGCTGTACTGACCCGCTGCTGCCTTTTATCCTCGGGCAGTGGACCTGATTGAAGTCCCCTCCTCTCAAAACTTCCGTTATCTGGATTAGCTGCTGATTAAAGTTCATTTTGGTCAAAGCTGGTCAAAGTTCTGCTGGAGCAGGAGGAGTTGAGGAGGTAGTAATACATTTTGAGCAGATATAGACGGGTTAGTGGAATGGGACAGCTAGTAAAGGTGGAGGAGGTGGAGTATGCTCTATGATCACCTCTTTGTACTGTACAACCGTTGTGGTGCTGTCCCAGTTCTGCTCACTTACCCTGGAACATCTCACAATCCGGTCTGGCCCATTTTGTCTGCCGGAGTACATCCCACTTCAGGCCAATGCCAATCATGCTCTAGACGAACTGAGCAATGTAATCAACAGGCATGAAGCAGCACATCCTGGTGCCTTCCCTGTCATCTTGCGTGATTTTAACTCACCAGCTTGAAAAAGTCTCCAAATAATTATTATCAACAAATCGCTTGTAGTACCAGAGAAACCAACACACTGAACCACTGTTACACCAGCATTAAGAGCACTTACGGTGCTATCCCACACCCACACTGTGGAAAGTCTGATCACCTGGCTGTACTTCTACTCCCTGAGTATAGGCAGAGACTGAAGACTGCAGCACCAGCAGTGAGGACCAAGAAGGTATGGACAAGGGAGTCGCAGGAGTGTTTACAGGACTGCTTTGAATCAGTGGACTGAACTGTGTTCAAGAATTCATCATTGAGTCTGGATGAGTATGCCACAGCTGTCACTGACTTCATTAAGACCTCTGTGGATGAGTGTGTGCCTACAAAAACTTAGTGTACGTATCCAAATCAAAAGCTGTGGGCAAACCAGGAGGTTCATAATCTGCTGAGGGCTAGATCTCTGACATTCAGGTCTAGCGACCCAGATCTGTACAAAAACCACGTACGACTTGAGGGCAAAGGAACAATTCTGAACAAGGTTTGGGGAGGAATCAGATACACGTCAACTCTGGTAGGGTTTACAGGCCATTACTTCCGACAAAGCGAAACCTGATATCATGAATGGCTGTGATGTTTCACTGCCAGATGAGCTCAACACTTTCTATGCTCGCTTTGAAAGGGAGAATAAAACTGCAGCTACAAGGATCCCTGAAGCACCCAGTGACCCGGTGATCTCCGTCTCGGAGGCACGACAGGCTGTCTTTCAGGAGGGTGAACCCTCACAAGGCAACAGGCCTAAATGGCATACCAGGTAGGGCTCTGAAAACCTGTGCCAACCAACTGGCAGGTGTGTTCAAAGGCAATTTCAATGTCTCACTGCTACATTCAGAAGTCCCATCTGCTTCAAAAGGGCAACAATTATACCAGTGCCCAAGTGGAGGGTGAGCTGCCTTAATGACTATCGTCCAGTGGCACACACATTTACAGTGAAGAAGTGTTTTGAGAGGTTGGTTATGGCTAGAATTAACTCCTGTCTCAGCAAGAACCTGGACCCACTGCAATTTGCCTATCACCACAATTGGTGCAGGGCGGATGTGATCTCATTGGCTCTTCATGTGGCCTTGGATCACCTGGACAATACAAATACCTACAGTATGTCAGGAAACACACACAAAATGCTGGAGGAACTCAGCAGGCCAGGCAGCATCTATGGAAAAGACTGAGTCCTGATGAAGGGTCTTGGATAGAAATGCCAACTGTACTCCTTTCCATAGATTCTGCCTGGCCTTCTGAGTTCCTCCAGCATTTTGTGAGAGTTGCTTTGATTTCCAGCATCTACAGATTTTCTCTTGTTTGTGATTGACCTATGTCAGGATCTCCACCTTGCTGACAACACTGGCGCACCTCGGGGATATGTGCTTAGCCCACTGCTCTACTCTCTCCATGCCCATGACTGTGTGGCTAGGCACAGCTCAAATGCCATCTATAAATTTGCTGACAATACTAACGACGTTGGCAGAATTTCAGATGGTGAAGAGAGGGCGTACAGGAGCAAGATGTATCAGCTAGTTTATTGGTGTCACAGCAACAAGCTTACACTCAGTGTCAGTAAGACCAAAGAACTGATTGTGGACTTCAGAAAGGGTAAGATGAGGGAACACACATCAGTCCTCATCAAGGGATCAGCAGTGGAAAGAGTGAGCAAGTTCAAGTTCCTGGGTGTCACCATCACCGAGGATCTACCCTGTGTCCAACATATCGATGCAGCTACAAAGAAGGCACGACAGTAGCTATATTTCATCAGGAGTTTCAGGAGATTTGGTATGGTATCAAAGACACTTGCAGGTTTCTACAGATGCACCTGTGGAGAACATTCTAACAGGCTGCATCAACGCCTGGTGTGGAGGGAGGGAGTTACTGCACAGGATCGAAATAAGCTGCAGAAAGTTATAAACTCAGCTCCATCATGGGCAATAGACTCCATGTTATCCAGGATGTCTTCAAAAAGCAATGCCTCGAAAAGGCAGCATCCATCATTAAGGACCCCATCACCCAGGTCATGCCTTGCGAGGAGGTACAGGAGCTTGAAGGCACACACTCAATGATTCAGGAATAGCTTCTTTCCTCCTGCCATCCAATTTCTGAATGGTCATTGAACCCATGAACACTACCTCACTACTTTCTTTTTCTTCTCTTTTCGCACTACTTATTTAATTTAACTGTTATATGTCTGTGTAATTCAGGTTTTTTCTTTTCTGTTATTATAAATTGCAAAGACAGCAAGTTTCACAATTTCTGCTGGCGATATTAAAGCTAATTCAGGTTCTGATTCTGATTCATGGAGTTGTAGATCATGTACTGACCTGCATTGCAAATTTATATCAGACAAAAAGTGAGGACTGGGAACACACATATTTTTCTTCAGTTAGCAAGCTGTGACTGGTGAGGCCCTGCAGAGATAAGTGCATTTATCTCAACTATTCATAATATTTATCAGTTATTTAACTGAGTTGGCCAAATGTCATTTTTCAATGTGTGCTGGATGGACCATGAGTATGAAAGAAGCTGTTTAAAAGAAAAGCTTCAGGGGAATATGGATAAGCCAAGTGAGAGTGCATGAACATGGCAGATTAATCTAATGTGGCAAAATGTATAGTTTTTCACTATGATGTACAAAAAGGAAGGACAAAGCCAACATGCAAAGTCAGAATCAGGTTTATTATCACTGACATTCGTTGCAAAATTTGGCTCCTTAAGGTTGTTATTGCTGGGGGTGGTAGTGAGGATAAGCTCCCACTGCCTATTAAATGCTCCCAGCGACATGCATCTCAAGTAGCCTCTGACTATCAAGTCCAGCTCCTGGTCTTCACATGTAGCTTAGCTACTGATCCTGGTGGAACCATTTCTACTGACAGGAGAAGGGGCAAAGGGGCATTAATACCAGTCACTTCAGGCAGATGGGGCTTGTCAGCCATGGTTGTCAGCTCATCTAGGAGAAGAAAAATTCTGATCTCAAATTTCTGCTGCCTTGTGGCTATACCTATTTATGGGGAAGGCTTTGGGAGTAAACCCTGAGGGAAAACTCCAGAGCTGGAGTCCCTAAGGCAGTCCTACATTGAGTTCAATGTTGACTGGCAACTCCTGCAAAGCCACTGGTGCCAAACTTATCAGTGTCTGCTGTTCCTTCAGATTCATCCACTGCATGGAGAGCAGAGGCTGGCTAATTGGGCAACAGCTTGCTCTCCATATTGTACTGCCCTGACCTGCGTATCACATAGAAAACATCCATGGTCAACCCCGAGGAGGGGCCTAAATTTCAATTCTTATGAAATTTGTTGTAAGTGAAGCAGGTAATAGAAAACTGCGATTGCCGGAGGGTTTAAATGCAGAAAGCTGCGATTGCCGGAGGGTTTAAATGCAGGAAGAGTATCATCATGTGACAATTACTCAGTGCCTTAGTGAAACTGCAGCTCGAAATCATGTACAGTTCTGGTCTCCTTTCCTTGTAAAGGACATACCGGTTCCAGGTCAAAAGATTTGCCAAATGAGAAGGGACTGAGTAGATGACTAGATCTCTATTCTTTAAAGTTGAACATTAGAATAATTTTTACGAGCTAGATATAGGGAAGATGTTTCTCTTGGCTGAGATGTCCTGAACTACAGTATCAGAGTAAGGATTGGGCTATTTGGGACTGAAATGAGGATTTTGTTTTTACTCAGAGTGATGAATCATTGGAATTCTCCACACTAGGGGGTTGAGGAGGCTTAAGCCAGTGAATTAGGTAGTTCATTGAAAATAGAGAGCAATCTGACTGGTTCCATCACCACCTGGAGTAGAGGCTTCAATCCACAGGGTCTGAAGAGGTTGCAGAGGATTATAAGTCTACCCCATTTTTTCTCTTTTGCTTTACTTCAGTTTTGTAACTTTCAGTCATTTCTTGCCACAAAATAACAAATGTTATGACATATACTCTCTGTGGCCACTTTATTAGGTACACCTGCTCGTCAGTCAATCATGTGGCAGCAACTCAATGCATAAAAGCATGAAGACACAGTTAAGAGGTTGAGCTGTTGTTCAGACCAAGCTTCAGAATGGGGAAGAAGTGGAATGACTGTCAGTGCCAGATGGGTGGTTTGCGTATTTCAGAAACTGTTGATCTGCTGAGACTTACATGCGCAGCAATCTACCAGAAACATAGAAACATAGAAAACATGCAGCACAATACAGGCCCTTCGGCCCACAAAGCTGTGCCGAACATGTCCCTACCTTAGAACTACCTAGGCTTTACCTATAGCCCTCTGTTCTTCTAAGCTCCATGTAGCCATCTAGGAGTCTCTTAAAAGACCCTATTGTTTCCGCCTCCACCACAGCAGCCCATTCCACGCACTCACCACACTCTGCGTAAAAAACTTATCCCTGACATCTCCTTTGTACCTAGTTCCAAGCCCATCTCTAGAGTTTACAGAGAATGATGCAAAAAACAAAAGACCGTACAGTGAGCAGCAGTTATGTGGCCGAGAATGCCAGAGGGGAATGGCCAGAGAGGTTCAAACTGTCTGGAAGGTGACAGTAACTCAGATAACCACACATTACAACAGTGGTGTGCACAACAGCACAACACATTAAATCACAGCAGCAGAAGGCCACACAGGGTTTCACTCCTAGACCTAAAGTGGGCACTGACTGTATGTCGATGATAATAAAACTGATTCTCATAGATTACTCGATATTAAGGCCATCCAGTCTCTGGGAACAAGGCAGTGAAATGGATTTCAGGTAGATGAGGAATGATGTTGAACAAGAGAGCAGCCTCAGAGCACCAAATGGCTTACTTCTATCTTCAGCACCCTCTGACACACGGCATCACTACGACTTGCCATTCAGTTTTTTCTTCATCTCCATCACTACTGGTGATTTCTCTCTTCTAATCCGTTTCTATTTCTTGTGTCCATTCCCTCCTGCAGGATGTGGACAAATCGTGTTTCCCTTCCTTAATTCATTTCTAGTCTCTAACTAAGTTTACGGATAATACCAAGATTGGTGGAGTTGTGGATATTGAAGAGGACTGGCAAAGAATACAGTGCAATATAGATCAGTTGTGGATATGGGCAGAGAAATAGCAGATGAAGTTTAACCCAGATAAATATGAGGTGTTGCACAAATGTAGCACAAATGGAAGGAGACAGTACACTGTTAAGGGCAAGGTTCTTAACAGTTGCTGAGCAACAAGATCTTGGGATCCAAGTTCATAGCTCCTTGAAAGTGGCTACCAGGTCGATAAAGTGGTTAAGAAGGCTTATAGAATGCTTGCTGTTTTTATTTGGGACATTGTGTTCAAAAGACAAGAGGTTATGTTGCAACTTTATAAAACTCTGTTTAGGCCACTTCTGGAATATTGCATACAGTTCTGCTTGCCCCGCTATAGGAAGGATGTTGAGGCTTTGGAGAAGGTGCAGAAGAGATTTACCAGGATGCTGCTTGGTTTAGTAGGCATGTGCTATCCTGAGAGGTTGGATATACTTGGGTTGTTTTCTTCGGAGCTGAGGAGGATCTGATAGAGTTTTATAAGATTATGAGAGGCATAGACAGGGACTATCTGTTTCTCCAAGTTGAAATATCTAATACAAGCATGCATAGATTGAAGGTGAGAGGTGGTAGGTTCAAAGGGGATGTGAGGGGTAAGTTTCTTACTCAGAGAGTGGTGGATGCCAGCAATGCACTGCCTGGTTTGATGATACAGACAAATGTCCTGGTGGACAAAGTCAGCTCCAGCGGACTAGCTGGATGAGATCTACGGTGAGGTCCAACGGCCGGCCAGGTAGAACTGCACTGCTCCATGGAGAGCAAAGGACATGTCATGGCACAGAAGGCATCATGGTCATCCACTGCAACCAAGGAAAATGCCAGTTTGTGACATTTGCTTGTACAGTGCACTGGACCCAGACCTTTGAGGTCAAGAGAGTGGAACTGCCCATTGAAACGGCTTTTCCACTTTAAAAACTCTCCCGCGCAGGTTCCTCTCATTGTCGGACACGATAGACAACCATCATCTATATCACACAATTTCATACAGTAAATCAGAGTATGTAACAATTTTTGGAATAAACTTAAAACTAGATGTTGTTTACAGCTACTGATGGTCCACCCACACACCTTACCTTTTTAGCCTCCTGTTTACGATTAGTAATAGATTTACCCTAAAATTAAAATGAGGAAGCAATTACGACAGTCTCTAATGATGAAATTATTATTTGATATGTTCATTAAAACATGCCAATATGACATAATGAAAATATATATCAACATTTTTAATTTTACTTTCAAACTGTAGATTCAAGTTTACAGTCATTAGGTGGTCTTGCTGCACCTCTCCATTTCCATAGCCCAGCTTCCCTCTTCCTGGTTCTGCAATTTCACATTTCAGCCTCCCATCACATTAACTTTTCTGTTGACATTTGAACTGTCCTGACTTCCTGATCTGCTCGCTTCATATGCTAACTCTCTGGCTGTCTCCTTTTGTTCCATTGCCCTCGTTCTAAAAAATATAAAGATTTGCTTCTGTATATGACATTTCACTGCCTTGGGTAACCTGAGAGCAATTACATTCTTTTAATGTATAATTGCTCCTATAATATAGGAAATACAGCATTCATTTGGGGCGCAGTCTGTTCTCATGACTCTGATGTTGATTAGAGACCAAGCCATAGGGTTGAATCTCCTTACTTTTATCAAGAATATTGACTTTAGATTGCATAAAATACCAGAGGAACTCAGTAGGTCGGGCAGCATCAAAGGAAATAAATGAACAGTTGATGTTTTGGGCCGAGACCCTTTATCAGGCCGGGAAGGGAAGGAGGACGATGCCAGAATATGAAGGTGGGAGAAGAGGAAGGAGGACAAGCTGGAAGGTGATAAGGGAAGCCGGGTGGCTGGGGGGAGGGGAATGAAGTAAGAAATAGTGAGGTGATACGTGGAAAAGGCTGGAGAAGAAGGAATCTGATAGTGGCGGACAGTGGATCGTGGGAGAAAGGGAAGGAGAAGTGGCACTAGAAGGAGGTGATAAAATCAGAAGAAGATGTAAGAGGGAGACCTGAAAGGGGAAATGGAGAAGAGGGAAGGGGAAGGGGGAGGGGGAAATTACTGGAAGCTGATGAAATCAATTTTCAGGCCATCAGGAGACTATCCAGGTGGAATGTACAGTGTTGCTCCTCCAACCTGACAGTGGCCTCATTGTGACTGAAAGGAGGCATGAACCAACCTGTTGGATTGGGAATGGGGATTGGAACTGAAATGGTTCGCCACCGGGAAATCCTGCTTTTTGTTGATGGCGTGAAATGCTTGACAAAGCAGTCCCCTAATCCACATCAAGTCTCACCAATGTAGAGGAGGCAGTATCGGGAGCACTGGATATGGTAGAAAACCCCAACAGATTTGTAGGGGAAGTGTTGCCTCAACTGGAAGGACCTTTGGGGCCCTGAATGGACGTGAGGGAGGAAGTGAATGGGCAGATGTCGCACTTCAGCCACTTGAAAGGATGTGCCAGATGGAAAATTAGTGGAGATAGAATCATGGAGGGAGTGATCCCTGCAGAAAGCAGAGAGTGAGGGGATTGGAGGAAAGATGTTCTTGTTGGTGGGGTCCTGTTGAAGACAACGGAAGTTGCGATAAACTGTGGTGTTTATTGACTTTTAGTTACTGTAATTGTCCATATTGCTGAGAATCCAAGAAAAAAGTAGTAAGCTAAGGGGCTGTTATACACACGAGTTTGAGTTATGCCCATCAATAAAATATGACTTTAGAAATGGGCAGAAATGGCAGTTTAACATTTTGATTACAGGGTATCCAGGTGAGTTGGTATAGGAATTAAAAAGGGAATTGTTGTAGTAATATTGGTTAAGAAAACAATTATAGATATGAAGAGAATTGATTTGCTAAAAGGATCAATAGATGTGATCTACGTGGTCACATTTAGGAATATGAAGGAAAAAACAGTCAGATGCTTGAAGTGTACTACAGGCCCCCAAAGGGAAAATGAAAGAACAAAAGCAAGTTTCTGAACAGTGCAAAAATAATGAGACATTGATAATGGGGGATCTCAACTGTTTCAAGTAAAATGGATCTGGCAGTATAACCTGTATAAAAAGTGCAAAATCATTAAAATGTGTTTTAGAGAGCTTTTTTTTTTAGTAAGTATGTGACAAGCCACCAAGAAGGTGAGTAAAATTGAACTAACTTTCAATGAATGAACTGGGACAAGTGGAACTGTCTGAGGGACACTCACTTATCATTCGATTCGATTCAGTATCGTTATGGGGGAAAACAAAACTTCTCATGGGTCTCAATGTACTTGAAGGCTGAGATCCAACAGAAAGCCCATGGTCTAAGGAATGAATGGTGGATGGAAAGAGTTCAGGACTCCAGCAATTGACATTACATGCGTACATTCTTCAGCACTGGCAGGGTATTCTACAATCCTGGCCCACCAACTGACAGTCAGGAAGGAAGACAATTGAAAAATGAAACTATCAGATCTTCCAGGAAGAAATACTTATTGGTATGGCAGTATTTCGTGTAGACAAAGTTCAGGGCCTGACCAATGACAGGATATCCAAGAACACCGTGGGAGGTGAGAGAAGAAATTGCAGGAGGATTGGTTGAGATATTTGCATCATCATTATACACTTGGTGAGGTGCCAGTAGACTGGAGAGTAACAGATAGTGTTCCTTCATTTAAGAAGAAATGCAAAGAGAAAAATACCTGTGATCTATAGACCAGTAAATTTAACATCTGTGGTAGTTAAGTTACTGCAGACGATTCTGAGGGATAAGATTACATGCACCATGAAAGATGGGGGTTGATTAGAGGTAATCAGCATAAATAGCTTTGTGCTTAGGAGATCATATCTTTCAAATGTGAATGAGATTTCAGATCATATGACCAAGAAGGTTGATGGAGACAGGATAGCATACGCGGTCGCCATGGGTTTCAGTAAGGCTTTAATAAGATTTCTCAGAGTAGAATGCTCTGGAAGGTTAGATTACATTGAATACCTCAAAAATAAAAAGTTAAATTAAATAAGTAGTGTGAAAAAAGTAACAAGCTAAGGTTCATGGGTTCAATGTCCATTCGGAAATCTGATGGCAGAGGGGAAGAAGCTGTCCTGAATCACTGAGCGTGTGTCTTCAGGGTGGTACTGGAAAACCGTTTCTTTCACAGGAGGCCCGTGATTAGTAGTGTGCCTCGGGCTCATTGCTAGACTCGTTGTTCTTTGTCATCTATGCCAATAATCTGGGTGAGGGTATAATAGGCATGGTTAGTAAGTTTACAGACGACACTGTAAAAAAAAAGGGGAGATCTTGATTAGCTAAGTAAGTGAGCCAAGCAATGTCAAGTAGAATTTAGATAGGATAAGTGCATGGTGTTGCGTTTTGTAAAGTCAAATCCAGGTAGGACATTCATAGTGAACGGCCAAGCCATTGGGATGTGTTCCAGCCGGAGGAACCTTGGAGTTCAGGTATATGGTATCCTGAAAGTGGAGCCACAGGTAGAGAGTGTGGTGTTGTCTTCATCTGTCTGAACATTGAGTATTGAAGTTGGGAGGTCATGGTGCAGTTATATAGATTCTGGTGAGGCCACACATAGCGTATTGTGTTCAGTTTTGGTCACTATGCTGTAGGAAAGATGTTATTAAACTGGAAGGAGAGAATTCCAGGATTTTGCCACAGTGAAGGAACAGCAATATATTACCATGTTGTAATGGTGAGGGGCTTTATGGCAATTTCCAGGTGATGGTGTTACCTTGTCTTTGCTGCCCTTGTCCTAGTTGGCAGAGGTTGTGGGTTTAGATCTTGCTCCACCATAGGAGAGGGAAGTATGTTGTTTAAAATCACTTGCAGGGGTCTGTTTGTATTTTATTTTGACTGTAGAAATATTGGTTGAGATAATTCCATATCCCATTAAGGCATCCAGGAGAAAAGGGAAAACATTTTACAGAGGAAGTTGCCAAGAAACATAAACTCTCCTTTAGGGTTCACAACTCCTGCAGTAATGGAAAAAGTCTCTAGGTGGCGCCAGAGGCATACAAAAGTCTTCTTAGTAGCTTCAACATTAATAAATCTGTCCTTACTGTGCATGACCACATCAGTTTTGTAATTTTTCACATTGTTTATTTTATTCCTGATGTCAGATATATAAAAATGGTGCAGATGAATTTGTGGCTGAAGATGTGGTGTAGGAGGCAGGGACTCAGTTTCTTGGATCTTTGGGATCTCTTCTTGGGTAGAGGTGACAGTACAAAAGGGACAGGTTACACTTGAACTAGAAAGTGACTAATATCCTTCACAGGAAATTTAAACTAGATTGCGAGGGGGTTAAACTAGAATGGGGGATATCTGAGCGGTGGGATGAAGAGCAAGTTTAGTAATGAGCTTGAAATAAACTTAAACTTAGTCAGCTCCATCATGAGCACTAACCTCCATAGTAAACAACAGGAATTCCGCAGATGCTGGAAGTTCAAGCAACACACATCAAAGTTGCTGGTGAACGCAGCAGGCCAGGCAGCATCTCTAGGAAGAGGTACAGTCGACGTTTCAGGCCGAGACCCTTCATCAAGACTAACTGAAGGAAGAGTTAGTAAGAGATTTGAAAGTGGGACAGGGAGGGGGAGATCCACAATGATAGGAGAAGGCGGGAGGGGGAGGGATGGAGCCAAGAGCTGGGCAGGTGATAGGCAAAAGGGATACGAGAGGATTAATGGACAGGAGGCCCAGGGGGAAAGACAAGGGGTGGGGGAACCCAGAGGATGGGCAAGGGGTATAGTCAGAGGGACAGAGGGAGAAAAAGGAGAGAGAAAGAATGTGTGTATATAAATAAATAACGGATGGTGTACGAGGGGGAGGTGGGGCATTAGCGGAAGTTAGAGAAGTCGATGTTCATGCCATCAGGTTGGAGGCTACCCAGACGGAATGTAAGGTGTTGTTCCTCCAACCTGAGTGTGGCTTCATCTTTACAGTAGAGGAGGCCGTGGATAGACATGTCAGAATGGGAATGGGATGTGGAATTAAAATGTGTGGCCACATCCCATTCCCATTCTGACATGTCTATCCACGGCCTCCTCTACTGTAAAGATGAAGCCACACTCGGGTTGGAGGAACAACACCTTATATTCCGTCTGGGTAGCCTCCAACCTGCTGGCATGAACATCGACTTCTCTAACTTCTGCTAATGCCCCACCTCCCCCTCGTATACCATCCGTTATTTATTTATATACACACATTCTTTCTCTCTCTCTCCTTTTTCTCCCTCTGTCCCTCTGACTATACCCCTTGCCCATCCTCTGGGTTCCCCCCCCTTGTCTTTCTCCCCGGACCTCCTGTCCCATGATCCTCTCATATCCCCTTTGCCTATCACCTGTCCAGCTCTTGGCTCCATCCCTCTCCCTCCTGTCTTCTCCTATCATTTTGGATCTCCCCCTGCCCCTCCCACTTTCAAATCTCTTACTAACTTTTCCTTCAGTTAGTCCTGACGAAGGGTCTCGGCCTGAAACGTCGACTGTACCTCTTCCTAGAGATGCTGCCTGGCCTGCTGCATTCACCAGCAACTTTGATGTGTGTTGCTTAATGAACTATTTATGATTTTTGAAGGGGCAGCCAAAAAGATAGATGAGGGCAGGGCAGTGGATATTGTCTATTTGAACCTCAGCAAAGTTCTGCATGGTAGTTTGGTCTGGAGGGTTTGGTCCCATGGAATCCAGGGAGAGCTTGTTAGGTGGATTCAGAGGAAATGGGGCTGTGGTTTAAGGTTTATTTTTGGAATGGAGGACACAGGGGTCAGTGCTGAGACCCTTGTTATTTGTTATTTATGTAAATGATTTGGATGCAAATGCACAAGGTTTGATCAGTAAATTTGTGGACGTCAAACAATGAGGAGGTGTTGTTAATAATGAAGAAGTTTATCGTAGATTATAAAAGGATCTTGAACAATTTGGGAAGTGGGCTGATAAGTGGCAGATGGATATCAATACAGGTAAATGTGAGCTGAAGCAATTTGTAAAGTCAAGCCAGCGTCGGACTGGTTGGGCACTAAGGAACGTAATGGAACAGAAGACCCCAGGAGTATAATGGTTCATTGAAAGTGGTGTCACTGGTGGACTAGATGGTGGAAGAGACACTTAGTGAGCTGGGCTTCATCGTTCAGGGACCTGAGTATAGAAATTGCAACATTTTATACGTCATTGGTGAAGCTGGACTTGGAGTACTCTGTACAGTTCCGGTCACCCGTTTATAGAAAATACATAGTTAACCTGGAAAGGGTGCAGAAAAGAATTACAAAGATTCTGCCTGGACTAGAGGGCCTGAGTTATAGGGGGAAGCTGGCCAGGCTAAGCCTTTACTCCTTGGAGTGTGGAAGAGTCAGAAGTGACCCTACATGGGGGGCATAGATAAGGTGGACGGTAACTGTTTTTCCTAGAGTAGTGGAATCTAAAACTAGGAGGTGCAGGTTCAAGGTGAGAGAAGGAATGATTTAAAAGGGACTTGAGGGACAACTTTTTCAGACAGACACAATGCTGGAGGAGCGCAGCAGACCAGGCAGCATCTATGAAAAAGAGTACAGTTGATGTTTCAGGCCAAGACCCTTCTGCAGAATTTCTCTTGTTTTTTCAGAGGATGGTG
Organism: Mobula hypostoma; assembly: GCF_963921235.1. Classification (NCBI taxonomy): domain Eukaryota; kingdom Metazoa; phylum Chordata; class Chondrichthyes; order Myliobatiformes; family Myliobatidae; genus Mobula; species Mobula hypostoma. The sequence goes on from NC_086099.1 coordinate 169,929,506, forward strand.
ACTGTATGGAATGAGCTGCCAGAGGAACTGTTTGATGCAGTACAATAGTATCATTTAAGAAGCACTTGAATAGGTTCATTCAGGGTAAGGGCATAAGGAGGTACGGACTGAATGCAAGAAATTGGGACTAGATGATTGGGCGACAGGGTCAGCATGGACTGTTTGGGCCGAAGGGCCTTGCATCCATGCTCCATGACAGTATGACTCGGAACAGGGATGAGCGATTCAATGCAGGCTTAAAGTTCACAACTTGAATGAATGCAAATACAGTAATAAAGATAAGGTTGCAGGTGATAGTGGTATGTTTTTTTTTGCCTGCATGTATGTATCTCCAACATCACTCAAGTTATTTGTCATCACCCAGCACTGAAGTCTCCCCTTGATGTCATTTCAACCCTCACTTTAAACACCTAATACTTCTTGCACCAAGGCATCATACCCGGAGTTTGTATCATGAAGACGAGGAACTGCGGTAGTTAATCAGGCTATCCTTTAACAACATATTGTACATCTTGTGTCAGCAATAACATTAGAACCATGGCTCTATGTTACACAACCATGACAACAAACAAGATGCTGTCCTTACAACACCCTGACTTGGGAAGGCTCTGGTCACTGGGTCAAAATCCTGGAAATTTTTCACAACATTGTGAGAGTGCCTTCATTTAGTCTCCAGATGGTTAAGAATATGTCACAAGGTGAAACACTAAGTAAACATTCATATCTAGTTTATATTCTTTTAAGTGAAGCCATTGTCCTCATGGTAGAATTGGCTATATACGATAAGCATGCTGAACTTTTAGTTCAGTGGTGTTTCATGTACTTCTGTGACTGTGCTCTGGTGTGGGAGACAGGGATGGGCAGAATGCTATCTTGGATGATATTAAGTTTGCATCCCATTGCATCGGTACAGGCATTAGGCAAGTATTCCATCAAACTTCTAACCTGAGATTTGTAGCTAGTGGAAAGCCATTGAAGTGCAGAAGACAAATCAGTCATTATGCATCCGATGACTGCCATGTTGTAAATCTGGCTCATCTAGATGTCACTCTCATCAGTCATGATTTCTGGGTTGCTAATGCAACATTACTTTCCTTCTCTTGCTAGGTAATTCTTGAGGAATGGCTTCACAGAGAAACGCAGCACATGAATTTTAGTTGTTTTGACAGCTTTGATACACATGCTAACTCCCGAGCCAAAATGCGATAGAAGCAAGATTTTTTAAACTTACTGACTACGTTGATTGTTTTTCACTTTAGAATGTGGTTGCTCTGTGCTGAGAAGAGGGCCAAACATACAGCATTTATGATATGCTGTCAGGTAGAAACAAGTCAAAATTAGAGCACAGGTACTGTAATGATTATATTATGTTGTGTATCCTATCCCAAACAATAGGCGGTTGTTTCCCCAGGAGCATTACTTCAGTGATAAATTTCACAGCAAGTGCAAACATGCTTTCGGAAATATTGAAACAAAACATACTGTGCACATAAAGCAACCATGCAGAGAGATTGAAATAAGACAAAGTGCTGGAAATATGCTGTAAATCAGGCAGCATCAATGGAATACAAAGAGAGGTGGCATTTTGCTTACCCTTACGGCAAAGAAGGAATCTACTTAACCCTTTGGGTTAATGTCAGCTTCAAGCAGAGGAAGGACATTCTGCAACCATTCTCTTTCTCAAGAACATCAATTCTCCCTGGGTTCTTTTGCCACTTATGTCCAATAAGTAGTAAGTTAATCAATCCCGCTGCATGACTTTGGGATACGGGGGCTATTTATTTATTTATTGAAATACAGTGCGGAATAGGCTCTTCCAGCCCTTTGACCCAGCCGCTCAGCAATTCCCTGATTTAATCCTAGCCTATCAGGGGACAATTTACAATGACCAACTAACATACGGACTGATAAGTCTTTGGACTGTGGGAGGAAATCGGAGCACTCAGAGTGTACACACACGGTCATGGGGACAATGTACAAACTTCAGCCAGGCAGTGGTGGGAATTGAACCTGGGTTGTCCGTACTGTAAAGCGTTGTGCTAACCACTACAGTACCATGCCGCCCCAGTCCGCTGGGCAGGTACCCGTGTCATCACAGGAGAAAGTGCGTATTCCACCCAGATAGCACCTACGGTCAGGATGGGACCCAAATCCCAGGAGCCGTGAAGTTGGAGTTGAACTTCGGCAGCTCATGTTGTATCGGAACGCTGAGCTTTTATAAGAAAGTAATCAAGTTTTTAAATTGCAGGGGAGGGAGGAAGTCGTGTGAGAACAAAGGGAAAGTCTATTTTAGGAAGAAAAGGTGAGTGAAAGTGATGAAAGAATACTATATATAGCAGCTGTCTGGCAATGGTGTTAAAAAAGAGGGAGACAAATGACTATCGTGGAGAGACAGAGAGGAAAACGATACAGGGCCTGTGAGATACAGAACATTGAAGCTGCTAGAAATCTAAAATGAAAAATAAAGACCCAACAGCTGTTCAATTTTAGCCTCTTACACTGTTCCACTACCATCCAATATAAGAGCATCAGCAGATGGAGTTTAATCCTGACAAATGCAAGTTGATGCAAATAGGCATAAGACATATACAGTAAATCGTAGGGTGCCAAGGAATGCTGATGAATGGAGGGACCTTGAGGTTCAAGTCCACAGTTTCCTGAAAGTGACAGCGCAAGAGGCAGCGGGAGTATTTAAAAGAGAGCAGATTAATGGAGCGGGCGACGTTGTAGCGGACAATGGAGTAGAGGGAGACAGGGGAGGAAGGTTTTGGCTCCTGAGGCTTCGGTGAGCAGAGGCTGAGGAAGAGCTTCACTCAAAGTGAGGTAAGGCCGGGTAAGTTCCTTTAATAAATCTAATTACCTTAAGAGTAGGTAATGGAGGCAGCAGTTAGGGCAGTCGAGGGCTCCGTTTGCAGGATGTGGGTAGTCAGGGACAGCGCAATTGTCCCTGATGACTACACCTGTAAAAGGTGCATCCAGCTGCAGCTCCTGACAAACCGAGTCAGGGAACTGGAGCTGGAGCTGGATGAACTTCGGATCATTCGGGAGGCAGAGGCAGAAATAGAGAGGAGTTACAGGGAGATAGTCACTCCGAAGAGTCAGGAGACAGGTAGCTGGGTGACTGTCAGGAGAGGAAAGGGGAATAGACAGAATGAGCAGAGCACCCCTGTGGCCATTCCCACCAATAATAAGTACATCGTTTTTGATACTGTTGATGGGGACGACCTACCAGGGACAAGTTGCAGTGGTTGCGTTTCTAGCACCAAGATGGGACCCTCAACTCAGAAGGGAAGGAGGGAAAAGAGGAGAGCAGTAGTGATAAGGGATTTGATAGTTTGGGGACAGATAAGAGGTTCTGTGGAAGAGATTGAGAATCCCGGATGGTCTGTTGCCTCCCTGATGCCAAGGTCCGCGATATCTCGGAATGATTTCTCGGTATTCTCAAGAGGGAGGGTGAGCAGCCGGATGTCGTGGTCCATGTAGGGACCAATGACGTGGGTAGGAAGAGTGAGGAGGTCCTGAAAGGTGAGTATAGGGAGTTAGGCACCAAGTTAAAGGACAGGACCTCCAGGATAGCAATCTCAGGATTGCTACCCGTGCCACATGCAGGCGGGTTTAGAAATAGTAAGATAGCACAGATCAGCACGTGGCTGAAGATGGTGCAGGAAGGAAGGCTTCAGATTTATAGACAATTGGGCAGTTTTCCAGGGAAGGGAGACCTGCTCCAGTGAGATGGTTTCCATCTGAACTGGAGGGGGACAAATATTCTTGCAGGTAGGTTTGCTAGAGAGGCTCCAGTAGATTTAAACTAGATACGGGGGGGGGGGGGGGGAGGGGAACCAGAGTGTAGGAACAGATGTAGCAAAGAAGGAAGAAAAAGAAAATAGTAAAGTTGTTTGCACCATTAGTGATAAACAGAGAGTAAGAGGTGGAAAATTTCTTAAATGCATTTATTTTAATGCTAGGAGCATTATAAGAAAGGTGGATGAGCTTAAAGCATGGATTGGTACCTGGAAGTATGATGTGGTAGCTATTAGTGAAACATGGTTACAGGAGGGGTGTGATTGGCAACTAAATATTCCTGGATTTAATTGCTTCAGGTGTGATAGAATCGGAGGGGCAAGAGGGGGAGTTGTTGCATTGCTTGTCAGAGAAAATATTACAGCTGTGCTCTGGCAGGATAGATTAGCGGGCTCATCTAGGGAGGCTATTTGGGTGGAATTGAGGAATGGGAAAGGTGTAGTAACACTTATGGGGGTGTATTATAGACCACCAAATGGGGACTGAGAATTGGAGGAGCAAATTTGTAAGGAGATAGCAGATATTTGTAGTAAGCACAAGGTTGCGATCGTGGGAGATTTTAATTTTCCACACACAGACTGGGAAGCCCATACTGTAAAAGGGCTGGATGGTTTGGAGTTTGTAAAATGTGTGCAGGATAGGTTTTTGCAGCAATACATAGAGGTACCAACTAGAGAAGGGGCAGTGTTGGATCTCCTGTTAGAGAATGAGATAGGGCAGGTGACAGAGGTATGTGTTGGGGAACACTTTGGGTCCAGTGATCACAATGCTATTAGTTTCAATATAATTATGGAGACAGATAGATCTGGACCCAGGGTTGAGATTTTTGATTGGAGAGGGGCTAACTTTGAGGAGATGCGAAAGGATTTAGAAGGAGTGGATTGGGACAATTTGTTTTATGGGAAGAATGTAATAGAGAAATGGAGGTCATTTAAGGGTGAAATTTTGAGAGTACAGAATCTTTATGTTCCTGTTAGGTTGAAAGGAAAGGTTAAAAGTTTTAGAGAGCCATGGTTTTCAAGGGATATTTGAAACCTGGTTCAGAAAAAGAGAGATATCTACAATAAATATAGGCAGCATGGAGTAAATGAGGTGCTCAAGGAATATAAAGAATGTAAAAAGAATCTTAAGAAGGAAATTAGAAAAGCTAAAAGATGATATGAGATTGCTTTGGCAAGTAAGGTGAAAATAAATCCCAAGGGTTTCTACCGTTATATTAATGGCAAAAGGATAGTGAGGGATAAAACTGGTCCCTTAGAGAATCAGAGTGGACAGCTATGTGTGGAGCCAAAGAGATGGGGGAGATTCTGAACAATTTCTTTTCTTCGGTATTGTCATAATGGGGTGCTGGGAACAGACTCAAATGCAAGACACTGACACTGAAGTACAAGGAACAGGACTTGACTAGCGTAGGAACGTGTCAATATTCAGACCAGGAGCAGGGACAAGAATGTAGACTTGGGCTAGGGAAAGAGGGACCAGGACTAGAAACCATGGACTAGGAGGCAAGGCTTCGACTCCGAGCCCGAGACTGGACAAGGACCCAGAACCTGGGTCTTGCCTTGGGCTCGGGCCTCAGAACCAGGCAAGGACGTGACATGGCTTCAGGACAGGACGTGGCTGGGGTCTAGAGGCCTGAGCTTGGAGACAAGACAAGGCTTGGACTCCGAGCCCACTACTGGACAAGGACCCAGAACCTGGGTCTTGCCTCAGGCTCAGACCCCAGAACCAGGCAAGGACATGACATGGCTTCAGGCTGGGGTCTTGGGTCTTGAGCTTGGTGGCTTGGGATCTTCAAGGCCTGGCATCGTGGAGCTTCGCATGGGATCTTCGAGGCCTGGGACCGTGGAGCCTGGCTTGGGATCTTTGAGGCCTGGGATCGTGGAGCCTGGCTTGGGATCTTCGAGGCCTGGGATCGTGGAGCCTGGCTTGGGATCTTCGAGGCCTGGGATCATGGAGCCTGGCTTGGGATCTTCATCTTGAAATGAGGAGGCTGATAACTCAGAGGCTGGAGCTGAGAGACCGACTGGGAACTGAACATCAACATAGAGCCAGGACTTGTCCTTCAAAAAGCCAGGATTCATCGTTAGCACGACACCAACATGAGACAGGACAGTACATAGACATAGAGCCAGGACTTATAGTTAGACAAGCCAGGACTCAACCTCTCCACGCCAAGGTGGGACAGGTCCACCTGTTGGGTAACAGCAGAACGGCCGGACTTACCCCAGAGGCAAGAACAAGACAAGACATGTCCCCCCACAGGGCAACAGCATTACAGCCTGACTTAACCCACAGAGGCAAGAACAAGAAGAGACAAACACCAAAGAACAACAGACAGTTCCATCTCTGCTCCGGGGTTGCTCCGAGTCACAGTTACAGCCAGCAACCTCCACTGGCTACAGAAAAACAGCCAAATCCATACCACAAAGACCACACCAACAAGTGGCAAACAAGGCTCCATGAAGTGGTGGTCCTCCAACCAGGCCTAGAGATCACAAATGGTTTCACTAGCCTTCCATCAGCAGGTTGCTCCAAGGGGGACTGACAAGACAAACCAGCAGCCCACACTCAACCCCAAGGCTACTTATATTCCAAGCCCCAAAATGGGAATCAGGTGCCTATGATTAACTCACCCAAACGAGGGACAGCTGGAAGACCCAGAGTCCTGAGTCCACGGACCAGACTGTGAACCGGAATGCAGACTTCACAGACCAGACCGTGACAGGTATTCACTAAGGAGAAGGATATTGAATTGTGTAAGATAAGGGAAACAGGTAGGGAAGTTATGGAAACGATGATGATTAAAGAAGAGGAAGTACTGGAGCTTTTAAGGAATATAAAAGTGGATAAGTCTCTGGGTCCTGACAGGATATTCCCTAGGACCTTGAGGGAAGTTAGTGTGGAATTAAAAGGGGGTCTGACAGAAATATTTCAAATGTCATTAGAAACGGGGATGGTGCTGGAGGATTGGCGTATTGCTCATGTTGTTCCATTGTTTAAAAAAGGTTCTAAGAGTAAACCTTGCAATTACCGGCCTGTGAGTTTGACATCAGTGGTAGGTAAATTGATAGAAAGTATTCTTAGAGATGGTATATATAAGTATCTGGATAGACAGGGTCTGATTAGGAACAGTCAACATGGATTTGTGCGTGGAAGGTCATGTTTGACAAATCTTATTGAATTTTTTGAAGAGGTTATTAGGAAAGTTGACAAGGGTAAAGTGGTGGATGTTGTCTATATGGACTTCAGTAAGGCCTTTGACAAGGTCCCACACAAGGTTGGTTAGGAAGGTTCAATCATTAGGTATTAATATTGAAGTAGTAAAATGGATTCAACAGTGGCTGGGTGGGAGACTCTAGAGAGTAGTGGTGGATAACTGTTTGTCAGATTTGAGGCCGATGACTAGTGGTGTGCCTCAGGGATCTGTACTGGGTCCAATGTTATTTGTTATATACATGAATGATCTGGATGATAGGGTGGTGAATTGGATGAGTAAGTATGCAGATGTTACAGAGAAAGGTTGAACAAGTTGGGTCTTTATTCTTTGGAACGTAGAAGGTTGATGGAGGACTTGATAGAGGTATTTAAAATTATGAGGGGGATAGATAGAGTTGACGTGGATAGGCTTTTTCCATGGGGGGGGGAGATTCAAACAAGAGGACATGAGTTGAGAGTTAAAGGGCAGAAGTTTAGGGGTAACATGAGGGGGAACTTCTTTACTCAGAGAGTGGCAGCTGTGTGGAACGAGCTTCCAGCAGAAGTGGTTGAGGCAGGTTCGATGTTGTCGTTTAAAGTTAAATTCGATTGCTATATGGACAGGAAAGGAATGAAGGGTTATGGGCTGAGTGCAGGTCAGTGGGGCTAGGTGAGAGTAAGAGTTCAGCATGGACTAGAAGGGCCAAGATGGTCTGTTTCTGTGCTGTAATTGTTATATGGTTATATGGTTATAAGTGGGTAATCAGGAAGGCATGTGGCAAGTTTGGTCAGAGACGGTATTGCAACTTTTCAAAACACTGGTTCGAACACTGTGGTGCATTCCTGACCATCCCTCTGTAGGAAGGATGTGGCTGCACTGGAGAGAGTGCAGAGATGATACACCAGGAAGTTGCTAGGGTTGTAGGGTTTTTATGAATTCACTCAAGGAATGTAGGCATTGTAGGCTAAGCCAGCATTTAGTAGCCATGCTTACTTGCCCTTGAGAAAGTGCTAGTGAGCTGCCTTCTTGAACCACTGCAGTCCTTGATTAGTAGCATTGTCTCTCCTTGATGCCGATAGAGAGACAGGGCCGATATTTTGACCCAGCAACAATGAAGGAACACGTACGTATTTCCTATTCGGAACAATGTGTGGCTTGGAAGGCAAATACCAGCCGGTGACGGTGCAAAATGCTGCTATTGTATATCATCCGCAGAGTGAGTAAATTGCCTGCAAATTGGGCTGCTGTGTCCTGTATATTGTCAAACTACTTGAATGTTGTTGCTCATCCAGACAACTGGAGAATGTTTCATCACAGTCCTGGTTTGAGCCTTGTGGTAAACAGGCTTCGGGGAGTTCGGAGGTGAATTATTCATGACATGACTCCGAGTCTCTGATCTGCCTTTGCCGTCACATACAGTACACAGCTACTCTGGTTTAGTTCCTGGTCAATTGTAACCTCCAGGATATTAATGGGGCAGGATTCAGTGAGGGAGATATTGGACAGACTGGGCTTGCTGTCCCTGAAACAAGGGAGTTTGAGGGCTAAGCTGATAGAGGTATACAAAATTATAAGAAGACCAGTTAGAATAGATAATCAGAATCTTTTTCCCATTGTAGAGATATCAGAAACGAGAGGGCATGGGTTTTATGTGAGAAGAAGACAAAGGATTGTTTATGGGAATTTTTTTTTTACAGAGTGCCTGGAACTTGCCACCGGAGGAGGTTGTGGAGTCAGATAAAATCACAATGTTTAAGACACACTTGAATCGACAAAGCATCGAAGGATATAGACCTAATGCTCAGATGAAATTAGTGTAAATGGGCATTAAGGTTGGTTTTGGCCTGTTTTTGTGATGTACAATATAGCATAGTATAGATGCAGCCTATCTATAGTCTCATTGTCTCATTTTTCAAATGGGCATATTACAGCCCTCAGGACTCAACAATCAATTCAGTAATTTTAGTTCAGAATCAGAATCTGGTTTAATATCACCCACGTATCAAATTGAATTTACTTTATTAGTTACATCCTTCACATACATAAGGAGTAAAAATCTTTATGTTACGTCTCTGTCTAAATATGTAATATGCAATTTATAGTAATTTGTAATCAATAGTATGTGCAACAGGACAGTCAGTATAACATGGAAATACAACTGTATCAGTGTGAATTAATCAGTCTGATGGCCTGGTGGAAGAAGCTGTCCCGGAGGCTGTTGGTCCTGGCTTTTATGCTGCAGTACGGTTTCCCAGATGGTAGCAGCTGGAACAGTTTGTGGTTGGGGTGATTCGGGTCCCCAATGATCCTTCTTGCCTTCTTTATAGCTGCATTGATATGTTGGGACCAGGTTAGATCCTCTGAGACTTTGACACCAGTTCTGACGACAGATCATTAAGCTGCAAAGTTCACTCACATTTTCTCTCTCCGCAGATGTTGTTTGACCTTCTGAGTTTTTCCAGCATTTTGTTTTCAGATTTCCTGTACCTGCATTGTTTCATTTTTCTTTTGTTTCTCTCTCTTCGGTTTTATTCATCTCTCTTTGCTTACAGCTTCTTCAGACAAATTAGCTACAATTAGCAAGCCTTCATCCTTCTGTTAACTGACCCCATCACATATCATTTAGCCTCCCTTCCAACTACCTTCTATTTCTTTTGATCTCTCAAGCAACCTCATGCTGCCCTTCTCTGGAACCGAAAATCATCAGACAATGGTTCATCACCATTGCCCGCAGTCACTGGAAAGAGATTTTTTTCATCAATCTTTTTGATTCATTATTAATTTGACTAGTGCTCAAACATATCTAATCAGAAATTAAAATAATTAATACCAGTAATCACAAATATGTTGAATGTTTAAAGCATTTGTTGTACACAGAAGTTTAATGTTTTCTTTACAAATGTGATGAATTTCAACATATAATGTATAAATTTCTAATTGAGAGGAAAAAGGAAAAACACCTTGATTGGAAGCTGTTTTTAAGATCTTGAAAATCACCCTAGAATATTGAAGAGAAAACTCATATTTGTACAGACATTGTTCTTCTGGTTTTATATGCTTGAACACCAAACACATGATCTGATTGCATCTGATAGTGAAAAATATGCAGGCCATTATATCAGAGCTAAATCACCTAAGGTGATATGATACTGACTTGCCAAAGGCATACTAGATATTTACAGACGAATTAATGCCAAGGTTTCATTGAATAAAATAGGCATTCAATGACTTCAAATTCATTATACTTCAAGAACAATGTCGGGCAACATTACTCCAGCTATGTCTCTAATGAAGGAGATTATTTGCAATATTGTGTAAATCTATCAGTGCCTTAAATATTCTCTATCAAGCTAAACTGATGTTATCTTGTTAAGTATGAAACAAACAGGATATTAAATTCTGCCATATGAATGCTTATGGTGTATTTATAAAACTGTTGCAGGAACAAATTTTAACTTGGAAGTAAAGAGGGCAAGCCATTTATTGTTTAATTTAGAATAGAAGCAATGTTTGACAGAGGGACTTAAAAAATCATGTGCTCCTTTAGGAGCATTGAAACAGCATTGCATTCTACTTGTACTGATTAATCTAGTGCAATGGGAACGTGGTTTCTGAATGTGATGCTGGTGCAACACTTTAGGCACCTTCTGTCTAAGCAATGATTTTAATAAGAAAAGTAGGATGCTGGATGATACTTTCTTTAAGAATTTTACAGAGCTACTGGGACTTGGTGTTGTGGTTAAGCTGTAAGGGTTCCAGCCCTTATAGGGATCTGGATAGTAGTAACAGGATTGGTCCCAGTCAGCATGGATTTATGAAGGGGAAATCGTGCTTGACTAATCTTCTGGAATGTTTTGAGGATGTAACTATGAAAATGGACAAGGGAGAGCCAGTGGATGTCGTGTACCTGGACTTTCAGAAAGCCTTTGATAAAGTCCTACATAGGAGATTAGTGGGCAAAATTAGAGCACATGGTATTGGGGGCAGAGTACTGACATGGATTGAAAATTGGCTGGCTGACAGAAAACAAAGAGTAGTGATTAACGGGTCCCTTTTGGAATGGTAGGCGGTGACCAGTGGGGAACTGCAGGGTTCAGTTCTGGGACCGCAGCTGTTCACAATATATATTAATGATTTAGACAAGGAAATTAAAAGTAACATTAGCAATTTTGCCGATGACACAAAGCTGGGAGGCAGTGTGAAATGTGAGGAGGATGTTATGAGAATGCAGGGTGACTTGGACAGGCTGGGTGAGTGGGCAGATGCATGGCAGATACAGTTTAGTGTGGATAAATGTGAGGTTATCCACTTTGGTGGTAAGAACGGGAAGGCAGATTATTATCTAAATGGAGTCAAGTTAGGAAAAGGGGAAGTACTACGAGATCTAGGTATTCTTGTACATCAGTCACTGAAAGCAAGCATGCAGGTACAGCAGGCAGTGAAAAAAAGCTAATGGCATGCTGGCCTTCATAACAAGGGGAATTGAGTATAAGAGCAAAGAGGTCCTTCTGCAGATGTACAGGGCCCTGGTGAGACCAGACCTGGAATACTGTGTGCAGTTTTGGTCTCCAAATCTGAGGAAGGACATTCTTGCTATTGAGTGAGTGCAGCGTAGGTTCACAAGGTTAATTCCCAGGATGGCGGGACTGTCATATGTCGAAAGATTGGAGCGACTGGGCTTGTATACTCTGGAATTTGGAAGGCTGAGGGGGGATCTTATTGAAACATATAAGATTATTAAAGGATTGAACACGCTGCAGGCAGGAAGCATGTTCCCGCTGATGGGTGAGTCCAGAACCAGAGGCCACAGTTTAAGAACTAGGGGTAGGCCATTTAGAACGGAGTTGAGAAAAAACTTTTTCACCCAGAGAGTGGTGGATATATGGAATGCTCTGCCCCAGAAGGCTGTGGAGGCCAAGTCTCTGGATGCTTTCAAAAAAGAGATGGATAGAGCTCTTAAAGATAGTGGAATCAAAGGTTATGGGGATAACGCAGGAACTGGATACTGTTAGTGGATGATCAGCCATGATCACAGTGAATGGCGGTGCTGGCTCGAAGGGCTGAATGGCCTACTCCTGCACCTATTGTCTATTGTCTATTGTCTATCTTCCATGAAACATAGGCAGTTGTGATAGGATTGTACAGATATATGGAACAGTGCTGGAAGATATACATAACCTGGTAAAATATTTCAAGATGGGATCTTTAACACTTTAAACATATTATCTAGATTTTCTTGTATTCAACATAAACACTTCAAACTACTTGCCCCTAGACCTATCCTTCCATCCAACAAGGAGACAGAAACATGCATGCACGCACACAAATGCAGACAGATATACTTCCACAGTTAATGATAGATAGACACAAATACGTGAATCAAATAAGTCAGCCATATCATTGGTGTACTAAAAGAGCCTCTCCCTTTGTATTTCTGGCCAAGGTTGCCAGCTGTTGAAAAGGTGCTTGTTGCACTCAGGTACTTGGAAGAGAGAAAACTTCTGCATAATATGTTTTGTATCAGCTGATTATCCAAATTGGAGCCAGAGACACTGGAGGAAGTCATGAAACCCTGGTGATTGACCTGTATAAAATAAATAAATCTGCATGTATGCTGTATTAGTCCCTGTAGTCTTTCCAGAGAACACTGATCAGTCACATTCATGCTAACCACTAGGGCATTTGAAGAAAAAAGTAGAAGAGTTGGAGACTGAAAAGGTGTTGAGGAGGAATGCCCTCTCCTCAGTGCCACCGTGGAAAGCATTCCGTCATGACATTGGATGCTTCTCACAAATCTGGGTTCCTGGTGTTGCAGTTTTCCAGATGAGTACAAGACCTAGAATGAAAACCCTATTCTTCATAAATTCGCACGTAAGATCACTTTTATAACGATTGTGCTTTCCAAGAACTGTTTATATGTGTGCTAAGCAACCAATTTTAAAGAATTAAAATATATATACATTAATACTAAAAGCTGTTAAACAAGACAAGAAGAAAATGATGACGTACAAGCCTGTTGTACAACTGCGTGTGGATATAGCCATGATAATGACTATAATATACCTACGTTTATGATTTTTAAAAATTCCTGACCTCTGTAACTTAGTCTTTAAGGGCTAGAACCCTGGTATATCAACAACAACATATGTGCTAGTGGCTGTATAAAGTTCTAAAATAAACATAGAACATAGAATAGTACAGCACAGTACAGGCCCTTTGGCCCACAATGTTGTGCTGACCCTTAAAACCTGCCTCCCATATAACCCCGCACCTTAAATTCCTCCATATACCTGTCTAGCAGTCTCTTAAATTTCACTAGTGTATCTGCCTCCACCACTGACTCAGGCACCAACCACTCTCTGAGTGAAAAACCTTCTTCTAATATCCCCCTTGAACTTCCCACCCTTTACTTTAAAGCCATGTCCTCTTGTATTGAGCAGTGGTGCCCTGGGGAAGAGGCACTGGCTGTCCACTCTATCTATTCCTCTTAATATCTTGTATACCTCTATCATGTCTCCTCTCATCCTTCTTCTCTCCAAAGAGTAAAGCCCTAGCTCCCTTAATCTCTGATCATAATGCATACACTCTAAACCAGGCAGCAACCTGGTAAATCTCCTCTTTACCCTTTCTAATGCTTCCATATCCTTCCTATAGTGAGGTGACGAGAACTAGACACAGTACTCCAAATGTGGCCTAACCAGAGATTTATAGAGCTGAATCATTACATCGCGACTCTTAAACTCTGTCCCTCAACTTATGAAAGCTAACACCCCATAAGTTTTCTTAACTACCCTATCTACCTGTGAGGCAACTTTCAGGGATCTGTGGACATGTACCCCCAGATCCCTCTGCTCCTCTACACTAAAAAGTATCCTGCCATTTACTTTGTACTTGGAGTTTATCCTTCCAAAGTGTACCACCTCACACTTCCCCACATTGAACTCCATCTGCCACTTCTCAGCCCATTTCTGCAGCCTATCAATGTCTCTCTGCAATTTTCGACAATCCTCTACACTATCTACAACACCACCAACCTTTGTGTCATCTGCAAACTTGCCAACCCACCCTTCTACCCCCACATCCAGGTCGTTAATAAAAATCATGAAAAGTAGAGGTCCCAGAACCAATTCTTGTGGGACACCACTAGTCACAACCCTCCAATCTGAATGTACTCCCTCTGCCACGACCCTCTGCTTTCTGCAGGCAAGCCAATTCTGAATCCACCTGGCCAAACTTCCCTGGATTCTATGCCTTCTGCCTTTCTGAATAAGCCTACCATGTGGAACCTTGTCAAATGCCTTACTATGTAGATCCATGTAGATCACATCCACTGCACTACCCTCATCTATATGCCTGGTCACCTCCTCAAAGAACTCTATCAGGCTTGTTAGACACGATCTGCCCTTCACAAAGCCATGTTGACTGTCCCTGATCAGAACATGATTCTATAAATTCCCACAGATCCTCTCGCTAAGAATCTTTTTCAACAGCTTTCCCACCACAGACATAAGGCTCACTGGTCTATAATTACCCAGATTATCTCTGCTACCTTTTTTGAACAAGGGGACAACATTCGCCTCCCTCCAATCCTCCGGTACCATTCCCGTGGACAACGAGGACATAAAGATCCTAGCCAGAGGCTCAGAAATCTCTTCCCTCACCTCGTGTATCAGCCTGTGGAATATTCCGTCAGGCCGCAGGGACTTATCCGTCCAAATGTGTTTTAACAACTCCAACACCTCCTCTCCCTTAATATCAACATGCTCCAGAACATCAAACTCATTCATATTGTCCTCACCGTCATCAAGTTCCCTCTCATTTGTGAATGCCGAAGAGAAGTATTCATTGAGGACCTCGCTCACTTCCACAGCCTGCAGGCACATCTTCCCACCTTTATCTCTAATCGGTCCTACCTTCACTCCTGTCATCCTTTTGTTCTTCACATAATTGAAGAATGCCTTGGGGTTTTCCTTTACCCTACTCACCAAGGCCTTCTCATGCCCCCTTCTTGCTCTCCTCAGCCCCTTCTTAAACTCCTTTCTTGCTACCCTATATTCCTCAATAGACCCATCTGATCCTTGCTTCCTAAACCTCATGTATGCTGCCTTCTTCCACCTGACTAGATTTTCCACCTCACTTGTCACCCATGGTTCCTTCACCCTACCATTCTTTATCTTCCTCACTGGGACAAATTTATCCCTAACATCCTGCAAGAGATCCCTAAACATCGACCACATGTCCGTAGCACATTTCCCCGCAAAAACATCATCCCAATTCACACCCGCAAGTTCTAGCCTTATAGCCTCATAATTTCCCCTTCCCCAATTAAAAATTTTCCTGTCCTCTCTGATTCTATCCTTTTCCATGATAATGCTAAAGGCCAGGGAGCAGCGGTCACTGTCCCCCTATCATCCAGCAACCTAATTTTCTTATTAAAATCATTGCCAAGGCAGAAAGTGTCTTAACTATTGCACTTGGACCTCATTAAAAAATTATATCCCTATTGGATTGGGATAATCAGTACTAGTAAACTGCACAGGGCTGTGTCAACATTCCTATTAAGAAGCACATAATCTTAGGAGGAGAATCAAATGTGGTTTTTCAGTACCCTTAGACAAATATAATGCCATTTCATGAAAATTCATTCTTAATGTTACAACAATGTGTAAGATGATGTGAATTAGCTTGTTCATTTCGCTAGTTCAGATTTCTGTTGGTATTTAAAACCAATACCCGTTACACTGATTACGCCCAATTAACAAAGCAGTAGATCTGCTTTTAATAAATTGCTGTCTCTGATAATTAGTTGATTAAATGAATGATTATTTAATGTAAATAGAACTGCTGGCCAAATAATGGTTCAAATTTTATTTTTGAATAAAAGCAGTGATTATTTGGGAAACTGGGATTAATTTTTAATTAAATGTCCTGGCATTGACAAATGAATAAAACAATCTGATTGAAAATGTTTCCCATGATATCTTATTTAAATATGTAACATGTAACATGATTACCCTCCATGTATTCATGAAATAAAGGTGCAAGGTTACTAAATTAATTATGCATTGTGTTAGAATGGATCAGAAATATTTTATTAAAGTTTTATTATAAATTTCTAACTGCTAGAGGATCAAGAAAAACATTAATAAATTTAAATTTATTAAACTACTGAACATTTTAAAACTAACAATATAGCAATTGAAAGTAAATCCAGCATATCAAAAAACAGTGAATTTTCCACCTGATATATCAGCATTACTGTACTTTCTGAGCAGGATTGGTAACTATCTGAAATCAGTTTTTGTTGTTGTCAATAATACATTGGATTACAGAACAAGTAAAAGGAATGTGTCTGAAATGAAAAAGTATGAAGTACAAAAGTTCAAAGTTCAGAATATGCATAAATTATACAACCTTGAGATTCTTCTGCTTAACAGGCAGCCTTAAAGCAAGAAACCCGAAAGAACCCAATTAAAAAAAAGACCAACACCCAGTGCGCAGGGAGAGAGAAAGAAGCAAATTAAATCAAATCATGCAAAGAATAAAGTAAGTATTAGCATTCAGAACAAAAGTGAGTCCATAAACCCGAGCCAGACTGGGCCCGTAGTCTCAGTCTCATCGCATTAAATCTTAAGTTTAGGACTGTCAGGAACATCTTGCGTTTAATGGAGGGGTCTGCAAGTTATGCTGGGCTGGCAGTGCAGTTCAACGAGCCTGGTCACATTGTGATTTCAGATAACTGATTTCACACGACATTTGCAATATTATATCCTCTCAGGATGACTATACTGATTTCATTGCAATATGGGAGACAAAATCTAATCTGCTACACTTGGGTTAATTATGTTAACTCATTCTCAAGCTCTATTTATTAACTATATTGCATATACAAAGTGAAATTATTAGATTAAATGAATGGGCAGAGTTGTGGCAAATTGATTCCAATATAAGAAAATATGGATTTATGAGAATCAATGAATCACCTTCTGTAGATATAGCTCCCAGTGTAATTGTAATACATGTGAAATTCAATGTCTATAGAAATGCTCTCTAGTGCTTTTGAGAGAACCTCCTCCCAGGGAGATTCACCTCCAGGAACAACTGTCTATGTACATTTGCCTCCTACTATGAATCCTTAGATGGGGATTTTATGTCTCAGAATGTACTCTATGCTTAGCTGCTCCAATTACTCACAGGGAGGCAGCAATATTCCCAGAAGAATGTAACAGATCTTTATTGTCAAAGTCCTTCTGACACTGCAGTACTAGAAAAGTTCCAGATTCTAGAA
This sequence comes from Mobula hypostoma, assembly GCF_963921235.1. Classification (NCBI taxonomy): domain Eukaryota; kingdom Metazoa; phylum Chordata; class Chondrichthyes; order Myliobatiformes; family Myliobatidae; genus Mobula; species Mobula hypostoma. Next base: position 169,946,794 of record NC_086099.1, read on the forward strand.
AAGGATTGGCAATCCATAGTGGGGATCTATTCTATAAAGTTGTTGCTATGAAATTCAACAATGGAGATTGAGTGGAGTGAATGGGAGTGGACATTAAGGAAAACTGTTCAAACTTTTAGTGTGTGTGTGTGTGTGTGTATGAGATTAGATTTCTTTATCACATGTGCATCGAAACATACAGTGAAATGCATTGTTTACATCATCATTTGCGATATGCTGGGAGCAGCCTGCAGGCATCACCACACTTTTGGTGCCAACATAGCACGCCCACAACTTACTAACCCTGACCCGTATGACTTTTCTTTAGAATGTGACTGCAGGGGGAACCGGGGTACCTATGGGAAACCCAGGGAGAATATAAAAACCTTACAGACTGCGGCAGGAATTGAACCCTGACCTTCTGATCACTGGTGCTATAAAGCCCTATTCTAATCACTATGCTACTGTGTTGTTCCTGTGTGTGCACATGTGCATGGGTGAGCTAGAACTGAAATACTGTTCTTCCCCTTGGGCAATTGGTTTATTTTTACTTTGTGATTAAGTACATTCAGCTCTTAATTTGAAATGAGCAGTTTCAGATCCACATTAGGTCACTTCCTGTGCAGTCAGGAAACAGTAAGTGGGAAAGAACATTGGCTGGCAGAAGGCTAGAGCCTTATGTTAGGAACTAAAGAAGTTTCTATCTAAAGCCACCCTATTGTCTTCTCAGCAGAAGCATTCCTTCTAAGTTGAGGTTATATTGTTTAGAAGTTAACCTAATAGTATCAATAAGATTTGGCTGAAATAGAATGCTGTTTTTGAGTTTATTAGACATTAACCTAGATGCTAATGGTTTACACATATTATTTACCTGTAGTATTTACTTGTCAGAATCTTACATTTATCTGCAGGAAACTTAACTAAGTTCTTACTTACCTCTGCATATTTACTTGTGTGAATGGATCAACACGGTAATTGCACTGTATTTTGTTGCTTTTCAATTTCAATCCTTATTCACTATGTCATTGAGTTTGCAATAAAACCAAGGAGTGAGGAGGCTATATCCTGACTCTCATGTCATTTTTGAATGGAGTTTGGCTGACTGTCTAGCTGATGTTAAACACAGATCTTTGAAGAATGAGCTGATCAAAATTTTGTAAAATATTTGAATTACAAATTGCATAGCATAGATTTAAAAGGTAATCCCTCTCTGATATCTGCATTATATTGAGATTCCCTTGTACTTACAACTTCCACTTATGAAGTCTATTTCAGCAGTGGATAAAAGTAGTATGTGTTTATAAACCAGGAGTATTGTTAATTATTTATTTGGAGCTTTGAATATGATGAACAAAGAGCCTTGACTAATGGCCAGTCCGGACATTGGAAGTTTGGAGAGGAGAGGACTTCAATCATGTCCACTGCCCGAGTAGAAAATGCAACAGCAGATTGCTGTAGTGAAAAAGAGCTTCAACCTGCTGCCAAGTGGTGTTTGGGATTGAATGGTAAGAGCAAATTAAAGCAAGGTAGCAGCAAACACAGCGGCCATTCTCTGAGTGTACAGAGTCAGACTGGTGATCTTGAGGCTTCCATGAAAGAAGGCAAGGAAAAGAAAAACTCAAAGATAAGTTTTTTACCCTTTCCTTCTTTATATCTGCTCAACTAGGACAGTAGAGATGCCAGGCAGTATACTTGAATGCTCCTCTTGCAGGATGTGGGAAGACAGGGAGACCTCCAGGGCCCCTGATGACTCCAACTGCAATAAGTGCATCCAGCTGCAGCTTCTAACAATCCGTGTTAAGGAGTTGGAGCTGGAATTGGATGAACTCCGGATCATTTGAGAGGCTGAGGAAGCAATAGATAGAACATATACAGAGGTAATTACACCAAGGTAGAGGACACAGGAAACAGGGAGACAGTCAGGGAGGGGAAAGGGGTTAAGGAGCCAGTGTAGAGTACCCTGTGGCCATTCCCTCAATAACAGGTTACTGTTGGTTACTTTGGTTACTGTCGGGGGGGGAGGGGTGGATGACCTAACAGAGTGAAGTCACAATGGTCGGGTTTCTGATGCTGAGTCTGCCTCTGTGACTCAGAAGGGAAGGGGGAGAAGGGGCACGCTGTGGCGACAGGGGATTCATTAGTTAGGGGAACGGACAGGAGGGACTGTGGGCAAGAATGAAATTCCCGGATGGTATGTTGCCTCCCAGGTGCCACGGACCTGGGTATCTCGGATCAAATTGCAAGCATTCTTAAGTGAGAGGGTGAACAGCCAGAAGTCGTGGTACATGGAGGTACCAATGGCATGGGCAGAACGAGTGACGAGGTTCTGCATAGGGAGCTCAGGGAGTTAGGTGCTAAGGACCTCCAGGCTTGGGATCTCAGGACTGCTACCTCTGCCAAGTGCTAGTGAGGCCAGCAGAAGGAAGATTGGTTTAGGAGGGAGGGCATAAGATTTTTGGCTTGTGGACACTCTTCCAGGGAAGTTGGGACCTGTACAGTAGGGACAGTTTGCACAGAACTAGAGGGGGACTAATATCCTAGTGGAAAGGTTTGTTAATGATGCACGGTGGGGTTTAAACTAGAGTTGCAGGGGGATAGGAACCAGAGTGCAAAACAGTGAAAAAGTTATGGAAGCAGATGTTGGTAAGACCTCAGGCAAAGTTAGGAATCAAAATTTTGAGTGTGGTGCAATTAGTCTCCTGAGCTACATATATTTCAATGCAAGAAGTATTGTAGGAAAGACTGATAATAGTGCTGAAGATGAGGTAGCTGGTTTACAAATAGAGGCAATGTGTAGTGAGGAGAGGCTATTGATAGGGCAAAATTGCAATCAGCAGGATGAGTTGCAATGTAGAAGGTGGACAAAATCAAAAAAGGGTGAAACAGGACTGAAGGTGTGGTATTTGAATGTGCGCAGTATACGGAATAAGCTAGATGAACTTGCAGCACAGTTGCAGATTGGCAGGTATGATGTAGGCAGCACTGAATCATGGCTGAAAGAAGATTATAGCCGAGGGCTTAATGCCCAAGGATACATTTTGTTTCAAAAGGAAGGCTGAGGGGGTGGTGTTGCTCTGTTGGTAAAAAATGTAATTAAATTATTAGAAAGAGGTGACATAGGGTTCTGAATTATTGTGAATAGAACTGAGGAACTGCAAGGGTAAAAAGACCTTGATGGGAGTTGTATACAGACCCCAACCAGAATCAGAATCAGGTTTATTATCATCGGCATGTGACGTGAAATTTGTTTCAGCAGTTCAATGCAATGCATAATATAGAAGAAAAAAATAAAATAAAAATAATAATGATAATAAATAAATAAAATATGGTATGCATATATTGAATAGATTAAATATTGTGCAAAAAACAGAATTACTGTATATTAAAAAAGTGAGGTAGTGTCCAAGGGTTCAATGCCCATTTAGGAATTGGATGGCAGAGAGGAAGAAGCTGTTCCTGAATCACTGAGTGTGTGCCTTCAGGCTTCTGTACCTCCTACCTGATGGTAACCGTGAGAACAGGACATTCCCTGATTAAGGATATGGTCTACAAATTAAAATGGGAGATAGAAAAGGCATGCCAAAAGGCAATGTTGCAATTGTCATGGGAGATTTCACTTTGCAGGTGGATTGGGAAAATCAGGTTGGAGCTGATTCTAGGAAGGGGAGTTTCTAGAGTCTCTACAAAATGGCTTTTTAGAGCATCTCGTGGTTGAGCCCACTAGGGGATCAGCAATTCTGGATTGGGTGTTATGCAATGAACCAGAATTGATAGAGAGCTTAAGGTAAAAGAACCCTTAGGGAAAAGTGATCATAATATGATCAATTTCACCCTGAAATTTGAGAAGGAGAAGCTAAAGTCATATGTACTAGTATTACAGTGGAGTAAAAGGAATTACAGAGGCATGAGAGAGAAATTGGCCAGAACTGATTGGAAAAGAACACTGGCAGGGATAATGGCTAGAATTTCTGGAAGCAATTCAGAAGGCACAGGATATATACATCCCAAAAACGAAGAAGTTTTCTAAAGGAAAGATGACACAGCCATGGCTAACAAGAGAGGTCAAAACCAATATAAAAGCCAAAGAGAGGGCATATAATAGAGCAAAAATTCATGGGAAATTAGACATTGGATAAATTATTAAGACAGTGAAGAAGGAATACAAATGTAAGCTAGCCAGTAATATTAAAGAGGATACCAAAAGTTTCTTCAAGAACATAAAGTGTAAAAGAGAGACGAGAGTGGATATTGGGCCACTGGAAAACAATGCTGGTGAGGAAGTAAGTAAAGGGGGATGTGCTGAAACGGGAGAGGGTTCAAAGGAGGTACATGAAAGTATTTGCAGGATTGAATGGCTTGAAATATAAAGAGCATTTGATGGTTCTGGGCCTTTCTTCACTAGAATTCAGGAGAATGAGGGGTGACCTCATTGAAACCTATTGAATGGTGAAAGGCCTTGATACAGTGGATGTGGAGAGGATATTTCCTATTGTGGGAGAGTCTAAGAGCAGAGGACACAACCTCAGCATAGAATGCTATTCTTTTAGAATGGAGATGAGGAGGAATTTCTTTAGCCAGAGAGAGGTCAATCTGTGGAATTCTTTGCCACAGACAGCTGTGGAGGCCGAGTATTTATGTATATTCAAGGCAGAGGTTGATAGATTCTTGATTGGTCAGGGCATGAAGGGGTACAGGGAGAAAGTAGAAGATTGGGACTGAAAGAAAAATTGGATCAGCCATGATTAAATGGCAGGGCAGACTCCATGACCCAAATGGCCTAATTCTGCTTCTATATCTTCTAGTCTTATGAAGTAGAATGTCTGTCAAAAATTAATTTTTACTGAGAAAGTTAAAGTATTGAATCTAAACATGAGGAATTTTTGAAGGGTAAAGATTCAAAACATTGGCAAAAACCATGGATAGGGTAAGAAATGCAGTGATTAAACCCCCAGTTCTTTTTAAGGTTCAAGTCTATAACCACATCATTACTCACTTTCATATATGTTGGGGATCTGAATCATGTTGGCAGGATTTCATCTATCCCAATTGCCTCTGATAGAGCAAAATCATTTCATAAACAGTTTAAGTGTTGCAACAATGTATGTGCAACCAAATTTGTGGAAAGGTAGATATAGATACAATTAATATTTAGTTGGATTAGGTTTTTTATAATATTCTATATTTAAAAGCTGCACAATTTAGACCATGGAAGGAAAGAAATGAAAACCCTCTTACTTTTTAAACAAGGTTGAATTTGGATAGATTGGATTTAAAGTTTTGCTGCATTATTTAGTTCTGAACTCAGTCTTAATAATCTCTCTAACCAAGGCCAATATTAAACACTGAAGAAGCTTGCCAAGGTGAAAATTTTATTAATTTTGTGTATACATTCATACTTCTGTAGCAATGACCCTGAATTTTTTTCCTGAACTTTATCGGTCTTCACCCTTTTTGATCTTATTTCCTATAAGAAAGATCAAGCTTCATTTCTTAAATTCCCCTTGCCCTTACATTAGTTTCTTCTGATTAATACCAGTCACATGGTGGGAACACAGGAGGTATGTTTTCTTGCCAGGAAGCCTTCATAGTTATCAATGTGTAAAAATGTTTCTCATTATTCTTTTTTTGTTAGTCCCTTAGATATTTTCTGTTCTGTGTTCTGTTTCATTTCACAGGTGGAAGCAATTTTATATGGATGGCTGATTGTATAATTCATAAAATATGCAGCAACACACACAAAATGCTGGAGGAACTCAGTAAGTCAGGCAGCGTCTACGGAGGGGAATAAACAGTCAATGTTTCAGGCCAAGACCTTTCATCAGTACCGGCCCGAAATGTCAACTGCTTATTCCCCTCCATGGATACTGCCTGACTTGTTGAATTCCTCAATCATTTTGTATGTGGGTTGCTCAAGATTTCCAGTATCTGCAGAATCTCTTTTGTTTTGTCGTAAAATATGTAAACATTTTGTTCTTCCAAGTTCCCAATAAGTGCGAAAAATGTACATGCACCCATTTAGTGGATTGTGTATTTTGAATATAATTTGGCTGATTAGGATCCAGATTCCACTGAATTATTAAGAATGTTTATTTTCTAATGGCCTTGATAGTCACACTACTGACCACTGGCATGCATGTACTGTGAAGAGGGTTCTGATTCTAACTGGCTGTAACACCGTCTGGTATCAGGGTGGGGGCGAGGCTACAGCGCAGGATCGAAGTACGCTGCAGAGAGTTGTAAAGTCAGCCATCTCCATCATGGACACTAGCTTCCGCAGTATCCAAGACATCTCCAAGGAGCGGTGCCTCGAAAAGGTGGCGTCCAACATTAAGGACTCCCACCACCCAAGACACGGTCTCTTCTCATTGTTACCATCAGGAAGGAGGTAGAGCAGCCTGAAAGCACACACACAGTGATTCAGGAAGAGCTTCTCCCCTCTGCCATCTGATTTCTGAATGGACATTAAACCCTGAACTCTACCTCGCTACTTCATTATTTCTGTTTTTGCACTACTTACTTAATTTAATTGATTCAGATTCTGTTGAAATCTTCAATCTCACCAGGAGGGGATATAGAGATAATGCTTAAAATTAAGAAACACAAATGCAAACCTTCATGTCCATGCTTATTTTGGTTCAATAATGTGGTCCAAGTAACCTTCTCTCAAGAGGTAGCTCATGAATTATATAGAGTTAATAGCACCAAACTGGAGTTACATCAAGCTGTCTGAATGAGGACAATACCTGCTGGATCAAGTAGGCAAATCTATCCATGATATGGAAGAAGTTCTAATCTAGCCACCCATGTATATCTGTCTGCTGTACCTCTAACCCCTGTCCCGTGGGGGCGTGCCTTATTCTGATTTTTGAATGTCACTTCCATTGTGATTGGTTAGTTTAGAAATTGCTGCGACTTTTCCCATTTGATAGCTGCCTGGTGTCCAGTTTCAAATATCCTGGGTATGTAAAGTAGCATGTGGAAGGGGCTTGCTCCCTTCTTCATTTCTTTAAGGTAAGGATGCACATGATGATAGGGAAGGTATGCTCTACACCCACGTTTAACTAAGTATGTTTGTTGAATATTCAGACTTGAAGTGTCTGTAACTTGTGGAACATGAATGTTTCATCGAATTTTTACTGTTTGCAAGTATATGATTAATATGCCTATTTTAAGTCTGTGCATTTCCTGTCTCACTTACTGGACTCATGAACCTGATTCAACATTACATCCCCACTAATAATTTTCAACCATTCATTGTGGCTACTCCACACCCAAATACCGATCTTAGACACACACTCTTTCAGAAAACCCCTCTTCCTCATTTTCTCATTTACCCCATCTCTCCCATGCTGCTGAATTAATTTCAGAGAAATGTACACTTCTTTGTAAAAAGGAGATTTTTCTTAAGTTCTTAAATTCGACTCATAGTGCTCTTTTATAATGATTTTTAGGACAAACTTCTAAATTTATTGGTGCATTCTTGTCAATTTTGAAATTTATGTTTTCTGAATGGGTTTGGTGTGTGCATGTAGAAAACATTCACCATCTTAAAATATTAATATTTATTTGTTTTAAGTTTATAACTGTATAATTTCTCCTATGTGTTATCTGCTGTCTTTCTTTTCTGCATATTGTAATATGAAACTTGTCAAAAATGCAAATCACATACAAAAGAAATAACACGAGTACATTGAAGTATCAACACTTACAATGTCTCAAAAGAGACATTATCTTGAAGATTGAAAAAAAATTGTGATAACAAAAAAAACCTACGAAGCAGAAAAAGTGATAAAAAAAAACCCATTAGGTGTACAACCCCGGAGCCATGCATCATACAAAAAACTTCTAAAAATAAACATCAAACCACCAGCAAGAAAAAAAAATACCAAAAAGTTTACAATTAGATCGGGGAAAAAATCTATCAATTAGCTCAAATGATAATAATGAGCAAATGAGCCCCAACTTTTCTCAAAATCAAATAAGGGTTCAAAGGTTCGACTTCTAATTTGCTCCAGACGAAGACATAGCATCACTTGAGAGAACCATTGTGACAAAGTGGGAGCTGATGTATCCTTCCACTTCAACCAAATGGCCCTCCTAGCTATCAATGTAACAAATGCAATAACATGGTGGTCAGACACAGAAATACCATGAATATTTTGAGGAATTATTCCAAAAAGCACAGTTAATTTATTAGGTTGTAGATTAATTTTAAGTGCTTAAGAAATAGTTGAAAAAACCGACTTCCAGAACTGTTCCAATATAGAACAAGACCAAAACATGTGTCAGTGTAGCTATCTCAGTTTTACATCTATCACAATGACTATCAATATTAGAAAAGATTTTAGAAAGTCTCTCCTTCGTCAAATGCTAACGATGTACAATTTTAAATTGCATCAATGAACGGCTAGCACAAATTGAAGAAGAGTTAACCAATTTCAAAATCCGCATCCAATCCTCCGTCATAAAAGTCAAATTGAGTTCCTTTTCCCAATCCTATTTAATCTTAGATAAAGGTTGCTTATCCTATTGTAATAATAAATTATAAATTATTATAAATTCTTCCAATAGAACCCTTGATTGAAGGATTCATACTTGTAATAGTATCTAACAGGTCAGCCTCCAATATGTAAGGAAAATTACTTAAATATTACTTAAATTACTTAAATGTAATTTATTTTATGGTGCTATCGATGAACGAGAGTTTCCTCCATTGCAAGCAAATCTTGAAAGAGCATACCAATTTCAGCCCTGGAATAAGTGTTGATCTTGTTGAAAAGTTTGCTCTCCTTTGCTAATCATTTCCTGATAGTGCCACTTCAGCACAAGACTGAGGTGCCAAATGGTGGACACGGGACTTGGTGAGTTGAGGTGTATGTTTCTCTGCTGATTGATTTGGTGACTGCATGACTCTTTGGCTCAATGATTCATTAAAATATCGGCATTGAAATCCCCAAAACTGTCCTGCTTGACAATCTCCTTAACAAAATACTTGTTGTATATTTAAAAGATAGTCTGTGAATCTTGGAAAAAAAAATCACATAGTGACCTTTTTGTAAAAAAAGCAAAATCCAGTTTGAGCTGTGCTCATAAATTGGGTATGAAAATCATTCCTAGGTAATTAGTAGCTGTTGTGGTAAAACTTTTTTTTGAAATAAGAAGAATCTGGAATTAAAGATTCAATGAGGTCATTATGGTTGCAAGTTCACACATAGTGGATGTAGTGGAGTCACAGTTTTTAAAAAGGCAGAAAAAGGTAAATTAATAAATTAGAACATTAGTTGAAAGAAAAATATGTTTAAAATAATTCGTTAAGAGTTTAAATTAATGTTTGGTATTAAATAGCTTTCTATAGTTGGACATGTTGGAGCAGTAAAGGAAAAGTGAAGCAACAAAGCTAATTCAGTTAATGAATAAATGTAATTAAAAGACAATATTGAAAAATGTTTTAAGCGCTGCAACTGGGGGCCTGAATTGTAGGTGTTAAGGCTGATTTATACTTCTGCGTCAATTTGACGCTGTAAGTATGGCATAGCCGCGAACCCTACGCAACACCTACGCGGATCCCTACGCCGTAGCCTGACGCGCACCTCTCCCAAAATGTAACCATGTCGCAGCAACGCAGACCGCAACAGCTGTGATTGGTCCACTTGGTAGCATCGCTTTTCCTCCTACGCCATTGGGGGACTGAAGGGCAGGGAAGGAACTCTGGCTGCAATGCTTTCCATAAAGCTTTACAAACCTCCGAAATTATGGAGGACACATTTCGCTTTTATGAAAAAAGACGCTCGCTTCTTGTTTGCCCGGAGAAAGACTACCATGATCATGAAGCCTTGCACGGGCAGGTGTGTGCGCATGCGTGACGTGCGCGAATTGCAGAGCGACGCAGACACACCAACACACAAGTATAAATGCTCACAACGTGCGTAGGTCACTTGCGTAGGTTACGGCGTCAAGTTGATGCACAAGTATTAATCAGCCTTTAAGATGGTATCACACCAGACCACAGAAGGACAATAGGAGGCCTCTTAAACAATTAGTGCTTATTCCATCATGAATGCCCCTCAGGGAGTCGAGCAGTCTAAACCACAGAAACTGTAGTTATCCACTGGAATGTGAAAAACAAGGTATTTACTAACTACATATATATGATTCAAGGAAATGGGATCTAGCAGCAAAAATCAAAAGTCTGCTCTATTTTTTGGTGCCTGAGTTAAGTCATGACATGTTCGGAAGGCTTACATATTTTTGTACACTGATGAATCTTCACTGTAAAAGTTGTGGTCATAAATGGCTGGCAAGCACCTAAGGAATGAATAGTATAGTTCACTTGTTACTTGAATTAGTAGAACTGTGAAGCAGTATTGGCCACTGAATTGTTAGAGATCAATAAAATTCCATTATCAAACAAGTCATTGAATGTCGGCATGAACATACAGCTGACCTGAATCCAATATTTTAAGTGGTGATGAATGGATTCTATAGTATAACAATAGAACTATTACTAACTATATCTGATATTTTTCAAGTTCAGTTTATGGTTATTCAGCCAATCAGATGTATATCTCCAAATGAAAACGTGGTAAACCATATATATATGTTGTAACTGGGTTACCTGTCTGGACATGCCCCTCTGCTGACTGCTCCTGTGGCTCCTCCCACAGAATAAAGGCGATTGCGCCGTTGCTCCTCCTTCTCAGTCCAGGGGCAGATACTCAGCATGATGGAGGTCACATTTTACTGCTAATAAAAGCCTTTCAGTATTTATTCTACTTCCAGTCTTTTGGAGTTATTGATGGTGCATCAGAAACAATGTCCCTCCAGACCAAGGTGCACAGTATACTGCATATAACTCAAAAACATAACACATAAATATACCCACATAAATTAACAATAGTAACTTGCACATGTGACACAGGTTAAAAAGTAAACAGTATAACACTACTGGCACTTCATACATGATGCGACCTGGGTGGTAGTAGGAAGGTTAGTGGTCTTACAGCCTGGGAGAAGAGGCTGTTTCTCATCCTAACAGTTCTTATCCTAATGCTATGGTACCTCCTGCCCGATGGTAAGGGGCCCGAAGAGATTGTTGGACAGCTGGGAGGGATCATTGACAATGCTAGTGGCCCTGGGTATGCAGCACTTCCTCAGATGGGTGGAGAAGATACCCCAATGATGCTCTCAGCAATCCTCACAATCCTTTGTAGGAACTAGCGGTCATATATATTGTAATTCCTGTACCAGGTAGTGATGCAGCTGGTCAGGACACTCTCGACGGTGCTCCTGATAAAATTAATTGCCATGCTTGGAGGGAGAAGGGTCTAATTTCTACTGAAGAACTGTACATAGAGGGACGGTTTGCAACATTTAGTCTGCTGAAAGAGAAATTTGAGCTGTCTCATTCGCACTTTTTTTGTTACTTACAAATTAGACACTACATTCAATCTAAGATTTGTAATTTTGAAATCCTTCCAGGGAAACATATGTTTTTTTATATTTTAAAGAACCCTTCTGACTCCAGGCATCTCATTTGTAAGTTTGTACGTTTGTTTGATAATTGCACTGTAGCATTTACTGTGAAGATTAGAGTTGCCTGGAGAGAGGAGTTGGGCATTGAATTATCTGAAGCTGCCTGGGATAAGTGTTTGTCTATAATACAGGCTTGCTCTGTTAACAGCAGACAGCAACTGATCCAGTTTAAAGTTGTCCACTGGCTCCACTACTCTAAACTTAGATTGCACAGGACTTACCCTTCTGTCTCGCCAGTGTGTGATAGATGCCAAGGGATGGAAGCCATGTTGTCACACACCTTTTGGTTTTGCCCATTACTGACTGGATTTTGGTCCAAATTATTCGACTGGTACTCAAAGGCCTATAAAAGATCCTTCCCCTTGGAAGCTGGTCTCGCTGTATTTGGCTGCTCGCAATCTACTATTTGTTTTCCTGCAGCCATACAACAGTCTCTGATGCTGGGGATGATTGTTGCCAAAAGACTTATCTTGAGGGAATGAAAATCACCTTCTCCCCCTTCCTTTTGGAGATGAATGGCTGATATGATCTCAGTCATATAGATGGAGAAACTTAGGTTCTTGAGGACCAATTCAATTAAAAAATTTTCGGCTATCTGGGTTCCATTTCTTGCCTACCTGGACGAGGCTGGGGGCAGATGAGCAATTTCCCCCCAGCTGATTTCTCACGGCTCTCATTTGAGATTTAATGTTTAGTATTTTTGAGCACTTTGTACAATAGGCATCCCTCTAAAGTTATGTCTCTCTTTTTTTTTGCTTATTTCATTTTTATACATGTCTGAGCTGGTATGTTCTTGTTGATTTCATTTTTTTTGAAAATTTTGAAGATAAAGTATTAAAAAAAATTAACGGAATTGGTTGGGGGAGGGAGCCTCACTTGCTTCAATCTCCTCAGGAAGTGGAGAAGGTGCTGTGTTTTCTTGCCCAAAGAGAGGGTGTTGAGGGACCAGGTGAGATTGTCTGTTATGTGCACTCCTAACTCTCTCCATGGAGGAGCTGTGTATGTGCAGTGAGGAGTGATCAGCCTGCACCTTCCTAAAGTCCACAGTCACCTCTTTGGTCTTGTTCGCATTAGACTCAAGTTGTTGTGTTCACACCATTCCATCAGCTACTCTACCTCCTCTCTGTACGCCATCTCATCGTTGGTATTGACGAGGCCAGCCACTGTAGTGTCATCAGCAAAATGGATCTAGATTCAGCCATGTGTCAGTAGCATGAACAGCGCAAAGGAGCTAGGGACGTTCCTGTCAACATAGACTGACTGTGTCAAGAGGTCCAGGATCCAATTACAGAGAGAGGTGTTGAGAGCCATCGAGAACAGTTTAACCACCAGCTTCTGAGGGATGATTATATTAAATGCAGAGCTGGTCAATAAATGGCATCCTAGCATATGAGGCACCATGTTCCAGGTGGGACAGGACGGAGTGAATTGCAGAAGCAATGGCATCATCAGTGGACCAATTTGAGTGATAATCAAACTGGAAAGGCTCCAATGTAAGAGAAAGATGGGATTTAATGAAATCTATATTGTTAATATAAAATGCTGTAAATATATCATTTCATAAGTTTTATTCAATTCAGAACTTTAACATTACTTGCCAAGTTTTGATGGAAGATGACTTGCAGAAAATTTTAACTCAATTTCTGTCTTCACAAATAATGCCTGAACTGAATATTTATTTTTAGCAGTCTGCTTTATTTTGTAATAACATAATGTTTCTTTTTGCAAAATCTGTGCTTTAGTTGTTGACTTTTTTCAGAAATGCCTTGTATCAAGAATTGAATTCATCGTGCATGCAAAAAAATGTCCTGTAGCAAATGGTACATTTTTTAATACAGTTCATTCCTCAGTGGATTCATGAAGAAAGACAGAATGCTGCATGATTCAAAACACAGTTATAAAATACGTTATCAGAAACAATTCAAATATGTCTGATATATTTATATTGCTTGTTTGAAAAAGCTAGTAGATTATAGTGGAATAAGATATTACTTAGCGTAAAATTAAATTTCATACTTGACGTAGTAAGAATTGCAGCAGACTATGATATATAAATGTTTGTTTGAGCTAAGTGTTACATAAAATGAAAATCTACAAACAATCTAATTTACAACTCACCAAGAGACTCATGGTGGCTTATAAATTAGTTTGTATACTGAACCAAGAAAGAGAAAATAAGTTCTTTATGTATATGAATTTTCTTATTCCAGATTTTGCAGCAAATTCTTTTTTTCAACACCATAAGCTAAAACTCTCAAAACAATATTAACTAATTTCAATAACTGTCTTAAAGCTATAGTTTATAATAATGCCATATTGAAGCTACTATGTAATTGGTTGTAACAAAAAACAAAGAAAACCTGTTGGAAGCCATCTGTGGCTGCTCTTTGGAAATAATGTGATAACCATTCTCAGTCGATCTCAGTGGGAGAGGGTTAATTAAACCATTAGCAGCTGGTGTTTTCTGTAACATCTCAATGAAAACAATCCTGCACAACTCTAACAAACTATACTGCAACCTTCGTCATCATGTGACCAAACTCCTAACTAATTTATTGCAACACTATGTACTAAACACTAATAGGACCTTTGATGAGAAAATTTTAAAAAACAGTTTTAATGAGAAGTGATATTTATATTAGAATAGAATGGTAATTGAATCATAGCATTTTTACAGTATTTGGCTTGATGTACCTGTGCTAACACCCCACCTTATTACTAATAAATTCACTAATTTGTCCACTTCATGGGCATATCCAATTGCTTTTAGAAGTTCCTATGGAATTTTCCTGGTAATAGATTCCAGACCTTAACAAACTTTTATGTACTTATATTTCTCCTCATTTCCCTTTTGGTTCTTTTGCCACTTATTCTAAATCCATTTCTCCAGTTGCCAGCCTATCCCTTACTATTCTTGGAAAGGTTGTTATGAGTCACCTTTTTCAACTACTGCACTTCATCGTGAAGGTGCTCCCATAGAAACGTGAGGCGAGGAATTCCAGACTCTTGATCCGGTGATGTTGAGGGAATGACAATTTATTTTGAATTCAGTGGGCTGATGATTTGGAGGAAAGTGTGCAGGTAGTGTCCATTGAGCGTTGCACTCTTGTTCTTCAAGTCCATAGTGGCTGTGGCTTAAGGAACAAATGTCAATGACATATCAGTGAATTGCATCTTGTAGATAGTATGTAACTGCAGCCATTGTTTGTGTGGTGAAAGAATATTTAGGAGAGGTGACAGTCAATCAGACAGCTTTGAGAAGCTTGCCTTCAGTCAGTGAAGAATTTTCCCGCTGATTTCCATTGACTCCAGTTATACTAGACCTTCTTGAAACAACACTCAATTAGATGTTCACTTGTAAAATTAAATGTAACATTCCTTGCTCTCTTATTTCCAGATTTCTACCAACACTTGAATGAAACCCAGGACTAACTGGTCCTGGTGTAATTTAAACTTAGCATCCCAAGTTTAATAAGTGCATGTTTGGAAGCTATGCCATTAGCTATCAAGTCCATCTACCTTTCTTAAGGTGCATCTTGAAACACCAACTCTTTGACCAACCTTTTAGCTATCTGCTTTAATACGTCATTAGGTGGCAGTTTTTCATTCTCTTTAAAACTTACTACAACCAGGAGGAGGCCATTTAATGTATTAGATCCACACCATCTCCGAAAAGAGCAATTCCATTAGTCCCATCCTTCTTCTTATTTACCTGTATTTCTCCAACTTATTCCCTTTTACATGCCATCAACTCCCCCAAGATTCTTTTTTTTCACTTTATTAAGGGATAATTTACATCAGTCAATTAGGTTCAAGTCTCATAATCTTATACGCCTCCATCAAATTATCTTTCATCCTACTTTAGTTCAAAGGGAAAAAGCTCCAGCTCATCAGATATATTCTCTAATTCAGGCATCATCCCAGTAAATCTCCTCTGCACCCTCTCCAAAGCTTTCACATTCTTTCTATAATGAGGTGATCAGAACCGAACACAATTATCCATGTGGTCCAACCAGAGTTTATTGGAGCTGGAACATTACTTCATGCTTTTGAACTCACTCCACCCAACCAATAAAGCACAAAATATCGTGAACCTTATTAACCACCTTGTCAACTTGCGTGGCAACTTTGAGAGATCTATGGATTTGGACCCCAAGATCCCTCTGTTCCCCCAGACTGCTGAGAATCCCGCCGTTAACCTTGTACACCACTTTCACGTTCGATCATACAAAATGTTATCACGTCACACTTTTCTGGATTGAACTCCATCTGCCATTTCTCTGCCCAACTCTGCATCCTATTTATATCTCTTTCTCACCTACAACAACTCTCCACACTATCCACAACATCACCAACCTTCAGGCCATCGGCACACTTACTAGCCCACCCTGCCAATTCCTCATACGTCATTTATATGCCAGATGATATAGCATTATCATATAAATTCTCCCTATGAACATGAAATATTCTCATTGATCAATGCAATCACCTCATTCCCTTTCAGTTCCTGTTTTTGACTATGCCTATGCCATGCCTCATAACAGTCACTATATCATAAAATCAAGTGGCAATGTGGTGTAGTTCTTCAAACTTACTTGTAATTATCTTTGTAATTGGAATACCAATATTGTATTCAGCTTGTGGATGAAGCTTGTTCTTGGTAGAAGGTTCTTGAAGCATCACATTCACTTGGCTATGTAGTTTTACTATAAATTGACATGCTTTTCTATAACTGTGGAAATCATATGAAATAAGGGAAAGAGGAGAAAGAAAATATTATATTATCTGCCAATTGACCATTCTTGAAATCTGACTTTTTTTGAAAGCATTACATTTGTCAAAGGATATACAATTACCTTTAAAGGTAAACTGTAATCTATGAATTACGACAGGAATAGGTCACTCATTCCCTCAAGCCTGCTCCACGATTTAATGAGATAGTCGTTTATCTATTGGTAACCTCAATTCCACGTTCCCTCCTACCATGGTATCCTTTCACTTCCTTGCCAGAGTATCTATTCTCCTTCATCTTGAAATTATTCAGATACTCTGCTCCCATCATCCTTCCCAGAAGAGAGTTTCAAAGACCCACAACCTACCAGGAAAAAAATAAATTGCCACACCTTTGTTATAAATGAGTTACTGCTTACTTTTGAAGTGATCCCTTGTTCTAGATTTTCCCACAAGCATCCTCGCCATATTTACTCAATTAAGAGCCCTTGGGATCTTCTATGTTTCAGTTGAGTCACTTCTCATTCTCCAGGGGATACATGTCTAGCCTATCCACCTTTCCCCATTAGATAACTCGCTCTTTTCATTTATTAGTTTCTGAATAGCTTCCTAAAATATAAAGACCTATTGTGTGTACTGACAATTGTGGTTTCATCAATCCTTTATATAATTGAAACACAACTTTCTTACTTTTGACTTCTGTTGCCCTAAAGATAAATGCTAATATTCCGTTAATTATTTCCTAATTACCCCTTATACCCAAATACTCAGCTCTTGTGAATCATGGTCTTGAACACTTGGACTCCTTTGATCTCGAAGCTCTGTAATCTCTCTCTCTATAGAAAATGTGTCTTTTTACTTCCAGTACCGAAGTAGAAATTTCATATTTTCCCACATCTTACTCTATTTACCAGATCCTTGTCACTCACCTAATCTGACTCCATTGCTCTGTACTATTTTTGTCTTCTCCCCTATTTATCTTGGCTTGGCAAATTCAGCGTTCATCTCAATCATTTATATAATTGTAAAAAGGTGATGTTCCAGAAACAGTTCCGGCGGAACACTAGTTATTACCTCTTGCCAACCAGTCAAGAAGATAAATGCATTTCCCCCCTCTATCCACTTTCAAAAGCCCATGCTGTATGCTACAACAGCTTTATCAGAAAATCCCTCAAGTTCAATAATGTGTGCCTGTCTGCAATAATGGCAATATTTGAAAAAGAAGCTGGAGTAGAGGTGATAAATCAAAGTAACAGTTTTGATTGTACAGCTCTTTAAAATACTTATTGAAACCTCTATTAGTATAAGGGAGAGACCTGTACTCACCAGTTCTGTACCCCATTGCTATAGAATCACAGACCTATGCCAACCATTCCTATACCCACCAGTACAATAATTAGATCAGTGACAGCTTACACCCACCATATTGTGCCAATATTTTGGGATAGGTGTATGCAAACCAATACAGACCTTCTGGACCTAGAACTTTACAGGTACCCACATTTAGATATGGATGCAGAATCTAAAGTCTGTCACAATTAGTTGTCTGAGTCCTTGATGTCAGATGCTGAGAGCCTGGGCTTGTCGTGGTCTGACTCTAAAGATTAGGATCCAACATAGTCTGAACAAAAGGAACAGATAGGTATCAAGGAGATTTGATTTCCTACCATGTGTTTTCCGTTGCGTGTTTGGGATTCATGATGTTGACATGAACAGATAGTCTTCTTAGTTTTGTTTTGTCTGCTCTGAAGATACAATATCTCATCTTAGTTATATAGGAAAATTGTTGTCCTTTATCTTTTTTCATTTTATAGCAGATTTGGTGTCCTTAATCCTTGTTGTACAGGACAGGTAATTTCTTTCCTATCATTTAAGAGAAGTCCTGTACCACATGGGATTGAAAGCAACCCACACCTTGGATCAACATCTGCACTTGGAAACTATAACTCATTCTCTTTGATTTCTTAGTTCATTTATCTCTTCTATTTGCTAACTTTTAGCTTACACTTCCTGGATATCTCAGCATTTCTGTGTCTGCTGCATCATCTTGATGCCAAAATTCACCTTTTCCCACAATACTTGTTAATCATTTGCGAAGCCAGTTCCAGATCATTTACATATTTCACATTTTGGGGTAGTTTTGATTTTCATATGAATTGTTGGGATTGGGGCTGAAGTGGTATTTGGAAATATATCTGTCCTATTTCATTTGATTTGGAAGGTGTAACTCTGAAAGTTACATTTAGTTGAATTTCGTTAGTCCTGGCAAATCACTGGTGTCCTTGCATAAACCAATTGACTTACATTTTAGTGCCTAGAACAGCTGACAATGTCAGTATTGATCAATGATGTTGGGAGATCAGCTTGATTGCAAGCTTTCTGCATACTCTGAAAATGATGCCAGAGATGCATTGCACAGTTTGCTGGCAGTAAAATGGGTAATGAGCCAAGATTCAACAAATAAATGTCATTGTGGCTATAAGGCACAAAATATCCTTCCCTAGCCTCTATTCTGTTATAGCTAGAAATGGATGCAAATGAAACATAAGTTCCAGTAGAAACCAATTCAGTTAGCTCTTAAATAGAAAGAGAGAATGTGTAAAATGCTCAGTAGGCCAAGCACAGAGTTATCAGGGTCAACTGTTTATTTTGTATTCTACTGAAAGTCACCAACCTGAAATGTTAATGTTGGTTTTCCCAGTATAGATGCTGCATGACCTGCTAAAGATTTCCAGCATTTTCTGTTTTTATCTAAAATATCCAGCTTTTGCAACCTCAGTCTGAGTGAACTCTTATCTCTGAAGATTAGAAGTTCTCAGTGAAAGAGATGTGTGGAGCCTTCTTTAAAACAATAACAACGTATGACTAGAAAAAGATTTTTCACAACTGATCTGCTTCTGAGCTCTGATCCAATTTTTCCTTTTGTCGCAAATATGTTATTTTCCCCAACAATCGATGAACTTTCACTATGTTCACTCAAAACCTCAACTTGCTCCCTTAAATATGATGGCTCTGCTAATGGTTTCCTTGTGGGCTTGTACCATGTTCTGTAATAGAAAGAAAGAACCTGCATTCTTTCATAAACCTCAGCAAGAAGCAATTGAGATGATATTATAGTTAAGAAGAGCATGAGCTGCAGGATTGTGTACATAGCAGCTCCACACAGAGAAAAAATAATAAAGGACCAATACATTAGATTAGCTGTTCGCAACGCAGTCTCACACGCACTGGAGAGTCCAAATACAGTCTGGATGATTGCTCTGTGGAACACCCCTGCTATCAGTTCATAGGGGAAACTCTGAGTTCCCTGTTGCCTTTGACTTCACTTTCCTATCCTACCTCCACTCTGACCTATCAGTCTGTGCATCACATTGATGCCCTAACCCAAGCTCGAGGGATAGCACACAATTTCCATCTGAATATGTTGCAGTCTTCTGGATTTATTATTGATTCTTCACTTCAGGTAACCTAATTTCACTGTGGTATTACTCATCCACCTATAATGTTAGCTCACTTGGGTTTATTCCTTTCGTCCCCGTCTTTTCCTTCTGTGAGCAGAGAACATGTTGAGCGTGACCCACTGGGCCTGCCTTCCTGCTCTGGCATTTTGCAACTCCCGCCATATTTTGTCTAGGCTCTTCTTTCGATGTTCCCATTCACTCATTGACTAGAGAACCCTGTGTACAGCTTATTCCCATGATCACTCTAGTTTTCCCCTATCAGAACCACCTCATCCTTTCTGTAGCTTTACGAGCTTCTTGTATCTCCTTTTCAGTTCTGACAAAGGACATTGACCCAAAACGTTGAAACGGTTTCTCTCTCTCTTTCTTTTCCCACAGATGTGGCCTGATTTGCTGAGTATGTACAGCATTTTCCATTTGGATTTTGGTTGCTATGCAGTCTTGCAAATAGGAATACAAGCGATATTTAAATACTAATGCATAGGTTTTATACCTTTCAGTTTATTTAGGATTCTTCATTTTGTCCCTTTGTTTAAGTTTATTATTGGGAAAATAAGCTGAATATTTATAATTGAATAGACTGGGCAATGATAGAGAGTGACAGATAATTGGAGTTGCTAATCCTTTTGTTTTTGTATTTAAGGAGTTACATATGGTTTGTCCTCCATGCTCTAATTCGGCTTTCTGTAATTTGATCATTGGCTGTCTTTCAGAAATGGATATTTATCCTTTTTATCTAGTGCGTTCAGCAGGACAAATGTCAACTTTTATGTGTAGTTTCTTGAAGAAAATAGTGAACAAGTTAGGAGAAAGCATGGTTCCTTAAGAGATATGTGAACAGATACATATAATTTAAAGTAAGGTTTCATTCCCCATGGCATTTCAGTGGAGTAAGGTTCTTAATGGATACCATATCCTGTCAGCCTTTCTCTGAAGATTTAGTTACCCAGGAAAAAATGGAATGGATTTTCCTAAGAAAATCTATTTCCCACTGTAATTGGGAAGCTCATGATTCCATGTGACAGGCAAGTCAAATCAATTACGTTTTTTTGGTTTATTCTATTAAAGTTTCTTAATACTGAATACTTTAATGTCAAAATCAAAATACAAAATTAATGAAACTAACTTAGTTAAATGGGTTTGATCTAACTACCATTATAGAGACAATGTGGAGTGATATCCAGTTGGGAATTCAAAAACAATGAAAGATCTCTGCACAGAATTGAGGGAAAATGCATTATAGGATATCAGGAAATACAATGTGAAGAGATAATTAGGGATTGAAAGTAATTGAGGATGTTTGACATCTAGAAAAGAGAACATTTCTTCCTCTGACGCTGTACTTCAGGATGACAAACAAAAACATGCCTTAAAGGGTTCTGAGGTGCTAATGAGGCCATTGTGGAATGTGCACAGCTTTTGACAGATGGGGCAAGTGGTGGCTGGTAGGAAGTGCCAGTACCTAATTTCTGGGGTGGTTCACTCCTTCTGCCACTTACACAAAGCTTGTGAACACTCACCAGGCAAATCCTTGAGGTTCACAATCCTATTCCACATGTTGCTTTTCCACTTGGAGTGGTCGTAGTGCAGAAATTCTTGGGAATCATTGAAGATATTGTATTTATTCAAGGAGGCTTTGAACACGTCTTTGATAGCCAATTGAGTGCAACTTGAACCTTAATATTAGAAATATTAACTTGGAGGGGCTGACGTTAGATTGCTTTTCCTCCCAGTGACAGTGCTATGGCACCTGACAGAGAGCGGTCCTGTCGGTAAGCATAGTGGTGAGTATCCAATGTGGCAGGAAAGGAGTTTCCGACATGTGCCATTACCAGCACTTCATGATGATTGGCATCAGTGCCACTGTGTGTTAGTCATTTAGTTCTGAAGGTGTAAAAGTAAAGGGATAATTGCAATCTATTTCTTTTAGAGTAATGACCTGCCCCCCCTCCCCTTAGCTCTATGTATTGATCTATTGTTTGCACATGCGCTGTTGTCTTCATATGGGCATTGTTCTTCCATCTTTCTCTGCAATGTGGATACACCAGTTAAAGCCATCTCCCGTGTGCGTGGTTTTATTTAATTGATATGTAATTGGGACACAACAAATCGGCAATGAATATGAGCCTGAATGTCAGAAAATATCACGAACTGCACTGACAGTTACAACAAGAGTTAAACAGCATGAGAAAGCCATCATGGACACTAACAAAGGAACGTGCGAGTAACAGTGAAAGACTCACTGAATTCAAAGTGAAAATAATACGGCAATGTCTTCAGTCAGGAAAGTTGACCAATTTGACTGTACTAATGAAGGCTGGCAGTCATATATCGAGAGGGTTGAACTGTATTGCAATGCAGACAATTGGAGGAGCAA
Source organism: Mobula hypostoma (assembly GCF_963921235.1). Taxonomy (NCBI): domain Eukaryota; kingdom Metazoa; phylum Chordata; class Chondrichthyes; order Myliobatiformes; family Myliobatidae; genus Mobula; species Mobula hypostoma. Next base: position 169,968,874 of record NC_086099.1, read on the forward strand.
AAGAAAGCCCCTACACTTCTTAGCTTAATGGACCCAAGAATGTAAAGTCTCTTACACAACCTAGTAACCCCTGAAAAACCAGCAAGCAAGATGTTTGATGAAATTGTTACAATTTTACAAAATCATTTGAGTTCTAAACCACTGGTGACAGCTGGGAGATTTATATTTTACAAAAGGAACCAGTCAAAAGGTGAAATTATTTATGAGTACATTGCAGAAATGTGCAAACTTTCCCAGTACAGTGACATTAGAGATGGACTTTCTGATGCATTAAGGGACAGGCTTGTATGTGGCATGCATAGTCAAATCACTCAAAAGAGGCTACTGTTTGAAAGAGATTTAAACTTAGAATGAGCATTGACCACTGAGATATCATTAGAGACTGCCCAAAGGATTCAGCAGAACTACAGAAAAGGTTAGAATGTGAAATCAGAAAATGTCCCTGAATGGTGCAAAAAGCCAAAGCTGTTATCGATGTGGCAAATCCTCCCATGATGCAAATGCAAAGATACCATGAGAAGCCCTCATTGATGCTAAAGATTTACACAGGTGAAAAAGTGTCTCCCAAAAGCAAACTGAAAGTAAATGTGATGTATGGAGGGCCAAACACAACAATTAGAGATTTAAGTATTGAAAAGTGGAGGGCCAGCACTTTTTGAACATGAACGGTTGAGAAAAATCCAACTGGACTGGCACTGAATCAAAGCTCTTGGTGTGACATCAACAGGCAACGACAGCCCAAAACAGCTGCTTAATGCTAGTGAGAAGGTGTTTGAGAAGGGAATTGTCAACTTAAAGGCATGAAGGCCAGAATTGAACTGGATGAAACAGCAACACCAAGATTCTATAAGGTGCATCCAGTGCATTACACACTACATCCTGAAGTGGATGCAGAACTGCAGAGCTTGGAGGCATCGGGAATTCTCTCCAAGGTTGAGTTCAGCGACTGGGCCATTCCCCTTGTCCCGGTGATCAAGAAAGGGAAGGCCCGAGCCGTTTGCATATGTGGGGATTTCAAGGTGAGCATCAACCCAGTGGTGCATACTGTACAATATCCCCTGCCATGAAGAGAAGACAGTTTTGCATCTTTGGCAGACGGGTAGAAGTTTTAAAAGATTGACTTGTCACAAGCCTATCTGCAAATGGAGACTGAGGAATCAAGCAGGAACTGCCTCACAATCAACACTCACAAGGGACAAGTCCAGAATAATCGTCTCATCTTTGGTTTCACGTCAACTCCAGCAATTTGGCAAAGAGCAGTGGATCAAGTTCGCACCTCTGGAACCTTGGTAAAGTGCTTACCAGGCTAAGTGAGTATGGTCTGTGCACAGAGAGAGGAATGTGAGTTTTTCAAGAATGAAATCTCATACTGTGGACCTGTCATTGATAAACATGGCTTACATAAGTCACAAGCAAAGATTGAAGCAGTGCTACAGGCATTCAAATCAGAAAATGTGTCACAACTCAGGTCATTCTTGGGCCTTGTAAATTACTATCACTGGTTTCTTCCCAACATGCAGCAGTACTGCACCTATTGAATGCACTGATACAGACAGGAAAAGTGGGAATGGTCAGAAAAACGTGAAAGAACATTCAAGGAAACAAAGAGACTAATAACATCGGATGAACTGTTCACCCATTATGACCCATCCCTGCCCATCAGACTGGCGTGCGATGCATCTATCCCCTTATGGCATTAGAGCTGTTTTGTCACACATTATGAAAGATGGCTCTGAAAGCCCAATTGCGTTTCCTTCAAGATCACGGATGAGTGCAGAACACAAATACACACAGATCAACTGAGAGACCCTTAGTCTAGTATGAGGAATAAAGAATTTCTACCACCTCTATGGACAAAAGTTTACGCTAGGGACAAATCGCCAGCCCCTTGTGTCCATTTTCAATTCCAGGAAGGGAATTCCAGTGATGACTGCTATCCAGTTACAACGTTGGGCACTGTTCCTAGGAGCCCACTCTTATGACATAGAGTTCAAGGGCACCAAACTACACAGCAATGCTGATGGCTTGTCATATCTTCTATTAATGGCAAGTGAAGAAGAAAAGTCTTCATACCATGATCCAGCAGAAATGTTCCACATCACATTGGTAGGCCAGTTGCCAGTAACAAATTCTGAAATACAAAGGGATACAAGGAATGACCCAACACTGTCAAAAGTCTGTGATAGCACCATGCAAGGATGGCCAGCTCATGGTAACCCTATGTTTCCAGAGTTCTCAGCAAGATGATACCAACTGCTGGCAACTGCACACCAGAATGTTAGAAAATCTGCACACCGTCAAGATGAAGGGTTTCACCCAGAGTGATGTTTGATAGCTGGGAGTAGCTAATCAGATTGCAAATTTGGCCAAAAGCTATTTGGGATGCCATAAAGTTCAAAATGTACTCCCACAAGCACCATTACACTCATGGGAGTGGTCATCGTCATCATGGTAAAAAGTACATTTTGAGCTTGCAGGGCCATTCATGGACTCCATGTTCCTGATTACACTGAATGCTCCTTCGGAGTGGCTGGAGGTTACACTAATGAAGTCAACCACCTCAGCAAAGACTGTCTCTGCTCTGAGTACTATCTTCACCAGAAATGGCTTACCCAAACAAATTGTGAGTGACAATGGACCACAATACATGTCAGAAGAATTCCGACTGTTCATGAAGAAAAATGGCATCAGACATTTCAAGTCAGCAACAAATGGGTTAGCTGAAAGATTTATCCAAACCTTCAAGAAGTCCATTAAAGCAATGGACAAGGGGAACATTTCTCTGAAGCACAAGGAGAACAACTTCCTTTTTGTGTCTCGGAACTCTGTTCATGTGACAACAAATCAACACCTGCAATGGTGTTCATAAACAGGAGTCTGAGATCTCGCATAGACCTCCTGAAACCAGATCTCCGGAGAGAAGTGTAGAATAAACAATTCAGCCAGTCATCAAGTGAAGCAGCAAGGAGCTTCGAGATTGGACAGGAAGTCCTAGTGCGTGATACCAAGAAGACAAATGGACACCGTTAACAGCTACAAGAGCTGGACCACTGATGTACACAGTGAATGTTGGACATCAGACATGGAGATGTCATGTGAACCAGACACTGAATGTTCAAGCAAAGAACACACCTGAGTTGACTGCATGTAACAAGATGGCCACATTACAGTCACTGGACTTACCTCTCAATGATGATCATGTCACTGACAGCAATGTGACACCGGAAACCGAGAACGTTGTCTTAGACAAGACACCTACCAAACCCAATGCCACTCCACAGGTCCAGAGGTGCTATCCTGAAAGAAACAGAGCCCCACCCAAAAGACTAAACGTTTAGAACTGTGAAGTTAGTTATGGACTGGTATTGTGAAAGCATGTTCATTTGGAATATGGGTTTATGAAAGGGAAATTGAATGTTTTGTACATATACAGTTTTACATTGCATTAATCTAAAAGGGTAAAAGTGTAATGTATTTCTTTTAGGGCAATGGCCCTCCCCTTAACACTAGGTGTTGATCTGTTGTCTGGACATGTGCTGTTGTCTACACATGCGCATTATTTTCTCTCTCTCTCTCTTGTTCTCACTGCAATGTGAATACACCAGTTAAAGCCATCTCCCGCATGCATGTTTTCATTTAATTGATATGTGGTTGTACACAGACACAACAATGATGGTGGCTGTTTGGAAGCATGTGGGATCAGAGTCCTGGATGTGTCAAGTGCTGAAGATGTCCATGTTATGAAAATGCTGGAATTCATTATTAACTTCATAATGATTTACCAGGATGCTTGGGAAATCATAATTACTTTATGCAGAGTGAACTTGGTTTTATGAAATTAAATTCATATTCAAGAAATGTAACAAGTTTTTTGATTATATGAGGCCAGTGGATGCTGTTTATTTGGATTTACAGAAAGCATTTGAGAACGTGCCATTTGAAATGGTGTTACACAAGATAAGGTTTCAGGGAATGGGGTTGTAAACTATTGGTTAACTGAATGTGAAACTTTTATTCCAGATCTTTATCAGATGTCCTTCAGCAATAATCTAATGGAAGGTCAATGTTCTGATCTGGATGTGAATAGATGTTCAACCAATATTGCTGGGTCAAAATCCAGAAATTCCTTTAACTTATCCCATCACAGGAAAAGATTCATATCATTCCAAAAACCTGCTCTATCCAGATTCAAGACAAACTTAAAAATGGTAATAATCGCTGCTTTGCCATTATGTCACAGAAACATTTTTTCCCCAGCAGATATTCCCTAAGTGATTATTTCTGCACAATTTCTGGGCTTAATAATGCTGTTAATAGATATACCTCAGAATAGAGGGGTGTCCTTTCCAGAATGGAGATGAAGAATTTCTTCAGCCAAACAGTGGGAATCTGTGGAATTCTTTGCCACAGGCAGCCATGGAAACCAAGGTCTTTGTGTAAATTTAAGGCAGAGGTTGATAGATTCTTGATTAGTCAGGGCATGAAGGGATATTAGAGAAGGCAGGAGATTGGGGCTGAGAGGAAAATCAGATCAGCTATGATGAAATGGTGGAGCAGACTTGATAAGCCAAATAGCCTCATTCTGCTCCTATATATCTTAAATGATTGTTGAGCAAAAAGCAATGAAGTCTGAAAAGGAAAGCACAGGTATAAGTCTAATATGTGGTACAAAAGTTGTAAACACAAAAATGCCACTGTAGGAACATAGTAAATTGAGATAGGTGTAAAATTATAAATGAGAAAAAGTGAAATAATTACAAATCAAAAGAGCATTAAATGTGTTGATTACTCAATATTGTTAATACCATACTCAAACCAGTTAACAGAATTTATATTTTGCCATGTCAGAACAAGGCAAGAATTGAATCACCTCCATTACCCGTCGTTTATGAGATTTTGCTCAGATTATGATCTCAAAGATAGATTAGGCTTTTATTATTTTGTCATTATTGCACTGTCAACATAAAACCCAGAGCTAGAGGATTTAGCTTTACACTGCAAAGGAAGTGGGAGGGGGAGGGAGGTTTATAGTGAGTAGAAACTATAAAATTAATGTTTTAAAAATTGAATACAAATATTTTAATATTGCCAAAAAAGACTTTAATATAAAGAATACCTAAGTGGATGGAGGTCTGATGAACCAGATATATGTCTCCTTATCGCATGAGGTAAGTTTATTATGAACGTATATTAAATATTTGTATCAGATATTTTATCAGACAGAAAAAATCTGAGATCTTCTGCATGTACAAGTCTGGCATTGAATTGACACAGTGCAAATGGGTAAACAAAGTATCGAACCTTAATTATTTATGTTTTGAAGCATACTTCTTTCCCAAGTAATGTGATATATTGGTTAGTACCTTTGCTGCACGACAGCTGTCTTCTTTCCAATTCATTTTGGATTAGATCATGTGTCTCATTTAGCCACTTTTCTCAGGGCACTTTTCAAATAATTAAACAGCTTGAAATACAACCTTGTCCGAATAAGCTTTTGGATTAGTTTTAATGTGAATTGACAATAACGTGGATTGAATGTGGGAGATATAGAGTCATAGAACACTACAGCACAGAAGCTGGCCTTTTGGCCCATCCAGACAATATCGAACCCCATTGACCTACACCTAGACCATAGCCCTCCAGGCCCTTCCCATCTATGCCCCTATCCAAATGTCTTTTAAATGTTGAAATCGACTCCACATTCACCACTTGCACTTGCAGCTCGTTCCACACTCTCACTACCCTCTGAGTGATGAAGTCCCCCCTTGTATTCTCCTTAAACATTTCACCTTTCACCCTTAACTTATGACCTCTAGTTGTAATCTCATCCAACCTCAGTGGAAAAAGCCTGCTTGCATTTACCCTATCTATACCTCTCATAATTTTGTGTACCTTTATCAAATCTCCTCTCAATCTTCTACATGCTAGGGAATATAGTCTTAACCTGCTCAACCTTTCCCTATAACTCAGGTCCTCAAGTCCTGGCAACTTCCTTGTAAATTATCTCTGCACTCTTTCAATCTTATTTATATATTTCCTGTAGGTAGGTGACCAAAACTGGACACAATACTTCAAATTGGGCCTCATAAATGTCTTATATAATTTCGACATAACATCCTGACTCCTGCGCTCAATACATTGATTAATGAATACCAATGTGCCAAAAGCTTTCTTTATGACCCTGTCTACCTGTGATGCCACTTTCAAGAAATTATGGACCTGTATACTCAGATCCCTCGGTTCTACCACATTCCTCAGTGCCTTATTGCTGACCATGTAAAATCTACCCTGGTTGGTCCTCCCAAAGTGCAACAACTCATACTTGTCTGCACTAAGTTCCATCTGCCATTTTTAAGCCCATTTTTCCAGCTGGTCCTGATCCCTGTGCCAGCTTTGATAGTCTTCCTTGCTGTCCATTGCAACCCCGATCTTGGTGTCATCTGCAAATTTGCTGAACCAGTTTACCACATTATCATTGAGATTATTGATATGGATGACAAATGACAATGGACCCAGCACCAATCCCAATGGCATGTTACTAATCATAGGCCTCCAATCAAAGTGTTGCAGGGAACGGGGCGAACCCAAATGGAGGACACTGGCATGGAGAATGAGTTATGATGCAGACGACGGTGTGAGAGTGTCTGGAGCTGAATGGCACGGAACGGAAGGTGAGCAGGAAAGCAGGAGGCAGGACGAACTTATCTTGACACGGAGCGTAGGAAGGCGAGTGGTAGACAATACTTTTCTTGACACGGAGAGACAGAGTTAAATGGGTAAACCTCGGTACTGAAGTAAAACTTAGAATCCTTATCTTGACATGGAGAGACAGAGTTACATAGGTAAACCTCGGTACTGAAGTAAAACTTAGAATATACAATCCTAAATGGCCGGGAATGTTAATTACCACACTGGCTAAACAACGATCTGGCAATGAGTGGATGCAAAACCAGGGTTTTTATGCTGCAGGTATTGATGAGAACCAGGTGTGCTGCCATCAAAGGGAATTAGGAGAAAATGGGGAATTAACGGTCAGTCGGGACCGTGACACAATCAAAGGGAATTAGGAGAAAATGGGGAATTAATGGTCAGTCAGGACCATGACACAAAGAGGCAACTATCTACTACCACTCTCTGGTTTCTCCTGCAAAGCCAATGTCTAATCCAATTTATTACCTCATCTTGTATGTCAAATGACTGAACCTCCTTGACCAACCTCTTTGCGGGATTTTGTGAAGGCCTTGCTAAAGTCCATGTTGACAACGTCCACTGCCTTGCCTTCGTCAGCTTTCCTGGTAACTTCCTCGAAAAACTCAAGATTGGTTAGACACAACCTACCATGCACAAAGCCAGCCATCTTGACTATCCCTAATCAGTCCCTGTCTGTTCAAATACTCATATATCCAGTCACTTAGAATACCTTCCAATAACTTTCCCATTACCGATGTCAGGCTATAACTTCCTGGCTTATTCTTAAAGCCTTTCTTAAACAACAGAACAACATTAGCTATCCTCTAATCCTCTGGCACCTCATCTGGGGCTAAGGATGTTTTAAATATCTCTGCTGGGGCCCCTGCATTTTCTGCACTAGCCTCCCACAGGGTCTAAGGAAACTTCTTGCAAGACTGTAGGGATTTATCCACCCAAGATGACCTCAAAACTGCACAAACACCTCCTCCTCTATAGGGTCCAAGACCTCACTGCTACTTTGCCTCACTTTCTATAGACTCTGTTTGTCTCCTGAGTAAATACAGATGCAAAAAGTCAATTTAAGATCTCCCCATCTCTTTTAGCTCCAGACATGGATTACCACTCTGATGTTCCAGATGACCAATTTTATCCCTTGCTGTCAGTAGAAGCTCTTATTTCTTCTTCACCTTGTCTGCTAGAGCAACGTCATGTCTTCATTTAGCTTTCCTGATTTCCTTCTTAAGTGTTTTCTTGAACTCCTTGTATTCCCTGTGTACTTCGTTTGTTCCTTGCTGCCGAAACCTGCCATGCACCTCCTTTGTTCCTTTACCATGGCCTCAAGCTCTCAAAGACCAAGGTTACCTAAACCTGTTCTTCCTGCCTTTAATTCTGACGGGAACATACAAACTCTGTGCTCTCAAAATTTTACTTTTGATGTCCTCTGATTTGCTAAGTATACCGTTGCCAGAAAATATCCTGTCCCAGTCCACACTTGCCAGATCTTTTCTGATACCATCAGAATCAGCCTTTCTCCAATTTAGAATCTCAGCTGAGGATCACTCCTATCCTTTTCCATAATTACTTTGAAACTAATGGAATTTTGATCACTAGATGCAAAGTCTTCTGCTACACGAACTTCTGCTACATGCCCTGTCTCATGCCCTAGTAGGATATCTGGTATCACACCCTCTCTAGTTGGGACCTGTGATTACGGAAACTTTCCTGAACAAATTTGCCAAATCCTTTCCCATCCAGACTGGGAGTCCTAGTAAATATGTGGAAAGTTAAAATCTCCCAATATCATAACCTTGTGTTTCTTACAACATTCTGCAAACTTGCTCCTCTAAATCCTGCTGAATACTGTGTGGTCTATAATCCGATTAACATGGGCATACCTTTCTTATTCCTTGGTTCTACCCACAAAGCCTCACTAGATGAGCTCTCCAGTCTGTCCTGACAGAGCAATGAGGTTACATTTTCCATGACAACTCCCTGTTCATTTATGCAAATATCCAAACAGCTATTCATGTGGCAGCAACTCAATGCATAAAAGCCTGCAGGCATGGACAACAGGTTCTTTGTTCAGACCAAACATTAGAATATGGAAGAAATCTGATCAGAGTGACTTTAAATTTGGAATGATGTTGGTGCTGGACAGGGTTGTTTGAGTACCTCAGAAACTGCTGATCTCCTAGGATTTTCATGCACAACAGTCTCTAAGGTTTACAGATCATGGTGAGAAAAGCACAAAACATCCAGTGAGCAGCAGTTCTGTTGGTGAAACCACCTTATTAATGAGAGACATAAGAGGAAAATGTCCAGACTGGTTTAAGCTGATAGAAAGGTGACAGTAACTCAGATAACTACGCGTTACAACAGTGGTGATAGCTGGCTGGTGGTGTAGTGGCATCAGCACTGGACTTCAGGGCGAGAGGTCCCAAGTTCGAATCTGGCCGGGTCTCTTGCACGCTGTCCATCCATGCTAACAACTCGACCTCGTAAGAAAAAAACCCGGAGAGGGATGGGCTCCGCCAGGAGTTTCAGATGCCCAAGACACGCTGTACAACGAGCATACCAAAAAAAGCTTGTTATGACAGCGTCCTGACGACTCCACCAGGAGTTAAGGGCACATACACACACAACACACACAACAGTGGTGTGCAGAGCAGCGTCTCTGAATGCACAACACGTCCAACTTCGAGGTGGCTGGTCTAACGTAGCAGAAGACCACATATATGAACTCAGTGGCCACTTTATTAAGTGCAAGCGGTACCTAATAAAGTAGCTACTGAGTGTTCTTTGGGAAGTGAAATAGAGTAAGTGGTAGCACACTAAGGAATGTTGATGAACAGCGGACCTCGCAGTTCAGGTCCATAGTTCTTGGACAATTGGAGCACAGCTGTATGGGGTAGCATCGAAGGCAATATGGCATGTTTGCCATTGTGGGTCAGGGTACAAAATATAACATTTGTGGGATTATGTTGCAATTTACAACACTGTACAAAAGTCTTGGATACATATACGTATATAGCTAGGATGTCTAAGACTCTTGTACAGTACTGTAGTAATTTTATGTACTGTACTGTACTGCTGCCACAAAAATAAAACAAGTTTCAGACAAGGTGTATAAGATGATGAGAGGCATTGATCGTGTGGATAGTCAGAGGCTTTTACCCAGGGCTGAAATGGTGAGCACGATAGGGCACATTTTTAAGGTGCTTGGAAGCAGGTACAGAGGAGATGTCAGGGGTAAGTTTTTTATACAGAGAGTGGTGAGTGCGTGGAATGGACCGCCAGCAACGGTGGTGGAGGCAGATACGATAGGGTCTTTTAAAAGACTCCTGGATTGGTACATGGAGCTCAGAAAAAGAGAGGGCTATGGGTAACCCTAGGTAATTTCTAAGGTAAGGACACATTCAGCACAGCTTTGTGGGCTGAAGTTCCTGTATTGTGTTGTAGGTTTTCTATGTTCCTATGTAAGTGGTGATAAACTTGATTCTGAAATGGGTCTCTACACAGGACTAAGTGTGGGAAGGGGACATGGAATGGGAAATCATAGATGGAAAAAGGGGAAGGAGTGGGAATCACCAGAGTGACATGCTGTTATGATCAATAAACCAATTGTTTGGAATTAAATAACCTTGCTAGGTGTCTCAGGGTTGGGTGCTTCTGTACTCGCACCAATCCCCACCCCTGGCACTCCCTCTCTGCCACCTGTCCCACACCCCTCCCATGGCCCTCCACTTTCCCCATTCCCAACATCCTTTGCACCCACCAGATTTACAAACTCACTCTCTGCTCCATGTTGAGAAATACGATACTGTGCAAAAGTCTTGGGCACCCTAGCTATATACTGCATATGGGCCTAATACTTTTAGACTTAAGACATAGGAGCAGAATTAGGCCATTTGGCCCATCAAGTCTGCTCCACCATTCAATCATGGCTGATCCTTCATTTCTTTCTCCTCCTCAATCCCAGTTTCCCCGCCTTCTCCCCATAACCTTTGATGCCATGTCCAGTCAAGAACTTATCAACCTCTGCCTTAAATACACCCAACGACCTGGCCTCCACAGCTGCATGTGGCAACAAATTCCACAAATTCACCACCCTTTGGCTAAAGAAATTTCTCCATGTCTCTGTTTTGAAAGGACGCCCCTCTATCTTGAGGCTGTGCCCTCATGTCCTAGACTCTCCCACCCTGGGAAACATCCTTTCCACATCTACTCTGTCTAGGCCTTTCAACATTCGAAAGGTTTCAATGAGAGTCCCCCTCATCCTTCTGAATTCCAGCGAGTACAGACCCAGAGCATTCAAACGTTCCTCATATGTTAACCCTTTCATTCCTGGAATCATCCTGGTGAACCTTCTCTGGACCCTCTCCAATGCCAGCACATCTTTGTAAGATGAGGGGCCCAAAACTGTTCATAATACTCAAGGTGAGCTACCACCGGTACCTTATAAATCCTCAGCATCGCATCCTTTTGCACAGTTCTGTATTTAACAGTGGCTAGATTGCACTTGAAGTAGTGTGCAGTCTGGTTGTCATTCTTTAAGAGTGATGTGGTTGCACTGGAGAGAATACTGAGGAATGATTTGCTGGGATGTTGCCTGGATTGGAGCATTTTAGTAATGGAGAGAGATTGGATAGGCTGTGTTTCTTTCCCTGGAACAAAGGAGACTGTGGTATACCTCACAGAAGTATATAAGATAGAATCAGAGATAGGATAGATAGACAGAACCTTCTTTTCCATGGTAAGACTATCAGAAACAACGGGGAAGAGGTTTTGGGCAAAAGGATCGATTTATAAAGGGGACTTGAAGGTATAGTTTTTTTTAAACAGAGAGTGTTTGATATCTGGAATTCATTGCCAGATGAGGAGGTGGCATTTAACCACATCTTGAGCAATTGTTCCCTATGTGGAGAAACATTTAGAAAGGTCACATACATTGTCAAAGCACAGGGGGATACAAACCCAGTGTGGGAGCATGTCATTAGTGTAGATGGGGATAAAGGTTAACATGGACGTGAAGGGCCAAGGAGCCTGTTTCTGTTTCATACAACTCAATGACTAATTAATTTGGGCAGATTCTGAACTTTAGGAACTGGAATTATGTAACTGTTAATATTTGTAGAAGAAATACAATTGTATAAACAAGAAAATGGAAAATGTGAGAAATACTCAGCAGCTCAGGCAACATTTGTCTGTGGAATACAAAACAATGTTGATGTTTTAGTCTAATAATCTTTTATCAGTTGGCCTTTTCATTGTGAAAGGGTTTCTCCTTATTTTACGGCATAAAACACATATTACATACAATTAAAAACGAGAAATCTGCAGATGCTGGGATTTCAAGCAACACACATCAAAGTTGCTGGTGAACGCAGCAGGCCAGGCAGCATCTCTAGGAAGAGGTACAGTCGACGTTTCGGGCCGAGACCCTTCATCAGGACTAACCGAAAGGAGAGATAGTAAGAGTTTTGAAAGTTGGAGAAGGAGGGGAAATCCAAAATGATAGGAGAAGACAGGAGGGGGAGGGATGGAGCCAAGAGCTGGACAGTTGATTGGCAAAAGGGATATGAGAGGATCATGGGACAGGAGGCCTAGGGAGAAAGAAAAGGGGGAGGGTGGGAAAAACCAGAGGATGGGCAAGGGGTATAATGAGGGGGACAGAGGGAGAAAAAGGAGAGAGAGAAAAAGAATGTGTGTATATAAATAAATAACGGATGGGGTACGAGGGGGAGGTGGGGCATTAGCGGAAGTTAGAGAAGTCAATGTTCATGCCATCAGGTTGGAATTAGCCAGACGGAATATACGGTGTTGTTCCTCCAATCTGAGTGTGGCTTCATCTTTACAGTAGAGCAGGCCGTGGATAGACATATCAGAATGGGAATGGGACGTGGAATTAAAATGTGTGGCCACTGGGAGATCCTGCTTTCTCTGGCGGACAGAGCGTAGTGTTCAGCGAAACGATCTCCCAGTCTGCATCGGGTCTCACCAATATATAGAAGGCCACATTGGGAGCACCGGACGCAGTTTATCACCCCAGCCAACTCACAGGTGAAGTGTCGCTACATACATACACTAATAGTATAATAGGTTGTTTAACCAATATTTGTGTCTCATACTTCTCCATGCTCTGCTTTATAAATTGGAAATTATTTCATTTAGACTTTTTTAAATTGCTGGACTATAGTAATACTGTTTCATCTGGAATTGACAGATGAATGAATCTTCTCTAACTCAGAAAATTAAATTATTTGCTGTAATCAACAGCTTGGAGACATGGATCCACTCGAATAACTCAAATCATTATGTGCACTAGGTCAGAAATTCCACTTGACTGAGGTCATGAAACTCTGATGTTAGGGTCTGGAGCAAGTGAAAATATCCCTTTGAAATTCAATACACTCGTGGATATATTCAGAGCAATGATTTATAGTGTTTAAGTTATGTTGCATGGTTGTTGTGTAATGTATTGCAGCATATTAATGCCAAAGGCAGACAATAATAACAGGCCACCAATTTTACAGAAATCTGAAACATGCGACAGTAGTAATGAGTGCTAAATGAATCAGTGGCTGGCACTTCTGCCCTTCAGCTGGAATTTCATGTTAATGCCTGCTGAATGTAAGAGATTTAAGGAAATCTCACAGGTACTCTGGGAGATGGAAAGTGCCAGATGTAATCCAAATGAAATGCTCGAATGCTCAACAGCCTATGTGGAGAGAGATGGCGAGGTAATGTTTCAATCAGTAATATTTCATTAGGACTACTTTTTATTTTAAATTTTCAACCTCTGATATTTTGCTTTGGATTAACACATATGATCCTTGGTTTGGGCTGAAATAGGTGAGTTCAGCCTTGACAATTGGGAAGACGATGGAAAGGAAAATTAGGTAGGATTCCTTCACTTGATCACAGTACATAATATCTAATCCACTATCCCTCATCTTATCATTAATTGTGTTGTTCTACAGATAGGTTTTTCATTATAAAGCTACTTTTAATTGTTCATAGTCTACTCAATTTGAGGTGTTAGTAGGCTGAAATGCAATGCACCATATTCCAAACCACATGGTTTGTGAAGAGGGGCAAATAAACTATCTGTCTTATAACTTTTCCCCATAGGTCCTCTGTTTTCCATCCTAGATCAGCATCCTACAGGACTGTATTGGCATCAATACAATGCTGCTTAACACTGCCCAAATAAATAATCTCAGTCCACCAATTTGCAGCAATTGAAAGTCAAATCACTTTTTATTACTTGCAATTCTAGGACGACTAGAATTAGAAATCAAATGCTCCATTTCTACTCCTCTCATCAAAATGTGAATTGAAGGTTATGATCTACAAATATATTATTAGGTTAAGGTTGGAAGGCATAGAAAAGTATTAGAACAAAAGGCACAAGGATCAAGGATCGAGGATCAACTGTATTCCCCATGTACATTTATATCTATTAGGAATTTGCCGTGGTGTGTTGGTCAAGGTGTGACATTGAGCAAAAATTCAACAACCTTCAACGGTTATAAAGAATAAAGAGTGATATAAAAATAAAGAATTATTGTGTATCTAAATTTAAAATAAAATTAGTAAAATTAGTTTAAAGGATGGATATGGAGTAAAATGTGCATAAATACCAGTATATATTTACAATGAAAACAGCATTGTAAAAAGTAGTTCAAAGTTTCTACAAATGCAATGCAGTGATGGGGGTATTAGATGGGGGGGGGGTGGATATGGGGTGAAACAACAAGCCTTCTGTAACAATCGTAGTTGATCTTTCATCACAATTTCCTTTGCTGCTCAATTGTCAGATCTCCTGATCCTCTTGCAGTCCAAAAATCAATCTCAAAAGTACACAAGTACATTTTTCTTTGAAGAATATTTACACTTCTCTAAGTGAAGACATTTCTATTAACCCTAGTCCTAAATGGTATTTTCTTACCCTGAAACAGGGGACTCAAATTCATGACCATCCAAAGAGGGGAATGGGTCTCCTAACAACTATTCCGCCAGTCTCTCCCAGCATCCCATATTCCTATATCCCCGATTTTCCTTTAGTTTCAATGTATTTCTGCCCGTACCAAGCAATCCATCTACAGAGGCTAATCCAACTCCATCCTTCCTCGCCCCTGAATACTGAGATGTTAGTGGAGCATTCGTCCATCCAATCTTTAAGCCACAGATATTGATAAGCAGCATTGATGAGGGGTGAGGGTCACATTACAGATGTCTTGGTCTAATTTCATTTTTTTTCCATTTACAGTTCTCTTCAGAATTGTGCATGTGCTCTTCATCAGATAGCACTGGAGATCAGAACTCAAGCTAGGTTAAAGGAGCTGTGTAGCAGCCAAACTACCCATAGCACTATGTACTGCCTTTACATATCGAGGTTGACGGGATGATCATGATTATAGATAGATTAGGGTGAACAGGAGGGCTATTTACTCAGAGTTGGTAAGGTGAACTGGCATGTACATTTCCCATACCTCTTGAAAAGTACCTCTGAAATAGAAACAGGAGAATGGACAGCTCCACTTTCCTATATTTCCCTAATTATTAATTTCCCAATAAACCAAAAATATTGGCTGGAATATTTTCTATGATTCAGTCTTCCACCTTCTTAAAAGTAGAACATTTCAAAGATTCAAGACCCTCAGAGAGAGCAAATTCCTCATTGTCGCTTTTAAATAGGCAATGGGGAGAGGGAGAGAGATAATCAAAGTAGATTTTAGAAGCTTCCTACTCCCTTTTATGAGTATTTGAAATAGAAACATGTAAGAATAATAAGCGAGGACTAATTTGAATGAGTAGTGATGAATGGGAATTCAATTTCAGAACAGCAAGTATTAATAGATAATAAATTAAAGGTAAGAGCTTAAATATCTTGTCTGTAATATTGCAAATTAGAGTGAAGACCAATGTAATACTTTGGTGAATAATGGTTAAAAGGCTTGTACAAACACAAGTAATTTTGTAATAAAATTATAATGCTGGGAGTACTCAGCATGTCAGGATATAACCAGTGGAGAGAAAAAAAAAACAGAATTAATATTTCAAGTCAATGACCTCTCATTTTGTTTGTCATACATTTCACCCTTTTTTATATGATAATTTGATTTTATGTAACTAGCAACTCTTTGGCAGATGACTTTACATCCATTAGTATTGGTCTTTAGTTAATACCACAGAATAAAAAGTTTTATTATTTGATCTGTAATTAATTATGTCTATTATCTCAGATCACTCATGAGATTTCCAATTGAAATTTGTCATTAATGTATTATTATAAATGATCACTCTCTGTGGTAAGTTTGTTTATTACTAATCAAGATTATGCCAAGCAGTGACATCAGATGAAAGTGTACAGTATATTCTGATTTTTATGTAATAAAAATCTAGTTAAATTAGTACTAATTGTGATAGATGATAAACATAAATTATTTGTGAAAATGTGTAATTATATTTTTATTTAATGTAAGTTACCACTTAAAATATATGCAGAAAATATTCATATTTTCTTCTGTAGTTTACTTACTGTTTTCCTAAGTGCCAGAACATCTGTGTATTTGTTCTTTGATATCACCATGCATTTCCATAAGCCAATAATCCAACTTCATACTGATACCACAAATATTTTGAAGACAGCTCATTCTTTTTGGATATTCATCAGTTTCTATGACACTCTATTATTGAATAGTTGGAATGCTTTACATTTGGCAGCTCTAAGTATTGAAGTGCTCATCCATTAAACAATTGCCATAGATTAAAAGCTCTAAATTTAACTCACATTTATATAGTACCTCCCATGTTACAAACTGTCTCAAATGAACAGAAATTTAAACAGGAGGAGGCTAATCAGTCCTTCGAGTAGCACTACCATTTAATTTGATCATGACTGATCATCCAGATTCATTAGCCTGTTCCTGCTCTCTCCCCATAACTCTCCATCCCTTATTACCTAAGAACTATAGTTAATTCATCCTTGAATATACAGTATTTAAATAATTAAGCTTCCTGTTTCCTTATGTGATGGACCACTCTCAGAGTGGAAAAAAAATTCTTATGTTACATCACAACAAGAATTACTGGAAAGACTCCACAGGCTGGAAAGGCTGCATAAGTGAAAGATCAAGTTGATGATCCTTTGTCAGACAAATGACCAACAGACCAAGTTCTGCAAAAAGGTATTTAATTTGAAACTTTAACATTGTTTCTCTTCCCAGGTATCATTGGATAAAGCCTGAAAGCTCATGCAGTACCCCCATGAGCACAGTTTCTATCTATTATAAGATCATTGAACAGACCTCCTGTACAATAAGATGGACTCTTGACCTCACAATCTACCTCATCGTGGCCTTGGACCTTATTGTCTGTCAGCACCGCACTTTCTCTGTAATTCCAATGCCACATATATTCTACATTCTGTTATAATTTTTCCTTTATACTGCCTTGATGTACTGATGTGATGAAATCTGTAAGGAAGGCATGCAAAACAATGTTTGTCACTGTATCTTGCTAAATGTGGCTATAATAGACCAATTTACATTTGCAGCCCTTTCTCTTTTTATTTTGGTTATCCAGTATCTACAGTTCTTTTTCCTTGATTTTCAGATCTCCTCATTTTAGTTTTAAGTGGCTTTCCCTTCTTCCTTAGATCCCTGGTCC
Source organism: Mobula hypostoma (assembly GCF_963921235.1). NCBI lineage: Eukaryota > Metazoa > Chordata > Chondrichthyes > Myliobatiformes > Myliobatidae > Mobula > Mobula hypostoma. The sequence goes on from NC_086099.1 coordinate 169,986,238, forward strand.
TGGACCCTCCTGATATTGGAAACATCCCTCCTTCATCGTCTGTTCATTCCTGTTAGAATTTATAGACTCTCGTGAGATCTCCTCTTTTTCTTCTAAACTCTAGCAAGGATGCAACCTCTCTTCAGATATCAGTCCTGCTGTTTCAGTAATCTGTCCAGTGAACCCTTACTGCACTCCATCCATAGCAAGAGAATCCTTCCTCAGTACGGGAGACACAATATTCAAGCTGTGTTCTCAGTAAGAACCTATACGATTGCAGTAAGGTATTCCTACTACTGAACTCAATTCCTCTTGCTGTGAAGGCCAACATATGACTTACCTTTTTAACAGCCTGCTGCACCTGCATGCTTTCAGCTACTGGCACACAGGGATACCCAAGTCCTGCTGCAATTCATCCTTTCCTAAGCTATTACTTTCAGATAGTAGTCTATCTGGCCTCTTTGGTCACCAGAATGGAGAACCTCACACATATTATTCAGTTGCTGCCGGCCACTCAGTAAAAGACCCATTTATCCCTACTCTTTATTTCCTGTCTGCCACCCAGCTCCCTATCCTTACTAGCATATTACCCCCAATCTCATATTCTTCATCCGCATGCTGATCTCTTACTTTGACTTTATCAAGACCCTTCTAAAAGTCTACTGACTTTCTCATCTAATCTCCTAATTACATCCTGGGTTATTGACTTTGTCCAATCATGTCACTGTTTTCTATGTTCTTTTCATCTTTTCAGGGGGCCCTACTCCCAAAATCAGAATTACAGATCTATAGTTTCCTCTATTTCTCTATCTCATTTTTAAAATTGCAGGTTACATTAGCTACCCTTCAATCTGCTGGACCTGTTTTAGAGTCAAATGAAGTTTGGAAAATGACCAGAAATGCATCTAAAGACCTTTGAATTTATTGATTTCAAAGTCATCAATTTTCCTAACTCAATTTAATTCCCTACTCAATAGATCATGTGTTCCTCAATATTTTATTACAGAAAAAACAAACAAGGTGAATTCACGTGGATGGTTAATCATCTGTGTATTTGTGATTATTGGTACGCTAATGATCTTCAAAGTGAAAATTGAGGGTGAAATGGAACATTTACCCAACAAGGAAATTGAATTCTGCTCAAAATATTAGTTGACACAAAATCAATCATCCAAGCCAAGAAATGAGCAGAATTCAAGGAAAATAACAAATATTAAAGAAACAATGGATCTTAATATGTAAGGGAATATGAGATAATTCAAAAAATATGATTTTTTAATAAAACTTGTAACCATATATGAAATTGATAATGTTTTAAATGAGAATATGGCTAGTGGCAGAAGACGTGGGCTAATATTAAAGCAAGAGGATTTACAGCGTGATAAAAAAAAGAAATATTGGATTGAAATTTTGTATACTTTATTAAAATATATACAGAAAATATAATCAATACATTTCTTTCTACATTCATTGTATCATTAAATAAGTATAAAATTATGAGAGGCATAGACAAGGTGGGACATCATGGTAGCATGGTGGTTAGTGCGATGCTATTACAGCTAGAGGCGTTGGAATTCGGAGATCTTTCTGTCGCCATCTGTGGGGAATTTGTATGTTCTCCCTGTGACCGCGTGGGTTTCCTCCCACAATCCAAAGACCTACCAGTTAGTAGGTTAATTGGTACTTGTAATTTGTCCTGCGATTACACTGGGGAGCTTAGGAGGACGATGGCACCTAACGGCGACTCCTTTGTTTGCATCTTCAGAAACAGCTCTGTTTCTATCTTTAATATCTCTATTTTTCCCTTTCAGGGTTCTTTTGAAGACCCTGACTTGGAGTCATACGTTGACTTCAGTTCTTTGTGGGAATGGGACCCGCTCTCGGGGTCTCATGACTGGCCGCTGTTCGATATACCAAGGACTCGGCCTAGAGGACTAGCACACCTTCAAGGTGCTGCAATTTCATGGCTCTGGAGGCAGGCAGACTCCAGCTCGGTGCCTCTGCAGGAAATTGGTGTGTCATGGGAGATGGAAGATCCAAAGCAGCAAGCTGCCTGCTGGCTGTGTGTCCAGAGACCCGAGTTCGTTGGGCACAGAGCTCAGAAAAAGTGACACAACAGACTTTTAACATTGTAAATCAGCAAGTTCTTTGTTATATCTCCCTTCTCGCTGTGAAATGGGGACATCCCTTTTTCCCTTACTAAGGAGAGAAATGGAGCCTGTGGTATGTCGAAATATCAGGTGAATGAGTAGTCTTTGGAGAACTGCAAGTCTGTGTCTTTATTGATGCTTTGCTGCATGCTTGAGTGCCTGGTGGGGTGTGCCGATGCTCTTTTGCTGGTGGGGCAGGGAGGAATCATTACTTTGCTGCCACTTATATATGGGTGGGGGGAATGGGGGGGCTTTAGGGTTCTAACATTTAACTGTCATTCATTCTTGGGGCACTCCTCTGTTTTCGTGGATGGTTGCGAAGAAAAAGAATTTCAGGTTGTACGTTACATACATTTCTGTAACATTAAATGAAACCTTTGAAATAGATGGGTGTGGCTCGTTGGCTCCAAGGGCCTATTCGGTGTGTATCTTTAAATAAACACACATAGTAGACAGCCATTATCTTTTTACAGGGTCAAAATGTCTAATACTAGAGGGCATGCATTTATGGTGTGGGCACGTGGCCAAGGGGTTAAGGCATTGGACTAGCTACCTGTAGGTCATGAGTTCGAGCCCCAGCCAAGGGAACGTGTTGTGTCCTTGAGCAAGGAACTTAATCACACAATGCTCTGCGACGACACTGGAAACTGTATGGGTCCTAATGCCCTTCCCTTGGACAACACTGGTGTCGTGGAGAGGGGAGACTTGCAGCATGGGCAACTGCTGGTCTTCCATGCAACCTTGCTCAGGCCTGCGCCCTGGAGAGTGAAGACTTTCCAGGCGCAGATCCATGGTCTCGCAAGACTAACGGATGCCTTTATTTATTATTTTATTTTTACATTTAAGGTGAGTGGGAGAAAGTTCAAATGACATGTGCAGGGCAGGTGTTTTTAACACATAAGTGGTATGTGCCACGTATTTGTTGCTGAGGTGGAGGTAGAAGCCAACATGATGGAGGTGTTTAAGAGGCTCTCACTTTGTCAAATGAATTTGCAGAGAATGGAGGGCTATGGACCATTTGCAGGAAGAAGACGTTTGTAGTTTAATTAGTTTGGCACATTATGGACTAAAGGGTCTGTTCCTGTGCTGTATTATTCTTGTTCTATAGTCTATCACAGTGCATACATATATGAAGTATTTGAAATACTGTGACATCCGGACCTGTCAATTAATGTTCTGAGCCACAAAGCCTTAGTCTATGTCCTTTTCCACAAAGCCTTTTCAGCAGCTGCACTAAGTGCATTGCCTTGTACCATACTCCTGCATCTAGGACTGTCCCACTGGTAACAGTCAGTTTCCATGAGTTTTCCAAACATCAATGAATTAATGCAGTCAAGGTGGCTTGTCAGAAGATAACCTGCTGGGCCTGGCAAACACGTTATTATTAAAGTGTGCTGAAGTTACCACAACCCTCACATTTTGTTGATTTTTCTTTCTGGGAATTTGCCACAGACAGAGGCAGGATCCTTAGCTTATGTGCACATAATGTCCAAGACTAATGGGTAGTTTAAATGAACTAGCATTTTTGTTAATTTTCTCACCCAAACTACCAAACAGCATGTGTTTAAGTATATATCCAATCAAGTATATCAATATGGTAATCTGGTTAGTCTGGAATACTCATCAGCTACATGGGTCGTCACTCTATCAATGTGGACCAAATATTAATGATGGATAAATTAATGGAAAATTGTTCATCCAAGCAGAAGACACAGTTACTTATGTGGGATGCATGGGGAAGTTACAATGAGTGAAAGGGCAAAACCAAGATGACATTAAATGTGGATAAGTATGTGGCTATCACTTTGAATACAAGTAAGAAAAGTTGCATTATTTTCTTGGAGATAAGAAACAAGAAACTCTGAATAGCAAAAAGTGTCCACAATATTCACAAATAATTGAAAGTGAAACGATTGACTTTAAAAGTCAAACAAGGAAATAGAAATTTTCAGTGTCCTGGAGATTAATGAGTAAAATACAAAGTGAAGATGTTTATGCATAAGATTTATGCAGTTTTGTGAGGTACTGGGAACTATTATTTGGGAAGGCTGAAGCTACTAACTCCATCCATCACCCTTCCAACCCTCCAAGGCTAATTGCTGAAAGTTGCTCACAAAGAACTCCATCTGTCATGGTTCTATTCCTTCAATATCTTATTGTGACATCCTGCTTCCACCTGAACAGTAAACAGTATCTACTCATCACAAAGATGCTTTCTTACTACTCCTTTGTTTGAGTCAAGAGCATACAGTGGAAACTGAGTCATAGTGTCATAGAGAAGTACTGCACAGAAACAGGCCCTTTGGCCCATCTAGTCCATGCCAAGGCTAGTTAGACGCCTACTTCTATCGACCTATACTGGGTCTGTAGCCCTCCATATCCCTACTATCCATGTACTTATTGAAACTTCTTTTGAATGTTGAAATTGAGTTTGCATGGACTACTTGTGCTGGCAGCTCATTCCACACTCTCACAACCCTCTGAGTGAAGAAGTTTCCCCTCATGTTCCCCTTAAACATCTCAGCTTTCACCCATAAGCCATGATTTCTGGTTGTAGTTCTACCCAGCCTCAGTGGAAAAAGCCTGCTTGCATTTACACTATCTATACCCCTCATAATTTTGTATACTTCTATCAAATCTCCTTTCAGTCTTCTATGTTCAAGTCCTCGTCGATTCAATCTTTCCTTATAACTCACGTCCTCCAGACCCGGAAACATCCTTGTAAGTTTCTCTGCACTCTTTCAACCTTGTTTACATCTTTCTTGTAGGTAGGTGACCAAAACTGCACACAGTACTCCAAATTACGCCTTACCAATATCTTATACAGCTTCAACATAACATTTCATTTCTTGTACTCAATACATTGATTTATGAAGGCCAATGAGCTGAAAGTTTTCTTTACAACCCTATCTACCTGCGACACATCTTTCAACGAATTATGGGCCTGTATTCCCAGATCCCTTTGTTCTACCACAGTCCTTAGTCATCGTAGCTATCCCACGAGGTCGAGGATGATGGTCTTTGTTCTGAAGAAGTGGCCCACAGAGTGAAGACGACTTTGTTTAATGTGTACTTGATGTTGCACTCCAAGAAGCACACGATACTTCACAAATCAACCAACTGATTCCAATGGCATGGAAACCATGACGATTGGAGCTGATGGATTTGTTGCTGCCTTCATCCGCCTTCACAGCTGTTGAGTTCGAAGTAACTTCGTCCGTCTGTTCCACCGTTGAGGTCTTGGTTGGATTGTTCTTTCTCAGGGACCTCACCGCCATGGGTGACCCTACCAGGAGCATAGGTCCAGACGACATTGCTCTCAGGATCACAGGACCACACAAGCTTCTCCACCACGACAAGGTGACAATCCACGGAGAAGAGTCCTTAGTGCTCTACTGTTCACTGTGTAAGATCTACCCTGGTTGGTCCTACTGAAGTGCAAAACCTCAAAGTTTTCAAACGTACATTCAATGTCAGAGAAATGTATACAATATACATCCTGAAATGCTTTTTCTTCGCAACCATCCACGAAAACAGAGGAGTGCCCTCAAAGACAGTTAAATGTTAGAACCACAAAGTCCCCCCAGCTCCCCCTTCTCATGTGTAAGTGGCAGCAAGCAATGATCCCCCATCCTCCCACAAGCAGGAAAAAAAAGCATCGGCACCCACTACCGAGCACTCGAGTGTGCAGCAAAGCAACAGCAAAGACACACACTTGCAGTACCCCAAAGACTACTTGTTCACCTCGTATTCGACAGGCTTTCTCTCTCCCCAATAAGAGAAAAAGCGGTGTCTCCGTTTCACAGCGAGAGGGGAGACATAACAAACAACTCGCTGGTTTATGATGTTAAAAATCGGTTGCATCGCTTTTTCCGAGCTCTGTGCCCAAAGATCTCATGTCTCTGGGCACACAGCCATAGATCTTCCAATTCCCATGCCACACTGATCTTCTGCCGGGACACCGACCTTCGATCCACCCATCTCCAGAGCCACGTGATCTCGAACCCCTGAAGGCAAGCTAAGATCTTAGGCCACATCCTTGGCATGTTGAATAATGGTCAGTCGTGAAACTCCGAGAGTGGGTCCCATTCCCGCAAAGAACCGAAGTCAGCGTGTAAATCCAGGTAGGTCAGGGTCTTCAAAAGAACCCTGAAAGGGAAAAATAGAAATATTAAAGATAGAAATAGAGCTGTTTCTGAAGATGCAAGCAAAGGACTCACCGTTTAACACCATCATCACCTTGCACTTCTCTGCATTAAATTCTATCTGCCATTTCTCAGCAGATCCAAATCCCCTTGCAAGCCATGATAGCCTTCCTCACTGTCCACTACACCCCCAATCTTGGTGTCATCTGATCCGTTTATCCACATTATCATCCAGATCATTGATATTGATGACAAACAACAAAGGAACCAGCACCGATCCCTGCAGCACACCACTGGTCACAGGCCTCAGCCAGAGAGACAACCCTCTACTACCACTCTCTGGCTTCTCCCACAAAGCCAATGTCTAATCCAATTTATTATCTCATCCAAAATGCCGTGCCTCCCATGGAGGACCATGTCAAATGCCTCACTAAAGCTGTGTTGACAACCTCCACTGCCTTGCCTTCATCCAATTTCCTGGTAACTTCCTCGAAAAGCTCTAAGGTTGGCTAGACATGACCGATCATCCACGAAGCCATGCTTAATCAGTCCATTTGTATCCAAATACATATATATCTGGTTCCTCAGAATACCTTCCAATAACTTTCCTATAACTGATGACAGACTCACTGGCCTATAATTTCCTTACAGGTATTTCTGTTTTAAGCCTTTTTTAAACAGTGGAACATTAACAGCTATCTTCCAATCCTCTAGTACCTGTCCTGTCACTAAGGATCTTTTAAATATCTCTGCTTGGGGCCCCAGAAATCTGCACCTGCCTCCCGTAGTGTCCAAGGGAACACCCTGTCAAGCCCTGTGGATTTATCCACCCTGATTTGCCTCAGCATAGCAAACACTTTCTCCTCTGTAATCTGTACAGGGTCTATGAAGTTGATGCTGCTTTGCCTCACTTTTATAGACTGCATCTGTCCCCCGAAGAAATACAGATACGAGAAATGCATTTAAAATCTCTCCCATCTGTTTTGGCTCCGCACAGGGATTACCATTCTTGTATTCTAGAGGACCAATTTTGTCCCTAGCAACCCTTTTGCTCTTAACATACCTGTATAATCCCTTAGGATTCTCCTTCACCTTGTCTGCCAGAGCAACTTCATGGCTTCTTTTTGCCTTCCTGATTTATTTAGGTGTTCTCTTGCATTTCTTGAATTCCAAAAGCATCTCATTTGTTCCTATTTCCCTATATCTGCTGTGCACCTTTATTTTTCTCAACCAGGGCCTCAATATTTCTCAAAAACCAGGGTTTCCTATCCTTGTTATCTTTACCTTTTATTCTGACAGTCACATACAAGCTTTGTATGCTCAAAATTTTGTTTTTGAAGGCCTTTCACTTTCCAAGTACACCTTTACCAGAAGAGAGCCTGTCCCAATCCACACTTGCCAGATCATTTCTGATACCATCAAAATTGGCCCTTCTCCAATTTAGAATTTCAACCTGTGGACCAGACCTATCTCTTTGCAACTTTGAAACTAATGGCATTATGGTCACGGGATGTAAAGTGTTCCCCCGCTCAAACTTGTCACCTACCCTGTCACGTTCTCTAATAGCAGATCCAGTATCGCATGCAACTCTTGTTGGGACTTCTATGTACTGATGAAGGAAACTTTCCTGAACACATTTGACAAGGTCTATTCCATCTAATCCTTTTACAGTATGGGATTCCCAGTCAATATGTGAAAGTTAAAATCATCTACTATACCGACCTTATGTTTCCTGCAACAGTCTGTGAACTCTTTCCAAATTCGTTCCTCCTGGGGGTCCTGGGCAAATCCTTTCAGAACACTTCTCATCACTTCCTGCCAACTATGATTGTTATTTAATTGCTACATGAGCTTCTGACACATTCCACATCACTGCCAAGATCTTTTGCTTCTAACCTTGTAATATTACCCATCTTCACGCAAGGCTTGGCTCATCTGTTACTGAAAATTTCATCTATGTCTTTTCACCTCTATTCTTTACAAATTCAATGCTTTCTCGTCTCTGACCTGTGTTTAACACTCCGCTTCTTGTATTCTGACTTAATTATCATCAGCCTGTCGTAGTTTCTGATCGTGCAACTAACCAGCTTTAAAATTCTGATCCTTATTTTGAAGTCTCACTATTCTATCCCTACCTCTGAACTATCCTGTAGATCCACAAGCCTCCTAGGCCCCTGCAGTTCTTTAATTCTAACACCTCGTGCATTCCCTGTTTTAGTCACTTCACCAATGGATTTTACTTCCATTTCTATAGGGTTTAAACTCTAGAATTTGCCTATGCTGCATTTTTTTCCTCCTCTCCTTTCTTTACGACCCTCATTAAAATCTACTTTTAAATCTATATCTTCAGTGCCAAATCTTGTATCATTATGCTTGATATTGGGAATAAAATGGGAAGTGGAGTTTTATCTGGTTAAATGTCAGGTCATGCAGTTTGGGCGGTCAAATGGAAAGGGAAAATGTACAGTTACACAGTATAAAGGCAAGGTCCTTAACAACATTGATGTAGGGAGGAATCTTGCTGTCCATAGCTCCCTGAAAATGGCAACACAAGTAGAAAGAACTTTGAAATCAGACATTTGGATTGTTTTCTCTGAAACATTAGCGTATGTGGGGAGACCTGATAGAAGTTTATAAAATTATGAGAGCATGGACAGGGTAGATGATAATCAGAAACATTTTTTCCAAGGCAGAAATGTCAAGTACTAAACGGCATAGCCTTAAGGTGAGAGGGTGAAAGTTTGAGGGAGATGTGTGCAGCAAGTTTTTTTTTACACAATGAGCAGTAGATACCTGCAACTTGGTGGTGGATGCAACCATGATGGTGTCATTTAGGAGGTGTTTAAATAGGCACATGAATATGCAGGGATGGAGGGAGATGGATCATGTGCAGGCAGAAGGGATGAGTTTGATTTGGTATCATGTTCATCACAGCTATCATGGGCTGAAGGACCTGTTTCTGTGCTGTACTGTTCTATGTGCTAGCAACACACACAAAAAGTGCTGGAGGAACTCAGCTGACCAGGCAGCATCTATGTAAAAGAGTACAGTCGACATTTTGGGCCGAGACCCTTCAGCAGGACTGGAGAAAAAGAAGATTTAAAAGGTGGGGAAGGGGAGAGAGAAACACAAGGTGATAGATGAAACCAGGAAGGGGAGGGATGAAGTAAATAGCTGGGAAGTTGATTGGTGAAAGAGATTCAGGGCTGGTGAAAGGGGGAGTCTGATAGGTGGGGTCAGAAAGTCAAGGAAGAAAGAAAAGGGGGGAAGGAGCACCAGACAGAGGCGATGGGCAGGCAAGGTGATAAGGTGAGAGAAGGAAAAGGGGATAGGGACGGGGACTGGTGAAGGAGAGGTCGGAGAGGGGGCCATTACTGTAAGTTTAAGAAATCAACGTTCATGCCATCGGGTTGGAGGCTACTCAAACAGAATATAAGGTGTTGTTCCTCCGACCTGGGAGTGGAATTAAAATGGGTAGCCACTGGGATATCCTGCTTCTACTGGCGGATGGAGTGTAGGTGCTCGGCGAAATGGTCTTCCAATCTACGTCGAGTCTCACCGATATAGAAGAAGCCACACTGGGAGCTACACAGTATAAGACCCTCAACAGACTCACGGGTGAAGTGTTGCCTCACCTGGAAGGACTGTTTGGGGCCCTGAATGGTATACTCCTATGTGCAATACTCCTGTGAGCATCTTAGAACATTTAATTGTGCCATATTAAGTTGGTCTTATTGTTCTAAAGAAGAAACTTCACCTTGAAACATTGACAATTTCTCTTTCTGCAGATGCTGCTTGATCTGCTCAGCGTTCCGATTTTCAACATTGCAGTTTTTTTTGATTTTCACTTTTTATTATGGCTATTTTCACACATACTGAGGTACAATATAATACTTGGCCTTGCATGCCATCCATATAGATCATTTCATTACGAAAGTGAATCAAGGAAGTTCAGTGCAGGTAGACAATAACATACAAGGGCATAACAAGGGAAAAAGTCAGATCAAGAGTTCTTCTTATCGCGCTAGGGGACTGTAACATCAGGGTAGAAGCTGCCCACGAGCTGACGGTGTGTGCCTCCAGGCTTTGATTATGTTGTTTCCTTTATCAAGGCAGTGAGACGTATAGACAGAACCCATGGAGGAGAAGCTAGTTTCCATGAAGTGCTGAGCTGTGTCCACAACTCTCTGCAGTTTCTTTTCCCAGTCACGAGAACAGCAGTTGCCACACCAAGCTGTGATGCATCAGTCAAAGAAGATGTGTTAAATTTCTTTCTCCTTCTGAGGAAGTAGAGGCACTGGCGTGCTTTCTTAGCATGACGTCTAAGTAGTGGAACCAGGATAGGATTTGGTAACGTTCACTCTCAGGAACTCAAGCTTTCAACAGCTCCCCACAGTTGATGTGAAAGACAGCGTGCGCACTTCCCCCCTCCCTTCCTGGGATCAACGACCAGTTCCTTTGTCTTGCTGACAATGAGGGTCAGGCTGTTGTCATGACACCATGCCACTAGGCGCTCCATGCCCATCTGTACATCAAATCATTATGCTGTTGTCATCTGTGAACTTGCAGAGGGAGTTAGTGCAGGATCTGGCTATGCTTAGGGAGTAAAGGAGGAGGCTGGTCAGGCAGCCATGTGGGGCACCATTGTTGAGGATCATCCTGACAGAGGCGTTGCTGCCTATCCTTACTGATTGCTGTCTGTCGACTTGGACACTTGTCTGCTTTGGAATTCTCTTATTCTGAAGACAGTGATTGCTAAATTTATATGATTGATGTTGGTACATTATTATTAGACATAGGAGAGAAGCGCTGGTGAGGGGTTCATGCACACATTAGTCAAGACATAATTGCATAGCATAAAAACTTAAAAAAAATGAATGACATTTTTCTATTCTTATAATTACTACTTAGCAGTGGTTGGCTCTGTGAGTGATGAATATATTTAAAATTATTAGACCTCTTTTTAATTCATTCAGAGTCGTGCCTGCACTGTTAGCTTTATCATTACTTGTACTTGATTACTTGTGATTTTTATACGTAAACTTTCCGATTTGGTTTAACTTATTTTACAGCTCCTTGACCTTCTTGTGCCTTCTAATTTTACATCATTGTACCTTCAAATTTGATTCGTTTGCATTGAATTAATTCTGAATCCAATTCGTAACTGAAAACTAAGAAATGGTAAGTCCTATAAACAATTCTCTATGCTATTTTCAACTGGGCAGCGAATCATACTTTGGCGCTGCCGACGCAGTTTATATTTATACCCCTTCAGTAACACAGAAACTTGTCAGCAAGTTCGTAGTTTTGGGAGTTGTATAAGATGTAACAATTATTTTGTTCTCCTTTACACTTGTTTACTGGAAATGATATTAAACAATCCTGAATCTTATAGGGACGAAAAGATAAAATAATAACGATACAAAGTTTAAAATCCCACTCGTGAATAAGTATAAATGCAGAGGGATACACGGCACGTGGGGACACTGACTACCACGCAGATAGGTTAACAAAATAATAACTAACCCAACGCCCAAGGTGCTGAATTTCTGCAAGCACATTCTTGGCAAGAAATGAAAAGGCGCGAAGGATTGAAGTTCAGCTTCCCGGACTGATTTGGTGGGTAACCTTTCGCTAGAATCGCCAAGGTTCCTGGCAGTGGCGACTGAAGAAATGAATTGCACCTTTTTTAGTTGCTCTACTTCCATCAATTTTAGCAGCACAACTTGGTGCTGAGTTAAAAATCAGAGCGTTTTTGCAGTGGGGGTATGCGATATGTGCTTCTCACCATTAACCCCCTCGGGCTTCCAGTATCAGCGGTTCTTTTCGTCACTGCCAGCAGAGCCGCGCCATCGCGCCGTTTCCCGTTGCAACATTGCAGTGATCCAGTAGGCTTCAAGAAGGAAGTTAACTTAATGCTCGGTGGTTAAAAAGACAGGTTTAATTAGAGCATATTGTGATTATAGAGAACACGTAACAGAGCAAAAAAAAACACCCACAATCACCACCCCCCAGCCACCCACACTCACATTCCTGAATCCTCCTACCGCCGGAAAGAGACACAACTCCCTCCCGCCCTCCTCTCACTGAGTGTCAGGCGCCGGGAGAGGGAGAGACGCACTCGGCTCTGCAACGCCAGCGGCATCGGCGTCATGGCTTCTTCCCACTACAACGCCGATACCGGACTGGAAATTAGAACCCGGTCCGTGGAGCAGACTCTCATCCCCTTGGTCACCCAGGTATGTTTGGGGTGAGGTGGGGTGAGGGGAGAACGAAAGGGGGCGCAGCGCAGTGAAGAGTGAGACACATACACACTGTAAGCTCAGGGACAGGCGGAGTGGAGTCGGACAAGGAGACCTTGCAGGGAGGGGGGGGGGGTGAAATTTGGGGTGCGTACCACTCGTGAGGGGCAGGAGCTTTCCTTTCCTCTATCCTCACCCAAGAATAAAATGATGCAGATCCCAAAGGCATAGCGTCCTGAAACCTCAAAGGCGAGTATCTGAGATCTAACTGAAAACAGACCCGGTTATAGGATAGGACAAGTGGTGGGTTTCTTATAAATTGAGGCAATGTGAGACTTTAAGCATCTTTGACCCCTCTCAAGAAAGGACCTTCCGGCGACACAAACTTGTCTCTCACTGGTGCGTGGTTGCAAGAGATGGGGTAAAGTGCAGCTCTATTGCCTTGTGCTGCGAAATGTCAGTCCCATTGTCCCTAGCCTCGCGTCCCGCACGCTACTGGTCTGAAAATAAATATTATTTAAGAGATCCGCTGTACCGTGCACTGCAACCGGCAGAGAGAGAGAGAGAGTATGAGTGTGTGTGTATGTATGTATGTGTATGTGTGTAGGGTGTCCGGGCCACGCGCAAAGGGTTATTCTTGCCCCAAAGGGAATGTTGGACACTTAGTTTAGAAAGGGAAAGGCAGCGAGGGAGGCGCTTCACAGCCTGGAGCCGGTGTTTTATTCCAAAGTTCGAACTCCGTAACTTTCGAAGAGGGCAGTATGACTTTCGCCGGAGAACAGGAAGGTTTTATTTCCTGCCTTTTAGCAATCACACTGACCAGACTTTCTGATTTGCAAGTGCTCCAAGTTCACAGTCGCACACCCCACAAAGGTTTTCTGCTTTGAATTAAAGATCTTTCTACCTTCGTTGGTCTGTCAAAAGGCGCTCAATAACTGCTATGAAGCCGACAACGCCATCAATGAAAGGAATAGTTCTATGATTTCGGAGTCCCGATTCCCCGAATCTCAGCAGGTGTTTTAAGTTCGGACAAAATATTCAAAATGCCTGCATCTGTAATTTGCTTGCAGAGCATTCTTTACTTTAGCTACAAAACAGATTCAACAGTTAGGTCAAGGGAAAGAACTGAGATATGGAACATTTAATGTTTTTGTCACTTGGGAGTTTTGCCAAATTATTTCTTAAATTTTTACATTTTTTAACTCTGGTAATTCAGTTTGTTAGGAGTCTTTTACTTTTATGTTGCTTGCAAAGTTATTAATTTCAAAAGAATATAGGGAAAGTAGAGGAGGAGAAAAATCGTGGTATTTACGTTTTTAATAATAGACTATGTAATTTTCAATGTAAAATTGAATCTGATTAAAAAAATAATACCTGGAATATGTTACTTCATAACTTGCTGTCAAATTAATAGGGAACTTTACATCATTCGTCATGATGGGAAAATATTCTGGTAGTATTGGGCAAAGATCTTTGTGATTAAATTTGGAATTACAATTGTTCTTGTTAAAACCCTACTACCGCACATTGCTATTCATTTCTCTATTGATGTATATTCAGTTCAGTAATACTACAGTACCTGCGCAGTAGACAAGAAGTAAACATTTTAGAAAATTGTGTCCATTTATTGTAAGTGTACATTTTACTGATAAACCAAGTGTTAGTGTTAGTTATTGCCTGGAAACCCCTCTGCCTTGATCATTAACAAGAGAAAATCTGCAAATGCTGGAAATCCAAGCAGTACACATAAAATGCTGGAGGAACTTAGCAGGCCAGGCAGCATCTATTGAGAAGAGTACTGCCAACGTTTTGGACGGAGAGGCTGCGTCAGGACTGGAGAAGGGTCTCGCTCTAAAATTGACTGTACTCATGTCAATAGATGTTGCCTGGCCTGCTGAATTCCAGCTGCATTTTGAGTATGTTGCCTTGATCATTTTCCAGTTTTTCTATGGCCTCTCATTCATTATTTCATTTTTTTGTAATTTTTATAACTATATTTCATTACTTCCTCTTTCAGCTTTCTTAATCTTTTTCTTTTATGCTTCTGAGCAATTTGACATTGGATTTCCACACTGAAGTTTATATTTCATTATTGAAGCTTGCATTGTTAATTTCCAAACTTCTAATCTGACTAATTAATGAAATACATTTGCTTACACTTCACATGTTCTCGATTGCTTCAACAATTTTCAATACCCTGGCTTTGACTGCCTCATTTTCACCATGGATGTCCAATCCCTTTACACTTCTATTCTCCATAAAGAAGGCCTTAAAACTTACTGCTTTATCAGGAAAAGGACCAACCACATCCCCTCCACCACCAGCTAGTAGAACTGGTCCTCACCCTCAACAATTTCTCCTTTGGCTCCACCCAATTGCTGCGGACTCGAGGAGTAGCCTTGGGCACCCATATGGGCGACATTAACTGCATGAGTGCTGCTTAATTCACCCACACCGAGCTTGTCAGTTTCATCAACTTTGCCCCTAACATCCACTCTACCCTTAAATTCACTTGGTCTGTTTCTGACACCTTCCTCCCCT
This sequence comes from Mobula hypostoma, assembly GCF_963921235.1. Classification (NCBI taxonomy): domain Eukaryota; kingdom Metazoa; phylum Chordata; class Chondrichthyes; order Myliobatiformes; family Myliobatidae; genus Mobula; species Mobula hypostoma. Next base: position 170,001,295 of record NC_086099.1, read on the forward strand.
TTCTCAATCTCTCTGTTTCCATCTCTGGAGTGAAATTGTCTACTGACATCATTTATAAACCTACCAATATCCACTGCTATCTTGACGATACCTCTTCTTATACTGTCTCCCATAAAAATGCTATTCCCTTTTCTGAGTTTCTTTAAGACCACCACATCGGTCCCAAAATGAGGTTTTCCTTTCCAGGATGTCAGAGATGTCCTCCTCCTTCAAAGAAAGGAGTTTTACTGCCTGCACATTTGATGCTGCCCTCACCCACATTTCCTCTATTTCGTGGACATCTGTGCTCACCCCATCTTCCCACCGCCATAACAGGGATAGAGTTCCTCTTCTCCTAACATATCAACACTTCAACACGTCATTCTCTGCAACTTCTGCCATCTCCAGAGGTCCTTCCACCAAAGACATCTCAACCTCCCCCCACTCTCCGCTTTCTGCAGGGTTCACTCCGTCCATGATTCCCTTGTCCATTTGCCCCTCCCCACTAATCTCCCTTCTGGCACTTATCCTTGCTAGTGGCCAAAGTGCCACACCTACCCATTCACCTCCGTCCTCACCTCCATTCAGGTCCCTGAATAGTCCTTCCAGGTAAGGCAGTGCTTCACCTACGAATCTGTTGGGGTCATCTATTGTATCCAGTGCTCCCATTGCGACCACCTCTACTTCGGCAAGACCAGTTGTAAATTTGGGGTCTGCTTTGTCGAGCACCTCCACTCCGCCCGCCAAAAGTGGAACTTCCCAGTGGCCAAATATTTTAGTTCCGATTCCCATTCCTGCTCTGACACATCGGTCCATGTGCCACAATGAGACTAGCCTCAGAGTGGAGGAGCAACACCTTGTATTCTGACAAAGGGTCTCGGCCTGAAACGTCGACTGCCCCTCTTCCTAGAGATGCTGCCTGGCCTGCTGCGTTCACCAGCAACTTTTATGTGTGTACCTTGTATTCTGTCTGGGTTGCCTTCAACTTGATGGCATGAACATGGATTTCTCCTTCCGTTTTAAAAAAAACCTCTCCCTTTCCGTTTCTTCTTTTCCCTGCTCTGAACTCTTGCCTCTTCCTGCCTGCCTGTCACCTCTCTCTGGTGCCCCTCGTTCTTCCCTTTCTCTCATGGTCCATTCTCCTCGCCAGCCCTTTACCTTTACCGTATAGCTGGCTTCACCTTCCTCTCCCCCCACCTTTTTATTCTGGTGTCTTCCCCTTTCCTTTCTAGTCCTGATGAAGGATCTTGACCCAGAGCATCAACTGTTTATTCCTTTCCATAGATGTGCCTGACCTGCTGAGTTCCTCCAGCATTTTGTGTGTGTGTGTGAGTGAGATGCAGTCGCTTACCCTGTTCACTTGGGTTCTAGGTACCCATCTTGTCTCATAATGACCTTTGCTAACCAAAATTGCTAATAAATAAATTTTAGAAAATTAAGCCTGTAAAACCAGTCTTAATGGGTAGTGGTGTTTGATGCTCATCAAATTATGGCCCAATTTAACGAACTTTACATGTAGAGGGTGCAATTTCAAAACCTAGAGTTAATTATATTTTTCAGAAAAATTTTGATTCCATACTTTTGTATACCTAAGTTGTGGCCTGAAGGGTGGGTGAGAAAGAAATACATATTTGTACATTTTAGAATATACCTTTGAATTTATTATTAACATCTTCAACTTGTTGCAGGCTCTCCATGTTATTTTTCTCTTGGACTCACTTAAGTTGAGCTTATCATTGGTGAATTAGACTAGCAATTTCCATCATAGTCAAGTTTGCCCTATTACCTTTCCATGGCAGAAAAAGTGTGATTAAGAAAATGTGATAATTGCATTATTTAAAAACTTCAATTTAATAATGTTTATTGAGATGGATTTTCCAAACAATTTCCAGGTTTCTCTCAACTATTATCATGAACCTGAAGTACAACTTGATTGATGTCTGAAAACTTGATAATACTGATAGTTTGACTATAACAGCATGTCCACCAGAGTTTGAGTGCTACTGGATATTTCATTGTTTAAATTGTACCACGAGGCTACAGTATGAGAATTCTGCTGTGGTGTGCTCATTACATTCTGTGGTTGAAAATTATGATCTGATATCAACGTTGTCTGGAAAATTTAAAAACTACCATTAGAGGTCTTGTGCACTGACAATGCTAATGAATCTGGAGATGGACATCGACAGTTTAATATTTGATACTCAAATTTCTGTAGAACCATAAATTTAAATATATCAGTATGCTTGTGTAGTTATCATGGTTTAAACCATTTCCATATGTGTGTGTGCATATACAAACATTGTAAACTATAGCCAGAGAGGGCCCTATCAGAGTGAGTTAGTTTTGAAATGTATGGGGGAAAATTTTACTTTAATCGATGTCCTAAGTTTAGATGCGATTCAGATTAATTTTGACATTTGTCCTGTGTCCAGTATGTTAAATAAGAAATGTTTCTGCAAATGTAGAGAGATACAAAATTAAGAGTAATAAAAGTATTCAAATTGATGGAGACAGTTTTTGAATATTGTGGACATTCAAATTGATATTGATCTGATTCCTCTAAAGCCGGGGTTCCCAACCTTTCTCATGCCTTGGACCAATAGCATTAAAGCAAAGGGTCCGTGGACACCTGCTCTAAAGTAACTTGGATGTAACTATACACTTATTTCACAATAATGCCTCCAGTATGAGCTTCTAAATGAGAAACTCTGAGGGTGGGGGTGAATGAGATACACATGGAAAAAAAGCAATTTGCAGAACAGTGGGTCTAACCAGTTAGATATTTCTGAAGGCCAACACAAGCAGTGTGGCTGAATGGTCTGGTGCACATGACAAAGTGCGTCATTCTGTTATTTACGTATGTAGTTATTATGTTAGTTTTTACCTTTTAAAATAAACTTCATTTATATTTTTAAATAGCCAATGTTACTTTATAGAAGGTCAACTACTGAGTCATGTACAAAATAAGCAAATTAAATCATTGCATGAAATATCAAAATGGTTATTTAATGCCGTTCCTTAATAGCTATGGTTAAACTTGGTTTGGTTAACTGCCGTACTAGACCTGGGATTATGCATTTGAATAACTGATATTACGACAGACGACTGATGAAATTCTGAATTGTCAAAAGTGTCCTCCTTTGATAAGTTGAAAATTCTTCTGAAATCTTTTCAGTCTGATAAAGAGGATTCGTTATCCATTGAGTACAGCCCCAGAATCATCAAATGGTCCTCCTACGTGAACCCTTTCATTCCTGGAATCATTCTTGTGAAACTCCTTCGGACTTTCCAATGCCATCTCATCTTTTTGTAGATAAGGAGCCCAAAGTTGCTCAGAATACTCCCAAGTGTGGTTTCAGCTTTATGGTCATCCTTGGGATTATATAACGACTTACTATTTAAGCAAACCCTTCTTAACAGAAATGTAAAGGTATACTTCAACAGCTCTTCCTCATTTGGTATCAGCCAAAATTTTCCAAAGTTACAGGAGCAGCTTTTCCTGTATGTGGAGCTCCCTGATGGTTTATGCATTCACTAAATCTGTTGAGTGTAGGATAAAAACAGTAGCTGGAAATGGCAGTGCGTCGTGGAAAATGGGCACTGTGACCATCTGAATTCCAACCCAACGTTGTTATCACATAACAAATTTCCTCAGTGGTGTGGAGGGTTGTGCCTATGTAAAATAGGTACAGCACTTTTATTTCTTGTGAATCTATTGGATGTGATATTAACTTCTCAAGGAGGCATCAAATTTGTATCTTGCTAGCTGGAATGAAGTATTTTATATAGCTTTGAAAATGCATGGATGCTTCCTCTCTGCTGAATCTTAGAAATCTTACCAAATCATAAAGTTCTGAACAAAGATTTTGCAAGGTTTTAGAAAACAAATCCTATCCCCAACAGGAATTTTTATTTTACAATTCAATCTCAAGTGGAGAAATCCATCTCAGATCAGAAGTGCCCTTCATGTCCTTGGTGGTAGCTTTGTAACTCAGCCCCTGTCACTTAATTTCTTTCAAGCCAATAGAACAGAAGGTTGGGAGTGGAGTTGAAAGTGTAGCCTTTGTGTGGAGTGTTTAATTCTACCAACTAGGGACACATTTCTGAGTAATGGGTTTTTAATTTTTGAGCAGTTCATTATTGCAGCCACTCAGTTGTATTGATGATTAAATTATAAATGTTGTCACTAAAGATTAAAACTGACAGGGTCCTTGCAATGATGTATATATAGTTAAATGTAGAAATCTGGAATAACTGTTAATGATGTCCTATATGTGTACGGGATACAATGCAGCACTCTTTGCGTATCTAATCAACAATAAATCAGTAATTTAAAATGAAAATCAGCTTTTCTCTGTTTATCCAATTCATCGAAAATATTGCACCCTGTGGGATAAGGTATATTTTAATGGCATGAAAAGTTAAACTTGCTGCTGAGCAAATCTTGGTCTTATTGAAGAATTTTAATATGCGTGGAGCATTATTCTCTCAGTGCATGGCAATTCTACAGATTTAAAGAAGATTGGTGTTTAACTTTCCACATTAAAGTTGCATGTTTGTCCCAGTCTTTATTTTACTTTCTGGAAAATTATTTAAATTATAATCATTGCCTTTTACTTCTGCACTTACTATCTGTGAGAAGTTGTCCATTTCAATTGCTGAACCTGCATTATGACCTCACAGTTCCAGGAATGATGTACTTACTTTGTATATGATTGAATGTCGTGCTGCAATGTGGGAAGCATACACTTCTGATCCTGTGAAATCTTTATGTCCACCTTTGGTTTGAGCTATAGGAGCCCCAACCTGCTTTGTTTGTTTAGCTGATCCATTCCATCCTCAAGTTAGTGATGTTTCGTGGGTTCTGATGGTGAATAATTGAGAGTGTGTTAATGATCTTATTATTCTTGTGTTGGAGAACATTGTTGTCTTACAGTTGTGGTTCAGTTTCTGCTGTATGTAGACATTATCTGAAGAGCGATGAAAGACAATGGACGTTTCGAGAATTGTCAGTAAGTCAGAATCAGATTTATTATCTCTGTCTAATGTTGTTTTGGGGTAGTAGTACAGTGAAAAGACATTTCTATAATTTACAAAATAGTGCAAAAAAAAAAGAAATAATGAGGTAATGTTCATGTGTTAAGGATCATTTAGAAATCTGATCGAGGAGGGGAAGAAGCTTTTTCTGAATCATTGAAAATGGCCTAGGCTCCTAGAACTCCTCCCTAATGATATGAGCAAGAAGAAGGCAAGTGCTGGATAGTGAGAGCCCTTGATGATGGTTACTGCATTCTTGAGCCACCGCCTTTCGAAAATCCTTCAATGGCAGGGGCGGCTTTTGTCATGAAGAAGCTGGCTGAGCCTAGAACCATATGCACCTTCTTTTCATTCTGCGCATTGGAGTCTTCATGGCAGACTGTGATGCAACCAGTCAAAATGCTCTCCACAGTATGTCTATAGTAAATTGCAAGCATCTTGAGCCAAGTCTCCTCAAACTTCTAATGAAGTAGAGCCATTGGTGTGCATTCTTTGTGATTGCATCAGTGTGTTGGGCCTGTGATAGATTCTTCAGGATGTTGACACTCTGGAATTTAAAGCTGCCTACATTTTCCACCACTGATCTCTTAATGAGCGTTGGTTCCTTCCTGAAGTCCACAATCAGTCCTTTGGTCTTATTGACATTGATTGCGAGGATGTTGTCGTATCGCCACTCAAACAGTCCTGTACGCCTAAAATCTGAAATTTTACCATCAACAGTTTCACTCCTGATATCGCCAAAGAAAAGCAACAAAATTTGCTGGATACATCAGGGCCAAAAAAAAAAAAAAATTCCTTTTGATGTTGTGAAAACTAAAAAGCTGCAGATGTTGGAACTCTTCAATAAAACAGAAAATGCTGGAACCGCTCCATAGATCGGGGGCATCAATGGTAAGAGAAGCCAAGTTACTATTTCAGGTGGAAGATGCTCTATCAGAACTGGGTAAGGGATAAAAGAAGCTTGTTAAGGTACAAGGAGGGTGGAAGGGGTGATCTCTGTAAGAGCAAAACTCCGTTGGTTGGGTTGGCCATGGATACTGGGTCTTGGCTGGTTAGGTGCTACGCAAGCCAGGGCAGTATGATAAGGAGAATGAGCTGTTGCTAATGCAGCAGCCTGGCCTTCTCCATGCAGCTGAGGAATCCAAAGAAATGGCAGAGTGGGGTGTCCAAGGCGACAAGCCATAAATAAGATTATCTGGTCAGTAAGTGAATGGGAATGGCTATGAAGTGAGAATGTAGCTCAAAACGTGGAGCAGTTTCAAAATGCACAGCAAAAATACATGCCTGGCCTGTAGGACTGGTCATGTTCTCCGCTTCCAGACGAAAATCAATGAAGCTGAGCTAATATTGAAGGGAATTGACTACATCGAGGAATATCACTTTACCTGAAGCTGTAGAATTCAGTTAAGTTAGAGATGGCATAGAAAAGATTCAAGGAATGTCACCTGGCTTGACGGGCTCAAGTTTAGATGAGACCGGATAGGTTAGAACATCAAATATACTGCAGGATCAAAGATTGCACCTGTTTTCCTTGAAGTGTAGGAGTCCGAGGGGTATTTTTTATAAGAGATTTATAAATAATGAGGGGCTTGGGCAGGGTTGATTATCAGACTTTTTCCCAGGGTAGGGAAATCTAACACTTGAGAGCATAGGTTTAAGGTAAAAGGGGAACTACGTAATGGGGTTTTGCTAAAATGAGCCGCCAGAGGAGATGAGTACACCTAGGTAATAATACCCTTTAAAAGACTTTTAGACAGGTTGTGGATAGGAGAGGTTTAGACTGATATGGGTCAAATGCAGGCAAGGGTATTAGCATAGATAGGCATCTTGGTTGGCATTAATGAGTTGGGCCAAAGGGTAGGTGTCTGTACCTGTATAATGAACATTGAATCCAGGAGGCTGCAGTGTACCCAGAGGAACATGATGGTCTTCCTCAAGATGACATTGAGCCTCATTGTATAGGGCAGCAAGCCATTCACTGGTAGGTCAGTGGGTGCAGGATGGAGAATTGAAATGGCAGTTAAAGGGAAGCTGGAGAATGCCCCTCTGGATTAAACACAGGTGTCCTGCAAACTGGTCACCCAATCTGCATTTAGTTTCTCTACTACAGAGGAAACTACTTTGCAGTGCATGAGATCGAAAGAAGTGTAAGTGAATCGCTGCATCACCTGGACAGGCTGTTGGGTTACTGGTTGGTGGGAAGGGAAGAGGCGAAATGACAGGAGTTGTGTTACCTGCAGTTGCAGGAGGAAGGGTGGGGGTGAGAGTGGTAGATGTACCAGGGAGTCACAAGGAGGATGCTCCCTGTGAAGTGCTGAAAGGGGCGGAGAGGAGATGATGTGTGTGGTGGTGGAATCTGTCTGAAGGTGGCAGAAACTGGGGAGAGTAATTTGTTTTAATGTAGAGGCTAGATGGGTGGAAGGTGAGGATTGGGGGTAAGAGTGGACATGTGGGAAGTAGAGGAGTTGGTTTTGTTAATAACCAAATGAAAGCCATGGTTCAGGAAGATCAGTGATATTTTAGAGGCACTTGTATGGGAAGTTTCATTATTAGTGCAAATAAAATAGAGATGGAAGAAGAGTGTGACCATGGCCTGATGCTTAGTGATGGGGACATGATCCAAAGTAAGATTATTCTCCTTAAACTCCTAATAAGATATAGCTGATGTCATGCCTTCTTCGTAGTTGCATCAATATGTTGGGCCCAGGATCGATCCTCAGAGATGTTGCCATCCAGGAATTTGAACCATTTCACCCTGTCCACTGCTGATCCCTTGAGTTCCTTCAACTTCCCCTTCCTGAAGTTCACAATCAATTTCTTGGTCTTACTGATGTTGCGTGCAAAGTTGTTGTTGTAACACCACTCAACCAGCTGATCCATCTTGCTCCTGTTTGGCTCCTCGTCACCATCTGAAATTCTGCCAACAATAGTTGTGTCATCGGCAAATATATGGATGGTGTTCATCCTATGCCTAGCCACGCAATTGTGGGTGTAGAGAGAGTAGAGCAGTGGGCTCTGCACAAATCTTTGAGGTGTGATATCCTTGCTTAGGTAGGTGTTGGTTCTGGTCATGACAACCTCTATATCACAGTAGATAGGAGTGCAACTGGGTGATAGTCTTTGACAGAACTTGCCCTGCTCATCTTGGGCACTGGTATGATTGTTACTTTTTGAAGCAAGTTGGAGCCCTCAACTGCATCAGTGAGAGTTTTAAGATGTCCTTGAACACTCCCACCAGGTGGCTGTCACGGGTTTTCAGTGTCCTGCCAGGTACACCGTAAGGGCCTGATGTCTTGCGAGTGTTCACACTCTTGAACGATGTTCTGATGTCAGCCTCGAAGACAGATCACAGAGATGCTACAGGGATTCACACAAGTGCGGTTTTATTCTCCCTTTCAAAGCGTTCATAAAGGGTGTTGAATTATCTGAGAGGAGTGAAAAATCACCGCCATTCATGATGTTAGGTTTTGCTTTGTAGCAAGTAATGGTCTGCAAACCCTGGCAGAGCTAATGTGCATCCATTTCTGTCTTGAACTTCATTTAGAATTGTTTTCTCTGTTTTAAAAGAGCCTTCCTAGGTCGTTCCTGGCCTTCTTATATAGTCCTGGATCACCAGACGTGAATGCCACAGATCTAGCCCTCAGCAGAATATGAATCTCCTGGTTCAGCCATGGCTTTTCATATGGGTATGTCCAATATGTTCTGGAAGGTGCACAGTCATCCGCGCAGTCGGAGACAACTGTGGAGTGTTCATTCAGTCTCAAAGATAACTCCCTGAATATTGTCAAGTAAACCAATTCAAAGCAGCCTTAGAAGCGCTCTTCCATCGCCCTTGACTGTACCTTCATGGTCCTCACTGCTGGTGCTGCCATCTTTAGTCTCTGCGTATGCACTGGAAGTAGAAGTATGAGGGGTGATTGATAAGTTCGTGGCCTAAGGTGGAGTCAATTTTAGAAAACCTAGCAAATTTATTTTTCACCATAGTCCCCTCCTGCATGTACACACTTGTCCAGCGGTTGTGGAGCATACGGATCCCTTCTTTGTAGAAGTGGTCCACAGCAGGGGTGATTGCTAAGTTCGTGGCCTAAGGTAGAAGGTGATGAGTTATTAACTTCAAACTTTCTGCATTATCAAAGAGTTGAACTGCAGGTGCATGTAACGAGAGCGTCTTGGACCTCCAGGTGATTCATAGCAGGGGCAATTGATAAGTTCGTGGCCTAAGGTAGAAGGAGATGAGTTATACCACTCTCGTTACATGCACATGCAATTCAGCTCTTTGAGTGAAAATGCAGAAAGTTTGAAGTTAATAACTGATCTCCTTCTACCTTGGGCCACTAACTTATCAATCACCCCTGCTGTGGACCACTTCTGGAGGTCCAAGATGCCAACTTCTACAAAGAAGGGATCTGTATGCTCCATGACTGCTGGACTAAGTGTGTAAATGTAGGAGAACTAAATGTGCTAGGTTTTCTAAAATTGACGACTTCTACCCTAGGCCATGAATTTATCAATCACCCCTTGTAGAGCCAAGTGTTGGGACTTTCCAAAGTGTGGGTGTGGGATAGCATTCCCAAACATTCTTGATGGTGGCATAGCAGTGGTCACCTGTGTTGGCTCCTCCAGTTCCACAGGTGATATGTTGGTATAGTATTGTGTAAAAGTCTTAGTCACATATATATAGGTAGGGTTCTTAAAACTTCTGCACAGTACTCTATTGCCAGCGGAGAGTGAGTTTGTAAATCAGGCGGAAGTGAAAGATGTTGGGAACGGCAAGAGTAGAGCGCCGCGGGAAGGTTATGGGACAGGTGACAGAGGTGCAGCGCCAGGTATGGATTGTGGCGTGGGTCTAGACACACCTAATCCTGAGACACCAGGCAGGGTTATTTGATTCCAAACAATTGGTTTATTGATCACAGAATTCCATTCTGATGCCTCCCTCTCCCTTCCTTTTTTCCTCAACCATGATTCCCCATTCCCTGCCCACTTCCCACTCCCAATCCACAATGGAGACCCATATCAGAGCCAGGTTATCATCCTTCATATATGTCATGGAGTTTGATTTTTTTGTGGCAGCAGTACAGTGCAATACATAAAATTACTGCAATACTGTCCAAAAGTCTTAGGCACCCTAGCTGTATATATGTGCCTAAGAATTTACAAAGTACTGTCGATGTTCAGAGACTACTTCAAACTGGCCTGGTTGAAATCTCCCACAATGATAGGGAAGGTATCAGGGTGTGTAGTTTTGTACCTGCTGATTACTTTGCTCAGCTCCTCCAGTGCCTGCCTGACATTGGCCTAAGGTGGAATGTACACCGCTACCAGGATGTTGATGAAAAACTCCCTCGGCAGATAAAGCATATGACATTCGGCCACTAGGTGTTTCAGGTTGGGTGAGCCAAACTGAGACAGACTGCCATGCTTGCACCAAGATGATTTAGTCATTAAATATACGTACTCCACTTCATCTGTCTTTAAGTGACTGAGCTGTCCTGTCTTTGCAGAGGGCTGCGGCTGTGCATCCAAAATTGCGGATATGTGTCATGTTTCCATAAAGAAGAGTACTCAGCAGTCCCTGATGTTCCTCTGGGACATCAATCTTGCTCTGAAGTCTTCTATTTTATTTTCCAGAGACTGTATTTTCAGTCATTGACCAGGTAATCTTGTTCACAGATTATCCCTGGGTCAGCTTGATTTTATCCTGTTAGAGACATCCCCACTCCTATGGCCTAACAATCTTATTTTGTCACCAACACACATAAAAGTTGCTGGTGAACGCAGCAGGCCAGGCAGCACCTCTAGGAAGAGGTACAGTCGACGTTTCGGGCCAAGACTTGTCGTCAGGACTAACTGAAAGAAGAGCTCGTAAGAGATTTGAAAGTGGGAGGGAGAGGGGGAGATCCAAAATGATAGGAGAAGACACGAGGGGGAGGGATGGAGCCAAGAGCTGGACAGTTGATTGGCAAAAGTTGATTGGATATGAGAGGATCATGGGACAGGAGGCCGAGGGAGAAAGAAAAGGGGGGGGGGAAGCCCAGAGGAGAGAGAGGGAAGCCACACTCAGGTTGGAGGAACAACACCTTGTATTCCGTCTGGGTAGCCTCCAACCTGATGGCATGAACATTGACTTCTCAAACTTATGCTAATGCCCCACCTCCCCCTTGTACCCCATCCGTTATTTTTATTTTTATTTATATATATATACATACACACACACACACACACACACACACACACATATTCTTTTTCTCTCTCCTTTTTCTCCCTGTGTCCCTCTCACTATACCCCTTGCCCATCCTCTGGGCTTCCCCCCTCCCCCTTTTCTTTCTCCCTAGGCCTCCTGTCCCATGATCCTCTCGTATCCCTTTTTCCAATCACCTGCCCAGCTCTTGGCTCCATCCCTCCCCCTCCTGTCTTCTCCTATCATTTTGGATCTCCCCCTCCCCCTCCTACTTTCAAATCTAGCTCTTCTTTCAGTTAGTCCTGACGAAGGGTCTCGGCCCGAAATGTCGACTGTAACCCTTCCTAGAGATGCTACCTGGCCTGCTGCGTTCACCAGCAGCTTTTATGTGTGTTGCTTGAAGTTCCAGCATCTGCAGATTTGCTCGTGTTTGCGTTATTTTGTCACCACCTCAGCTTAGCTGGAGTGAACTTCCACTTGAATCATTGCTTCTGTTTCTCTTCCCATAAATGCAGCTGGACCTGCAGGGTATTGCTAGCATTTTCCATCGTGTCAATGTCCATCTTTGATGACATATTGGTTAGCACAATGCTCTACTGTACCAGTGATCCGGGGTCTGTTCCCTCTATTCTCTGTAAGGAGATTGTATGTTCTCCCTGTGACCAGGTGGGTTTCATCCAGGTGCTCCGGTTTCCTTCCACAGTCCAAAATGTACTGGTTGGTGGATTATTTGGTCATAATAAATAGTCATGTGATTAGGCTAGGGTTAAATCGGGGGTTTCTGCACAGCGTGCCTCGAAGGGCCGGAAAGGCCCATTTCTCACTCTGTTTCAATAAATAAATAGATTGGTGTTCCAGAGATGAATAGTTTGCATTCATGAGACATACTACCGAAGTACTGTTTTTCCTCAGGGGCCCATGTAATAACCAGGGATCATTGGTATGATACCTGGACAAATGCAGCTTTGGTAGTCAGGGCAGCAGCTCATACCTCTCGTCCATTTTCTTGTCTGCATGAAAGCTGTAATTAGGTATGAAATGTGGTGTTTCCAGCATGAACCAGGCTAAAAATAGTTTATTGGTGTGTTGGTGTTACTACTCTGAAGTAAACTGCTGGAAGCATAATTAGCCGTGACTTGCATCTCTAGAATCAGTGTTAAGATGATGTGTAATTATATCTAATGAAATTAGAACACGGGAATCATTTATTCCAGGTCTGAGCAGTTCATGAGAGATTGTCAAGTGGTTTCAAATGCTTTCTACTCCCAAGTACTGAATCGGCTGTGCTTTATCGTGCTTGCTGTTTCTCCCATGGTTGTCTTATTGTTTCATGTTTCTGCCCCCAGTAGCTAAATATTATTAAATTGGAGCAGAAGGAAATGCAGAATTTCCACAAAATTGCCTTTACTCTTGATAGGGAAAGATTATTTCACATGTGTTTATGATTTAGCATTTTTTTTCTTGGCCTCTTGATATGTATATGCCACGAAAAACAATGAAATCAATTTGACCAGGACTGAAACATAGTAACATGATGAAATAATTTGAATGCATTTTCCTGAGCCTCCAGCATTTCGTGTGTGCTGCCCAATTCAATTATTTTCCAAGTGCTTCCTTAAAAAAACAGATAATGCTAGTAAAACTCAGTTAATATCAAAGTGTGTGTGTATGTGTGTGTGTGTGTGTGTGTATGTATATATATATATATATATACACACACACACACACACACACACACACACACACACACATACATATATATATCTATCAAAGTGTATATACCACATACTACCTTGTGATTCAGTTTCTTGCCAGCATTTACAGCGAGATAAAAGAAGTTCAGTATAATTTTATGAAAAAACTATATATAAACAGACTAAGGCTGACAATTAAACCAATGTGCAAAAGAAGAAAGATTGTGGAAATGAAAGGTAATACTGAGGGTATGAGTTGTAAAAGGTCCTTTAAGTTGAGTCTGTAGGTTGTAGAATTAGTTCAGAATAGTGATTGAAGTGATCCACTATGGTTCAAGAGCCTGGTGGTTGTAGGGCAATAACTGTTCCTGAACCTAGTGGTGTGAGGCCTAAGGCTTCTATATCTCCTGCCCAGTGCTAGCAAGTAGTGAAAAGAGGTAATAATGTTAGGCAGTATCTATGGAAAGAGAAAAGGTCAGTGCTTCAAATTAAAGATCCTCCATGAGAAAGAGATGATAAGTTAGTCTAGGAAGCAGAAATGATTGGGGGTGGGTGTTAGGTGGATTAAAGGGAATTTCTGGGATACAATGTCATTTAGGGGCATTTGAGCTCTTTTGTATGTAAACTATATTGCTAATGTTGTAAAGTCTAGATAGTATTTCATAGTGAGGTGTATAGGGACCTAAGTAACTCAGGTTAGTAATTCACTTCCAATTTTCCCATTCTAGCCTGCTGCATCTGGTGTTCACAATGTGGCCTCCTCTACATTGAAGAAACTGAACACATTGGGCGATAACTGCAGACCACTCGTGCTTGGACTGCAGGGTTTCTACTTTAATTCCCCTTTCCACTTCCTACTCTGAGTACTGTTTAAAGCCTCCTGCTGCAATGAGGCCCACCTCCATCTCGAGTAACATCTTATTTTTCCCATAGGTATGTTGAAGCTGCAGGCACAGTGTCAAATTGTCCAGATAACTCACTCTTTCTGTTTGAAACAGGACTGGATGTTTTCTTTTCCCCTGCTACCCCTTTTTCTTTCGTCTGTACAATCTGGTCTCCTGGGTATGTCACCGTGGCCAAATTCTACTAATGATCGCTCTTCACAACATTAGCTGCACAGTACACCAGTAAAGGAGCTTACCTGCCTCTTAACAGCAACATTATTTTATCCTATTGCAGGCATTTCAGATTCAGATTTATTTAATTATCACATGTGCATTGAATTGTACATGAAATATGTTTCCATTAACAACCAATACACCTTAATGATGTGCTGAGGGCAGCCCAACAGAATGGCTACAATGTTCACAAAAAATGAAACAATGTCAAAACAAGCCCCTTTCCTCCCTCCCACCTACCCCTCACCCATTCACATATGCAGACAGCCCTACAACCCTAGGACAAGGCGCCTCTGGGTTTCTAGCCTCCCGTATACTTGTGCACTCTCAGGCATCAGGTTTCTGACTTTCCCAGTGAACTTGCAGACTCTCAGATCCAGTGCTTTCACCGTTGGGCTTTGACTTAAGGGCTTCTGGTTGATCTTTGGACTTTGATCTTTGGTATTGAACCCAGGACTCCCTGATAACGGGACCTCAACCTTCAGGCATCGAACTCCAGACTCGTTGATTCATGTACCTGGAGCCCTCTTCTTGCACAGACCTCTGTTCCTGGGACTATAGCCTTTGTTCTCACTTGACTTCATCCACAGTGCTTGCCATTCTGTCCTTTTTATTTTTACACTCCCATGTTACTGGTTATCGAAAGCAGACCAGAGGCCTAGGCTCCAGCCTAACCTCTTAACTCCCCTACATCCCTGTCTTTAAACCCTAAACTGATCCTTCACCCCGAAGCAAGAACTTAATCCTAGCTATTGCTCTCCACTGCCTTCTCTGCTACCTAGACTATCTTGTGTTTTGTTTCCTTATATCAGTTATAATGAATGATCTTCTACCTGTATCTCTTTCCCCAGAATGTTTCCAGCATTTTCTCTTTTATATTTCAGATGTTCAGCTATTCCAGTTTTATTTTGTTTTCCACTACTTCCTTTAATAATAGATTCCAGCTTGTTCCTTGCTACTTGGGTCAGGCTTATTGGTCTTGTTTACTCTCTCCTTCTGTAAGTAGTGGTGTTTCTAGGTTTTAATTGAAAATGGCTCTGTGGATATTAGAAACATGCGGAAGTCTGCAGATGCTGGAAATCCAGAGCAGCGTACACAAAATGCTGGAGAAACTGAGCAGGTCAGGCAGTATCTGTGGAAATGATTAGATAGTTGACATTTCTGGCTGAGACCCTTTCTGAAGAAGGGTCCTAGTGTGAAATGTCGACTATCTATTCCTTTCCATAGATGCTGCCTGACCTGTTGAGTTCCTCCAGCATTTTGTGTGTGTTTCTGTGGATATTAATTTAATAATTTGAAAACCTCTTTTCCATTTTAACCAGTCTTTCTGGCATCTTTTTGCTTACTGACAACTTTGTTCATGCATTCCAACACAGCTGGTACATACTTTCAATATGTTTGGTTGCTCCCTATCAATAAGTAAAAGTGCGAGCTTTTGACAGCATTTTGAAGTGTGAAGCCTTTTTATTCCAGATTTAAACAAGTAATTATTCTCAGGATTTAGGCAGCATTGACAATGCTCATCACTCTGTGCCTTGAGAAGTTGGTGGGCCTGCTCTTTCAATTGCTACAGTTGCTGTGGTGATGGTACTCCCACAATGTTGCTGCTTTTGTACTTCAGTTGTAAAGGTCACAGGAGGGATGTGCTGAAGAAATAATTTTGGTGAATTGTTATAAGGCAGTTCTATAAATATTTCAACCAAATCATATAGCCCAGGATCACCAATTAAGTTACTGTTCTGACCCAGATTTTAAGAGTCTTATAGTTTTTATTCTGACTTGAAATTTGTGGTGATGCTGAGAATGAGGAGACAATCATTCTTTGCAGAATACCAGATCCTACGAATTTTCTTGCAGCCACCGTTGATGTAACTTGTGGCTGCTTCAGGTAAACTTTGTTAGTGGCAGCTCTTAATATATTGATAGGTTTAAAGTCCATTGAAGATCTGGAAGACAATACAAATGGAATGTTCTCTTTGTTTGCCCAGGTCTGAATATTATCTAAAATATTTAAGGCTAAAAACAGAGATAATAGGGGTATACCTCAGGTTGGCCAGCATCTCTGGAGAGGGAAAGGATGAACATTTTACCTTGATGGCAATTCATCCGCAAAAAAAAGTTCTCAGTCTCGTGAAAGACTGCTTTAAGTTTGGAATCAATTGCTTTGGACTGCATAGTTAGCAAGCTGTCTCAGTCCTGATGGTTACAATGAAAGGCAAGCCATAGAAGAAACGTTTGAAGATTCCTTTGGCAGTTATGTGTTGGGGCATTGATCACTGACGTTTTGGGGGAGCAATTGATGCATTTCTGTTTGTTCTGTTATTAGATTGTGAAAACTTTTCAAATTTGAAATTGTTAGGAAAATCGATGAAAGCAGAAGGATGAGGGGAATGATGAGCATTTCTGCTCATTTCTTCCTCACTATCTGGACAATGGTGTGGCATTACCCTTTACTGTAGACACTTTTCTGAAGATATGTGGAGGTCTGAAGATGAATATGAATTGCTTGGACAATGGTATCCATGTTGGTTTTGTACCTTGGGATAGAAGTGAGTATCGTCACCTACTTAATTTGTGAGGTAAACAATGTTTGTGAACTCACAGCCCATCCTTCCCCTTGTACAGTTGTACAAGCAATAATCTTGCAGTGCTGAAGTGTGGAAATAGGCCCTTTAGTCCAACAAGACCATGTTGACTCTCTATGCACCCACTTGCACTAATACCATTGTATTGTCCCTCATTTCTACCTCCCACCTACCCCCTAATTCTACCACTTACCTATACAGGAACACTCTATGTTAGCCATTTAATCTATCAACTTGTATCCCTTTTGCAATATGGGAGGGAAGTGAAGCACTCGAAGGAAGTTCATTTGTTCACAGGGAGAACTGGCAAACTTGACACAGGCAACATTTGAGGTCAAGATCTTAAGTACTAAGTCCATGAAACTGAGGCAGCTGCATCCCTGTGCTGGGTTTTTCTGGTGCTTGGGATGTCTGAGAAAGTTGTTCTTCCTGGTAGTAGTCTAGTTGTTCACCATTTGTCTAAGCTATTAAGTCATAGTACGAAGAAGCTGGTCTGAACTTGACTCTGTAGCCTCTAATCTTGTGGAGTTATCACAGTTTGGTATCCTGTGCTGAGGTGAGTTTGCTACTGTTATTTTTTAATATATTTTGCAGTGAATTAAAATTGTTCTCTCTGCCTAATGGCGATAGGATATGTTAGGGTAAAGTGCTAGTTAATGAAGTAAACGTTTCTGTTGCTTCTGTCTACCAAAGTACCCACAGATTTCTAATTTTGGCTAGGTAAAATCCTTGTTTAGTCGAAAGTGCTGATGCCACTGCTGTATGTGACGGAAATGATTTCTTTGTGTTCAATCGTGCCTTATAATTCCTTTCAGTGCCCTTGTAGGTAAAAATTGAGAGGGTTGATTGTTAGTTGATTTAGATTGATGTTATCAAGTTTGATTTGCGTATTAGAGAAGGAACTTATTGAATATCTGTAGATATCCAACTTATGGTTGTGAAAAGGCATCAGGAACATAATGATGGTCTGATTTGAACTGCTTCTGGCAGTTTCAATCAGTTTTATAGTTTGCGTTGGTTCTGTCTGATTTTGGATATCATAGTGAAAATTCATGGAAAATAACAAATATAATATGCCATGTTTATCGACATCTAATTTTAATAGTCTTTTGCATATTTTTGTCTTTATCAGAAAATGGCTTGCATTCTTTTATCAAATATTCAAAAACTTATTTACAATAAACAGATTTATGATTATTTCAATTTTTAACTATTTCAAAGAAATTTTGACATTTAGTAGTAGCATTAAGTCGTGACTGTTTTGCTCAAAGTAATATTCTGAAGATGATGTATATGCAGTGAATTATCACCTAGCTCCTGTGAAGCAGTCATGAAAATCTTGTTAGTGCTACTCCACAGAAATCTAAAGTATAAAATGTAATTTTTAACATCAGATGTTACAAATACTTCCTTGTTTGATTGCTTCTACAACCAGTCAGAGCTGTGAAGTTGATGGTTCCTGAGTGCCTATGAACACTATGTTTGGTATTGTATCAAGAACAAATGAGACCAGGTTCAAAGTAATTTCAGATTTTTGCTTGTCAAAAATGCACAGAATTAAATATGTAGGTTGCAGAATACGATTTGATTTTTCGAAATACTGTATACTTTTCTATTTCCATTCTTTGAGGTTGTATTTTTCTCGAGCAATGTGTGACTTACGTGTTCCAAGTTGCTCAGTTGTCTGCTACTACTTTTGGAGGTACACAAAGGAGGGAATCTGTCTTTAATTTGATTTACTTCAATCACAAAGAAGCTATCTAGTTTTAAAAAAAGCAGATGGAGTGATTTGTTATTTATTTTTGCCCAAGGGTAAGCCATTCTAAATGCCTATAGATGAGGAAACCTCTTGTTGATCTATTATGCAATAATTGAAAAACCATTATACTCCATTCAAAATATAGAACTTTAATAATGAGAGAGCACAGCCATTAGCAAGGACTTCCTGGTCTGGAACACGTCTTAAAAAACCAGACTTTGAGGTGACCTGATCAAGGTCTTTAAAGTTATGCTTTCAATAAGCATAGAAGCAAATGTTGATAAAGAGTGAAGTAAAGTAAAAAGAACATGAGGAAACTCGTGGAGTGACGCCAGGACTTTGGAGGATTGCAGACATGGTGTTATATAAAAAGGGGAGGGGGAGGTTTAAATAATGTAATTACTGGCCAATTAGTTTAAATTTGGTAGGCAAGACATTGGAATTATTTGAAGTGATGGTATAGACTTTTTATTTAGAAAGATATACACAAGGAATGCCCCCATGAATTTACGGGAGGGTTGTGTTTGACTACCTTGGCTGAATGTTTCTAAGGAAATAACTTGGATGATTAATGAGTGGGGGTTTCTGATTTAGTCTGCATAGATTTTAGCAAGGCTTTTGACAAGGTCCTTTTTTTTTGAAGATTGTGTTTTTTTTAAAGGCCTAGGCCTAGGAAATTCCAAGGAAAATGGCAATGTGAATTCAAAAGTGGTTCAGTTTCAAGAAGTAAAGGGTAATATTGAAGAGATATTCTTATAACTAGAAAGATGTTTCTTAGAGCAGTACAGCACTGAAACAGGTGTTTCTGCCCACAATGTCTATGCTAAACTAGATCTCTTCTGCCTGTACTTGATCCATATTCCATGTGTATTCATATGTCTAAAAGCTTCTTGAACACCACTGATGTATCTGCTTCCATCATTACCTCTTACATCTACTACTCTTTCTATTTTCTCAAAAAAAAGCTTGTCTTGCACATTCCTTAAACTTTCCCCCTCGCACCTTAAGTGCGTGTCCTCTGGAGTTGGGCGGGGTCCTGATGAAACGTCTCAGCCCGAAACATTGACTCTTTATTTCCCTCTATAGATGCAGCCTGATCTGAATTGCTCCAGCATTTTGTGTGTGTATTGCTTTAGATTTCCAGCAAGGGCTGTATCTCCTATGTCTCTAATTAAGTCTATGTCCTGTAGTTTTAAACTTTCTCACCCTGGGAAAAAGTCAGTGATTATCTACCTTAGCTATGCCCCCCCCCCCCCCCCCGTAAGGTCACTTCTCAGCCTCCTACACTGAGGGAAAACAGTCCCAGCCTATGCAGTCTCTCTTTATAACTCAAGACTTGCAGTCTTGGTAACACCCTTGTGAATCTTTTCTGCACCCTCTCCTGCTTAATGACAACCTTCCTATGACTGGGTGACCAAAAATGCGAATGATATCCAACTGAATTTAAACATGACATTCTAACTCCTGTCATTAGTGCTGTGACTGGTGAAGCAAACATGCCAGATGTTGCCTTCACCATCCTGTGACACCACTTTCAGGGAAAAGGCTGTAACTGCAGTATCGCTGTGTCTCTGTGATGGTAGTTTGGTTAGTGGACAAAGATGGACGTTAATTCGGGTAACACACATTTTGGTGCCATACATTAAGGAGGCATTGTGCAATAAAAAGCTGAATACCTAGAAGGTGGGTGAACAGAGGAGACCATGTAGTGCCTGCCATTAACAACAGGGAAGGCTAGTAAACTGATTTGTAAGGAGATGTGGGAAACTTTTCTGTATTAGTTGGGGTATAGAGTAGATGAGCGTTTCAATTAATGCTGAGACTAAGCACAACATTATTTTGACTACAAACAAGAGAAAATCTGCAGATGCTGGAACTCCAAACAACGCGCACAAAATGCTGGAGGAACTTTGGCACGAAACGTCGACTGTACTTTTTTCCATCGATGCTGCCTGGCCTGCTGATTTCCTCCAGCATTTTGTGTGTTGTTTAGTTTGACTACAACTTGAACACTGAATAAGCTTCTGGTGTCGACATCACAGACGGCTTGCACATAAGATGATGTAGTGGAGACTTGAGGATGTTGCCAAGTCTGGAAAAATGTAGGATTGGAACTGAGGAGGCTGAAGGGACGGGTAATTAAGGTGCATGAATTTCTGAGATGTATTGAAGAGAAATGACCAAATTAACATTACAAAGGGGTCAAAAATCTTGGTGCATGGAGGGGAACGTTGACTCAGATCATGAGAGGCTTGCGTCGGGCATTTTCATGCCTTACAAGGCGCAGATTGGAAGTCTGTGGGGTGCCACTCCTTGCACAGACACTAGAGCAATGTGTGGTTAAGTGCCTTGCTCAAGGACACAAACACGCTGCCACAGCTGAGGCTCAAACTAACAACCTTCAGATCACTAGACGAATGCCCTAACCACTTGGCCATGTGCCCAACACATTGTGCATGGATTTAAAGAAAATGGTGGTGGGACAGGATTTGGATCAGGGGTTCCCTGCCTAGGGTCCATGGACCCTTTGCTTAATGGTATTGGTCCATGACATAAAGGTTGAGAACCCCTGGTTTAGATGATGAAAATGTTTTCATTCAAAGGATGATGGGCCTGGGATTTCACTTCCCAAAATAGAGTGGTAGAGGCACAAACCTTGTATGTTTACTTTGCATTTCATGAACCAGACAAATCAAATCCCTTTACATCAAGGTTTGTTATTTTTTCATCACGTATGTTGTATTTCTTTTTTTTTTGATCAATGTGTGTACCATCATGGAGATGCAGGTAGTGAAATCTTAAGCAAAGCACTAGCTGCTGAAGGAACTCAACAGGCAAGCAACATTGTTGAGAGAAACTGACAGTCAATGATTTTGGGTCAAGATTCTTCACCTGGATTGGATGAAGGGTTTTGACCCACAGTGTCACCTGTCCATTTTCTTCACAAGCTGCCTGGCTTGCTGACCTCTCCAGCAGCTTGTGTGTAACATAACTTCTCCCATATTCTGTCACAACTTTATCCACATGCTTAATCGGTTTATATTCTTTTGCATACACTTCATGTTGTTCAACGCAACTTACTTTCCCACCTAGATTTTTATATTTTACCCTTTTATTTAACATTAACTGTGAATAATTATGGCATTTACTTGTAACAGTGTGTCCTGTGGGGGACAAACATTTCTAGTTCAATCCTACTCTTTAACCATTCAAATTCAGATTTTGTACGTTTGTTGCCTCCTTCTGAGTTACAGCTTTAAAATCTCAATTAGATTGGTCAGAATTATTTTTCCTTCAAATTATTTTAACCAACTGCATTTTGGTCTTTTTCAGTGTTTCCTTAATGATGGGTTTCAACACTTAATCAGCAACAGTTAACTAGTAGGTCAACAAATGTATAATTTAGTCTTTTTTCCATCCTTCCCTCTGTTCTTAACTAGTAGTGTTGCATCTTCTGATCTAGTGGAAGTGTAGGTAATATTAGTGGATGGATTAGTGGTGATCTGTCATCTCCATAGCCATCTCTTTAGAACTCTAATATCACATTCAGTGGGCGTATCTAGTATTAATCCCTTTAATTTCTCCGGTAGTTTCTCTTTTGTGTTATTAATTACTTTAATTGCCTCTCTGTTCTTAGGCTGTTCCACATTTCTACTAATTTAATGCACTTCTGCAATTTAAATGAACATTTAAATATTTGATTAATGCCTGAGATTTTCCATTATTCCGCAAAGTGATTTATCTTGTCATTGTGTTCATGGGACCCACGTTTATCTCACTTTTTCACGGAGTTCCAGAAGCTCTCACAACCTGTTTTTCATATTTCTTGCTAATTTATGCTTATTCTCCTTCTATCTATATTTTGGTATAATGTCTTTGTGGATGAATTTTCAATCACTGAGGTTTAAGGTTTAGAATTCCTTCCCAAGACCACTTCACTTCGTCTCTTTACACTTTTTTATGCACTTCAAACTTGTCTCTTCAGTAAAACTTCATCGCATCTCCTGAAGTGTGTGCATGTGTCATTGTTTAAGTTCATAACAAGTGCCTATGTACTTTACCTCATGCTATAAAAATTCAATTTATTATTGTAATGTGTCTGCAGGTCGAACGTACATTTAAGAAAGACTACATTTTTTGCACTGAATGATAATGTCTGATTTGTGAATCCCAAGCTATGTTTGAATTAAAAATAAAATGCAAAAACATTCTTTTCCAGATCTTCAATAAACTGCATCAGACTTCTAATTCATGATGTACGTCATTTTTATCATAAATGGTGTAACAATGTTACTGTAGGAATGTTTACTCTCAGCCATCAGCCATTGCTGACTCTGGTTTTAAATGAAATGTTTTCTACCAAGACCACTAATGAACATGAAAACAAATGCACTGCAAATTAGTCACGTCCAGTTTATTGCTTAAGTGCAAAGTTTTTTGATTGAACTGATGGATATTCCTTTCCCATGAAAGATTATATTTAGCCTTTTTAACTGTGTATTAATGTTTAATGCAAAGACATAAATTTTGTTGAATCTAATTAGCAGTGGTAGCAAGGGAGGAAGTCCAGGGTGAGAGCTGGATGCTAAAATTGGTCAGGAAATATTATCTTTGGCTTAGTCTGGTGGAAATGGGGTGGTAATGTCCTGAAAATTAAGTTGTTAGTAGAGAACAGAGTGGAAAATTTGTTGTCAGTTTTCTGCTCCCAACCTAATTGATGCAGTTGTCAAATGGGTTCTGCCCTGGCCATTTGCACTTGTCTGTCACCCTGTGCTTCTCAACACAGGGAGAGGCTGTGTGCTCCTCTGATTATATACTGTACTGTATTTGGTTTTTATTTGGCAGTATGGCAGAAAAACATATTAAAAAATTACATTCTTGGCACTGTAGGAATGTTCCTGGATAATGGATCCTTTAGTTGGCTGACTCCATATCATGATCTTTATGTCTGTTCACACAGGTACAGTGTATCCGAATGGGAAAGTAAATTAGATCTCTCTCTGGAATGTTTGAATGATTAACATTGCAGATTTAACTCACTTGAACTGATTGCATTGGATTACAGTATTGCCCCTGCATTTAACTATTAACTGTTCTTGCCTATTAATGTACTATTAATACGTATCTCCTCAGAAGAGATGAAAGGTATTGATGTGAAGTGTTAGCCGTTACTTCCCTCTCCACAGATGCCGCTACACCTGAGTATTTCTAGCAGGCCAGGGGTACTGTGGTGCTAAATGAGATTTTGGCTCCTTTTAACAGCAACCTGCTGCTGTGATTAGTTTCAGAGGTGTTACAGTTATTCTATAAGGCTGACTGTTTGCCAGGAGCTATTCTGCATGGGTAACACCCTGACTTGTAAGATCCCTCCAAGTCTCACTCAACCTGATTTGAAGGCTGGTTGCCATTCCTTCACTGTTGCTGTATTTAAATCCTGGAACGGTCCAACAGCACAGACAAATGGCAGATCTTCCAGAAGGCAGCTTGCCATCACCTTCGCAAGGTTAAATAAGGAGAAGCAATTAATGCTCCTTGCCACCAACACCAAGATACTCAATAAAAAAAAATCCTGTTTAAAATTCCCGTATAAAGTATTTTGCAGTTGTTAGCAAACATTCCCTGATTTTTCCCACACATTGAAATCTCTACCTACAACCTCTCTATGACCAAGTTTGTCCTTATCCTCAAATTTTCCCTTTTCATCCTCTGATTTTAATCTTCAACTCCTGTTTTTTCCTAAGTGAGGCCATAAGACACAAGGGAAGAACTAGGCCATTGGGCCTATCGAGCTTGCTCCAAAATTGGAGCTCTGAAACTTGGAAATTCACTTCTTTCTGCTTTTTCTGTTAAAACTCACAGACACTTGGAAACCCTAACAATATTTCCCATAGTTCCCATCTTACTCCATTGCCCAGCGCCTCTGTCTTTCTGTTTCGTATTCTTTCTTTTATTCTAAATGAACTTGATTTCAATGTCAAATAATCAGTGTGATAGTAAATACAATCAAAGTTGTCAATTATTTAGAAAATTGAATACTTTATACAATATTTTTCTCACTGCATATCTTCCTAAAGTACTCAGTATAATAAGAAAAGTGAATTATTATGAATTCCTTTGTATTTAGCAGAAAATAACATTTAAGTGTTTTGTTTTCAGGAAAGTAATGCTTGATACTTTGTCCTATTTGTTTAGAAAGTTAGTTAAGAGCATTTTATCCATTGAAAACATGCTCTATATTGAACCTCATTACTTGTTCCTGTAATGATAGGCAAGAAGCAACATTTTACTGTATTTTGTAAGGTAGAAATGAATAAAGGAAGTCTCTTTTGAAAGAAGCCTTCCTTACATTAGCATATTTCAAGAGAAAGGGAATTTCATTGGGGCGATTTGGATGTGTGTATGAATTCACTTCTTAATTTAGATTTATTTAGTACGTGTGTAAAAACTGCATCCAACTCAAAGTAGTTAATAAAACCCCCATTTTACATGCTACTTGTGTCATAATCTTATTTCAGTGTTTCAGAATACTGTAACTAGTGACTGACTTGTACACTGTATTTTAGAATTTTTGCTGTCTGGGCATAGCTCGAGGTTGGGGGTGGGGGAAGAAAATTTAAAAGATGACTGGCTTCCCATCTTTCTCCACCTATGATTTGTTGATTGTGATATATTCAATTGCACTTACAAGGTGGCTCCGAGCTGTGCTCACCATCAAGACTGTGACTCCGAGTTAGTTGTTTGAAAGTTTGTTGGGATGGTTTTGTGGGCAGCACAGGGATTCAGGGGACAGGTTAGAGTTTAGGGGTACGGGTGAGGGGAGTTAGATATTGGAGGAGTAAATGAAGAGTCAGAGTCCAGATTGGAGTGGTCCATGATGGACGTGGAGTCGGTAGGTGTGGAGATGAAGATCAGTGATCCCCTTGGTCGATGACTGTGGTCAAAGGCCCCTGTGGACAAGGGCAGGTGAACATCCAGGTTGGCAAGTCCTTCCAGGTCGGTGAGTCCTAGGAATGGAGGTCTGTGAGGATAGGAGGAATGATGGCCTGTGACCCTCCAACCCCCCCCCCCGACAAGGTCAGTAAGTCCTGGGACTGGAGGTGCATGCAAATCTGGATTTCAAAGCCCAGAGTTACTTGATCAGCAGATCCTAGGGCGGATACCGAACATCGAAGGTTGAAGACAGCGAGTCTGGAAGTCAAAGCCCGATGTTTATGGCCCCTAGGTCAGCGGGTCTAGAAATCGAAAGCCCAATGTCTGCAATTCTGTGCCAAGGACTGGAGCATGGAGGTCTCTCCTGGGGTTGGAGACCTATCTGTGGGTGGATGAGCGGTAGAGGGAAAAGTGGCTTGTTTTGCTGTTGTCTTGTTGTGGCTCGTCTTCTTCTGCTGTACATTGTGGGCATGTAATGTTGACACCAGAATGTGTGCAGACACCTGTGGGTTGCCCTCCAGCACACCCTTTGGCTGTTGACACAAAGGACACATTTCATTGTACAGTATGTTTTAATGTACATGTGATTAAACATATAAATGAGTTTAAAAATAATTTGTAAAGTTTAGTGCAAGCGCATTCTTTTGAGTGTTGTTTTTGAGATGAGATTTTTGGCAGGATTATGAGATTGTTATAATCTTTTGAAACATTATTGGAAGGATTATACCATCATGTGACTAGGAATCAAAGCTAATGTTGAGTAAATTATGGAGTTAATCAGCACATGACCAAGTCTAATTCAATTTTATATTGTGTATTTTATATTGCAAAAACACATCCCATGTCCCGATTCATTTCACTTGGACCAAACTGAAATATTCCTGTTGAAACAAAATAACTATTTAACCTGGATGGCCTTTTCTCATTTCAGTTTTTATGTCTGCTCAGGAACAGTGCTAAAATACTTCACCTAGTCATCAAGTTGTGACCTGCATGAACCTCCTGATTTAAAATCACTTCATTGACTAGACAGACTGGTAACCTTATAACTACGGAATATAGTAAATAGTAAATAAAGATTATTTTTGGGTCAATATTGCAATCTGCAAGTGTGGAGAGTCTCTCTTCCCAATCCATCTTTGAAACAGTTCTGAGAATGCAGAAATTTCAAATTTGTACCTACCATTTAGTACAGTGGAGTGTTAAATTGGTGCCTTCTTCCTCCTCAACACCCACTAAAGTGCTTGAACAGGCAAGATCG
This sequence comes from Mobula hypostoma, assembly GCF_963921235.1. NCBI lineage: Eukaryota > Metazoa > Chordata > Chondrichthyes > Myliobatiformes > Myliobatidae > Mobula > Mobula hypostoma. Next base: position 170,027,842 of record NC_086099.1, read on the forward strand.
GTCTTGGCTCGAAAAATCAATTATTTATTCCCCTCTATAGATGCTGCCTATCTTGCTGTGTTCATCCATCATTTTGTGTGTGTTGCCCAAGATCCCAGCCTGATTTCTTAATTTAGGTCTTTTCCCTTTGCATTGTAATTTCAATGCGTCCCCAGATAGCAGTGCAGCATTTTGAATCTCAAAGCAGGTGTGTAGAATTGATGCATATCCCATTAAAGAGATCAATTCATCATATTTGTCACACTTTCCAGGACAGAAAGTGAGTTGTTAAGGTTTGTAATTTGGTTTAAATGTTTGTTATAGTAAATTGTACTGTTTGTTTTCCCTCTTGTTGATTTTTCATCCTTTGTATGAAAGAGGGGGGAAAAAAACAATTTTGGAGAAACTTAGCGGGTCAGGCAGCCTTTGCAGAAAGAAATGAACAGTTGGCATTGCAGGTTGTGACCTTCAGTCCAGATGAAGAGCACCTACCCAAAGCATCAACATTTCTCTTCATTGATTCTGCCTGACCTATTTATTCATTTTGTTTTTTTTAATTCCAGATCCCAGTATCTTCAGTCTCGTGCTCATTTCAGATGAAAACATTGCTTCATATTCTGCTAATATTATGCTGCTGGGTCATTTCATAGAGCCTTCCTGCTACTATAGTTATTGCTACATAAACTGAAATTTGCTTGCTCAGCAAAGAGAGTGGTTAAACCTCTGAATTTCCTAATTTGTATTGGTTATGCCACACTTTGTACTTATCTGCTGTGCAGATGGGATCATTCATGTCATGAACAGCAGAAATAAAGTCATTTCATCCAGCACAGATGATGTATTCTGAACTCAGCAGCACTTGGGAATAATGCGCTGTTACACTGGATTCTGAAACCGATTTTTTTTTAAATGAGCTGCCTGCTGAGTTGTAATCAAGAATAGGTGAAGGGTAATTAAATATACCAGAAGCAAAACTGTCTCTTTCTAGTCCACTGTGGTCTGTTGCTTACTTCATTTGTTTATTTGAATTACCACGAAGTGCTAAATTTGCTGAGTCATTTTGTTACTAAAAGCTTGTACACCACTTAATTAAAAGAAACAGTTTAAATGGATTCTTAATTTTAATCTTACTTGGACTGAAGCAAACAGTTTTCAGTTATAGATACTTAAGAGAATTCCATTTTAGTGTTCTCGCTCTTAAGGGGGAAGGGCATCATTTAAAAACAAAGTTTTGATCAAATTTGCTAAAATATTGCAGTCTAATATAGATCCTTTTTATTGTTTCTCATTCTGGTAGTCTTTAGCTTTTGTCATGTTGTTCAATAGAATAGTTTCTCCTTTTCATCCAAAACCCAGTCCAATTGTAAACTCAAAAGAATGCACAAAACACTGGGTTAAAAATGCATTGTGTCTTTATAGCACCAAAGTCATAGTGAGTTTGTTAATTTAGTTCCAAGTTATGGAGAGCTGCGTTTTATAGTATATCCTCCTACAATAGTTGAGGTTGCTTAATATTCTTGTAAAATAGTTACAGCAAAAGGATTTCCCCACCGAAGACAGCAATAAAATAACTCTGAGGGTGGTGAACATTTGGAGTTCTATACCTTAGCTGTGGCTGTTGAATCACTCTTTTGAATATACGTTAACATATCAAGTGAATTCAGCAGTTTTCAAACTATTTTAATTTTCAAAATTTTTTGGCAAAGGCAAAAAGATCTTTTATTATATAATGCACTGTGTTATTACAGACTTTGAGCCATTATGTTAATTCCTAACTAGTGTTGGGAATGATATTTATTTTCAAAAGTTTTGTAAGTGCTTTTATATGTGTAACCCATACCAAATCTTGGTGTTAGAATTATTTTGCATGTAATATTTTATACATTTTGTAACTTTCCATCTTCTCAAATGTGTAGATCTGGTTTTCATCAAAGCCTTTTATACTAAAGTCAATATAAATAAACAGTTTGCAGTGGCCATCCATAAAAAAATATTTTGGAATAATAATATAGCATGCAATTGTACTTCAGGAAAATGCATTTCTTGGGCAAAAGAGAATTGATTGAAAACTTGCTAATTAAATTGTTAAGTAATTAGCTAGTCGATGGAAAAATTAAACTATGGGGAAATGGAAGTTTGGGACAGAGGAGGATCATAATTTGTCTGAACTTTTCAGTAAATGTGAAGTGTCTGTTCTTATTCTTGTTACAAGTAAATCAAACACCACACTCAGTAATTGAGCCTGTATATACACAGAGTTTCTGTCACAGTTCATTGGTTCCTCTTATAGTTTGTCATGCTGGCACTTTGCTGACAAATTGAAACTTGGTTCTGTGCACCCATTGACAATCTTGTATATCTTCTCAGCCTTCTGGTTTTCAGAAAAAAAAGCAATGCTGGATCAATTAGGCATTTGTTTGCTGCTAATGGTTCCATATGAGTCTGATTTAATTGATGTTGGCTGAGGGATAATGTTGCAGTGTGGAGGGAACTTTGTGCCAATTTACAATCCAAACTTTAGAGTCAGTCTCTGGTCCACATTGCCTTGTCTTTTGGATGACTTACTTATGCTCACCATTGGCAGTCACAATGCCACAAATATGAAAGGGTACATTCAGTTGAACAAAGAAAGATATTGTGGGAGAAAATAAGCAAAGGAGAGCAGTGGAAAACACAAGGCCATTTAGCACACATTAAATTGGTGGCATTTGCGGATGGAAAATAGGATCTAGATTTCTAAATTCAGAAAGTTGAATTTGAGGGAAAAGTACTTCCCTCATTTTTGGTTTACTACTTAATATCAACTAAAGTGGCATTTAGAACTGACCATGAATATAAATGCGAAATGTTTATACTTTCTATAAATAAAAAGTAAATAATCTTATTGTTGCTTTTTATGTTGTAAAATTCTCTAAGATCAAAGCAAATTTCTTGGATAATAAATAACGTCATGGGAGATCCACTAGGAGTGCTTAGTTGTGAAACTGGAGGAACACTGTTTCGTTTTTACTGTGTACTGTACCAGCAGTTTATGGTCAAAATGATGATAAAAAGTGACTTGACTTGGCTAAAAGACTTATTTAAATCATGCAGTTTAAAAGAAATCTAAAAACCATGGTCAATATTCTGTTCTTACCTAATAAACTTCCTGATAGAAAATGTGCATTTCAAATACTCATATTGAAAATGTTGTCAAATAGATTTATTTAGATGGTCTTTAGCTATAGATTTTGATTAGTAGTGAAACAAATTTTATCTTTAAAAATACACTAGTTCAGTGCAAGATGGAGTGCCAGGAGAAAATCAATTATGCCTTTGTGTGAAGAACAATACAAGAATTGTATGTTTTATTTTGTTAATCCACTTCCTTCTGGGTAATCCACTTCCAAACACCAGGAAGGAGAAAGGATTCAGCATTTCTGTCGTGCCATGCACTATGCTTTACAGCTGATGGAGTACTTTTGAATCCCCTGTCATTGACTGGCAAGTGCAATGGCAAAGTTGCATATCATTCTCAAAGAGAGCAAAATAAAAATCAGAAGATTTCTCAGTTTCAGGTTGAAATAGTAAATTGGATTCAACATTTGCTTAGTGGGAAAATGGTAGTAGATGGTTGCCTCTCTGACTTGGACGCCTGTGATGAGTGGTGTGTGCTATGATTAGTGTTAGGTCTTTTGTTGCTTGTCATCTATATTAATGACATGGATGATAATGTGGTAAACTGGATCATGCAAATGATACCAATTGGAGTGTAATCAAAGGGAATCATATCAAGGTTTGCAGTGGGGTATGAACCAGTAGAAAAATGGGCTGAAAATGGGAGATAGAATTTAATGCAGAGAAGTGTGAAGTCTTGCACTTTGGGAGGACAAGTCAAGACAGGACATGCACAGTGAGTGGTAGGGCATTGAAGAAAGTGGTAGAATAGAGGATTCTGAGAATACAGATCCATAATTTCTTGAAAGTGGTCTAAGTCAAAGTAATGAGTGCAGGAGTTGAGATGTTTGTTGAAGTTGTACAAGATGTTGTTGAGGCCAAATCTGGAATATTGTGTGCAGTTCTGACCACCTGCTTACAGAAAAATTATTAATAAGATTGAAAAAGTGTAGAATAGACATACAGCAATATTGCTGGAACTAGAATACCTGAGTTCTAGATAAAGGCCAAGACTATCCCCTGGAGCATAGGAAAATGAGGGGAGATTTGATAAGACATGTACATAATTAGGAGGGGTAGAGATGGTGTAAATACAAGCAGGCTTTTTCCTCTGATGTTGGCTAAGACTAGAACTAGAGGTCATTGGTTTAGGGTGAAAGGTGAAATACTTATGGGGATCTTCACTTAGCGGGTGGTGTGAGTGTGCAACACACATCAAAGTTGCTGGTGAACGCAGCAGGCCAAGCAGCATCTATAGGAAGAGGCGCAGTCGACGTTTCAGGCCGAGACCCTTCGTCAGGACTAACTGAAGGAAGAGTGAGTAAGGGATTTGAAAGCTGGAGGGGGAGGGGGAGATGCAAAATGATAGGAGAAGACAGGAGGGGGAGGGATAGAGCCGAGAGCTGGACAGGTGATAGGCAAAAGGGGATACGAGAGGATCATGGGACAGGAGGTCCGGGAAGAAAGACGGGGGGGGGTGACCCAGAGGTTGGGCAAGAGGTATATTCAGAGGGACAGAGGGAGAAAAAGGAGAGTGAGAGAAAGAATGTGTGCATAAAAATGAGTAACAGATGGGGTACGAGGGGGAGGTGGGGCTTAGCGGAAGTTACAGGTGTGAGTGTGACATGAGTTGCCAGTGGAAGTGGTAGATATCGGTTTGATTTCAACATTTATGAGAAATTTGGATTAGTACAAACGTACTTGGATGGGAGGGGTATGGAAGCATACGGTCTAGATGTGAGTCAACGGGATTAGGGATCAGCATGGATAGATGGGCCAGAAGGATTATTTCTGTGCTGTAGTGCTTTTTGACTAACTCGTATTGTTAGATTCATGAATTAAAACATATATGTATTTGATTGTGTGTGCCAGGCACACGGACACTAATTCCAAGGCTGGAACACTTCCAATAGGGTCAATTGGATGATCCATGGAGGATTCCTCCCAAATTCTGTGCAGTCATCAAAGATAGTATCCAACCAATCTGTTTCACTCTCTGTTAACAACAAGCAGCCAAGAGAAATATTGTCTGTCCTCAAAAATCGATTAATAATTCAACAATTCCTTATTATTTATACTTCTAAGCTGTGATCCTCACTAATATATCTACCATGTCTCAAGTCTCTGTCAATGCACTAAACCTTCTTTCCTTTTTTTTACTCTTTCTAACTTTCTTATTTCACTTTGCAGCCAATAAGCTTTCTTCTAGATTGAAGTTAATCAGCAGGATGAACGGACATTGGGTTCTGCGGGCTGTTTCAAGTCTTTGTTGAGTTATTTGAAAGTCAGAAGGTGGGCCATACTCTGTGCATGTGCAGAACCATCTTCCAAAATGCAGCCAATACACATTCCTGCCATCTCCCCTCCCCTGGACCCCAAGATTCATGACAAGGCCCTGGGAAATATAGATTACTTTTCATATCTTGAGCCATCTCTCAGTGAAAGCAGATGTTAGTGATAAAATGGAGGCCTAGGTGAATTACTGATGAATCTTTTGACTTACTAGGCAATGAGTATCTGAAGATAAATACACTTACCTGGCAACAAGCACTTGGTTTACTGAGCAGTTGTAATTCTTACTCCTGAGTGACAAGGGCGAACTATAAAGGACACCTCCAAAACACTAAGCTGAAAAAATGTAATCAACGATACCTCAAAATGGATCTCCAGATCTATCGACTGGGAAAACCATTGTTACCTTCTCCTAGTCCAACAAACCAAATATCAAGGCTTTGTTCAGCTGATTCTGCTGCACAGGCCATATTGCCAGCAGATTCCCAATGTCACAGCAAAAGAATCTGGGGAGTTTGGAAAACAATACTTCAAGGCTAAAGTCCTCAGAAAATTGTAACATCTTCATGGGAACTCCTAGCCCATGTTAATGAGAGGATCTCCGATGTTTGGGGTTAACTATGAATATTGCATCCCAGCTGTCCATGTGATATGCAAGCCAGTACGCATGGCAGGACAGTGGAATACGGAGCATGCATGCAGCAGGCTACCCTCTCCACACAGCTGATGAACCCAAAGCAACCGCACAGACTGATACAGTTTGGCACCAGCAGCGTCACAGGAGTTGCCTGTCGGCGTTGAGCTCAATGTAGGACTGCCGTAGGAACCTCAGCTCTGGATTTCTCCTCTAGGTTCACTCCCAAAGCATTCCGAAGAAGTGGGTGATAGCCACAAAGCAGTGGAAGATTGAGATCAGTTTTCCTTCTCCAAGGTGTCCCAACCATCACTGACGAGACCCTTCTGCACAAAGTGACTGGTTTTAAGTTGCCAGTAACCCGTCTTTGCCCCTTCTCCTGTCTGTAGTAACAATTCCACCATACTTAGCAGCTAAGCCAGATGTGAGCTGGACTTGATTGTCAGAGAGTATTTGAGATGCACGCCATCGGGAGCCTTTAATAGGTAGTGGGAGCTTATCCCCACTACTTTCCCAGACTATAACAATCTTAAGGAAGCCCTTGTCAGATATACATATAAAATGAAAACCTGGCAAGGTATCATGCTCCCTAGGTTATGATGGGATTATGTATTAATAGCCAAATGGAGAAAGATCTCAGAGCATACCAAACGATGTAGACATCAGGCACCGCTTGCAGTTTGAAGGCTCCATAGTGGCTCTGAACTGTGGTGTAACCAAATCATCCTTTCCCAATGCCGGTTTAAGATTTCCATGCCCTGGATTGGTCTGGATGCTACCTCATTTCCCTGTGTTCCTGGTGCTCCTCCTGGCCTACCCTCTGCAATCCTCTGTTAGCCTAATAGGGTGAGGGGTATGCTAGTGCCATTTGGTTATAGTTTACAGTCAAATGCAATTCTACTGTTGCTGAAGACCCAGGTCTGGCCTGTATCTATCCTGCTTAGTATGGAACAGTGCCATTATCTTCAATGCAGTGGCAGGATTTTGTGTCCTTGCTGTGCATAGAGGACACTTCTGCTGATGGTATCATGGATAGATGCATCTGTATTAAGTAATTTGAAAATGAGGTTTTTGGTTTAACCTTTCACTCTCTGCTCCAGATCCAATCAAGTATCAGCATCCTTAAGGATTCACTCAGCTTGGTTGGTGTTGTTCAACTTGGAAACATTTTGTTTAATCAACTGAGAAAGAGTTGCAGATGTTTATCATAGAACATAGAAATCTACAGTGCACTACAGGCCCTTCAGCCCACAATGTTGTGTCGACCATGTAAGCTACTCTAGAAACTGCCTAGAATTTCCCTACTGCACAGCCTTCTATTTTCCTGAGCTCCTATCTAAGGGTTTCTTAAAAGATCCCATTGTATCCACCCCTACCACTGTCACTGGCAGTGCATTCCACACACCCACTACTCTCTGTGTGGAAAAACTTGCCTCTGATATCCCCCTTGTACCTATTTCCAAGCACCTTAAAACTATGCCTCCTTGTGTTAGCCATTTTTGCCCTGGGAAAAAGCCTCTGGCTATTCACATGATCAATGCCTCTCATCATCTTGTACACCTCTATCAGGTCACCTCTCATCCTCTGTCATTCTAAGGAGAAAAGACCAAGTTCACTCAATCTATTCTCATAAGACATGCTCTCCAATCCAGGCAACATCCTTGTAAATCTCCTCTGCACTCTCTCTATAATATCCACATCCTTCCTGTAGTGAGGTGACCAGAATTCCAAGTGGGATCTCACTAACGTCTTATATAGCTGTAACATTACCTCATGGCTCTTGAACGCAATCCCATGGTTGATGAAGGCCAACACACCATACGCCTTCTTAACAACACTGCCAACCTGTGCAGTAGCTTTGAGTGTCCTATGGACTCAGACCTCAAGATCTTGCTGATCCTCCATACTGCCAAGAATCGTACCATTAATATTCTGTCTTCAAATTTGACCTATTAAAATGAGCCACTTCACACTTACCTGGGTTAAACTCCATCTACCACTTCTCTGCCCAGTCCTGCATTCTATTGATGTTGTGCTGTAACCTCTGACAACCACCAAACTATCCACAACACCCTCAACTTTTGTGTCATCAGCAAACTTACTCACCCACCCTTCTACTTCCTCATCCAGGTCATTTATGAAAATCACAAAGAGTAGGGGTCCCAGGACAGATAACTGCAGAGTGGCACTGGTCACTGTCCTCCGTGCAGAATATGAACCATCTACACCAATCCTTGCCTTCTGTGGGCAAGCTAATTCTGGATCCACAAAGCAAGGTGTCCTTGGATCCCATGTCTCATTACTTTCTGAATGAGCCTCGCATGGGGAACCTTATCAAATGCTTTTCTGAAATCCATATACCCTACATCCACTGCTCTATCTTCACAAATGTGTTTTCATACATTTTTATCAGCAGGAGGTTTACTTGCCTACCTTTTAGCTGATGCCAGAGGGTCCAGAGTCAATATTAAAAGCTTTCTGAACTCTGTTATGCTGGTGGAATAGGATTGTGATGGAAGAATCTGGAACACTGGATGCAAGCGAAGGTTACTTTTGTAGTTTGCGCGACTGTTTTTGAATGGAGCTCAAGCAGTAAAAGATGGACTGTTGATCTCACAATCTATGTCTCTTGCATTTTGTGTCATCCGGAAGAAGGCACAATAACACAACTACTTTCTTAGAAGTTTGCATAGATTTAGAATGTCATCCAAAACTTTGACAAATTTCTATAGTTGCACAGTGGAGAATGTTCTGACTGGATACATCATGCCCTGGTATGGAAATTTTAGTGCCCAGGAATAGAAAAGGCTACAGAAAGTGATGGATACAGCCCAGTCCATCACAGGCAATGCTCTCCTCACTGTTGAATACATTTACACAGAGCACTACCAGAAGAAAGCAGCATCTATCTCAGACCCCTACCATCCAGACCAGGCCACTTCTCTCTGCTACCATCTGGCAGGAGAAACACCACCAGGTTCAGGAACAGTTATCATTTTACAACCAACAGGCTTCTGAACCAGTGCGGACGTTAAATCACCACTACTCTGAACTGATTCCATGACCTAAGGACTCTTTTCTACTTGTGTTCTCAGTGTTATTTGCACAGTTTGTCGTCTTTTGCACATTGGTCATTTTTCAGTCTGTTTAGATTCAGGATCATTTATTTATAACATGTACTTCAAAGCGTGCAGGGAAATGTGTCCTTCGTGTTAGCAATCAGCACAGCCTCAGGAAGTGCTGGGGGCAGCTTGCAAGTGTCGCCACATATTCCGGTGCCAACATAGCATGTCCACAATGTTCAACAGAACAATAACAGCAGCATCAAAATAATACAGTAAAACAAGCCCTTTCCTCCCTCCCTCCCTCCCACCCACACAGACTGGCCTCCAACCCCAGGACAGGCCAGTTCCAGTGAACTCGCAGACTATCAGATCCAGTGCTTTGGCCATTGGGTTTTGGCTTTCGTACTTGCTGACTTTGTCTTTGACCTTCAGGTTTTGATCTTTGATATTAATCCCAGGACTCGCTGATGACAAGGCACCACATTTCAGACCTTGGACTCTGCACTTGCCAATCTAGGGGACATCAGCTGCCTGCTGCCCACATAGACCTCTGATCCTGGGACCCTACAAACTGGGTGGGGGGCACTCGTTGACTTGGGAGGGGGAATCATCAGCCCTCATCCTTGCTTATCTTTATCCACAGTGCTTCCTGGCTTGACATCCATCCGTGGCTGAACTTCTCCTGAACCATGCCCTTGATGGGGATCACAGCTCAGTGCCATCTTGTCTGGATGTTCGTAATTTATGACCAGACATTATCTATAGTTTCTATAGTTTTTGTTTTGCAAATTCGATTGTGTTTCTTGTAAATATCTGCATTAAAATGGATCTCAGGTTTGTATATGGTGATATAAACCTGTGTTTGTATGTATATGTGTATATGTGTGTGTGTGTGTGTGTATATATATATATATATATATATATATACACACACACACATTTTTACTTTGAACTTTGTCTATCTGCTCTGTAATTGTCACATTGTGCTATCCTTTTTGCTTCCTTGATGTACTTGTGTGTGGAATGATTTGTTGAGATGCCATGCTATTAGAAACTGGTCACCGTATCTCTGTACATGTGAGAATAATAAACCAATTCCAGTTCCAGTCATTCCCAGAAGCTTCTGTAAGGGGAAGCTTCAGGGTTGCCTGGGTTAGGAGTAATTTTTGCCGAGGCGAATACTGAGTGGTCTGTTCTGTTTTATAGAAGTGATTAGTGAAGGATTGGTTTGCTCTGTGAGCTGGCTAAGACTTGCTGGGTTGAAATTGGTCCTGTTATGCCATATGGAAGTACAACTGAATGGCTTGCAAGTATATTTCAGACAAAGTTAAGTGTCACATGTAGGTAGTATATAGGCCAGATGGCAGATTTCCTTCCATAAAAGATGGTTTATTGTTATATAGTAATCCAATAATTTCATGGTCCCCATTACTGAGACTTGGCTTATAAATTTAGTTCCAAATTATTTAATTAACTGTTTTTCAATTCCCTGGCTGCGTTAATAGGATTTGAAGTAATGTCTCCAGATAATTTGCCCGGGCCTCTGGATTACAAGATTAACAACCATAACCTTGTTCCCACATGCCTCATTGATCAGAACTGTAGTCTGATCAATGTATTAGTTTTAGGAAGTCCCAACCTGGACATTTCTACTCTTAAATATACATGTTGAATTGAAAATTATGATTTAAAAAAAGTCGCTGGAAATCTAAAATTGCAAATTTACAAGCTTATTTTGACGCCCCCAGTCTTGACAGAGTCTCTGACATGAAACATTGACTCTGGTTTTTCTCTCCACAGGTGATAGACAATAGGTGCAGGAGTAGGCCATTCAGCCCTTCGAACCAGCACCACATTTCACTGTGATCATGGCTGATCATCCACAATCAGTACCCTTTTCCTGCTTTCTCCACATATCCCTTCACTTCGCTATCTTTAAGAGCTCTATCTAACTCTTTTTTGAAAGAATCCAGAGAATTGGCCTCCACTGTCTTCTGAGGCAGAGCATTCCACAGAACCACAACCCTCTGTGTGAAAAAGTTTTTCCTCAACTCCATTCTAAATTGTCTACCCATTATTCCTAAACTGTGGCCTCTGGTTCTGGACTCCCCCAACATCAGGAAGATGTTTCCTGCCTCTAGTGTGTCCAATCCCTTAATAATCTTATATGTTTCAATCAGATCCCCTCTCATCCTTCTAAATTCCAGTGTATACAAGCCCAGCCGTTCCAATGATGTGTGATGTGTTTTTCGCCATTTTGTTTTATACCTCTTGAATTCCTGTTTCTGACATTGAAGTACTGGGTTTCTCTCTGATGTAAAATTAGGAAATTAGTTTAACTTAAAGCCCTGGAAACACAACACAAATGTCCATTTCTTAAAATAATTACTAAAAGAAGGCTACTGTGGAAGCATTAGAACTGAGCCAGAAAAAGCATGCAATTGAAGATGAAGAAGGTCTAGATTTGAAGCAGAACATACGGAACAACTGGGAGCGTCTTGGATTTCTTTTGTCCAAAATTAGTACCTGTATTTTTTTTGTTGTTTTTTTTCGAGCTCTGTGGCATTAATGTTTTGAAATGAAAGTTTCTCATCACTTTAGAGTGGAATTGCTTATAACCTCATGCATTCTTCTCAACGTTCAGTACATACAAAATGTATAATGGGTGCCTAGCAACAGTGTTAATGATTGCAGTTTTTCATGCTTAAGATGTTTGTTAAATTTCAATATTATCTTATAATCTTTACAGCTTTGAAAATAACTATAATCAATTTTTGATCATTGTTTTCCACTGAAAATGATTATCAATCGTGAAAAACGATTTTTAATGAATTGTGGGACCCAATCTGTATTGACTAACTTATAAAACAAATTAGAATAATTTTCTGCAAACAACAGGAATTCTGCAGATGCTGGAAATTCAAGCAACACACATCAAAGTTGCTGGTGAACGCAGCAGGCCAGGCAGCATCTGTAGGAAGAGGTGCAGTCGACGTTTCAGGCTGAGACCCTTCGTCAGGACTAACGAAGGGTCTCGGCCTGAAATGTCGACTGCACCTCTTCCTACAGATGCTGCCTGGCCTGTTGCGTTCACCAGCAACTTTGAAGAATAATTTTCTGGTTAAGGTCATCGTGCACCTGAGAACTTATTTATATTACAGTGCGTCTGAATGAATAAATCTGTGTTGTGAATTAGTAAATAACTTATTATCATGATGTGTGGCTTGTGTTGTATTTTCTGATAGTTGTATTGTATGATCCTAAAGTTAATCAATTGCTTCATTACTTCACATTGCTAATTCTGTCTTGGTATTACAGATCAGCTGCGTTTACATTAGTATTTGGACGTTTAATGCAATCAAGTTATCAATTTTTCCAATAAGGCTAGGAAAAAATCCATATTTGTCTTAGAGTAATACAGATCGGAAACAGGCTTTTTGGCCCATCTGTTCATGCTGACCACCGCATCTTCCCTGCTAGTCGCAGATGCCTGTGTTTGCCCCATAACCTTCCATTTGCCATTCCTCAGTTCATGTCGAACTGATCAAGATCTCCTTGCAATTCATTGTAACCTGCTTCACTATCAACAAGACCTCCAAATTCAGTATCATCAGCAAACTTGCTAATCGTGTAATATATTTTCATATCCAAATCATTTACCTGAAAAATGAGTTAGAGGTCCCATCACTGACCCCTGGGGAACTCCATTAGTCACAGCCCTCCAGTTGGCATAACAACCTTCAACTATCACACTCTGCTTCCTATCATCAGGCCAATTCTGAATCCACCTTGCTAGCTCCAGCTGAATCCCGTGTGGCCTCATCTTCCAGATTATCCTGACAAGTGGGACCTTGTCAAAGGCCTTACTGAAGTCGATGGAGATAACATGCATTCACTTACCTTTATTTATCCCCTTAGTTACCTCTTTGGAAAAACTCACAACATTTGTCAGAAATAGTCTCCCAAGCACAAAACCATGCTGACTATTCCTGACCTTGATCATAGGACTTGTCTCTGATAATTCCCTTCAGTAACTTCTCTACAATGGAAGTCAGGGTCACTGGCCTGTCCTTGCTACTCTTCATTAACAATGGATCAGCATAAGCCACCCTCCAATCTTCTGGAACTCTGCCAGTGGCTAATGACAAAGCAAATATCTCTGCAAGGGTCTGAGTGATATCTCCCCTGCTCACCCTTGAGGTTCAGGGTGAACTTGGTCAGGCCCTGAGGTTAGGCCCATCTTCATGTGCTTCAAGGTTGCAAATACCTCCTTCCCCATAAGATTTGAGACCTTGCTCCTTATTACCCTAATTTCTTTGGCATCCATGATAAATGGCCTGATGTCCATCTTAAGCCTGGCTTAAACCTTTTTATAATTTTTGAGGGCTTCATTAATACACTGCTACTTAACTGTGATGTACGTTCCCTTATCCCTATCAGAGCCTCAATTTCTCTCATCAGCTTGGTTTGTCTACCCTTCATCCTAACAAGAACATGCTGCCCGGGTTCCTATCAAAGCCTTTACAACTAGAAGCTCTGGATGAACCAAGAGGGCCAGATCAGTGGCATTCAGGTCCAGCGATCTAGTAAAATAAAAGAGGTCCAAATGTGATCTCTGGAAAGCCATCTCATGCGTGAAGTGGCTATTCCGGACCAAACTTAAATCAGTGAAGGATGCCTGACAGCTGTGACAGGGCTTGAATACTTTCACCTTCTACAAAGTGAAACTAAGAAACATAGGTGACAGTAATGCTTCACTCCCAGATGAGCTCAATGCCCTCCAGGCTCGCTTTGACTGTCAAAATATGGAGGAACAGGCAGGGGTGGATGAATTGGGCGTAGAACTGACAGAGGAGGTGGGGGATGAGTGTTTAAAGAGTATACATGATTGTTCAGTCAATGCCAGACACAGGCTTATCCAGTTTAAAACAATACATAGACTCCATTATTCCAAAGAAAAGTTGCACAGTTTCTACCCTGATATTTCACCAGTTTGTAATAGATGTAAATCTGTGAACAGTAACTTGTCACATTCATTCTGGTCATGTTGTAAGCTTTATGCATACTGGAAAAGTATTTTTCACTGTTTCTCTGAGGCTTTTGGGAAGCGGTGGGAACCAGACCCATTCATAGCCATCCTCGGAGTAACAAGCTCCCTATCTTCAGCCAATATGTATGAAAAAATGGCTGTATTATTTGGAATGGTGATTGCTAAGAAGTTAATCCTGTAAATGTGGAAAATGGACTCTGTGCCTACGTACGATCTGTGGCTGAGAGAACTGGCAAATACTCTACATTTGGAGAGACAGACTATATAATGAGGACAAAGGGGACATCTTTGAAAGGATATGGGACCCTGTATTGGACTTTCTCATGGGGTGAGGACTGAGGTTTTTTGGTGCAGTGCACCTCTGCTGTGTATGTTTACTTCTGCCTTTATATTTTTCTCGTGGGCATGTGGCCAAGTGGTTAAGGCATTGGACTAGCGACCTGAAGGTTGTGAGTTCGAGCCCCAGCCGAGGGAATGTGTTGTGTCCTTGAGCAAGGCACTTAATCACACATTGCTCTGCGACGACACCGGTGCCAAGCTGTATGGGTCCTAATGCCCTTCCCTTGGACAACATTGATGTCGTGGAGAGGGGAGACTTGCAACATGGGCAACTGCTGGTCTTCCATACAACCTTGCCCAGGCCTGTGCCCTGGAGAGTGAAGACTTTCCAGACGCAGATCCATGGTCTCGCAAGACTAACGGATGCCTTTACTTTATATTTTTCTGCCTTTTGCTGCTCAATATTTAATTTGTTTTTGTTATGGTTGTGGTTTTTGTGGATGTGATTTTTTTTGGTTTTTTTTGGTTTGTTTGTAATAAATAAAAATAAAAATATTTAATGGAAAAAAATGGAGGAACCTTTATTGCTCCACCTTTATGGAGGAACAACATCTCCTCCACAAACACCGTCAGCACAGGTGCACCACAAGGCTGTGTGCTCAGCCCCCTCCTCTATTCACTTCATACTTATGACTGTGAGGCTAAGCACACTCTAATGCCATATTTGAGCTTGCTGATGACACCACTGACGTTGGCCGAATGGAGAGCGTCAGCAACTTTAAATTCCTCGGTGTTATTATTTCAGAGGATATGTCGTGGGTCCAGCACACAAGCAATTGCGAAGAAAGCATGGCAGTGCCTCTACTTTCTTATAAGTTTGCAAAGACTCAGCACGTCATCTAAAATTTGGCAAAATTCTATAGATGTCTGGTGGAGAGTAAATTGACTAGTTGTATCACAACCTGGTATGGAAACACCAATGTCTTTGAATGGAAAATCCATTGGAATGGAAAATAGTGCATACGGCCCAGCCCTGCACACGTAAAGCCCTCCCCACCATTGAGACATCTACATGCAGCGCTTTCGCAGGAAAGCAGCCTCCATCATCGAGGACACCCACCACCCAGGCCACACTCTCTTCTCTCTGATGCCATCAGGAAGAAGATACAGGAACCTCAGGACCCACGCCACCAGGTTCAGAAATAGTTATTATCCCTCAACCATCAGGTTTTTGAACCACAGGGGGATAACTTCACTCATTCTATCCCTGAACTGTTCCCACAACTTATGGACACACTTTCAGGGACTCTACATCTCATGTTCTCAATATTTTGCTTGTTTCTTTGTTTGTTCATTTGCTTATTTGTTGTTTATTTTTTATTTAGTGATTATTTATGTAATAGGGTTAGGTATCTCTTTCTTTCTTTCTTTTTCTATTTGCACAGTTTGTTGTCTTTTGTGCATTGGTTGTCTGTCCTGTTGGATTGGATCCTTCATTGATTCTATTGTGTTTCTTGTATTAACTGTGAATGCCCACAAGAAAATGAATCTCAGGGATGCATACGGTGATGTTTATGCATTTTGATATTACATTTACTTTGAAATTTGAGGGCTTTTTTTTCAAACCTTGAAGCCATGCTTAAGTATTTTGTATCCTCTTGACAAGGGAAGCCATTCCAAGGGATTTCTACAAGGTGATCTTTTTTCTTTGAGACTATTGCAAAGTGGTCTATTCTATTTCACTGAAATGGTGGATGTAGATTGCTTTGTCAGCTGCCTGTGACTCGATGGAATAAAATAACTGCTCTCAATGTAATCTTGAAGTACAAATAAATGGGTGATAAGTTAATTGGCCACAGTAAATTGCCCCCATTTTGTTGGTATCACTGTGAAGTTGAGGGGAATGTAGGGAGAATAGTTAACAGGGAAAGTTAGTAATGGAATGGCATTGCTCTCATGACGTTTTGGGTCAAAATGACTTTGTTCTCTCTCCTGAAGAAATATAAAAACTTGAGTGTCTCTGTAACTCAGTTGCAAAATAACAAGTTATTTGTTTTCTCTGGGCTTCGGTATTCTCATGTAAAATTGCCCATGGTGCTTTCTGTCTCATAACGATTTTCAGCCCTTTATACTAGGATGCCTGTACTAGGAAGTGTTGGAGGGTTCTGATAATAAAGGTGAACAGTACTCACTGGGTTTCATTTGCAGGTGGAAATAACTTTCAATGACTGCAACGTACAGTTTAAATATTTAAATACGAGATGCTCTGTTTTTCCAGAAGTGTGATTAAAGGCAAATCATTTTCATTCTGATCTATGGAACATCAGCTTCAATGAGCTCCCGTGTTTACATGGTATATTTAGCAAACATTGGAAAAGTAAGGGTCTGTCTTTAAACTATTTCAAATGAAAATTAATGTCCACTTGATATGAAGCAATTAGACTTGTGATACTGAAGAGACAGTTACAGCGTAGAAGCAAACAAGTTCTTAGAAAATAGCCAATCAATCCAATAAAGAGAATGACATAAAATAAGTGTATCTAATTAGAAAAAATAATGAAGGTGCCACAGTGTAGTGGTTCAAGTGACTATTATGCTCAGGACGTTGGAGTTCAGTGTTCATTTCTGGCATCCTACGTAAGAAAGTTCATTTCGTACATTATTCTCGTGTGCGTGTGTGTTTCTTCTAGTTGCTCTAGTCTTCTCCCACAATCCAAAGATGCACTAGTTAGTAGGTTAACTGGTCATTGTAAAATTTCCCCGTGATTAGATTAGGTTTGAATAGGTGGGTTGCTGGGTGCCATGGCTGGTCCATTACCAAAAAGACTGCTCTTGTGTCATGTTGTAGACTACTTTGCATGCCTTCCCAATGCCAAAGAGTTTTTGGGCAATCCTGAAAAGCTGGCATTTGTTGTCTGCCACTTGTAATTATAGTCAGAAATATTCCCAGTTTCAGTTTCAGTACATTGATTGGCAGTCTTATCATGCTTTATTTTAATCTGGTTGGATGATGTATGAATTAAAAAAAAACCTGGTTAAAATATATCCTCAAACCTTGGTTTACTCACCCAGATTCATAACTTACAAAAGCATAGTACAGAATACAGTGCAGGAGTCACTATCATACACCACTGAAAAAAGAATTCTTGTGCTGACAGACCTTTGAACTATCTCCGGAAGATTAATGTTCATAGTTCTGACCCACAGTAACCAGACACTGGCGTCTTCCACGTTGTCAGCACTATTCCCTCAGTCTGCAGACACCTTTGTTGTATTCCTATTTCCTGAACTCTACCAGATCCTAGAAATCACTGTTAAGAAGAAGAAATAGTTCAGATTTTTCTCGAAACTTCATGATGAATTCATAGCTGATAGGTAACATAACACCATTAATCAGCTTATTTCTGCACCCTCTAGTAGCCTCCCTTAATGAAATTATTAATTTATTTAATGAAGTTTCAGTTGATTTTTCCAATTTTTGTTTATAAGGAAACAAAATTTCTACATTGTGGTGGACACCCCTTGCCCCTCCCCCCAGCTTGCTTTAGCTGCTGCCAGGTGGACTGGATGGGGTGATGCCCCGAGCAGCACAGGAGCTGAAGCCTCTGAGCCACTGGACTTTGCCGCCTAGTCCCGTGTGCAGGGGGGTCAGCGGGACTGGTACTTTGCGTCCAGCCCAGGTAAGTGCGGGTGGGCTTGTTCAAAGCCAGTGTTAGCTCATTTGCACAGTGTGCCTTTGTTTTAAAATATTGAAGTTCATTAAGTTAAGAGATCCACAGGCAATGTATTTAAAAACTGAAGCATTCTCCTGCAGCTGATGTGCTAATCGCTATGTGGGAGAAAGTAAATTGTCAGGCTAATGGAACAAAAAGAGGTGAAATAAGACAAATGAATGGATACTTTGTAAATCAATAATTAAATTTCATTTCTTAGCAAGTAATATGTATTTACTCAAAATACCTTTTTAATACAGATTTTCCTAATGTAATAATAAAAAGTAAATGTTTCACTCTTATCTGATTAAATTTGTGTTTAAAATTGTTTTTACTATTTGTTATAAACAGGAATTCACAACTAATATTTTTCATAGGTTGAAAATATTTGGCGACAATTTCTCAATTTGTGGTCTGACCGCACTGTATAGATCGGGTAATATCCTGTCAATAGCTATCCTGGCTTTGTGTTGGAGAGTTATGTCGATTCTTTTGCTTTCAGCCGTGCATTGGTTTGATACAGTGAAGCTACCAAGATATTTAAGATATTTCTACTACACATTTTGGACGTTTCATCGCCATGAAAGTACATATCTTGCTTGCTTTTCCATTTGATTTCCCTGCCCATATTTAAATTTATTCTGCAGTTTATCTTCCTCTACACAGTGCGTATTTGCTTTATTCAGTCAGTAATTTATGAGCGGTTCCTTTTGCTGTCCCTTCTGCATTGTGTTGAGTTTCAGAGTCTGGATCAAACCCCAGTCCTCACCAGCAAGGACACCAGTTAAATGCTAATGCATACTCAAAGCAACCTTCTGTACCATTTCACATCTCACCCTCTTTGTGACATAGAAAATACTTACTTTTTCAGTTGATTTTGTTTCTCTCCGTGTATGCTGAGTTCTTTTGTTTTTATTTTGGATTTCGCCCTCTTATGTTTGATATCCATTTTTTTTGTGAAATAACTAGAGCTTTGAATGCCCTTCATAAGGAATCATTATTTTGACAGTCTAGCTGCATATTCAGTTTCACATAATTTAACAAAGGTTGCATCCCATAATTACTTAACTGAAATGATCAGTAGATTAGAATAAGCTATAGATGCACATGACATAATCACAAGTGCAATTAGTGCTGGAGAAATGAACACAACATTCGAAAGAATTGGAACTGGACATGCCTGAACCAATCCCCGATGGAAGAGATTTTAACAAAAAACTGGGCACTATCAGTTCACAACAGGGATATTGTGCTTTTTAAACATGGTTTGCACAGTGAGTCCGATTTTCAGGCCACGGTTTTCTGAGTTGCATCTGTTTCAGCTGTTCTGGCTCTTCAAAATGCTTAACAATCTGCGGTCTGAAAGTTATTTGTATTTGCTTCTGACGGTATCTTAGATATTACTTTGATATTTAGACTTCAAATATCACTCTAAAATTGGAAGTGGTACAATATCATGTAAACCCTACAAATGCTAAAGTGTCTAAAGTCTCACATGAGTACACATTTGGGGTACAGTTATTTTTAAACTTTGATGACTTTCTCCCACACTATCTTATTGGTTAGTGTGGTATCTTGAATGCACAATTATCTTCTTTAACTTGCAATTCCCAGTTATATAATTTTCACATACAACCTTTTTTCTTATTACTCGGAAACCATTTGTTAGGGCAGAAGTTATTAACGAGAATTGACTCAAGTCACCTTAATCATTTTCTGTTCCTCACTTAATATTGGTTCAGTTCAGAATTATTCTTTTAATTAACTTTTATATACCTGCAACTTTTTGTGTTTTTCATAAAACCTGAAACCAAAATTGTCTGGCAATTTGATTTTCATTGTGCAACGGAAGTATCATAAGCATAACTGCAAATTTGGTAATTTAGTGAAAAAAGACCTGAAATGTATTATTATCCTGAAACATCCCGACTTTTCATTTGGTTACTGTACTTCAAGTCAATCAGAAAAGTAATTTGCCCTGAGGTATGTTATGAACCATGTGTGATGGATACTTGTGATGATGATGGATTATTGCATTTATGTGCTATATTTTTCTATATCATAAACCTGATTCGTAATTATGATTGTAAACTTTTGTATACATCAAATATTTGATCCAGCCTCTCATGCATGTGATTTAACTGGAGGCTTGTTTCAGCATAAAGCAAAGGGACCATTACCAGGGAATCCTAGTAATCTCTTCCTTGAATTTCCACAGTTAGTGATTGCCCTCATCCCCACTCCGGGCTGTAGCTTCCACTCTCAATAAGCTGCTGAACACACCTCCTCTGGTATCACCACACACAAAATGCTGGAGGAACTCAGCAGGTAAACAGCCGATGTTTCGGGCAGAGACACTTTGTTAAGGCCTGAATTACAATGGGAGAGGTAGGGGGAGGAACACAAGCTGACTGGCAATAGATGAGTCCAAATGAGAAGGAGAAGATAGTTTGGTGGAGGAGGAGAGATGAAAGGGAATGATTTGAGAAGCTAGGTGATGGTGGAAGAGGGAAAGGGCTGAAGAAGAAAGAATCTGATATGAGAGAGCAGTAGACCATGAAGGAGGTGATGAGCAGGTCATGAAGGTGGGAGGGAAAGAAAAGGAGTGAGGCAGTCACAGGAATGAGAGAAAACAAAAGGGGTAAGAAAAACACGAGAGTGGTTACCCATTTTGGTAGTCTCCAAACTAAGGATATTAATATAGATTTTTTTTCTAACTTCTGGTATCCTTCCCACTGTTTTCTTTTCCTTTCCTCCCTCTTTGTTATCCCTCATTTCTGTGTCCTCCCATTACATTCTCTTCCCTTGTCATACCATCACAACCTGCCCATCACCTTCCTTCTGATTCCTCACCTTCTATCCTTTATTCCAACCCCTCCCCTCTTCCACCATCACCTCCTAGCTTCTCACATCATTCCCTTTCACTTGCTCCCCCACCAACCCACCTGCCTTCCCTCTCTTCCCTGGATTCACCTCTTACCTCCCCTTCCCCTTTCCTCTATCTTTTTAATTCTGCCTTTCTTTCCTGTCCCGATGAAGTGTCTTAGCCCAAAATGTAAACACTTCATTTACCTCCATAGATGCTGCCCTGACCTGCTGAGTTCCTCCAGCATTTTGTGTGTGTGTTGCTCAAGATTTCCAGCATCAGTGGAATCTCTGTCCCCTCTGATATAATTCTTGTAGTGGTGGGTGATTATGGAGCAAATACTTTCTCACTCATTTACAAAGCTGTTCTATTGGGTTAAACCCATGAATCTTGTGTGTGGTACTGTATTTTGTTTTCACGTATTGAAAAATTTCTAGGTTCGTAATTTTATTTTAGAATTGTGGTCTATTCAAGGTCAGTGTGGCGAATAAAATGTTGAGTTTCATTTTGTTGTGTATGATTTTTCTGTGTGAGTTTCCACTTTGAATCTGAGGATTCTAGTGGTCAGAAAATAAAGGACAGTATATACCTCTGCTGGAATGTTTGTAAGTTTTAACTATTTCCCCTTCGTATTTGGCATCAGTTATTGTCACCTTGCATTAGTGGAGGCAGTAAGTGGTAGGTCAAGGAAATTGTAGATAAAAGCCTTGCTGTAAACAGGGAGACTGGGTAATCTCATAGAGAGACAGCATGGTAGTGTAGCAGTGAGTGTAATGTTTTACAGTACCAGTTGTAAGATCGGTGTTTGATTACCGCTGCTGCCCGTAAGGAGTTTGTACGTTCTCCTGTGACACTGAGTGATTTTTGATTTCAGTGACTCGACTACTAAAAAGAAGCATTCCATAAGTGTTCTTAACCACCTTATTGACCTGTGTAGCCACTTTCAAGGAGATGTGAACTTCAATCCAAAGATTACTCTGTTCAGGATCTTCCCCTTAACAGTGTACTGTCTCCTTGCATTTGCCCTACCAAGGGGCAATATCTCACATTTTTCTGGGTTAAACTCCATCTGCCATTTCTCTGCCCATATCTGCAACTGATCTATATATTTTCCTGTATTCTTTGCCAGTCTCCTACACTATCCACAACTCCACAAATCTTGGTATCATCTGTAAACTTACTAACCCACCTAACTAGGTTTTCATCCAGGTTATTTATATATAAGTCACAAACAGCAGAGTTCCTGGCACAGATTCCTGCGGAACACCACCAATTACAGACTTCCACCTCGAATAGGTCCATTTAACCACTACCCTCTGTCTTCTATGTGCAAACCAATCCTGAATCCATTCATTGTAGGTCCCATGCAACCTAATCTTCTGGATTAGCCTCCCATGAAGGACTTTGTCAATCGACTTACTGAAATCCATGCAGACAACATCCATGGCCCTACGCTTGTCAATCTCTCTTGTCACCTTGTCAAAAAACTCAGTCAATTTGGTAAGGCACGACCTGCCTTGCACAAAGCCATGCTGGCTCTCCCTGATTAGTCCATGGCTTTCCATATGCTCATAAATTCTATCCCTAAGAATTCTCTCCAGCAATTTCCCCACAACTGATGTGAGATTCACCAGTCAATAATTCCCAGCACTTTCCCTTTTCCCTTCTCAAATAGAGGTACAATATGAGCCGTTTGCCAGTCCTTCGGGACATCACCTGTGGCTAGAGCGGACTCAAAGCATCTGGTCAAGACCCCAGCAACCTTTTCTCCTGCTTCCTTCAATAACTAGGGTAAGTCACTTTAGGGCTGGAGACTTATCCACCTTAATACTTATTTGGAAGCCCAACACTTCCTCCTCCTTGACCTCTAAATACCCTCGCCGATCTATACACTCACTACTGGTTCTCCATATTCTTTCCTTCATTAAGTTCTGATGCAAAGTACTCATTAAGTACCTCACTCACATTCCCTGCATTCAGAAAATGTTCTCCTCTTTATCCTTGAGAGGATCCACAGTCTCCCTAGTTTTCCTCTTGCTCTGTGTGTATCTGCAGAACGCCTTGGGCTGCACGTTAATCCCACTTGCCAAGGACTTTTTATGTCCTCTCCTGGCTTTCCTAATTCCATTCTTTAGTTTTGTTCTAGCTTCTTTGTTATCATCATGTGCTCCGCTTTATCCTAACTTCCAGAGCTTCATATACTTTTCCTTTTTCCTCTTGACTAAGTTCGTCACCTCTCTGGACATCCAAGGTTTTCTTATTTTCCATCCCCATTCTTCCTCCTAATAGAAACATATCTTCTGTACTCTGTGCAATTGATCTTTAAATATCCTTCACATTTCTGATGTGAATTTGCCAGATAAAAAGGTGTTCCCAATTGACACTTCTTAGATCCTGCCTAATGCCTTCGTAATTTGCCCTAATCCAGTTGAAGACTTCCACAAGGACCATACCTTGTGTATTTTAACAATCCTGAAGTATAAGAGTTGTGTTTACTGTTCCCTAACAGCTCACCCAAGGTCAGTCACCTGGCCAGGCTCATCACCCAACACCAGGTCTAGTAGAGCCTCTTCTCTCATTGAGTAGTCCACATATTCAGTTAAAAAACCTTCCTGGATACACATAACAAATTCTGCCCCATCTAAACTCCTTGCAATAAGAAAGTCTCAGTTTATATTTGGGAAATTGAAATCCCCCATGACAACAACCCTTTTATTTTTACACATTTCCTTAATCTGATTACAGATCTGTTCCTTGGTGTCCCGATAGCTATTAGGGGTCTGTCGTACAATCCTATCAGTGAGATTGCTCCCATCCTGTACCTGTGTTCCACCCAGATGGACTCAGTGCCTGGCCACCGTTATGTCTTCCCTGAGTGCAGCTGTGATATTGTCCTTGATTAGCAGTGCAACTCACCCGGCCCCCACTATCTTTTACTTCCTTCTCAATCTTTTCTAAAAATTTGAAAACCTGGGATGTTACTCGCCCTTTCCTGCCCCTCTCTCAACCAAGTTTCAGTAGCCTCACTTTCAATTGAGCATTTTCACTGAAGATTACTGCAGTTCTTCATTGAATCACTCTGATCACGAGGATGCGCCTTCAAACCTACCCAGATCCACAGAAGCAGGTGAGATGTGAAAGTTCCACACAATAACGTGAGTGTCTCGCTCTTCCCGCCCGCTTCACTGGTCCCGTAAGGTTCTCTCGGCTCACAGCCCGAGTGCTGTTGAATTCTGATTGCTCAGTGATAATGTGATGGCTCTGAGAGCAGCTCAGTGTGTGCGCGGTTCACAGTCCGTGAACAGCAGGGACCCGAAGGGGGAATCAGCAGCTTGGGACTAGTGATGACCGGAAAGGAGCTGTCTGGGTTTCCAGATGTTGGCGGTATTCGTGACCAGTTGAGAAGGGGGATGAAGGTTTGGAATGTGCACCCTCCCCCCAGGAAGGAGTGTAAGTGGGACAGCGGCAAGGACAGAGCAACAAGTGACAGTCAGCAATTTCCCCCTTGGGTGTCATGAACAAGGTCATCATGTCGATAAGACTAACACCTACTTCATTTTATTCCCACCATATTGCTGATCATCTAACTTTCCTGGTCTCTGTTACTGAGAATCCATGTGTAATTCAAATCTGCTGTCATCTTCTCCTCAAAAAGAATCTTAACTCATCATCCTAGCAAATTGTTGCCTTTGTTTTTCTCTCATTTAGGCTGATTTTGACTTTGACACATTCAGCCATAATTGTAGGTAGCAGAGCAATAGGTTTGTGTTATTGGCTCCTCAGTGAAGTGCACACATGTACACACAGACACACACAGTGACTGAACCTGCAGTTCCTTTAGCTTCAATATATTGGAGCTACCAAACCCTGGTCAGCTTTCTGAATGCCTCTGATTTGGTTTCTGCCTCGGCATTGCTACTGAAGTGGCTTTAATTAGAAATACTACTGGCATGCTACTTGTTTCTGATGAAGATGGTCAAGCTCTCTGTGTTCTTCTCTGCAACACGCTAGCCTCCTCTAATGCCTGTCACTTATGGTCCAACTAATTGCAACTACATTTGCCAGGTTTCATTCTTGTCTATCCAGTTCAAGCCAGCATATCATCATCAATGGCTTCTCTTTCTTCACCCACATTCTAACCTACTGGTATCCCAACTATCTATCTTTGGTCCACTTTTACTTTTCCATTTCCTCCTTCTGTCTTTATCTTGCCACCATTTCCCTTGATGAATCCACATTCTCGAAGAAGACTGTTTGTTGGGCATCCCATAAAAGGATGAACAATATTTTTATCCCAATTCAAGCAGTAAGAAACCAGTGGCATCTATACACCCCACCTTAGCCACCAATCCATCCTCTTGGAAACACAGAGACAGTCTTCCTTGTCTTCTTCCTGG
Organism: Mobula hypostoma; assembly: GCF_963921235.1. NCBI lineage: Eukaryota > Metazoa > Chordata > Chondrichthyes > Myliobatiformes > Myliobatidae > Mobula > Mobula hypostoma. The sequence continues at coordinate 170,053,273 of NC_086099.1, forward strand.
TAAGTCTTTGAGACGTAATTGTATACAGCTCAGTGTTTCAGATCACATGTCCATTCCATCACTAACAGTCTATTTCTACCTCTAACATTGTCTGACTCAGCGCCTCCCTCATTTTGTTTGGCATGGATATCCACATCATGCTTTTACTGCCTCTAATTCTGACTATTTCCAAAGGACGGCAAGCTCTGCTTTCTCATTGTACTCTCAGTAGGCCTTGGCTCAATCATGACTCTTCTGCCACTCGATGCCCATTTTCCCCATCATCCCTTGATTGCCAATACTAGCTTTCAGTTAAGTAACACATCAGGTTTATTTCTCTCATCCATTCCAGCTCCTTCCATGATTTTGCCCTTCTGCATTTTGTAGAGTGTAGCATGAAAATAGACCTTTCAGCTCAACTAATCTATGCTGTGCTGACCATGAAGCACCATTTACAGTAATACCATAACTTATTTCATTCCCCTGAACTCCCCTTCCTTCCAGATCCCCTTCTAATCTCCTCTGCCACACACATCTCACTGTCTCCAAGTAAATTACCACCCGCCTACACATGAGGGACAATTTGTGTTGGCCAATTAACCTATAACCCACAAGTCTTTGGGATGTGGCAGGAAACCAGAAAGTTGAGAGGAAACCCATACAGTCACAGGGTTAGTGTGCAGATTCAACGTGAACCAGAAGAAGAGTTAGAATTGAACTCTAGTCACTACAGTTTTGAAGCAGTGGGTCTGCTAGGTGCATCTTCATATTCCATGAGTATGGAAGTGGTTGTTTTGTCAGTGCGTTGCCATGAAGAATGTACTGCCTTGTTGTATAGTAGGCCATAAATCAAATTTGTAGTAATACGACTATGTCTCCATTATAGAACAGTATAACAGTATTTTTGTGATTCACGTTGATTCAGTGAGGCTTCATGCCCTGACTAAAAATGATCAAATCATTGACTTAATATTGTACTAATGGATAGATTTCTTCCTGCATATTGTGTTCCTCTTTCACTGGTTTTCTAATTTGTTTAAGGTTGTTACTCCTTGGGATGTGTGTTTTGTATATATGCAGTATGCACACTCTATCTAAAGGAAACAATTTTCAGATTGTACAAAGTTCTAACTGTGAATCAAGTGGTACAGTATTTTATCCCAGAAATGAATGCCACATGTCTCGTAGCTGAACCAATTCACAAACAGGTGAAAATGGAGGAGCAATGTGACAAGGGAATGTATACTAGCTGGAAGGACATTGAGAAATGTGGCAGATTGGAGAGACCTTGGGCTTAATATCCACAGATATATGTCTGATTAAAAAGATATCCAAGATGCTTTCCTCTATTAAAGGAGGCAAAGCCGTAAACAAGTTAGATTAGAATTTATTCACCCATTGTCTGCTTTATTAGGTACATCTGTAGACCTGCTTTTGGTAATGGAAATATCTAATCACCCAATCCTATGCAGTAACTCAATGCATAAAAGCATGCAGGTATGGTCAAGAGGTTCAGTTGTTGTTATTATTCAAACCAAACGTCAGAATGGGGAAGAAATGTGATCTAAGTGACTGACTGTGCTATGATTGTTGGTGACAGGCGGGGTGGTTTGAGTACCTCAGAAACTGCTGATCTCCTGGAATTTTCATGTACAATGGTCTCTAGAGTTAACAGAGAATTAGGCAAGAAGTAAAAATACATCCGTTGAGCAGCAGTTCTGTGGGCGAAAGCGACTTGTTAATCAGAGAGTTCAGAGGAGAAGGCCAGCATGCACAACATGTTGAACCTTGAAGTGGATGGCTATAGCGGGAGAGGACCATAAACATACACTCAATGGCCATTTTTATTAGGTACAAGAGGTACATAATAAAGTGGCCACTGAGTGCATATAGCTATTGTGACACCAGAGCTTGAGTATTCTTACACGAAAATTAGATTGCACCATGCCAAAGATATTTGCAAGGGTGTATTTCATTTTCTTTTCCAATATTTTTATTAATTTACATATAAGAATACAGATTACAGGGAAAAAAATATATATCAATACATTATACTAAATCGCATATAAAGACTCCTTACCCTATATTCGTACAGGTTAATTAATTCGTAACGTTGAAACATAGTAATTTTACTATATAAAGGAAAAAAAATATTAGTCACCATCTGTGCTTTAACAACAAATCAAAGGTTTTGAAAATAATTCAGAAAAGGTCCCCACAATGTTTGAAAGTCTTGACTAGATTCAGAGATTGAGCATCGAATCTTCTCTAAATTTAAACATGACATCACATCACATAACCACTGGGCGTGAATAGGAGGAGCCGCATCTTTTCAATTAAGCAAGAGCGTCCTTCTGGCCATAAGAGAAATAAAAGACAAAATGTGCAAGTCAGATGGCTCCAAAATAATATCCTTTCCTCCATCAATACCAAATAAAGTGGTCAAAGGATTAGGCTTAAAGTTTACTTTGAAAAGTATCAAGAAAGTTTGAAATAGTTCTTTCTAATATCTAGATAATATGTAAGTATTTTTAAAAATCATAAATGTAAATATTTTCCCTTACTTCCAAAAACGTAGTTTTCCATTACAAATCACTTTGATCACATCTACGTCTATTCAGAATCAGACATTCATTTTAAGTTAGTCATTAATCTTCTTAATGGTTTTATTTTAGGTGACTGTTCTAATTACTTGTAGGATTCCAAAATTTTCTTATAATTAACAGTGTTTCCTTGGTGCAGAAAGGGAACATGTAGTTTTAGGAAAAGGTTACTGATTTCTGCATGAACTATGGTAGTTTACCAAATCCTAACTGCTGAGGAAAATGTATATGAGTTCTGATAATTAAATATAAAGTTATAGGAACTTGTTAATTTATTGCAGCTTGAGATGCCATACTTAATACTTGTTTAATTAAAAGTCCAAAGATTCATTTTACTGTAAAAGGATGCATGTATAATACAACTCAGATAATTGTCTTCTCCAGATAGTCATTAAATACAGAAAGACCATGGATGTTGATGAAAGTAAAGATATCAACTCTCTCCACCCAAAAGTTCCAGCAGGAAAAAGAAAAGAAATAAAACTCACAGACTCAAATCCCTCGCTCGCCTGCACAAAAAAGAAACAGTCATAATAGCAATTAATGAACCCCCTACACAAAACAATCCCCAACCTCCTCACTTGCAGAAATTACAGTAGCACTAAACCCCAACCCCCCCTACAAAACAATTAACAGATCACCTACAAGAAAGAAAACTCTGAAGAACTGAAGGAAATCATATAAAGTACAGTGCAATAGTCACATAAATCTCAGAAATGGGAAATGCCTTTTCGTCTGCATACAAGGAGAGCAGCTGCATGATCTCTCAGTCCTTCTGTACAGAGTGACCGTTGACCCGGATCTGAACGCCGAACGCACTGATCCGGCTGCTGACTGTCTCTGTGGGAGCCATTGTCGACCCCCTCCGCATTCACCTCGATGCTTCAATCTTCCTTGCCGCTTTGAAATGGAGTCGTTCATGACCCCATGCCTCATCTCTGATCTTTCTCCTGAGTCAGCTTGTGTTCTCGGACCTTTTAGCTCCATCTCTGATCTCCACAAGGCAGCTCTGCAGACACAGCACACTGCTGGGTCCTTCGATCGAGATTCAAATTGTGTGTCCCAGACTCCAACAATTTCCATAATGCAAACAAGACCAAAAGAGCAAACAGATGGCATAGAAAAAGTGAAATGTTTGGAAAGATCTGCTGGCTGGAAGATGGTGCCTGAGGAACTGTTCAGTGGTGCCATCTTGACCGATCCCCTCATCACTTTACTAAAGATGGAACAATGTTTGGATGGCCGCTAAAATGTGTAACAGTACAGATTCTGTAATACTCAACAGTATTCCACAAGTCTTGAATAATAGTTGATATTTATACCTTTAAGGCTTTATGAACTTTTAAACCGTGGGCTTATTATGCTTAATATAAACTGACTAGAAACCTTTTAAAATCTATATTGTACTATATAAATGAGTGTCTGGTAGTAAGTTACAAAGCTCCCAGGGTTCAGTTACTGGTTGTGGGCATTGTGCATTCTATGTTTACTTTAATTTCATCTCCACCCTAGTATTGAATTATAACAATGTGACATGCTCCAGGCACCTATTATTCTCCCCTTAGTAATGGTGTTGTGTATTAACCTTGGAAAAAATGTTCCGCATTTCATTTACAATGGATTATTTGTTCACTTTGTTTCATATCAGAATCAATCAGCCAGTTGCCTTATTTTATCGTAATTGTTGTTAAATTAATACAAGACACTTCAGTATTAATTTAAGTAAAGAAATGAAATGAAGTAATTTGGAGACATATAGATCAGGATGTACTTGAAAAATTCATTTAACAAAATTGGACCTTGATCTCTTGACTGGTCCACACAATTTTGACGAGGCCCACAAAATGTGGCATGCCATGTGTTCCATTGTTTTTGTGTCTATTCTCTTTCTTTGAAAGAAGTATTGTTTCCTCACCAGTTCTGGTTGATGATATTGTAATGTGCTTTCCATTAATCAGTCTCCTCTTCATGATGCACAGCATATTTGAATAAGACGCTTAAGTTGCTGTCAAATTGATTGAAAAAAGTAATGCATTATTATTATACAGGCATATTGCACTGACTTCGGGGCAGAATCGAATAAGCAAGATGTAACAGAAATCCAAACAGCATTGCATGAGAAATGCTGCTTCACCTTCAGCTTTGAGAAAATGGCATACTCTACCTCAAAATTTATTTCCAATACTTTTCCTACCACTGACATTAGACTCACAGGCCTGTAATTACCTGGCTTACCTTTGTTGTCCTTCTTGAATAAAGGAACATATTTGCTATCATCCAGCTATCTGGCTCCTTGCCCAAATAGCAGTCTCCATCCCTACATCCCATAGTAGCCATAAATATATCTCATCATGCCCAGATGGAAAAGGTCAGAGTATCGGGTCTGGAGGTGAGGGACGGGCTGGTTCTTAGCTTTCTTCTCACATGGTTTACTAAACTCTGCACTGAACTGAGGCTGTGGCCCGCAAGTAATGGGCCCCTGGATTGGCTGTGACCGGCTTCATGGCTGTGGACTCACTTTTGTGAACTTCAGTTCAGCTGTTACTTGCTTACTTTTATTGTTTGCACGATTTTTTTTCTGTGCATTGAGTGCTTGATGGTCTTTTTTAGTGGGTTCTATTCGGTTTCTTTATTTCGTGGTTGCTTGTAAGGAGGCAAATCTCAAGGTTGTATATAGTAAATATACTTTGTAAATAAATGTACTTTAAACTTTGAGATATACGGACCTCAAACATGCTATATTCATATTCTAGAATTTTGCAGTCTTCCTCTTAGAATTCTTCAGTTATTGTGTTCTTGTATTGAAGAACTTTTTTCGACTAATCTCTGCAGGTTTTCTGCGGCTCCTTCCAGCTTGAGGTTGCATTAAAAACACAAAGCTGTAAAGACTCAGTAGGCCAGGCAGCATCTAAAGAGAAAGCAAGCGGTTCAGCTGAAAGGATAAGAAATATTATTTCTCTCTCCTCAGGTGGTGGATGTGCTGCTGAGTATTTTGAGAATTTTTTTTTATTTCAGACTATCAGCATCTGTGATAGTTTACAAAAAAGTGTAAGAATAAATAATTAAAAGTGGATGAAGATAAAATCTGTACATTTTTTGTTTGGAATACTTCTCTCCCCGTCAAGGACGATGCAAGTGATAAGAAGAGTTAGTTATAATGTAAAAAGAAAATGCCTTTTTCTAAAGAAAATAATACAAAATCTGTTGGAGATGATCAAAGTTAAGTAAGACTCTGATAAATGCTTGTGAATATGAACGGAAAAATAAACATTTGTGTTTAAATGGAGCCTTTCATGACCTCTGGATGTCCCACAGCCCATTACTGGGATTGAAAGCTTTGAAGTGTTCTTATTGTACATGTAAGAAATAGGTCGGCCAATTTACACAGAGTAAGTTCTCACAAGTAGCAGCATGATGATCATGTAATCTGAGTTAATTATTTTAAGAGGCATTCAATGAGGTTTGTGTACTCAAATGGAAAAGGAAATTATCATGGAAAAGGATAGAATCAAAGGACAGGAAAATTCTTAATTGGGGAAGGGAAAATTATGAGGCTATAAGGCTAGAACTTGCGGGTGTGAATTGGGATGATGTTTTTGCAGGGAAATGTACAATGGACATGTGGTCGATGTTTAGGGATGTCTTGCAGGATGTTAGGGATAAATTTGTCCTGGTGAGGAAGATAATGAATGGTAGGGTGAAGGAACCATGGGGGACAAGTGAGGTGGAGAATCTAGTCAGGTGGAAGAAGGCAGCATACATGAGGTTTAGGAAGCAAGGATCAGATGGGTCTATTGAGGAATATAGAGAAGCAAGAAAGGAGCTTAAGAAGGGGCTGAAAAGAGCAAGAAGGGGGCATGAAAAGGCCTTGGCGAGTCGGGTAAAGGAAAACCCCAAGGCATTCTTCAATTATGTGAAGAACAAAAGGATGACAGGAGTGAAGATAGGACCGATTAGAGATAAAGGTGGGAAGATGTGCCTGGAGGCTGTGGAAGTGAGTGAGATCCTCAATGAATACTTCTCTTTCATATTCACCAATGAGAGGGAACTTGATGATGGTGAGGACAATATGAGTGAAGTTGATGTTCTGGAGCATATTGATATTAAGGGAGAGGAGGTGTTGGAGTTGTTAAAACACATTAGGATGGATAAGTCCCTGGGCCCTGACAGAATATTCCCCAGGCTGCTCCACGAGGCGAGAGAAGAGATTGCTGAGCCTCTGGCTAGGATCTTTATGTCCTCGTTGTCCACGGGAATGGCACCGGAGGATTGGAGAGAGGTGAATGTTGTCCCCTTGTTCAAAAAAGGTAGTTGGATAGTCTGGGTAATTATAGACCAGTGAGCCTTATGTCTGTGGTGCTGTGGGGGGAAAGCTGTTGGAAAAGATTCTTAGAGATAAGATCTCTGGGCATTTAGAGAATCATGGTCTGATCAGGGACAGTCAGCATGGCTTTGTGAAGGGCAGATCATGTCTAACAAGCCTGATAGAGTTCTTTGAGGAGGTGACCAGGCATGTAGATGAGGTTAGTGCAGTGGATGTGATCTATATGAATTTTAGTGAGGCATTTGACAAGGTTCCACATGGTAGGCTTATTCAGAAAGTCAGAAGGCATGGGATCCAGAGAAGTTTGGCCAGTTGGATTCCGAATTGGCTTGCCTGCAGAAAGCAGAGGGTCGTGGTGGAGGGAGTACATTTGGATTGGAGGATTGTGACTAGTGATGTCCCACAAGGATCGGTTCTGGGATCTCTACTTTTCATAATTTTTATTAACGACCTGGATGTGGGGGTAGAAGGGTGGGTTGGCAAGTTTGCAGACGACACAAAGGTTGGTGGTGTTGTGGATATTCAAAGATTGCATAGAGACATTGATAAGATGCAGAAGTTGGCTGAGTAAGTGGCAGATGGAGTTGAACCCGGTGAAGTGTGAGGTGGTACACTTTGGAAGGACAAACTCCAAGGCAGAGTACAAAGTAAATGGCAGGATACTTGGTAGTGTGGAGGAGCAGAGAGATCTGGGGGTATATGTCCACAGATCTCTGAAAGTTGCCTCACAGGTGGATAGGGTAGTTAAGAAAGCTTATGGGGTGTTAGCTTTCATAAGTCGAGGGATAGAGTTTAAGGGTCGCGATGTAATGATGCAGCTCTATAAAACTCTGGTTAGGCCACACTTGGAGTACAGTGTCCAGTTCTGGTCGCCTCACTATAGGAAGGATGTGGAAGCATTGGAAAGGGTACAGAGGAGATTTACCAGGATGCTGCCTGGTTTAGAGAGTATGCATTATGATCAGAGATTAAGGGAGCTAGGGCTTTACTGTTTGGAGAGAAGGAGGATGAGAGGAGACGTGATAGAGGTATACAAGATATTAAGAGGAATAGATAGAGTGGACAGCCAGTATCTTTTCCCCAGGGCACCACTGCTCAATACAAGAGGATATGGCTTTAAGGTAAGGGGTGGGAAGTTCAAAGGGGATACTAGAGGAAAGTTTTTTTACTCAGAGAGTGGTTGGTGCGTGGAATGCACTGTCTGAGTCAGTGGTGGAGGCAGATACACTAGTGAAATTGAAGAGACTATTACACAGGTATATGGAGGAATTTAAGGTGTGGGGTTATATGGGAGGCAGGGTTTAAGGGCCGGCACAACATTGTGGGTCGAAGGGCCTGTTCTATGTTCTGTGGGCAGCCTTCCTATAGAGACATTATTGTGAAATATTTTCTATCAGCTTTAGAAGGAAAATACACTGCCTCATGAATTTGAATACTCTATTCACATTTATGTTTGGATTTTGTGCGTTCTTGTAGTCCTTCCAGAAGCTTTAGGTAAGTAGTTAATGGGGGAAAAAATGAAGGGTATTTGGAAAGGGCAGAATATTGTATCCAAAAAAACAGATGTCAGAGGTAGCAAAACCCAATTGGTCAGCTACTTTCTCATGAAATGGTACAATTTTGGATTATTCACCATATGATAAATATCCGGTGCTGAATATTCAATCAGAAAGGACTAGCCTTTATTTTGTATCATATTTCTGAATACACCTTCAAGCAATTTTATTCAAAAGTGGTTACATTTGCCTCCTCAGTTGGTATTTTGGTTTACAATATTTGTAATTTCTGGATGAGGATGAGTAACCCCCCCGCCCCCCCCCAGCTGATTTCTCACGGCTCTCATTTGAGATTTAATGTTTAGTATTTTTGAGCACTTTGTACAATAGGCATCCCTCTAATGTTATGTCTCTTTTTTTTTTGATTATTTCTTTTTTCTACATGTCTGAGCTGGTATGTTTTTGTTGATCTCATTGTTTTTTTAATTCTTCTGAAGTGGCAAAGCAGAGATGGATGCTATCTTTTTGCTTTTATCAGTACTTGTACCTTCCTACAAGATTGAGAAGATGGTGGAATACACGCTTCTTAAAATATAAAAGAACAGTTGTTAAGCTGGGTTTTCAATCATCTTGAGGTCCTCCCTCTCTGCTTCAGCAATTAGAAGCTTTGACCACTACAACATGGATGCAGGTCCTTCCGTGCAGCTAGACCATGCTGACCACAGTGCCCGTCCAGCCAAACTCCATTTCCTGCATTTGGCCTGTATCCCACAAAAACCTGCCCCTGAGGCGACCTATCCAGATGCATAATTTAAAAGTTATCTTTGTATTTGAATATCTTTTGTGCAAGTTACAGAATTTCAGTTCAGCATAACTTGTGAGTGAATTGCCCCTCAACTCACGTGTAGATTTATCTTTTGAATTGACATAAATACAGCTAGAGCAAAGTTTGTTTTTACTAGTGTGAATTGGGATTTGGCTTGATGTCAGGAAAACTTCTATCTCCAAAAAAAGTGCAGTCTTTTCCTCATATGGCAAGATAAAGTCGATAGGTAGATTTGTCTTTCTTTGATTATTAAGCCAATTTATCTTTCCGGTGTTTGTGCTAATTTTTGTTTAATTTGTTTCTAATGATTCAAATTTAGCATTCATATTCAGAGCGTAAAACAAACTTGGTAGAATGTTATTAGCAACACACATCAAAGTTGCTGGTGAACGCAGCAGGCCAGGCAGCATCTCTAGGAAGAGGTACAGTCGACGTTTCAGAGTGAGACCCTTCGTCAGGACTAACTGAAGAAAGAGCTAGTAAGAGATTTAAAAGTGGGAGGGGGAGGGGGAGATCCAAAATGATAGGAGAAGACAGGAGGGGGAGGGATGGAGCCACGAGCTGGACAGGTGATTGGCAAAAGGAGTATGAGAGGATCATGGGACAGGAGGCCCAGGGAGAAGGAAAAGGGGGAGGAGGGGTCTCGCCAATATATAGAAGGCCACATCGGGAGCACCGGACGCAGTATATCACCCCAGCCGACTCACAGGTGAAGTGTCGCCTCACCTGGAAGAACTGTCTGGGGCCCTGAATGGTGGTGAGGGAGGAAGTGTAAGGGCATGTGTAGCACTTGTTCGGCTTACAAGGATAAGTGCCAGGAGGGAGATCAGTGGGGAGGGATGGGGGGGACGAATGGACAAGGGAGTCGCGTAGGGAGCAATCCTTGAGGAAAGCGGGGGGGGGGAGGGAAAGATCTGCTTAGTGGTGGGATCCCGTTGGACGTGGTGGAAGTTACGGAGAATAATATGTTGGACCCGGAGGCTGGTGGGGTGGTAGGTGAACACCTTTGCTGAACACCTATGCTCTGTCCGCCAGAGAGATCGTTTTGCTTAACAGTCTACGCTCTGTCCGCCAGAGAAAGCAGGATCTCCCAGTGGCCGCACATTTTAACTCCACATCCCATTCCCATACTGACATGTCTCTCCACGGCCTCGTCTACTGTAAAGATGAAGCCACACTCAGGTTGGAGGAACAACACATATTCCGTCTGGGTAGCCTCCAACCTGATGGCATGAAGATCGACTTCTCTAACTTCCGCTAATGCCCCACCTCCCCCTCATACCCCATCCGTTATTTATTTATATACACACATTCTTTCTCTCTCTCTCTCCTTTTTCTCCCTCTGTCCCTCTGACTATACCCCTTGCCCATCCTCTGGGTTCCCCCCCCCTCCTTTTCCTTCTCCCTGGGCCTCCTGTCCTATGATCCTCTCATATCCTCTTTGCCAATCACCTGTCCAGCTCTTGGCTCCATCCATCCCCCTCCTGTCTTCTCCTATCATTTTGGATCTCCCCCTCCCCCTCCCACTTTTAAATCTCTTACTAGCTCTTTCTTCAGTTAGTCCTGACGAAGGGTCTTGGCCTGAAACGTCGACTGTACCTCTTCCTAGAGATGCTGCCTGGCCTGCTGCGTTCACCAGCAACTTTGATGTGTGTTGCTTTTCCAGCATCTACAGAATTCCTCGTGTTTGCGGTTTTAGAATATTATTAATTCTGTTTGACAAGAATGGGCAGTATCCCATTTTTAAGTGTTATCGTAGTCAAGAAATCAGCCTCAAAAACAGTACATTGTTCAATTTTAAATTACAAGGGCAAACACTGTTGCTCAAGTTATTCATTAAGATTTTAATTATGCTGCATATAAATGACAATGATAATTCAATGAAATTAAAATGATTGGGTGTTAAATAAATTGCTACATTGTATCCAAAGATAAATTTCTTTAATTTCTAAGCTGATCACATTGCTTGTAGAGCAGTTTTACTAATTTGTAAACATGTCGCTTTCAGGAAAGCACTTGTTTGCATGCAGTAAACAATTTGCTATTTCACTTTGCTCTCTTGGCTGCCTCATTACCAATGCCAGAATAAAGGAACATTTTGCTCTTCAGCCAAAAAATGCTAGGAAATGCTCTTGGTGAGGAGGGTTGTTCCACCTTTTTCTAAGGAAGAAATACAATGGCATTAGATCTAATAGCGTTTCTTTAGTTATAACAGGGAGGCAGTGTTAAATTCTGGAACTGACAGTCCACTGCGAACTGGTTAGCCTGCAGAGTGAGCAGACAACACAGAGAAGAGGTTTGGGGCGTGTAATGGAAATTTGCAGTATAAAAGCAATATTTATTTAATTTATATATTTAAGGTAGAGACCAGCACACAATTAAGATTTTGTGTTCCCGTTTTAGTTTCTTTTGTGCTTTATACTTATAAAACATTAATGCTGCAAAGTATATTTTTTTCTGTAATCTTCTGAATAGTGAAATTACACATAATGTAATATTATTAAATTGGTAGAATTTTTGGGAAATCTAAAAGCCGGATCTGTACTAGTCAAAGATTCTGTTAAACTAATAATACAGGATCTGAAGTTTGGTTGTTCCTCAATGATATTCAAGTAGCTTTTTAACTCAATTTTGGTTTGGACTGTTATTGTTCACTTCAGTTGTTTGCATGATTTGTTTTTTTTCTTGCGCATCAGGTGTTGGTTTTTTATTTTTATTTTCTTTAATTAGTTTCTTGCTTTGTGGCTCCATGTGAGCAAGCAAATCTCAAGGTTGTATAATTTATATATTCTTCGGTAATAAATGTACTTGAATCTAGCTGGTAAAGTGCTGTAGTAAAAGATCATTTTGCTTTTCAAGAGGAATTATAGAATTTTGCAGATGCCAGATTTTGTTTTCGAGATTGCTTTTATTTTCAAATGCAATGCCCTTGCTTCATTTTTATCAGTAATATGTATTTCAAGCTATCTTATCTGTGCTTTGATGGCTTATTGAGTAAATTGCTCTGTATTAACAAGATGTCACCAGTTTTCATTTTGACTGTGTTGAATCTCATCTATTTAGCAGCAATTCAAGGAGATTGGCATTGAGAGCCTTAAGCTAGGAACTGGAAATAACAACCCGGATTCCTGTCCTCAATTTGCTTTCAGGTGACTCCTGTTTGAAAGGTGCTCATTCGTGAGCATTGGCTGACCTTTTGCTGCTCATGGCTGAACCTTGTATGGGTGAATTATTGAACACCATAACACATAGGAGCAGAATTATGCCATTTGGCCCATTAAAGTAATACAAGAGCTCTTCCAGAACAAAGTATTTCACTTGATTGTCCCTCGCAACACTCAACAAGGTTTCTTTGATGAGCAGCTCACAACCTGACATTCCAGCAGCTATAGGAATATATTTGACAAGTGCATGGAAACACAATTGATTCTCAGTTCTTCTGAGTAAATATGTGAATATTAATTATTGTTCCTCCTCCTTTGGCCAAATGTTTTGCGACATGGTGTCGAAGCACCAGGAGATCATTTTAACTGCACTGTTCCTAGAAGTTCGCCATATCAAGGATAATGAAGAGTGCACAGTACATAAACAACAGGAATTCTGCAGATGCTGGAAATTCAAGCAACACACATCAAAGTTGCTGGTGAACGCAGCAGGCCAGGCAGCATCTGTAGGAAGAGGTGCAGTCGACGTTTCAGGCCGAGACCCTTCGAAGGGTCCTGACGAAGGGTCTCGGCCTGAAACGTCGACTGCACCTCTTCCTACAGATGCTGCCTGGCCTGCTGCGTTCACCAGCAACTTTGATGTGTGTTGAGTGCACAGTACATGTTGGCTTTGCCAGCATTGACCTTGCCCTAAGAATGAAAAGAACATTGGGAAAAAAACTTAGGAGGGATTGTTGGGATGGAAATTTCTATATGTACTCTGTACAATAATTATAATGATCACACAGTCTTAATCAGAGATGCACCTTAGTCATCAAAGTTGCATCTCTCATTAGGGTTTGAGTGTTACTTTCCTGTAAGTGTTTTTAATTTGTTTTCTAAACATTCTTCAAACTTCCACTTACCTTTTTTTTTCACTGGAATGCAGGACATTGAATAGAGAAGTTGAATAGAGTACAAAGTCAAAACGTATTCTAACTTTGATGGATGGATTTGTTAACTGCGCTAGCTGGGACCTAATTCTGTAGATTGGAGTTTGGAACACACTGTACTAAGAGCAAGGTTACCACAGTACCTTAGTTCTATTGTATAGGATATTTATGAGTATTGTTTTGGCTTGCCAAGTAGAGGGTGAATTCATTTATAACTGTAATTTTTTTTGCTTGGTAGAAGTGCTCATGTTAGGCAGAAATATTTGTAGACTCAGCTGCTTACTTCTATAATTGACCTTAACAAATATGTTATTTTAACGCTGCTTTTGTTTCATGATGTGGCAAAGATTAGGAGAGTCAGACCTTAACCAATAGTTTTGAATGACTGTGGGACCCCATGCAAGATTAAAATAGGAATGTAACAGGATCGGAACGTCTTGTATAACTGAAGACAAAGGGCTTTTCTTTTGTCATAAAATTTCCATGCAGAAACACAATAGCGTGAATCATTTACTGGAGATAATTGGTTAGAATTACTTGATAATTTTGGTTATTGTTTCTATTATACATTACATGATGCTGGTAGCAATCTATAAATGTAATTCATTTATGTGCTTCAAGGTCAGTGATAGAAATTGTGTTTTTCTAAACATGAACACATATCCTAAATCCACATTTAACAAATCTTCTCAAGATTCAAGTACAAGCGTAAGGAGAACAAAATAATTTACTCTGGATGTGATGCAGCACAAAAAACCCACAAAAAATAAAGAACATAATAATATTAATAATACAAAAACACACTATAAATGTAAATACATAAGATAGCATATATACATAGTGATTATACGTCTATAAACTGATCCCAGGCTGTAAATAAGGTGACTGATAAAGTAGTGGTGGTTAGGGGTGTGATGGCGTGGGTTGGTGGGTGAAGGTGCTGATCAGCCTTATTGCTTGGGGATAGTGTTTTTTTTTAGTCTGGTGGTCCTGGTGTGGATGTTACGTAGCCTCCTCCCTGTTGAAGTGGAGCAAACAGTCCATGAGCAGGGTGTGTCTGATCCTTCATGATGTTACCGCCACCTTGCTGTATATATGTCCTTGATGGCAGGTAGGCTGGTGCCAGTGTGGCATTGGGCCGTTTGGACTACCTATAGGAGAGCCTTCCTGACAACCACAGTGCACTTTCCATACCAAGCAGTGATGCAGCTTGTTAGGATACATCTATGAATGACGTAAGTATAGGTGTGCAAAGTCTAGCTCTCTTCAGCCTCTTCAGAAAGAACAGGCATCAGAGAGCTTCTTTGACTGTGTAGGATTCGTTCTGGGCCCATGAGAGATTGTCCAAGATGTGCATTCACGGGAGGTTGAGACTCCTGCTGTGTCGCTGATGTAACGCGGGGTGTGAGTGGTACGAGTTCTCTTGAAGTTGATAACCATCTCCTTTGGCTTGATGACATTAAGCATGTGGTTATTTGCCTGGCACCAGGCCTTGAGCTCTTCCACCTCCTCTCTGTGAGCCGAATCGTCATTGTTGGTGATGAGCCCCACCATTGTCATGTGACTGGCAAATCTGACAATGTGATTGATCTGGTGTTAGTGTGGCTGTGCAGTCATGTGTGAGCAGTGTCCAGTAGTGGGCTCAGCACTGCGCCCTATGGGTGGGGGAAGCCTGAGTTGAGGATGATGGTGAGGGAGGAGTGGTTGGTCATCCTGACTGTCTCAGGTCGGTTGGTTAGGAAATCCAACGCCTGGTTGCATAATGGAGTATATGGACCGAGGAGTAGGAGTTTGATCACTGAGGTTTGTGGGACAATAGTGTTGAGCGCCGAACTGAAATCCAGATACAGGACTCTGATGTAAGTGTCCTTGTTGTCTACGTGTGTCAAGGCCAGGTGCATGACAGATACTATGTCATATGTCGTAGAGTGGTTCTGTCAGTAAGCATATTAGTGACTGTCCAATGTGGTGGGAATGGAGTGTTTAAAATATGCCATTATCAGCTGTTCAAAGCACTTTATGATGACTGGCCCCAGTGTCACTGGGTGCTAGTCATTTAGTTCTGAAGGTGTCGAGCTCTTTGGTACAGGGACAATGGTGGCTGATTTGAAGCATGTGGGGTCAGCAGCCTGGATGAGTGAAGTGTTGAATAAGTTGGTGATTGGTATAATATCAGCTGATGAATGTAGAGTACAGATATTCAGATTTATAAAATGGAGGCAATAGTTTCTCCATCACAGCAAAGAGAATACTAAGATCTTGATTCATATTGCTGAGATCTAACAGCTCACAGAAATAACTTTATTACCTATTATTTAAAATGGTGAATGTTGACTATGTGAAATATTACAGACCAGATCAATTTATATGCTTGCCTGATATCCACAAAGCTTACTTGATCGGTGTGTATGTGTATGTTATAGGCTTGGTCAGCAGGAGGCTTTGGAGTTGCATGTATATGAAGGTACGCTGTTCCAAGTTGATCAGATGGGCTTGAAAGATACTGAGCAGTCTCAAACTAGCAGACATTAGCGGACCAGTGTGAGAAAGTACAGATCCAGTGAAAATACTAATGCAATAACCACTTGGTAAGTGACAGGGAGATAAAGTATACCCAACTTGTATAGTGAGAGAAGATAGGCATCTCTCCCCACCAAGGATGATGTGATTTAAGGTAGGTGCTGGGATTGCGTTGGCACCATCACAGATGGAATCTAGAGAAGATTTGAAGGATGGATATAAATTTTTAAGTGTAAGGCTTTCCCGGGATGAGATACGAAATCAACTTGGTTGGAGCATATAGGTGTCGTGTACTGAAGAAATTTGAGGAAAGTCATATGATATAGAGATAAGAGCTGTGAAGAAGCAATAAGGGAGTGAAGGGATATAATT
The DNA here is from genome assembly GCF_963921235.1 of Mobula hypostoma. Lineage (NCBI taxonomy): Eukaryota > Metazoa > Chordata > Chondrichthyes > Myliobatiformes > Myliobatidae > Mobula > Mobula hypostoma. The sequence continues at coordinate 170,069,489 of NC_086099.1, forward strand.
TGTTCAAAAGTGTGTTTGTATAAGGCCAAGTAATCTTTGTAAAGAATAGCAACACACTCAGCAAGCCAGGCAGCATCTATGGAAATGAATAAACAATCAATGTTTTGAGCCGAGACCCTTCTTCAGGACTGAAAAGGAAGGGTGAAGGCACAGAATAAAGAGGTAGGGGAAACAGAAGGGAGGATAGCCAGAAGATGTTAGGTGAAGCCGGGTGGGTAGGAAAGATAAAGGGGTGGAGAGGTAGGAATCTGATAGGAGAAAGGGATGGAGGAGGGGATGCAGGGGTAGGTGATAGGCAGGTGGGAAGTGGTACGAGGCCAGAGTGGGGAGGAGAGGGGGAGGGAAAATTATTTTACTGGAGAGAGAGATTGATATGCTGTCAGGTTGGAGGCTACCAAAATGGAATATAAGGCGTAGCTGCTCCACCCTGAGGGTGGCCTCATCATGGCACAAGAGGAGGCCATAGACTGACATGTCAGAACAGGAATGGGAATTGGAATTAAAATGTCTGATCACCAGGAAGATCCACTTTAGGTGGATGGAGTAGAGGTGCTCAATGAAGCAGTCCCCCAAACTTATGACAGGTCTCACCAATATAGAGGAGGCCACATTGGGAGCACTGGACACAATAGATTACCTCACCTGGAAGGACTGTAGAAGGCTTTGAACGGAGGTGAGAGAGGAGATGAATGGTCAGGCGTAGCCCTTTGGCTTGGCCACTTGCAGGGATAAGTGCCGGGAGGGAGATGAGTAGGGAGGGAGGGACAAATAGACAAGGGAATCATGGAAGGAGCAATCACTGCAGAAAGCAGAGTGGGGGGAGGTAAAGATTGGATTGATGGTAGGATATCTGGGGAAATGGCAGGTTGCGCAGGATGACATGTTGGATGCGGAGGCTCATGGGGTGGTAGGTAAGGACAAAAGGAACTCTATCCCTGTTAAGGCAGCAGGAAGGTGGGGTGAGCATGGATGTTCAGGAAATGGAGGATGTCCAGAAATGGGGCAGCATCAATGGTGGGGGAAGGAAAGAAGGAAGATATCTCCAAAGTCCTGGAATGGAAAGCCACATCCTGGGAACAGATCTTATGGAAATGAAGGAATGGAGAAAAGGAAATAGCATTTTTACAGGAGATAGGGTGGGAAGAAGTATAGTCAATATAACCATGAGAATCAGTAGGTTTATAAAGTATGTCAGTCAACGGTTCACCTCCAGAGATGGGGACAGAGATCGAGAAAGGGGAAGTGGGTGTCAGAAATGGACCAAGTGAATTTAGGGGCAGGGTGGAAGTTAGAGGCAAAGCTGATGAAATTGACGAGCTCTGCACGGATGCAAGAAGCAGCACCAATGCAGTCGTCAATGTAGTAAAGGAAGAGTTGTGGAGCAGTAATGGAGAAGGCTTGGAACATGGACAAAGAGGCAGACATGTCTGGGGCCCCATGGCTACCTTTCGAGTCTGGAGAAAGAGGGTGGAAGAATATACCTTCCTTATCAAGAACATACCTTTTTAAAGGCAGGAAAAGAAAATCCAGGGCATTTTATGAAAGCCACAGAATGGTGCTTCTACCTAAGGGCTGGATTAAGAAAGTGTGCGCTGCACCATGATGAAAATGAGTTACTAGGGCAGAAGGCTTTGATCAGGGAAGTCTCTATGAAGTGGAAAAATGTATCAGCAAAGAAGAGTGACATCTGAGTGAAAGAAATAGACCAAGGAGAGGTATTCCCCACAGGGAAAGCCACCGTTAATCCAGAGCCCCAGAAAGTATTTTGTTCCAGAGTCCAGAAAAGATGCTCTTGATTCCAGAGATCCAGAAGAAATGTGTATGATGAGTCTTCAGAGTCACAGGTACCACATAACGATTGAATCAGCCCCACAGAGCAGTTTAGAATCAGAATCACAATCAGCTTTATTATCACTGATGTAGGTTGTGAAAGTTTTTGTTTAGTGGTTATAGTACAGTGCTGGACTATTTACAAATCTCAGTGACAAAGTGGTACAAGGAAAGCTTATAATCTGCTTGAAAAGAGAGAGAGCCATTTTGTAGAGTTATCAGGGTACTGTTGTGCGATGATGGATTCAGAGTCAAGGTGAGAAGACTGGGCTTGAGGCATAATGATCTTGTTATACAGATGATATTGAAGAAAAAAGGTAAGTTCTGAAGAAGAGTTAAGCAGCTACATGACAATTGTTGCTTATGGAGAAACATGAATTAAGTGCAATTCAAGTTGGATTTTCTGAGAGGGAAATATGAAAGTTGTTCAAAAGCTCTGAAGGCTTTTTGTAAGCTATTTCAGCAGTTACATACCTACTTAGTAATGGTGGAGCTCCTTGATGAATTAAATTGAGAAAGGAAGAGCAATAGGACACAAGGTAATAACTTCAAAAGGAAGAAGGAAAGAAAAATGGTCCCCTGTTCAGTCAGAGTGTCTTTGCGAATCAGAGATGTTAAAATGAGAGCTTTAAGAAGCAACCAGAGAAGAGACTGTTGTATTTGCATTTGGGTCAATGGTAATATAATAAATACAATGTTTAATTGTAATAATTGATAGTAGCCACTGGCCTCTTGAGTTAGTTTTCATGTATGTGAGTAGCTGATGTAAGCTGTTGATACTGAGATGATGGTTAAGAACATGCAGTGGAATATATTCACAGTTAAGAAGAGGAGTGACAATTTCAAAATAGGATGTATGACCAGATGTGTATGTAACCCTCTCACTGGGGCCCATACACCAACTTGGCTTGTTAGCTAACTCTGCTAACAGCCACGTGACTCAGCGGTGAGAATGCCATCATTTATAAGCAATTTACATCCAGATACATTTGGGGTTCAACCAAACAGGAATGTTGGGATGGTCCAATTAAAGAAACCTTGATTGGAGTGAATGCTGTGTAAGTTACTGCCCAGACAATCATCAGTAGCCCAGAAATAACAGACTGTACACCAGTATAAAGTTATAAAGAAAGCATATTCACCAGATTTAGAGTTTTTTTAAAAAAGAAAGGAAAAATAACAGAGCCTATTATAGTTAAAGAATTCGAATATAATGTTGGAGGTACAGTATATTGCTTTACTCATGCTCTGGACTCATTGTCTGTGTGAAAGCACCCGCCACAGTCCGAATTTCCCTCGAAACCCACCTCAAGTGAACTGGCTCTCTCAGGAATATTGGCCCTTCCTCCTTGGAGCCATTCATCTGCACAAAGCACTTCTTGCAATGGGGACTCTCTTTCCAACAGAATTTTGCAGCATGTATGCTTGCCCCCTGCTCTGCAGCTTCTGCCAAAAGGGCCCCAAGCCAGACTACTGCCCTTCAGAAATCTCTTCGCACTCAGCTCTCTAGACCCTTCTCTGCATCCCACAATTCTGATTGGCTGACACACTTTCCTAAGTGGGACAGTATGGCTTCTTATCTTTAGCCGAAGCCAAAACATTCTTTCCAGCAGGACACACTGATTTTACAGAAAACTGCCAAAATAAAATGTCTCACAACGTAGCCCCAGAAAGCTTTATCAGGGCATTACATGTACCTGGCTTTTATGGAAGAATAATCCACTGGAAATGTCTGTATCTGGGGTGGATATTTCAGTTAAGTGCAGCTTCTGGTGAAGAGTTCAGACAATGAAGAGTTGAAGAGATTGAGTGAATTTATAGCTTCTTGATGAAGATATTGGCTGCAATGTTGTAATGAAGGAAAGATAATTTTATTAATGGATGACCTAGTATAGAACTGTCCAGTTCAGGTACAAACAAAGCAAGTCACTTTTTAGTTCACACTTTTCCGATGTTCTCTGTTCATTTCTAGGCTTATTCCCCCTTTATTTCTGAATCAAAATGGTTTTCTGGGTTTCCAAATGCAGAAAAGTGATCCTTCTTTTCAGTGATATTTTTCCCTTCTGTCATCTGCTGCAAATGAAATGTGACCTTTCTCTAGACCTCCAATAGTATTCTGTGTCATGCCTCATGTGACAGCTGTAGCTGGTCTCCTGAGGTTTAACCACTAATTTCTGTATGATCCTCCTCACCTTATCAACTGTAATTGTGAAAACATAACTTGCATTTTAACTCCTCTTGTTATCAGAATGTCTTGCAGCTATGTGTTCCAGCACCTGACTTGCTCAGATCAACTGAGCTGAAACATATTTCACACTTATGTTTATTTTTCAAAAGCTCTCTCGTCCATTTCATTGCTGTGCTCAGCTATGCTGCCAGTCCTCTATTGCACTGAATTCAGTTTCCTCATCCCATTCTTAAACTCATTCCACTGCCTCACTCTCATTTCCTGCAACTTGCATTGTGATCTTGTATTTCCACGTGTATCTTTGGGGTCTTGCACTTTTTTTCTGCAGCATCCACTGTATAGTAGCAGTTTCCAGACATCTCAATCAAACACTATGTGTCACTTTTCATAATCTCTGCTGGCTTTCCATTTCCATTAGCACTGTTATTAAACAAGACTTCTTTACCAATATTTACTTTGGTGTAGAATGGTTTGGCCACTACTAATCCATGTGCGGTAACAATACAAAGCATTCCAGATCTCCTAAAAGTTTACCTGAGCCCTGTAGCATATTCAGTGACTATGTTGCAAGGAAGTGAAACGCCCATGTTACTGAATCCCAGCTGGCTAGTTTCGACAGCCCTGTCATCATTTGTATGACCTTTTGCACACACGGTTCAGTTCTTACTGGTACATTATACAGTATAGGGATCAGTTCAAATTACCAGACATCAATGTATTTTCAGTACCCTGTTACATGTGATTACTTATGTAGCAGGTGCTGATTGTGAGCATCTCTAATACGAGGACAACACAGCAATAGAAGATACCAGACTTCTTGTGGGGGTGGGAGTAGGGAGAGCTTTAGAAATTTTAGGGATTAACTTGAACAATTTTTAATGAGATGAAACTTTAGTTTTAAACTAGATGCGCAGTCTAATGTGTTTGCTTTGCATAAACCTAATAGCAAATGTCACTATGGAGCAATTGAAGAGTTTAATTGACCATTGCTGAAAGTGCTTGTTGACTTTTTACTCCCATCTGTTACTGTGTTTAAGGCCAACTAAAAGCTTGTGTTTCCCATGTGTATCACTACCTGAATGCCTATCGTTGACAATTTAATGCTGGCGAAATGCATTTGTTTATTTATTTGTAGCGTTTGACCTGTGATGACATGTTTTATCATAACTATTGTTTTTCTCAATTTATCTGTTATTATTCGTGATGACCTCAGAAGGGAAAGTGCTGGAGGGAATTTTTCTTTTTGTTTTTCTAAAAGGTACTGTAAATGTTCTTGGCTTTATACATGAAAGACAGTTTTGACAATACTCCGCTAAAAGATTGCCTGACCTTTGTTGCAGCAATGAGAATATAATGTTCATAGCACAATGTCTAATGCATTCATTATCAGCAGGTTTTATCCAGGAAATAGTAATTTATATTTTAGTGCCCTATGATATTTAGTTTATGCATGTGATAATGAAAGCAAAATTTTCCTGAAGAAAACAATTCTGAATATTTTTAGTATGTTGTAGTGGTGTGATATAATGTTATAAAGAATGACTTAATACATAAACGGATGAAGCCAAGCTAATTTGTTTTTGTAGAATTGTTTGGGGAGAAAAAAAGATGGGCAGCATGCCAGGTAAATTTCTTGCTCTTTGAGTAGTGCAGTGATATCCTCTGTGTACTTCCAAACCATTGGACCAGGCAGATAGAGTGTCAGTTTAAATGTCTTGTGTAAGAATAAAGAACACTTGAGAATTCCGCACTGAAGTATCATTTATGACGATATACCTAATCTTCACTTATAGTTGTAGAGAGTTCTGTCAGCTCAGCAAATCAGAATTTAATTAAAGATGGCATTAATGTCACAGCATGAATAATAAACAGAAAATGTATGTTTATGCAATAAGACCAGTATTTTCCAGTTGAGAAATAGTACAACATTGATATATTTGCTGCACACTTGAGTGCTCGGTAGAGGGTGCAGATACTTTTTTTTGCTGGTGGGGGGGGAGGTTGTTGCTTTGCTGCTGCTTATGCGTGGGAGGGGGGGAGCTGGAGGGGCTTTGGGGTTCCAACATTAAACTGTCATTCATTCTTTAGGGCACTCTTCTGTTTTTGTGGATGTTTGCGAAGAAGAAGAATTTCAGGATGTATATTGTAGACGTTTCTCTGGCATTAAATGTACCTATTGAATTGGTTAGGTAATGCTAAATTGTGATTTTTTTGATAGGTAGTTGCTATATAGAGAACTAAATTTTAATTATGAATTACTGGAATGAATTGGAATTATTATTGTCACATGGACTGTGGTGCAGTGAAAAACTTGTATTGCATACTGTTTACGCAGATCAATTCGTTGCACAGTGCATTGAGGTAGTACAAGGTAAAACAATAGCAGAATGCAGAATAAAGTGTAACAGCTACCGAGAAAGTGTAGTGCAGGTAAATAATAAAGCGCAAGATCACATCAAGGTTGATTGAGGTTGATAGTGCATCTTATTGTACTGGGGAACAATTCAACAATGTTATAACAGCAAGATAGTAACTGTCCTTGAGCCTGGTGTTAACTGCTTTCAGACTTTTTCTTTTCAATATTTTTATTGGTTTTTGACATAGAAGAATAATACAGAGTACAAGAAGAAAGTGTAAATAAAAGGTCAAAAATATTTTGCCCAGATTTTATTCAATTACTTTATTTATCTCCTGCTTGGGTTCTTACTAATTTTTAAAGTTCCAAACCAGTTAAATTTCACCGCGGAACTAGACAAGGCTGTCCGTTGAGTCCTTTGCTTTTTGATCTAGCTTTAGAACACCTTGCCATTGCTTTTCGAGAATCTAATGAGATTTGTGGTATGTTAAGGAGAGGTATCACCCACAAAATCTCGCTTTACGCTGATGATATATTGCTTTTTATCTCTAATGTTCAGACCTTGTTACCTTGCGTACTTTCTTTACTCTCCCATTTTAGCCGGTTTTCAGGATTTAAATTGAACCTACATAAAAGTGAATTATTTCCTTTTAAATAATTTGGTATCAATTAATACTTATCTCCCTTTTAAAATTGTAAGGAATCAAGTGACTTATTTGGGTGTAGCAGTCACTAAGAATTATAAACACCTGTTTAAGGAAAACGTTCTTACTTTATTGAACCATGTAAAAACGATATTAAATTGGTCACCTCTTTCAATATCCTTGAGTGGATGAATTAATTCTATTACCATGAATATTCTACCTAAATTTATGTATCTTTTTTCAGGCTTTACCTGTTTTTATTCCTAAATCCTTTTTTGACTCTCTTTATTCTATTTTATCCTCCTATAGATGGAAAAATAAATGTCTTCGTTTAAATAAAGTTCATCTTCAAAAACCTAAAAAGTCTGGAGGTTTAGCCTTACCTAATTTTAGGTTTTATTACTGAGCGGTTAATATACGATATCTTACGTTTTGGCTATATTATTTTAATCGTGTAGACTGTCCGGTATGGGTTTCTTTAGAAACTAACTCTGTTAATAAATTTTCTATTATTTCTCTTCTTGGATCCTCACTCCTTTATTTGTAAGTAAACGAACTGATAATTTAATAATTAAACATACTCTGAGGATCTGGATACAATTTAGAAAACATTTTGGTTTATTGAGATTTTCCCTTTATAGTCCCATTTATTCTAATTTTTTGAAACCCTCCATGACTGATTTAGTTTTTAAAGAATGGGACAGGTTGGGTATTAAATGTTTTTGGGATCTGTTTGTTGGAGGAAATCTTTTCTCATTTGAGCAATTGTCAGCTAAATATAGCTTACCCAAAACTCACTTTTTCAGATATCTACAAATCAGAGACTTTCTAAGATCACATTTCTTATAAGCTCAGATAAGAACTTACTAGACGTAATTTTTAATTTGACACCTTTTCATAATGGTTCAATATCTAATATTTATGGTATGTTACTAGAGACAAGGAATGTTCCTTTAGACAAAATTAAGAATTGCTGGGAGCAAGATTTACAGACATCAATATCTGAGGAAACTTGAATGAAATTTTTAAACTCGTTAATACGTCATCGCTATGTGCTCGCCATTCCTTCATACAATTTAAGGTGGTACATAGAGTCCATATGACGAAAGATAAGCTATCTCGTTTTTATTCAGATATATCTCCCTACTGTGACAGATGTAATAATGGAGAAGCTTCATTAATTCATATGTTTTGGACTTGTCCATGTCTTGAAAAATATTGGAAGGAAGTTTTTCAAACTTTTTCTTTACTAGGTCAGTTTTAAGCCTAATCCTCTGATAGCCCTATTCGGTATTGTTGCTGGACAAGATATCAAGTTGAAGACATCAGATTTACATATTTTGGCCTTTAGTTCTCTTATAGCTAGGATGGCGCTTTTGTTTAAATGGAAAGATGTTTCTCCTCCTACTCATGCTGAATGGTTATGCGACGTTACGTCATGCTTAGATTTAGAGAAGATTCGTTTTTCAATTTCTGAATCTCGTCAAGACTTTCAAACATTGTGGGGGCCCTTTCTGAATTATTTTCAAAACTTTCAAGATCCTCAATTTGTTGTTTAAATTCAGATGTTGGCTATTATTAATTTTTTATTATACGAGAAGGTATTTTACCTTTTTTCTCCTTAATAAACAGCTTTGGTCTTGGTAGGGGTTAGACTTCTTTTGTAATAAATTAGTATATTTCAATATAACTATTGACTAACTTACATGAATATGGAGTAATAGAGTTGCCAACTTTCTCACTCCCAAATAAGGGACAAAAGTAGCAGTCAAATATGGGACACTTGTGTTTACCTTGAGAAAGACTACCATGACCATGAAACCTTGCGCGGGCACCTGTGTGCACACGCGTGACATGCGCATACGTGATGTGCGCATGCGTGTATTTGCTGATTTTTTTCTACAAATCGGTTTTGGCTTAATCTTCCCGATTCCGATACACTGTACATAGATTATTTCTACTTTATATAGGCTTTGTATTTATCATATCATTCCTGCTTTTACTATATGTTAGTGTTATTTTAGGTTTTATGTTTTATTGGTATGATTTGGTAGGTTTTTTTTTGGGTCTGGGCACATTCAAAAATTTTTCCCTTATAAATTAATGGTAATTGCTTCTGCGCTATACGCAATTTCGGCTTACAAACGGTTTCATAGGAACGCTCTACCTTAGCGGGGGAAATACGGGACAAAGGGTGGTCCCGAATGGGACAAATCAATTTAGCCCAATATACAGGATGTCCCAGCTAATACAGGATGGTTGGCAACCCTACGGGGTAATGAGATTGTTATTATGAATAGATATAAGGTAACAGACTCTTTTATCTTCTGAATGATGGGAGAGGGGCGAGCAGAGGATGCCCAGGGTGGTTGGCCAGCTGCTTTTCTGCAGACAGTGCTCTTGGAGGGGAGGCAGAGTGAGAGCAGAAGATCTCTGCCATACAAGAACAAGGATTCATGTGCATGGAAATGCCACCTCTTGGTTACTTTTCTACTTCAACCATTCTTAGTTGGAAGTGTATTGCTGTTTCCTCATTGTTACTGGTTTAAAGTTCTAAAATTCTGTCCCCAGCAGTATTGCAGCAGCTCAAGAACATAGCTCACCATCACCTTTCGGGTCACTGAGCTGAACCGTTAGCCATGATTACCTGTCCACAGATAATGCCTTGCTACACAGTATCCCCAGCATTTTCTGTTTTTATTTCAGATCTCCAGGATCTATAGTGTTTATATTTGTTTTTCTGAGGTAGGCATGATTCAGTTTTTTAACATGTAAATATATACAAGCAAATATATTTTACTTCAAAATTCAATTGGATTTCTGTGATATTTATCTTTTTACTATGCATTTTGTACCAGTTTTAAGATTTTTTTTCAGATTTCTGCCAAATATTTGATTTATTCTAATCTTGTTGCCTTTCAAAAATGGATGCGTTAGAAATAATGAATGTCTACTGGTCCAAAGATTTTAAGTAGACCATTTTATTTGGGTTTGATTAGCATGGAATAGGCAGCACTTAACTATCCGCTGGACTGTCGCTAAACTGTAAAATTCCCTGACCTACTTATTGCATCTGCAGTAGAGGAGCTGCTAGCTAATTAAAAGAAAATTTTAATGGCACTAAGTCATCAAATAATGAATTTGTGCTACAGATATATCTGTCTACCTTTCATCTAATGGAAGCAACCAGAAAAAAGGGTTTTCCTTTTCACAGCTTGATTGCGCTCGCTATCTCTGAATAGCACTTGCTCGAGGAAGGATATTTTTACATTACATGTTGAAATCAAAGAGCTCTTTGATTCATGAAAAAATATAAAAAATCATACTCTGGATGTTAATTGTCATTCTATGCCACTACATTTTCAATATTCAACATGATTTTGACATGGCAGAAATTGATCTATCAAATGTAGATATATTTCGAAGTATTAATGCATTTCTCTGGGGCAAGTTTAGGTCACAGACTGGAAATTATTTCTTTCTGCTGAAGAGAACTAGTCATAAGATACAGGTTGCTGTTACTTATCCAGCCAGCAAATTGGCATACTGGGAAGATATTGCCATTAGCAATGTAGAAGGATGAGATTGCGGGACAATTTTCCTGCATTGTAGTCCCAGCGAGGTGCCTTGCATGCCAGAGTTTGCATTTAGATGGCTACTTTTCAAAAAAAAAAGCCCAAGTTTTGCTTTCAGTTATTTTTCCATCATTCGTTCCGAAGGCTGCACCTTTACATGGTGTTCCATTATTAATTGAGGCCATCTAGTATTTTGACTATATGGCCATTGTACCTGCTGTCCAGAGACCACTGCTGTGCTGTTGACCATAGCTGAACTATACATATTCATGAGCCAGTAATATATGGATTTATTTACTTAATTTAGTCTGAAATTGATGAAGCACTACTGAGCTAGCCTAGCCTTGTAGGGGTGGGAGGAGCAGTCTGTCTTTTCAGGTGAAACTCTTTGTCATTATTAAGGTAGTTCTTGTTGTTAATGAAACAATATTTATACTTCAATCAACACGTCAACAGGCTTCTCCAGTTGTTATCCCACTGGCCTCTCAAAACTTTTTTTAGTGGATATTATACATTATTAGGATGTTTTGAGATCATGATATATAAATGCTAATTCTTTCCCCCTTTGTCGCCATTGCTTTGTAAAACATAATATTTCTTCCACATGGCAAGTTGATAGAGGTGGGAGGAGGAGATCTTGCAAACAGTTAGATCTGCCGTGTGTGATATCAACGGGAGACTGCTGCAACATGTATGCATGCTTTGAGTTTTTGCTTGCTTTGAATCAGGGACCAATATACTGGAATGTGAAAGATTTTAATCAAGAAGGGGCTACTGAAAAAATGAAAAAAAGTTTGACTGCTGTGCATTTGATTTTTTTAAAAGCTTCATTAGATCTATTGAAAGAATGTTTAGGTTGAGCAATTGAGAAGTAAATAATGGTTCAAGAAGCGAGTGCAACAACCTTTGCCCACATTGAGAGAATTTTGCTTTGTGTTTGATTTACAGTAAAAGCAGGATTTATTTTGCTGTTCATGATCATACCAATAATGATGAGGTATGTTAACAATGTGGTTATGTTTACTATCAGAAATTTGGGTTCTGGACCTAATGAAGATAGATCCAAATCGTGCCGCAGAAGCTGTAAAATGTAAATTTGACTGATTCAGTGGACCTGGAATTAAGTGGCCACCATGAAGCTACAAAATTGTTATTAACAATTTGAATGATTCATCAGTGCCCTGAAGGAAGATTTACCTAAGGTAGTCTGCTGTTCTTACCTAGTGTAGCCCAGCCATGAATCTGAACTTTCTGCAATGTGGTTGATACTTAACTGCTCTCTGAGGTAGTGAAGGAAATCATTCATTTTGAATGTGTAACTATATACGTATACATAGTATTCAGCCAGCAAAACTCAATAATGTAGAAGTAACAGAAACCAATCTAGAGTAACAAGAATGTTCTGAAATTATAAAGTTCAGGTTCGGTTCAGTTTATTGTCATTCAACCCTGCACGTGTATACTATCAAATGAAACGCCATTCCTCTGGACCACGGTGTACAGCACAGTACATATAATTCACACACATAAAACATGAAGTAATGTTACCACAAATAAAGTAACAGTTAACAAGGTGTATTTACAACACAAGTTTAAAAGTAAACAGTATAATACTGCTGGTGCTTCATATATGGTGAGACCTGGCTGGTGGCAGGGAATTCAGTTGTTTTACGGTCTGGGGGAAGAAACTGTTCCCATCCTAACAGTTCTTGCCCTAATGCTACAGTACCTCCTGCCTGATGGTAGTGGGTGGGGGGTAATCCAAGAGATTATTGGACAAATGAGAGGGATCATTGGTAATGCTAAGGGTCCTGAGTATGTATCACTGTGATGGATGGATAGAGACCCTGGTGATCCTCTCAGTAGTCCTCACAATCCTTGTAGGGATGTGCAGTCAGATGCCTTGCAATCTCATACCAGACAATGGTGCATCTGGTCAGGAAACTCAATGCTGGTTATGTAAAAATTGGTTAGAATGGGGGTGGGTGAAGCCTTCCTGGCCTCGATCTCCTAAGTAAGTTGAGGCATTGCTGTGCTTTCTTGACCAAAGAGATGGTGAAATCTAAGATGATTGGTTCTAATTTCTCCAAAAATTCAGTGAGAAATGATACAGATCTGAATATAATATGTTTTTGAATCAGTTTGCATTTATCGGTTAGTAGTGGACATGTAATTGCACTTAGAGAAAGTGGCTTAACTTATTAGTTTTTATTTGGTTCAAATTGAAGTTGTCCAGTGATCCAGCACAGCCCATTTTGTAAAAAAGAAGTGTTTATTTGATGGCTATTTGATATTGGGTGTCACGGTGGTACTGCTGCTATTGGAGATACCTCTTGAGCTCCAGCCACCTGAGCAATTCTCACCTGAGCTGGTTGTTTTTTTTCCTAGGTGCTCCAACTTATTCCTACAACCCAAAGACATGCTGTTTGATAGATTAATTTGCCACTATAAACTAGTGTAGACAGCTGGTGGGGTAATTAGGATACTGTTGCTGGGCATGTGTGAGAAATGTGACCTAAATGTCCTTGATCATGGAATGATTATTGCTGCCAGACGGGGTGGTTTGTGTAACTCAGAAACTACTGATTTCCTGGGATTTTCACACACAACAGTCTTTTGAGCTTACAGAGAATGGTGCAAACCCCCCCCCCCCAAAAAAATCTAATCAGTGTAGTGTTGCCAACTGTCCCGTATTAGCCGGGACATCCCGTATATTGGGCTAAATTGGTTTGTCCTATACGGGACCGCCCTTGTCCCATATTTCCCCTGCTAAGGTAGAGCATTCCTATGAAACCTTTTGTGCCGAAATGGCGTAAAGTGAAGAAGCAATTACCATTAATTTATATGGGAAAAATTTTTTGAGCGTTCCCAGACCCAAAAAATAACCTAACAACTCATACCAAATAACACATAAAACCTAAAATAACACTAACATATAGTAAAAGCAGGAATGATATGATAAATACGCAGGCTATATAAAGTACAAATAATGTATGTACAGTGTAGTTGGGAAGATTAAGCCAAAACCGATTTGTAGAAAAAAATCGACTTGTATACGCATGCGCACACAGGTGCCTGCGCAAGGCTTCATGGTCATGGTAGTCTTCCTTGGGGTAAACACAAGTGTCCCATATTTGACTGCTACTTTTGTCCCTTATTTGGGAGTGAGAAAGTTGGCAACCCTAAGTGAGTGGCAGTTCTCTGGGCAATAATGCCTTGTTAATGAGAGGAGACTGCTAGACTGGTTCAAGCTGACAGGAAGGTGTTAGTAATTTAAATAACCACATGTGTGCAGAAGAGCATCTCTGATCACATATCGAACTTTGAAGAGAATGGGCTACAGTAGCAGAATTCTGGGTTCCAATCCTGTGCCCGGATACTAAATGAGACAGATATAAAATAATATAGTTAATTTAACTTTTCAGATGTATCTTTCTAGACTGAAGAATTTTGATGAAGTGGAATATTAATCATCTCGACAGTTGTAAGTACTTCCAAGCTGTTGGCTCTCTTCAAACTAGTCATTAAGTAATACTTTCAAGAGATAAATATGCCAGAGAACTGTGGCCTCTATATTCCTCCAGAAACAGAAAAAACGTTCAATGTGAAAAACATATAAGTTTAGTTTTCTTTGTTAATCTAGACTTTGCTCAATCTTGATTTCCTTTTATGAAGCCACTGTAGATGCTAGGACTGTGAAATTAAAATCAAATTATAGGAAGTGATTGGCAGTGAGAGTACTTTCTCTGAGGAGGGGAAGGGGTATAGTTAATAAATATTTAGGAGACAATTGCAACATTAATTCTGCTAACAGTCCTTAGCCTTGCCTTTTTAACAGCATTTTCTACTCCAGACCCACATACTGCACAATCTGCTTAATAATTCTAAATACTTTGGGACTTTGATTTGATAATCTTGCAAGCTGACACTCCTGGTTGTTGAAAATATATTGAAACTTAAAAAAAACACCTTTTTTGGGACTTTTTTTTTGTAATGGAACCATTTTGTTGAAACAGTACTAAAAGATGTGTTAGAGCTCACTGGTCTTTTTTTAATTGAATTTGGATCATAGGGTGTGTTTTCCTCCCCCTTTCAATAACACAGGAGGTGCCATTTGGATCTCAGTTAATTATTCACTAGTTTGTGGATCAGGAGGCACTGCTGCTCAGAAATTCTATGCAACAAACAAATAGGGGACTTTGATGGAAGGCCAGAAACTTTTCATCCTCCATTATGAAACACCTGAGGCAAAATCTTACTGACATTTTAGTGAGGGTAAACACATATGGAAGATTAGTATTAAGGATAGGCACATGAATGATCATTTTTATTTATTATGCATTCATGAATTAATTATAAATTTGGGCATGATGTATTTTTTGGTGTTTTCTTTATTTTCTTTGCTTCGCTTGAAAGGGTACAATGGGATGTTAGTAAACAGGGAAAGTTAAAGGATGTGGCACTATTGTCAAATGAGGAAATATGATGGGATCTCTGCTCATTCATTCAGTAATAATCTAGTGAAAAGGGGCAGTAAATTTTTTATGTTACATACTTCGTGTGCTGATGCTTATTTTTTGAGCTTGATAGGCAATGCCAAGGCTCGTCCCAAAAAGCACAGATTGTGCTGCATTCTATCATAGTTTGGAGATAGTGATTCTCCCTCAAAATAACTGATTGTAGATGCTAACAGTCTGTGTGTCCTGTTACTCTTGATAGCATAGTGCAGGTATGTTTGTACTGTGTTAGGAAGTGGTATTATTAGTTGCCCATTAGATACTGTAGCTTTTGATATTCTTTGCTGCTTCAAATTCAGATGGAATAGTGCACTGCCACAGAATGGAGGAATGAAAATTGCTGTTTGGATGGTGCTTGTTTGACAGATACGCTCTGAGAGATTGGAGTCTCTTCCTGTTGATGAATGCAACAGATGAAATGATGTGTGCATTACCTTGCAACATGGAGAAGCTTTTTTTTCTTGTTTGTCCATGGTTTGAGGGAATGAAGTGTCTTAACTAGGGAAGGTCAGACTGCTTTGTTTTGACCATGAGTTTAAAAAGTACTGGAAAGGAAAACAGTGTTCAAAATGTGCTGTTCCCCAGTAACTATGTTTTATTGTTTGTTTAGAAATAGCCTTTGACTGATGAATTTATTGACCATCTATAGTGGCTACCAGGTAGTATACATTTCAGCTTTAGATTCTGGTCATGAGTAGGATAGTTGGTGTATTTGCAGATTTGGCTTGTATCTTCAGCAGCTGCTTATGAGAACCAGAAACATTAAAATTAAGAATCATGTTCATTTGGACAGCCCACAGCCAATCATAAATGCACAACACAGAAAGGGTCCTTTGAACCCAACTCATCCACACCGGCCCTGATGCTACCTATGCTTATCTCATCTGTCCACATCCAGCCTGTATCCTTTTTTTATTTTCCATCCAAGTACTGTGCAAATATCCAAATGCCTTTTAGTCATACTTGTATCTGCCTCTTCCTCCTCCTCTGGAACCTTATTCTAAATGTTCACTGCCCTCTGTTGCGGAAGAACTTATCTCTCAGATCTCCTTTAAATTTCTCCCTTCTCACCTTAAATCTGAGCCCTTTAGTTTTAGATTCTCCGTCCCTGGAAAAAGACCCTTACTCTCCTATCTATCCCTCAAATAATTTTATAAATCTCTATAATTTCACCTTGATCGACTGTGGTCCAGCAAGAATAAACTCAGCCTGTTCAATAACTCTATATAGCCCCTCATTCCAGGCAACATCCTGGTGACTCTATTCTGCCTTCTCTATTGCAATCAGATCTTTCCTGTGACCAGAACTGTATGCAGTACTCTAAGTGCAATCTAACCAATGGAAGATGAGATACCAACTCTTACACTCAGCGCCTTTGCTTATGAAGGCAAGATGTCATTGTCACTATGTCACATTGTCATACATCCCAAGTATGTATGTTCTAAAAGAATATGACCCCCCCCGCCCCAGGTGCATTACCTCACACTGGATTCATTTCTGTCACTACTCTGCTCAACTTTCCAATTAGTCTAGGTCCTGTAGTATCATTGGACAGCTTTTGCTGCTGTCTGCAACTCTGCCTAATTTCGTGTCTCCTGCAAGCTTGCTAATCATACCATCTACTTTCTCATTCAGGGCAGTTACAACAAAGTTACCACCGTTGATATACTATTTGTTGCAGTCTTGCAGTTAGAAAAGCACCCAGCCACCTCTATGCTTTGCTGGCCGTCACTTGGTCAATTTCGGAACCAGTTTGATGACCAGACCCTGATCCCTTCAACCTTAAAATTCTGGACTACCTTGTTGCATTGGACCTCATCAAAAGCCTTACTAAAGTCCATGTAAACGATGTCTACTGCTATGCCTGCATCAATGTTTCTAGTCATCTCCTCAAAACAGTAGTGACATTTTTGTGCTTTGAAACAGATTATAAATTTCTGTCACAGCTTCTTTTGTGAAGTAACATTATTTTGCAGATGTACGTTGAGCATATCTTCGTGATCTGCTGCTGGAGGCGATCCACTTCAAGGTTTGATGTGTTGTGCATTCAACGATGCTCTTCTGCATATGTCTGTTGTAACACATGGTTATTTGAGTTATTGTTGCCTTCCTAAACACAAAATACTCTGCAGATGCTGGGGTCAAAGCAACACTCACAACACGCTGGAGGAGCTCAGCAGGTCGGGCAGCATCTGTGGAAAAGATCGGTCGACGTTTCAGGCCGGAACCCTTCATCAGGACTGAAGAGGGAAGGGGCAGAGGCCCTATAAAGAACTGCTTTGCTGAACATCTGCGCTCTGTCCGCCAGAGAAAGCAGGATCTCCCAGTGGCCACACATTTTAATTCCACATCCCATTCCCATTCTGACATGTCTATCCACGGCCTCCTCTACTGTAAAGATGAAGCCACACTCAGGTTGGAGGAACAACACCTTATATTCCGTCTGGGTAGCCTCCAACCTGATGGCATGAACATCGACTTCTCTAACTTCCGCTAAGGCCCCACCTCCCCCTCGTACCCCATCTGTTACTCATTTTTATGCACACATTCTTTCTCTCACTCTCCTTTTTCTCCCTCTGTCCCTCTGAATATACCTCTTGCCCATCCTCTGGGTCACCCCCCCCCCCTTGTCTTTCTTCCCGGACCTCCTGTCCCATGATCCTCTCGTATCCCCTTTTGCCTATCACCTGTCCAGCTCTCGGCTCTATCCCTCCCCCTCCTGTCTTCTCCTATCATTTTGGATCTCCCCCTCGCCCTCCAACTTTCAAATCCCTTACTCACTCTTCCTTCAGTTAGTCCTGACGAAGGGTCTCGGCCTGAAACGTCGACTGCACCTCTTCCTATAGATGCTGCCTGGCCTGCTGCGTTCACCAGCAACGTTGATGTATGTTGCCCTATAAAGAAGGTGGGGGAGGGTGGGAAGGAGAAGGCTGGTAGGTGCCAGGTGAAAAACCAGTAAGGGGAAAGATAAAGGGGTTGGGGGAGGGGAGGCAGGGAGGGGATAGGCAGGAAAGGTGAAGAAGGAATAGAGGAAAACACAATGGGTAGTAGAAGGAGGTGGAACCATGAGGGAGGTGTTAGGCAGCTGGGGGAGGGGGCAGAGTGAAATAGGGATAGGGGAAGGGAACTACCAGAAGTTGGAGAATTCTTTGTTCATACCTAGGGGCTGGAGACTACCTCAACGGTATATGAGGTGTTGCTCCTCCAACCTGAGTTTAGCCTCATCTTGGCAGTAGAGGAGGCCATGTATGGACATATCTGAATGGAGATGGGAAGCAGAGTTGAAGTGGATGGCTACCGGGAGATCTTGTCTGTTGTGGCAGACGGAGCGGAGGTGCTTGACGAAACGGTTCCCCAATCTGCATCGGGTTTCACCGATGTAGAGGAGGCTGCACCGGGAGTACCGGATGCAATAGATGACCCCAACAGACTCACAAGTGAAGTGTTGCCTCACCTGGAAGGACTGTTTGGGGCCCTGAATGGTGGCAAGAGAGGAGGTGTAGGGACAGGTGTAGCACTTACGCTTACAGGGATAAGTGCCGGGTGGGAGACCCGTGGGGATGGATGTGTGGACCAGGGAGTCGCGGAGGGACCGATCCCTGCGGAAGGTGGAGAGGGGTGGAGAGGGAAAGATGTGCTTAGTGGTGGGGTCCTGTTGAAGGTGGCAGAAGTTGCGGAGGATAATGTTCTGGATCCGGAGGCTGGTGGGGTGGTAGCTGAGGACAAGGGGAACTCTGTCCCTGTTGTGGTGGTGGGAGGATGGGGTGAGGACCGAAGTGCGGGAAATGGAGGAGATGCGGGTGAGGGCATCATTGATGATGGCAGAAGGGAAACCACGTTCCTTAAAGAAAGAGGACATTTGAGATGTCCCGGAATGGAAAGCCTCATCCTGGGAGCAGATGCGGCGGAGATGGAGGAACTGGGAATAGGGAATGGCATTTTTGCATGTGGCGGGGTGGGAAGAGGTATAGTCGAGGTAGTTATGAGAGTCAGTGGGCTTGTAGAAGATGTCAGTGGACAGTCTGTCTCCAGAGATGGAGACCACGGATCTTTTCCACGGATGCTGCCTGACCTGCTGAGTTGCTCCAGCATGTTGTGATTGTTGCCTTCCTGTTGCCAGTCTAGCAATTAACCTCTGACCTCTTATTAACAAGGTGTTCTTGCCCACAGAACTGCCACTCACTGAATTTTTGTTTTTGTTTTTTGCACCATTCTCTGTAAACTCAAAAGACCGTTGTGTGTGAAGATCTCAAGAGATCAGTAGTTTCTGAGATATTCAAACCACCCTGTCTGGCACCAACAATTATTCCATGGTCAAAGTCATTTAGATCATATTTTTTTCCCCATTCTGATGTTTGGTCTGAACAACAAGTGAACCACTTGACTATGTCTGCATACTGTTTTGCATTGATTGGCTGATTAGATATTTGTATTAATGAACAGGTGTACAGCTGTATCTAATAAAGTGGCCACTGAGTGCAAGTTCTCCTTAATTGCTTGCCAATCTTGACTGTCCTCCAGCATGTCGTCCTGCTCTGCCTGGGTTTTCTACTTCCAACTTGTGCTCAGTTATCAGCAGGATCTCCAGTGCTCCAGCATGTTTCAGCATGGTATTTTAAACAGCAATGCCAGGAATTAATTGGCATTGCTTTTGGAATGCCGCCTCAAACCTCAACCAACTGTGGGGAAACCTCCAAGCCCATTTGGACTATAATCCAGAAAATAATTAGCCTTCATGATTCTCTGAAATAGCATTGGCATATGGAATGTGAATGCTTTAATATCTCATTTAGCTGTGTGATACTAAAACTCGACCTTGTCTGGTGTGTGATTTTGGAAAAGGTAATGATGACTTAAAATCAACATCTCATCTGTTAAGCCATTGGTCTGTATGTGGGTGAGGAGAATTCTTCTACTCCGTAATTAATTAGTCGAGGTTGGATTTATCAGTGTTTTCATGGAATGCTGTTCCCTGTATTTAACTATTCCTATCACAATCAGATGGTTTCTATTTCAATTGTCGCTAATTATATCATCTTGTAACCAACTTGCCCATAGATCTTATCATGAATAATTTTAAGTAATCTAGTTTAAGGCATGCCCTTAACTACCTAGAAAAAAAATCAGGAGGAAATAGTTTATAAAGCATTAACTGTTATAATATACTGATTATTCCCTTTGCCAAAGCAAAAATGTACAATGATTGAAAGCCATTTTTTCAGTATTCAATTTTGTGATCTTTGTCACTTCCAAAAATAAAAGCAAAAACAAGTGATGAACTGAGGATACCACATTTATTAATACAACTGAACTATATCCAACAGCATCCTTTGGCAACTTTCTCCACTATTCGCTATCAACAGCGCCACCAGTCTTCGTATCATCCACAAACTTACTAATCTACCTTTGCTTGTGAAATATTGCTGGTCACAGACCTCCAGCCAGATTAATCCCCATCAAACACTCCTATTAGGAATCCGAAAGTCGATATGGATCCTATGCATCTTAATCTTCCAGATGAGCCTACGATGAGCGACCTTGTCAAATGACTTACTAAAATCCGCGTGGACAACATGTATGTCTCTACCTTCATTGATCACTAAAGCTGAAATGGCTTTGCAGCAGGGAATCTATTTAAGAAGGGTTGCATTTGAAGACTTGCCATGCTTGCGGACCTTTTTCAAGTAGAATTAGCCTGCCATGCAAAAACTGCTTTAACACACCTTTAAAAGCAGCAGATGTTTTATAGGATTTTGTAAAGATAAAGATTCCTATCAGTTTTGGATCATTTGCTCCATCGCACTCTACTCGAAAGTTGCAATGACATTTTACCAAAACTGAACAGAAGAATGAACTGCTACTCCTACATGAGGTAAACTGCATTAAATTATATTTTCCAAGCTAAAAGTGGAAAAAAAGAAAATCTACATGCAGCAGAGTTTAGTATCTTTTTATGTAATTAGTCCACGTAACGGCTTTAGCAAGACCCTGCAATCAGCTTTGAAAATGAGATGAGGAATATGTTGGAGTACATGAAGAATGCTTTTCCTCACTGTGCTAAGAAGAATTTTACTTGGTTTCATTGGTCGGTGCATTCTGCTTTACTGCAGGACCAATTCAACATTGTGTTACATTTTTCATAGAACTCCATCATTTCCTCTTGTTTTTAAATCCAACATGTCTACATTGCTTAATTTGACTACGTTACACAAGAAATGAAAGTGGTTTGGTGCTTTGTAATGAGATAAACTAATATGTGGTTGAAATTTTCAAGCTGGTACTCCCTGTGATTTCATTAGAACTTAACTGTCCAGAAAGAAAAAAAAATAAAATCATCAGGTTCTTCACTCATCTCAGATTTATTATCCTGTAAACTATAACACGACCCGTTGTCTCAGCTTGCTCCTGCCCCACCAAACTTATTTCTGCATACCTCGACACTGTTTTATCCCCCCTTGTTCAATCCCTTCCTACCTATGTTCGTGACACTTGTCACGCTCTGAATTTTTTTCCATGATTTTAAGTTCGCTGGCCCCCACCACTTTATTTTCGCCATGGATGTCCAGTCCCTAAATACTTCCATCCCCCATCAGGAAGGTCTCAAAACTCTGCTTCTTTTTGGATTCCAGACCTAATCAGTTCCCCTCTACCACCACTCTGCTCCGTCTAGCGGAATTAGTCCTTACTCTTAATAATTTCTCCTTTGGCTCCTCCCACTTCCTCTAAACTAAAGGTGTAGCCATGGGCACCCGTATGGGTCCCAGCTATGCCTGCTTTTTCGTTGGCTTTTTGGAACAATCCATGTTCCAAGCCTATACTGGTATCTGTCCCCCACTTTTCCTTCACTACATCGATGACTGCATTGGCACTGTTTCCTGTACGCATGCTGAGCTTGTTGAATTCATTAACTTTGCCTCCAACTTTCACCCTGCCCTCAAGTTTACCTGGTCCATTTCTAACACCTCCCTCCCCTTTCTAGATCCTTCTGTCTCTGTCTCTGGAGACAGCTTATCTACTGATGTCTACTATAAGCCTACTGACTCTCACAGCTACCTGGACTATTCCTCTTCTCACCCTGTCTCTTGCAAAAATGCTATCGCTTTCTCGCAATTCCTCCGTCTCCGCCGCATTTGCTCTCAGGATGAGGCTTTTCATTCCAGGACGGAGGAGATGTCCTTTTTTTAAAGAAAGGGGCTTCCCTTCCTCCACCATCAACTCTGCTCTCAAACGCATCTCTCCCATTTCGCGCGCATCTGCTCTCACCCCATCCTCCCGCCACCCCACTAGGAATAGGGTTCCCCTTGTCCTTACCTACCACCCCACCAGCCTCCGGGTCCAACATATAATTCTCCATAACTTCTGTCACCTCCAATGGGATCCCACCACCAAGCACATCTTTCACTCCCCCCCCCCCCCGCTTTCCACAGGGATCGCTCCCTATGCGACTCCCTTGTCATTCGTTTCCCCCCCCCCCTTCCCACTGATCTCCCTCCCGGCACTTATCCTTGTAAGCGGAACAAGTGCTACACATGCCCTTACACCTCCTCCCTTACCACCATTCAGGGCTCCAGACAGGCCTTCCAGGTGAGGCGACACTTCACCTGTGAGTCGGCTGGGGTGATATACTGTGTCCGGTGCTCCCAATATGCCCTTCTATATATTGGCGAGACCCGACGCAGGCTGAGAGACCATTTCGTTGAACACCTACGCTCTGTCTGCCAGAGAAAGCAGGATCTCCCAGTGGCCACATATTTTAATTCCACATCCCGTTCCCATTCTGATATGTCTATCCACAGCCTCCTCTACTGTCAAGATGAAGCCACACTCAGGTTGGAGGAGCAACTCCTTGTATTCCGTCTGGCTAGCCTCCAACCTGATGGCATGAACATTGACTTCTCTAACTTCCGCTAATGCTGTACCTCCCCTTTGTACCCCATCTGTTATTTATTTATCTCTCTTTCTCTCTCTCTCTCTCTCCCCCTCTCCTCCTCTCCCCCTCTGTCCCTCTCCCCCTCCTTTTTCTCCCTCTGTCCCTCTGACTATACTCCGTGCCCATCCTCTGGGTTTTTCCCCCCACCCCCTTTCTTTCTCCCTAGGCCTCCTGTCCCAGGATCCTCTCATATCCCTTTTGCCAATCAACTGTCCAGTTCTTGGCTCCATCCCTCCCCCTCCTGTCTTCTCCTATCATTTTGGATTTCCCCCTCCCCCTCCCACTTTCAAATCTCTTACTGTCTCTTCTTTCAGTTAGTCCTGACGAAGGGTCTCAGCCCAAAACGTCGACTGTACCTCTTCCTATAGATGCTGCCTGGCCTGCTGCGTTCGCCAGCAATTTTTATGTGTGATCCTGTAAACTATTCTAAGTTTGCAATATTTAATCCAGTAGTCCATGGTGTACAAAACGATTCAAACTTTGCATTCCATTCGGAACATTATTTAGTTAATTAGTTGGCCAGAGATGCAGCACAGTAAAGGCCCTTCTGGCTGAGTGGGCACGCACCGCCTAATTGCGTCTGTGTGACCAATTGACCTACTAACCTGAATGCCTTTGGAATTTGGGAGGAAACCAGTGCAACTCAAGCATACCAATGTAGTCACTCCTTACAAACAGCAGAAGAATTGCACCCGGGTCATCGGCACTTTAATAGCATTATGCTAACTGCTTAGCTGCTGTGACAGCCTTTTTACATCTGGTATGAAGATTCTAAGAATTACAAGCATACAGCACAATGTTATATTGTTTAGATGATGATGTTTATAAATTTATGCTTATTAATGTTCAGTGTATGTATCTACAGGATTTGGCAGCTTATAGCTTTTGTCATTTATCTTTGCATCTCGATCAGAGAATTATGGGTTCGCCCAAAATTCTAGACTGCAGTCTGATATAGTACAGAGTGAATGCTGTGATTATCATAGTTGTCATCTCTAGAAAGAGACTTCGAAGCTGGCTTCTATAAGTTTTCTTGGGTGGATGTAATCATTTCATGAAACAATTTCAAAGAGATTGACATTCCTGATACGCTGACCAATCCATCAATATCAGTGAAGGTAGTCTATTACAAAAAGAAATGAGCTACTAAAGAAACTCAGCACGTCAGACAGCATCTGTGGAGGGAAATGACCAGTCAGTGTTTAGAGTTGAGATCCTTCATCTGAACTGAAGGAATGAGTAGACGAGGATTGACCGTATAAAGAAAGATGAAGGGATTAGTTGGAGTAAAAGTTGGCAAGCAGTAGGTGAGTTGATGTTGATGGGGAGGTGGAGTCGGATGGCGAAGGAAAGGAGGAAATAATGCCAGAGGCTGGGAGGTGATAGGTTCCATCACCCACAGCCTTTATTGTCTACACCTGAGGAATGGAAGGTGGAGCATTGAACCAAGTAAGGGAAATAGGATGGGCAGATGGGAACAATGGGGGATGGAGACCCAGCCGGACTGGGGTGTGGGTGATGGGCAGATACAGTAGGTGGGCCAGGGAAAAGAAACTGTGTGATAGACAATTTGAGGTAGGGTTTTGGAAAGCAGGCTATATGTGCAAGATCCTGTATAGATTAGAAAGTGAAGGAACAGGTTACCGGAACTGGAGAGTTCCAACATTCGTACTGTTGGGTTGTGGACTACTCTGACAGAATGAGGTATGTTTCCTCTAGTTCGCTTTTGTGTTTAATCTGTTGGCCTTTATAGAACTTGGCTGCCACATTTCCAATATTCCATGTGGTTTCTCATGGAGATAAAGGAACTGGACATTAATATGATATGCCATGAATTACATATGTTTAACATTTGTAATATCATAGTCATTGTAATGACTCACAATGGAATAATACTGATGTGTATATTCTGAGAACTGTCTGCACTTTACACTGATTCCCTCCCATGAGATCCTATAGTCAAGGTATAAAGAAACATGAAGATGTATTTCTTAATGCTTAGCAAAACAAATGATGCCGATGTGAAGCAACACTTGGCTTTTTTGCATTGTTGAAATGCCAGACTTCATACTGAAAGTTATTATAATTCTATTTAATCAATAATATGATTTGCAAAGAGCTGCTCTAATTGTAGATCTGAATTGCTAAAGAAGTGTTTGAATCCTGTTTTCAAATAACACTTGATGTAAACTTTACATTTTTTGTGGTTCAGGGTTAGTGGTCATATTGTTAACAGTTGAATTCTTCCCACAGTTGCATGGTGTTATTGTGGTTAAATTTTGAAATAATTTTGTAGATTTTTAATCTCCTTTCAGTTTAAGATTGCACAATTGAAAAGTATTGCCTAAATAACAGAAATTATTTTAAAGATATATATCACTCCTTCTTTTGAATGACCTCTAATGGAGCTGTGGTTTTCCTTATATCTTCAGTAATGCTTCAAAATTCTCCTCACCACTTGCTATTCTGAAAATCCTTAACCTTATCTTAGGAAAAAATAATGACCAGATGGAGTTTGTTTGATTACTGTAGTGACAGTGAATGCTATTACCATTATAACCAGCGTCAATTTTTGCTTTAGTGTCAAAGATGTGGAGAAGTGCAACAGGTAAACATAAAGACAAAAATGGACAGTTAGCCTAAAGTCATCAAGAGCTTGATTGAACGATGGTTTGGGAAGACTTTTGTTAAAGTATGGGGAAGAATAATGAGCAGGTGAATATGTTTCAGTGCATCATTCTCTGTAGTACCTTGAGAATTCTCTTATTGCACCTCTTTATCTCTAGCTCATCTTTATTTCTCTCTCTGCACCTCTTCCTCCTCCCTCTAATGAAACATATCTCTGTTTGACCAACTTCTGCTGATATCTCATCTAATATTCTAGATGAAAATTATCTGCAATGTTATAATTTGTTAAGAGTTGCTACAAATGATAAGTTTTGTGGTAGTGATGGAGTTATGCATGGTTAAGATAGCGCCAGCGAATGATTCGTTGGGCGACATCTTCCAGATATTCAATCATTTCAGCTTTTTTAATCCTCTACTTATTCTTTTTATCTTAATTTTGGTTTTGAAACAGTTGGAGCCTGTGACTTACAGTCTGTAGTTTGATCAATTGAGCTAGCACCCTGCTGTGTCTCAAGGAAAAATTCCAGGAAATAAATGTGTGTACCACAAGAATAACCTCAGAGACGAGACAAAGGGCCTGATTGACTACATTTCTCACTCATTAAAGCATCGAGGAAGATTGAAACATCACGACAAATCCGCAGGAGAGAGAGTAGTTCTTGCAGAGGCCGCTGGTTCAAGTTGCTTTCCTCGGTTAGGTCACACTGCCTTTAGAGAGGCCGCCGGGTCCTGATGCTGTCAGAGATGTTGTCAGAATTCTGAGACTTATGGATTGGATTGTAGTTCAAACTAGCTATAGTTCATATTGGCCTCTTGCAGTTCTACATTATTTTTGTGTGGTCGTCCATTCTTTCTTGTTGCAGATTGGCAGTTTGGGTGATCTTTTAGTTTTTGTGTGAGAGAGGGATTGGGGGTGTTTGGGGTTTGCGAGTTTTTGTTTCTTTATCTTTTCATGTGGGGGATTGATTTATTTCATTTAACTACTAGTATGGTTTTCTGTATTCTATAGCTATCTGGAGAAGCAAAGTTTCAGAGTTGTATTGTGAAAAAAATGTTTGATAATAAAATAAATCTTTGAAACTTTGACCTTTATGAAGATCTGAATCAAAGTAACTAGAATGTTCTTGTATCAGAGATGGCACAAGATGGGTGTGATGTCCTGTAAATTTCCTGGCCTGTGTTTCCTCTTTAACCTGTGTTGCAGTTCCCTGGGACACCTGCAGTTGCCCTTCCCTTGCCGACATTAGTTGGGAGCTGTTTGAAAATGAGTTTTTTTCTCTCTCTCCCCTCTCTCTCCCCTCTCTCTCCCCTCTCTCTCCCCTCTCTCTCCCCTCTCTCTCCCCTCTCTCTCCCCTCTCTCTCCCCTCTCTCTCCCCTCTCTCTCCCTCTCTCTCCCCTCTCTCCCCCTCTCTCCCCCTCTCCCCCTCTCCCCCCTCCCCCCCTCCCCCTCTCCCCCCTCCCCCCCCTCCCCCTCTCCCCCCTCCCCCTCTCCCCCCTCTCCCCCTCCCCTCTCTCCCCCCTCTCCCCCTCCCCTCTCTCCCCTCCCCATTCCGCAGCCAGCCCCACCATCCCCTCTTTCCACTTTACCTTAACTTTAATTTAATAAATATCTTTTGTTTGTAATTCCTGTTGTGGCCTGATTCCTTTGTGTTTCTTCCTGAGAGCTGAGGTGGCAATGGCAGGCTGGTGGGGGACTGGAAAAGTGAGTACTGGACGACGTTATTGATTCCTGTTTTCATGTCTGGTAGGATGATCAAGGTATTAAAGAGTACCTTATTTCTTTTGTTGAAGAAAACATGGACAGTAATAGTGGGCACGTGGCCAAGTGGTTAAGGCATTTGTCTAGTGATCTCAAGGTTGCTAGTTCGAGCCTCAGCTGTGGCAGCGTGTTTGTGTCCTTGAGCAAGGCACTTAATCACCAATTGCTCTAATCTGTGCAAGGAGTGGCGCCCCACACAGACTTCCAACCTGCGCCTTGTAAGGCATGAAAATGCCTGACGCAGGCCTCTCGTAGTCTGAGTCGATATTTCCTCCCCAATAGGATGGAGTGACAGTTTTTTAGTGGAAGAAACATTTCTTGTAAGGAGAATCAAAGAGACAGTGTTAATATTCAATTTATTTTAGTAGTATTACATTATGTAAAATGTTATTCTCTGAATGTAATTTCCTTCTCATGAACCTCAGTCATGTAGCTTTTCATATTACCTTGATAGTAATATTTCTTGATTACAGTGAAAGTGTAATAATTCATAGCAATTTATGATCAAGTTTATTGTCATATACTCAACTAAATGAAACAACATTCCTTTAGACCAGGGGTAGGCAACCTACGGCCTGTGGGCCATATTCGGCCCGCAGAGGTACACGTTTGTATTTTGACCGGCCCGCGAACAAATATTGGGATACTATGCTTATCTGGCCCGTGAGCGATTTTCCGTTATTCTGAGTGTTTCACGTGACCACACTGATGGACATGCATGGCGTCTTGTTACACTGGCCCCAGGTTCCGTTTTGTTCCAAACCAAACACTGGTATTTACGAATGACGGGAAGGCAGACTACTTTATTAATATGTATTAGATACTCTCCGTGCACGCGCAGTTTTTCAGATGGGATCGTTCAAATTTCTAAACAGAAACAGCGTCACTGTGTTTAAGAAGAAATCCATGCTAAAGATCCAGATATTTACATGTGCTATGATACTTGTTGAATAACTTGCGTTTCGAAATAAAATTGAAGAAAAAAATTCCAATGGCAATGAATGCAAAACGCAGGAAGGTAGACACTGAGTGCCAAAATTTCCAAGACACTTGGACACTCGATTACGTCTTCATCGAGCAAGCTGGGAGACCTGGCCTATTTCAGCAATGTACGCTGGCTTAGCCGAGGGTCAATGCTGGAAAGAGTATTTGCATTGCATGAAGAGGTGGCAATATTCTGTGAAAGCAAAAATGAAGATGCTTCACATTTTCGTGATCCTGATTGGGTTGCAACTTGGCATTTCTTGTGGACATTACATCTCATTTAAATAACTTGAATTTACAACTTCAAGGAAAAAAAATCAGCTGATACATGAGATGTATGATCTTATTGTGGCCTTTAAAAGAAAGCTGCCATTGTGGGAGTATTAGCTTCTAAAAGGAAATAGTGCACATTTTCCCACTTTTCAAAAAAGTAAAGCACAAGATCCAGGCATTTTTGTAAATATGGTCCAAGAATTGAGAAAAGAGTTTTCATCTCGTTTTGCTGATTTTTGGCTTGCATGCAGATGAGTTCAAGCTGTTTGCTGCTCCATTTGATGTGGAAGTGGACACTGCATCAGAAATTTTTCAAATGGAATTGATTGAGATGTAGTGTGACGACATATTGAGATGGAAACTTCATTCTGAAGATGTGTCAGTGCTTGACATCTACAGAAAATATATTCATCCAAGTGACAAGTATCCTAACTTAGTGAACCATGCAAAGATGGCATCATTGTTTGGCAGTACTTACCTGTGTAAGCAATTATTTTCAAAAATGAAGCACACCAATAACCATTTGAGAACAAGATTGACTGAAGTCCATCTGGATAATGATTTGCTCTTGGCATCAACAAGTCTGACACCCAATATTGAGAAGCTGTCAAGCAACAAACAGCATCAAGTCTCACATTGATTCATCGACTGTTTGCATTAAAATTTTCTTTTTTATTATACTTAGTTTACCACCATTCAATGCGTCATGTTCATACGTTCTATGTTTAAAGATTCTTTGCCTCCTTTTAATAGATTCAAAAGATGCCTTGATTGAAATAAATTGCAACTAAACTGAGTTCTTTGATTACTAATTGGCATCCTTGGTTAAGCACAAATGATTTTCTAGCATGCGTTATTAACTAATTTGAGGCAAAACATAACTAGATGTATTT
This sequence comes from Mobula hypostoma, assembly GCF_963921235.1. Taxonomy (NCBI): domain Eukaryota; kingdom Metazoa; phylum Chordata; class Chondrichthyes; order Myliobatiformes; family Myliobatidae; genus Mobula; species Mobula hypostoma. The sequence goes on from NC_086099.1 coordinate 170,099,066, forward strand.
AAATTGATAATTCCCATATTTCAAGTTTTTATGGCATTTATCTGGCCCACCGTCCGCTCATTAATATGCAAGTGGGCCCACAGAGGCAAAAAGGTTGCCGACCCCTGCTTTAGACTATGGTGGACCGACAATGCATATATCACTCAGCACATAAAGCAAAATATTACCACAAATATGTTAATAAGATTCTAATTCAAAATGCATGAAAGGTGCACAGCACAGGTAAACATTAAGCAGCTCACTTTCCTGGTGATGAGACCTCGGTGCTGGCAGGGTATTCATTAGTCTCACAGTTATCATTTAATGCCATGTTCATTAAAGTAAGGCTGGCAAACAACTTATTGACAGATTTGATAGAAATCTCTCGCAATAGGAATTAAGAATGTAGAAACATTGAAAATAGAAATAGGCTAATAGACCTTTCAGTTCTGCTCTGGTATTCAAGTAATCATGGCTGATCACGCCAATTTAGTGTGTGTTCCTTCCCCATGCAACCACAAATGCAAACTCCTTGCTGAAATTATTTAATGATTTGCCTTCATCTATCTTCTGTGGTTTACCACCCTTTGACTGAAGCAATTCCTACTCATCTCAATTTTTTGAGAGTCCTGATCCTGAGATTCCATAACTTTGGAGAAATTTTTCCCCACATCTAGTTTGTACCGTCCAATCAGAGTAAGGTTCACATGGAGTCCCCTCTCATTCAAGTACGGAATCCTGCAGTACCTCCCTTGTCACTGCCTGTAAGGTGGAAAAGTACCTGTTTCCGACACCTCCCTCCCCTTTCTAGATCTTTCTGTCTCTGTCTCTGGAGACAGCTTATCCACTGATGTCTACTATAAGCCTACTGACTCTCACAGCTATCTGGACTATTCCTCTTCTCACCCTGTCTCTTGCAAAAACGCCATCCCCTTCTCGCAATTCCTCCGTTTCCGCCGCATCTGCTCTCAGGATGAGGCTTTTCATTCTAGGACGAGGGAGATGTCTTCCTTTTTTAAAGAAAGGGGCTTCCCTTCCTCCACTATCAACTCTGCTCTTAAACGCATCTCCCCCATTTCACGTACATCTGCTCTCACTCCATCCTCCCACCACCCCACTAGGAATAGGGTTCCCCTGGTCCTCACCTACCACCCCACCAGCCTCCGGGTCCAACATATTATTCTCCGTAACTTCCGCCACCTCCGACGGGATCCCACCACTAAGCACATCTTTCCCTCCCCCCCCCCCCCGCATTCTGCAGGGATCGCTCCCTACACAACTCCCTTGTCCATTCGTCCCCCCCATCCCTCCCCACTGATCTCCCTCCTGGCACTTATCCGTGTAAGCGGAACAAGTGCTACACATGCCCTTACACTTCCTCCCTTACCACCATTCAGGGTCCCAAACAGTCCTTCCAGGTGAGGCATCACTTCACCTGTGAGTCGACTGGGGTGATATACTGCGTCCGGTGCTCCCGATGTGGCCTTTTATATATTGGTGAGACCCGACGCAGACTGGGAGACCACTTTGCTGAACATCTACGCTCTGTCCGCCAGAGAAAACAGGATCTCCCAGTGGCCACACATTTTAATTCCACATCCCATTCCCATTCTGACATGTCTATCCACGGCCTCCTCTACTGTAAAGATGAAGCCACACTCAGGTTGGAGGAACAACACCTTATATTCCGTATGGGTAGCCTCCAACCTGATGGCATGAACATTGACTTCTCTAACTTCCGCTAGGCCCCACCTCCCCCTCGTACCCCATCTGTTACTCTTTTTTATGCACACATTCTTTCTCTCACTCTCCTTTTTCTCCCTCTGTCCCTCTGAATATACCTCTTGCCCATCCTCTGGGTCACACCCCCCCCCCCCCGTCTTTCTTCCCGGACCTCCTGTCCCATGATCCTCTCGTATCCCCTTTTGCCTATCACCTGTCCAGCTCTCGGCTCTATCCCTCCCCCTCTTGTCTTCTCCTATCATTTTGCATCTCCCCCTCCCCCTCCAGCTTTCAAATCCCTTACTCACTCTTCCTTCAGTTAGTCCTGACGAAGGGTCTCGGCCTGAAACGTCGACTGCACCTCTTCCTATAGATGCTGCTTGGCCTGCTGCATTCACCAGCAACTTTGATGTATGTTGCTGTTATCATTAATCTTTGATTTCTCTTTGTCAATCATGTTGTGTATTTAATATTCAGAATCGAATCAGGTTTAATATCACTGGCACATTGTTAACTTTACAGCAGCTGTACAATGTAATGCATGATAAATAAGTGCAGAAAACAAAAAAAAACTGCGCGAGATTAGGGTTGTATATGTCTGCTAAATAGTGAAGTTAAAATAAGTAATACAAAAACTAGAAGTTAAAAAATAATAAGGTAGTGTGCAAGGGTTCAATGTCCATTTAGAAATCAGGTGGTAGAGGGGAAGAAGCTGTTCCTGAATTGCTTGAGTGTGTGCCTTCAGGTTTCTGTACCTCCATCCCAACAGTAACAGTGAGACGAGGGCACGTCCTGGGTGGTGGGGATCCTTAATGATGGACGCTGGCTCCCTGAGGCACTGTTCCTTGAAGATGTCTTGTACACTACGGAGGCTAGTATTCACGATAGAGCTGACTAACTTACTTACTTCAATCTTGTACAGTAGCCCCCCCATACCATTTTTGTTTAAGGTAATTATGGGTTATATATATAACAACGTGAATTTCATACATCACCATGCTACCATGCAATAATTGCTTGTGCGCTTAAAGTAAACATGATGTTAGAACAGCATTACCAGACTCCTTTCTATTAGTTTAATGTTTTGAAGTTGCAAAACATAACACTGGTGAAGAACTATTTTTAAATTGAACTCGAGATGGCTACCGACCTATTAAAGGGCAGTGAGACATTCGAAATTTTAAAAAATGCAGTGAAGAGTGGTCAGATTAAAAATTCAAGCCCAGCATGTGCACAGAGTGTCGAGTTAAAAAATTAGCAGCACAGCACGTTTTCTTCAGAAGGGAAGTCACAATCACATTTAAAACAAAGGCAGAAAACAGAATAATTCATGAGTTCATAAACAGTGACCATCAAGCGATAATAATCATTAAAAAAAATCCGAAATGGCTGGCTACGTCGGAAAGACTGACTCATTTGATTGCTCATCGGGTAACTGGCTCATGTATACTGAGCTAATTCAACTCTAGTTTGAAGGAAATAGCCAATGAGAATCAAGTACCAAGTTTGCTGAGTGCATTGGGTTTAAAGGCACACAATTTACTTCGAAGTCCAGGAGGATATAGGTCAGTTGTTACTATAGGCAGAAAAACATTAAATGCAGTTTATACCAGCCAAATGTGAACTGTTGCACTTTGGAAGATCAAATGTAAAGAGAGAGTACAGTGTTAATGGCAAGAGTCTTAACATTGTTGAGGTACAGAGGGATCTTGGGGTCCAGGTCCACTGTAGCCACACAGGTGGATTGGGTGCTGAAGAAGGTGTATGGCATGCTTACCTTTAGTAGTCAAAGAACTGAGTCCGAAAGTGCAGCTTCATAGGACTCTGGTTAGGCTGCATCTGGAGCATTGCATTTCCTTTTGGTCACCACATTTCATGAAGAATGTGGAGATGTTGGAGACGGTGCAGAAGTGGCTTGCCAGGATGTCTGATTAGAGCACATATTCCATAAGAAGGAGTTGAACAGACTTTATCTAAGTCTGAACTAAACTATCTAAACTATCTGTTTTCTCTGGAGCAGTGGAGGCTGAGAGAGATCTGATAAAGGTTTAGAAGATTATGAGAGCCTTTGATAAAATAGGCAGCCAGTAAAGTTAGAATCAAACTATTTATTCAATTAGTTTGTCAGTTTTTTGTTCCCCAGTGAAAGTCGTTTGGTTTCTGACTGTAAGGCACCCTGCTCTGGTTCTCTGTCTGCTTTGGATCTTTTCATCTCTAATTGCCAACGAGACATCAACCAGCTCAACTTCAGCACTCCTTGAGCCTTACCTCACTGCCCCCTACTCTCTCTGCACTAATCCCGACATTACCATCAAACCCACAGACCCAAGGGGATGTGCTACTGAAGAATGACAGACTGATCTCTGCCTTGCTGACGCCAGGCAGCAACTCTCATACCTACCCCTTGAAAAGAAACCCAATCCGAATCATCAGAAAATTGTCTCCAGTACCATCACTTGCCTCATCAAACTTGGAGAACTCCCATCCACTGCCACCAAATTCTTAGTACCCTTACCCAGCACCGCTCGCTTCTACCTGCTACACAAGATCCACAAACCTGACTGTGCAGCAGACCCATTGTCTCTGCCTGCTCCAGCACCACTGAACCCATGTTCGCATACCTCTACTCCAACTTATCCCCTTTGATTCAGTCCCTTCCCACCTACATCCATGACACTTCACATGCCCTCAGTCTCCACAACTTTCAATTCCCTGGCCCTAACCACCTCATTTTCACCATGGATGTCCAGTCCCTACACACTTCATCCCTGAAGAAGGTGGCAGAGTTTGTCATTGAAACGACATCTGTACCGGGCTGGAAGCCCAAGAGGAGTTTATTTGTCATACACGCCGGGAAAGCACTAGATTCTTTTTCACTTCTAGCCCCCATCAAGAAGGCCTAACAGCTCTCTGCTTCTTAACAAAAGACCCAGCTGGTTCCCCTCCACCATCCCCACCATCTCTCTGACAACTGGACCTCACCCTTAACAGTTTCTCCTTTGGCTCCTGTCACTTTTTCTAGACTTGAGAAATAGAAATGGGCACCTATGTGGGCCTCAGCTATACCTGCCTTTTTGTCAGCTACATAGAACAGTCCATGTTCCAAGCCTTCCCCGGTAACACTCCCCAACTCTTCCCTCACACCATTGATGACTGCATTGTCACTGCTTCATGCAGCCATGCTGAGCTTATCAATTTCATCAACTTTGGCTACAACTTCCACCCTGCCCTTAAATTCACTTGGTCCATTTCTGATCTCTCTGTCTCCATCTTTGAAGACACTCTGTCTACTGATATCTTTTATAATCCTACCGATTCCCTTGACTGTCTTGACTATACCTCTTCCCACCCTGTCTCCTGTAAATATAATATTCCCTTTTCTCAGTTCATTCATCTCCGCCACATCTGTTTTCAGGATGAAGCTTTCCTTTCCAGGACATCAGAGATGTCTTACTTCAAAGAACGGGGTTTCCCTTCCTCCACCATTGATGCTGCCCTCACCCAAATCTCCTCCATTTCCTGAATATCCGTGCTCACCTCATCTCTCTGCCACCTTAACAGTGATTGAGTTCCTCTTGTCCTCACTTACCTCTCCATGAGTCACAGCATCCAATATATCATTCTCTGCAACTTCTGCAATCTTTAAAGGGATCCTACCACCAAACATATCTTTACACCCCCCCCCCCCGCTTTCCACAGGGATCACTCTGTCCATGATTCCCTTGTCCATTCGTCCATCCCCACTAATCTCCCTCCCAGTACTTATCCCTGCAAGCGGCCAAAGTGCTACACCTGCCCACTCACCTCCTCTCTTAGCGCCATTCAAGGCCCCAAACAGTCCTTCCAGGTGAGGGAACATTCCACCTGCAAATCTGCTGGGATTGTCTATTTTGTCCAATGCTCCTGAAGTGGCCACCTCTACTTTGGTGAGTAACTTGAAGGACTGAAATGTTGAACACCTCCCTTCCATCTGCCAAAAGCGGAACTTCCCGGTGGCCAAACATTTTAATACCTATTCCCATTTCCATTCCAACATGTTGGTCCATGATGTCCCCTTATTGTGCCACGATGAGGCCAACCTCAGGGTGGAGGAGCAGCACCTTGTATTCTGTGTGGGAAGCCTTCAGCCTGATGACATGAATACTGATTTCTCATTCCAGCAAAAAAAAAATTCCTCCCCTTCTCCTCTTCTGTTCTCTACTCTGGCATCTTACCACTTTTCACCTGCCTATCACCTCCTTATCCGATTCCTCTCTCTCCATCCCTTTCCTTTTCCTACTCACCTGGCTTCACCTGTCACCTACTAGCTTTCCCCCTTTCCCTCCCCCACCTTTTTATTCTTGCATCTTCCCCCCTCCCTTCCAGTCCTGAAGAAGGGTTTCGTTTGAAACGTGGACTGTTATTCATTTCTATAGGTGTTGCCTGACTGGCTGAGTTCCTCCAGCATCTTTCCCTCCCCTCCCCTTTCTGCATTCCGCAGGGATCGCTCCTTACGCGACTCCCTTGTCCATTCATCCCCCCCCCATCCCTCCCCACTGATCTCCCTCCTGGCACTTATCCGTGTAAGCGGAACAAGTGCTACACATGCCCTTACACTTCCTCCCTTACCACCATTCAGGGCCCCAAACAGTCCTTCCAGGTGAGGCAACACTTCACCTGTGAGTCGACTGGGGTGATATACTGCGTCCGGTGCTCCCGATGTGGCCTTTTATATATTGGCGAGACCCGACACAGACTGGGAGACCGCTTTGCTGAACACCTACGCTCTGTCCGCCAGAGAAAGCAGGATCTCCCAGTGGCCGCACATTTTAACTCCACATCCCATTCCCATACTGACATGTCTCTCCACGGCCTCCTCTACTGTAAAGATGAAGCCACACTCAGGTTGGAGGAACAACACCTTATATTCCGTCTGGGTAGCCTCCAACCTGATGGCGTGAACATCGACTTCTCTAACTTCCGCTAAGGCCCCACCTCCCCCTCGTACCCCATCTGTTACTTATTTTTATACACACGTTCTTTCTCTCACTCTCCTTTTTGTCCCTCTGAATATACCCCTTGCCCATCCTCTGGGTCCCCCCCGCCCCTTGTCTTTCTTCCCGGACCTGCTGTCCCATGATCCTCTCGTATCCCTTTTGCCTATCACCTGTCCAGCTCTTGGCTCCATCCCTCCCCCTCCTGTCTTCTCCTATCATTTTGGATCTCCCCCTCCCCCTCCAACTTTCAAATCCCTTACTCACTCTTCCTTCAGTTAGTCCTGACGAAGGGTCTCGGCCTGAAACGTCGCTGTCTGGCCTGCTGCGTTCACCAGCAACTTTGATGTGTGTATCTTGTGTGTGTTGTAATGTATCTACATATATTTTTATGTATCATTTTCTTTTCATATATTCAGGGAACCTTGTCTGTCAGTTTTAATATTTGTGCATGACACCAAAATTGGGAGCGTAGTGGACTGTGTGGATGGCTATCAAAGTTGTAGAATGATCATAGCCAGCTGGAAGAACAGGCTGAAAAATGGCAGATGGAATTTAATGCAAGGAAGTGTGAGGTGTTGCATTCTGAGCGAACAAACCAGGGCGGGACTTAAACAGTGAATGCCATAAAACAAAGAGACCTGCGAATACAGACCTATAATTCCTTGAAAGTGGTGTCACAGGTAGATACGGTCATAAGGAAAGCTTTTAGCTCATTGGCCTCAATAAATCAGGGCACTGAGTATAGAAATTGGGATGTTATTTTGAAGATGTATAAGGAAGTGAGGCCAAATTTAAAATATTGTGAGCAGGTCTGGTCACCAAGATTCAGGAAAGATAAAAAAATAAGCTAGAAAGAGCACAGAGAAATTTTACATGGATGTTGCCATGAGGGCTTAGGTTATAGGGAAAGATTGAATGGGTTAGAACTTTAGTCCCTGGAGCGCACAAGAAGAAGGGAGAAATCTTATAGCGGTATACAAAATTGCAAGGGGGATATGTCGGGTAAATAAGTGCAGTTTTTTTTTCCCCTGAGGTTGGACGAGACTGGAGCTGGAGGTCATAAGTTTAGGGTGTAAGCTTAAAGATTTAAGGGGAACCTGAAAAGGATACTTCTTCACTGAGAGTATGGTGTGGGTGTGGATTGAGCTGCCATTGTAAGTGCTGGATGTGGGTTCAATCACAACATTTAAGGCGCATGGAGTGCTGAGATCCAGGTGCAGGTTGGTGTGACAAGGCAGAAAACAGGTTGGCATGGACTAGATGGGCAGAGGGGCCTGTTTCTGTGTTGTAGAGCTCTATAACTCTTGCTGTAATCTTGTTCTCATATTCTATCCTCTTTTAGTAATTAATACCAGGCTATTTGAGTTCTCATCTGTTTGCTGCACTCATGTTTGCTGTTTTAGTTGGGCCAGTTTCTGTGTCTCCTCCTTGTGTCAAATACTACCTCTGGTTTCTCACAGTCTCCATAATTGAGTCACCCTTCCTTGTTTTGTTTTTGTCCCAGACAAGAATGAATGATTGCTAGAGTTCATCCATGTGTGTTCCTTAAATGTTAGCTGCTGCTAATCAACAGTCAGCCCATAAATAACATTCCCCAATCTATTTAAAGAGACTGTGGTCCTGCACGATCACAGCTTTCTTAATTTAGATTCTTCATTAAGATGGAAAGATGGACAGTGATATTGTTAATTTTGAGACTCAATATCAATATCACTATCTTAATGAAAATTTCTTCCCCCCCCCCCACCCTGGGACTTTTACAATAAGAATGCAATAAAATCCTTTTGCCTTGCAACCTACCCCAGAACATCATTTCCAGCCATGCCTGGGTGCAGCCCATCTTTCTTTTACTAGTGTCATTTTTCCCAGAAATCTGTTTCAATATCTGAGGATATTTCACCATCCTTGCTTTCGTCCTTCTGTAACTGATCTAACTAGCGTGTGGCACTGGTAGTAATCCTGAGATTATTTCCTTATGAGGCCCTTTGTTCAGTGCGTAGGACCTCATTCGTTTTTTAACCGACATCATTGGTACCAGTACGCACCGCAACAAGTGGTTGTTCACTATCCCACTTCCGAATGCCATGCAATGAGGCATCTTTCACCATGGTGGGAGGGAGGATATTACCGTTCTGAAATCAATCTTACCTGGACCATGGAACTGAATTTCCAATCGCTATAGTTCTATATAACAGAGGCACCTATGGCACTATGAATCTGTGTGCTACCGCTTTTGCTAATAAGCCATCTGTCCCAAAAATATAAAGCAGTTTTATATATTCAAGTGTGGAATGGCCACAGGAAATTCAAGCACAGCCTATGCTATTTTACTTGCTTGGCAGTCATCTATTTGCACTTGCAGTGCAAAAACAAGTGAATGTGTGTCCTCTCAGCAAAGCAGACATCATAGAATGATTCTGTCTACATCTCTAATGTCATAATGTCACCAGCAACATACCTGATTTTCTACTTTGTGCATGAGGGATACATCACCAATTCAAGTTTAAGACTTGCCCTTGAGTTGATTCAAATTAAAATAAAACCTACTAATAACATTGAGGCCTCATTTTATTCTAAAAACATTCAAAGAACCTTTTCTTTGTCTACCTAGTAAACTGCTACTGGTGTATGTTCCCTCACAGATCATAACCCTTTCTACTGCTGCTGACTTTAGCACCAACTTTTCATGTCCATGATAGTTGCTCTCTGTTGAGTCATTTTCCAATGAGAATTTCTAACTAGTGAAATGCCTTGTAGATAGGTGCTGGAAGCTGCAATGATTTACAAACTTTATTATTGACTTGGATGTAGGGAACAAGTGCATGGTAACCATATTTGCTGCTGATTATTGGGCTAGCTGATTATACTGGAAAGAGTGTAAACGAGATTTATATGAATGTTGCATGACTTGAGGGCCTGAGTTGGGCAAGCTAGTTCTTTATTCATTGTAGCACAGGAGACTGAGGAGAGACCTTGTGGAGGTTTATAAAATCATGCAGGACATAGAGAGGGTGAATGCATCATGCATATCATTGTCATTATGTGCCATGTCATATGACGTGGGTGATCATGGTCTACAAGACCATTATCATTCTTTGCAAGTTTTTCTAAAGAAGTGCTTTGCCATTGTCACCTTCTGGGAAGTGTATTTACAAGTTGGGTGACTCCAGCCATTATCCATACTCTTCAGAGATTGTATACCTGGCATCAGTGGTCACATAATGTGGATTTGTGAAATGCACCAGCTGCTCATATAACCATCCACCCACTGATCCCATAGATTCATGTGAACCTGATATGGGAGGCTAGGCAGGTGCACATCTTGTGTAAAGGAGACCCGTAGGCTAGTGGAGGGAAGGAGCACTTTACATCTCCTTTGATAGAGACGTATCTTCACCCCACAAACAGTTTTCCTGGGTTAATGAATCAAGAACTGGAGGCATAAGTTTAAGGTGAGAGGGGGAATAGTTTGAAAGGTACCTAAGGGGCTACTTGTTCATGCAGAGGGTTGTGTATTTGAGGAAGCATCTGCCAGACAAACTGGTTGAGGCAGTAATAACAGAACATTTAAAAGGTAGTTGGACAGATACATGGATAGGAAATGTTTAGAGGATATAGGGGCAAATGGGATTAGTTTATGTAAGGGGTTTCTTCTTTTATGTTACTGCGTATGGTAATCAAAATGTCTTCTTTGCTATGTTAATCTTTTATGTTACTGCGTATGTTAATTAAAATGGCTTCTTTGTTATGTTAAATGCTGATAAAGTCTCTAGCTAGCACTTTGATCAGGTTATAAGAGATAGCAAATGTACTATGAGCCAATGGGTGTCCATGTTATTCTTTCTTGGGGTGATATGCTGTCTCATATGGCTGGGAACCAGGGGCTTTTGGCAGGGCATTGGAGGAGAGACCGTGAGGACGACGGACGTGCGGGGAAAACTCAGGTTGATCACTCAGGGTGGTCCCGAGCTGCGAGTCGAAGGGGTCAGAGTGGTCTCGAAGAGGTCTCCGAGCTCCAATGTGTGCACGAAGAAATTGAACTTTGATAAGTCTGGCAGCTTTTCCATTCCTTTTTTGTATTGAACTTCTATTAATCTCATAGACCTAGTAATACCTATAAAGTGTAATTGGTAAAACGTACATTGTGTGCTGGCTGATGATTGATGTTTGAAGCCGAATCAGGTGGCAGTTGTACAGCAACCAACATAACTGGGAGCTATATTGGCTCGTATTTATCTCGGGGAAACCCCAACTGGGGTTTCCCCGAGATAAATACGAGCCAATATAGCTGAGCGTTACACTTAGATGGGCATCTGGATTGGCATGGATAAATTGCGCTGTATAACTCCATCTCTCCATGATTACAGGGCAAAGTGGATAAGTGGTTTTGAAATAAAGAACTGTATCAATCATTATCTCTTTGAATAAAGGAGGGATAGGCTGGCTGTCCTTGTGCACCTCCTGCCCAGTCTGTGGAAGATTGGGCAGGAAGTGTATACAGTGCCTATAAAAAGTATTCACATTTCTTGGAAGTTTTATTGTTTTACAACGTTGAATCACAGTTTTGATTAGTAAAAGCCAAAAAGTAATTTGGCATTTTTGACACTGATCAACAGGCAAAGACTCTTTCATATCAAAGTGAAAACAGATCTCAACAAAGTGATCTAAATTAATTACAAATTTAAACCACAAAATAATTGATTGCCTAAGTATTCACCCCCCCCTTTAATATGACACATCAAATCATCACTGGTGCAGCCAATTGGTTTTAGAAGTCACATAATTAGTTAAATGGAGATCTGTTTTTGGTGACCTGTGTGCAGTCAAGGTGTTTCAATTGATTGTAGTAAAAATACACCTGTATCTGAAAAGTCCAACTATTAGTGAGTCAGTATTCTGGCAAAATCTACACCATGAAGACAAAAGAACACACCAAGCAACTCTGTGAAAAGGTTATTGAAAAACTCAAGTCAGGAGATGGTTGCAAGAACATTACCAAGTCACTGAACATCCCTTAGAGTACAGTTAAGTCAATCATTAAGAAATGGAAAAAATACAGCACAGCTGTAAATCTGCTTAGAGCAGGCCGCACTCAAAAACTGAGTGACTGTGCAAGATGGGGACTAGTGAAGGAGGCCACCAAGAGACCTATGACACTTCTGGAGGAGTAGCAAGCTTCAGTGGCAGAGATGGGAGGGACAACTGTTGCCCGGGTGCTTCACCAGCCACAGCTTTATGAGAGAGTGGCAAAGAGAAAACCACTGTTGAAAGAAATCACATGGAATCTCAGCTAGAGTTTGTCAGAAGGCATATGGGATACTCTGAAGTCAGCTGGAAGAAGGTTCTATGGGCTGATGAGAACTGTGACTTGGGAGAAGATTTGTTTTCCAGCAAGACAATGACCCCAAGCATAAAGCCAAAGCAACATAGAAATTACTTAAAAACAAAAGTTAATCTGCAGTGGCCAAGTCAGGGTCCAGACCTCAATCCAATTGAGAATTTGAGGCTATTTGCTTACGATCCCCATGCCAGTTGACAGAGCTAGAGCAGTTTTGTAAAGGAGAATGAGGAAAAATTGCAGAGTCCAGATGTGCAAAGCTGATAGAGACCTATTCACACAGACTCAAGGCTGTAATTGTTGCCAACAGTGCAACTACTAAATACTGACTTGAAGGAGGTGAATACTTGTGCAATCAATTATCTTGTGTTTTATATTTGTAATTAATTTAGATCACTTTATAGAGATCTGTTTTTACTTTGACATGGAGTTTTTTATCTGTTTATCAGTGCCAAATTAAATCCGCTGTGATACAATGTTGTAAAGTTGTAAAACATGAAAGCTTCCCATGGGGGTGAATACTTTTTATAGGCACTGTATTAGTTTCACCAGTTATCTGATAACTCTCAAACCTCATCCATAGTGGAGGTTAGGCCCCTTTCCAGATGAACGGCCTTGATGCTCCATTTCCCTCCACAGTTGTACTGAGTTTCTCCGGTGTTTTGTCTTGTTGCCAGAGGATAGGCATCCTCGATCCCAAGCCTTTGCTCAGGATGGGATTCTGGTAATGAATTCCATGCTGTAACTGGGCCACACATACCATGGTGCAACGGTCCTTGTCTCAATCTCTTCCCCCAAGCTTTGCCTTCTGTTAATATTGTCATAGATTTTAACTATTTCTCAGTGCTCTTGATGTTTCAACATTTACAGTTATTGAAATAGATTAATTTAAAAATATTGAATTAGTTGAAACACAGATATTAAAATGTTACATCAAAACAACAAAACCAATTTTCCTCTTGTCCTAGTAATTTGATGACATAAAATAGCAGTTCAAATTTAAAAGGTCTCAGTTTCGGTACCAGGTCTAGATAGTGCAGGTTCTGAGAGTTATTTGCTCTAGGCGATGCTGGGAACTGTCAATAAGTGTCTGGGACTTTGGGTCAAGTAGCTGAATGTCGCCAATTCCTTTGTAAACTGCTGACTTCAGTCAGCATCATTCAATCTATTATTATATTATTTCAGTTAAGTTGTCAGTCTGTGTGTTTCATGTAGACTGATAGGATCTGTTGTTGTACCAGAGGGCATAGATGGAAAATTAGTGCTGTTTCTGGTGGGACAGGATGTAATCTGTGCAGTACCAGATATATATGATGAAGTGCTCTGAACTATCAAATATGTCAGATTACACTGCTTTTCAAACAAGAAAGTCTGCATTTTCACTGTTGGTCCCACCTGTTCCTGTCTTAATAATTTCAAAATTAGTTTTTCCAATGCTGTTCCACCAGATTATACAGCTGGTATCATTATGTAAAACAATTTCGTAACCAAAGTGGCAGATCCATAATTCTGGCCTCGGTAGATATTTGTAGTGTTTCTTGCATTGTTGATATTTTGAATTGTACTGCAATAACATTGAAAATATATTTATTATTGCTTTTTGTTAATCAGTAATTCTGTAAGAAGCCATGTTTTATCAGCGGCTGCTCTTTCAAAACTTGTCAGTTTGCCACATATCCTTTTCCTGTAAGTATTCAGTTGTGAACTTAACACAAATATTATTCAGATCTGTGCTTGCATTTAGATGTAATATAATTTTTATGTTGATGTTCAGTGATCTTCGGTGATACAGCTGTCAAGTTCCTCCTGTAGTCATATTTCATCTAAATGCATCAGTTCCCATGACCACAGTTTTGACTGCAGGACAAGCCAGATATTTAGTTAATACAATTTGACTTGTATGTCTCAGCTGAATTTTTAAAATCTTCCATTGTGCAAAGTATCCATGTAATTGGTACATATGGGCAGACATATGAACTTCCTGTCAGATCGTCAGCAGGTTGTAAGAGTGGGCTCCCTCATCTCTACCCCTCTGACCCTCAACACAGGAACCCCTCAGGACTGTCCCCTAAGCCTCCCTCCTTTACTCTGTACGTACCCATGACTGTGTCGCCACCCAAGCTCCAATTTACTAATTAAATTTACTGATGACATGACATTGATTGGCCTTATCTTGAATAATAACAAGGCAGCCTGCAAAGAATAAGTCATCAACCTGACACAGTGGTGTCAAGGAACCAACGTCTCCCTGAACGTCACAAAAACAAAGGAGCTGGTTGTGGACTACAGGAGGAATGGAGACAGGCTAACCCCTATTGACATCAATGGATCTGGGGTTGAGAGTGAACAGCTTTAAGTTCCTTGGCATACACATCACTGAAGATCTCACGTGGGCTGTACATACCAGCTGTGTGGTGAAAAAAGCATAACAGTGCCTCTTCACCTCAGACTGTTGAAGAAGTTTGATATGCGCCCCTAAATCCTAAGAACTTTCTACAGGGGCACAATTGAGAGCATCCTGACTGGCTGTTTCACTGCCTGGTATGAGAACTGTACTTCCCTCAATCGCAGGACTGCAGAGAGTGGTGTAGACAGCCAAACACATCTGTAGATGTGAACTTCCCACTATTCAGGACATTTACAAAGACAGGTGTGTAAAAGGGGCCCGAAAGATCATTGGGGACCTGAGTCCCCGAGCCACAAACTTTTCCTGCTGCTACCATCAGGAAAGCAGTACTGCAGCATAAAAGCCAAGACCAACAGGCTCCGGGACTGCTTCTTCCACCAGGCCATCAGACTGATTAATTCACGGTGATACAGTTGTATTTCTATGTTATACTGACTGTCCTGTTGTACATACTATTTATTACAAATTACTATAAATTGTACATTGCAAATTTAGATGGCGACGTAGCGTAAAGATTTTTACTCCTCATGTATGTGAAGGATGTAAGTAATAAAGTCAATTCAATTCAATACATATTGTTTGTATTATCTGTCCATATTTTTTGGCTGTGGGGTAGGGAAGCTGGCCATTCTATTGTGCCTTACGTGTTAATTAATACCCATAGATTCATTTACTGTCAAAATACGTATCCACGTACAACTCTGAAACTTGTGTATATGGATATTCACGGTGGTTAAGTGATGGTTCACCTGAAGAAGTATGCAAAATTACCTTATGGTGGAAACGTTTTCATTTATTTGTTCTTGCCAGTCATTCTGTAGATAATCATGTCAGAGTTGGTATCTTTGAGCCACACCCCCAGGGCTGTGTGCTCAGTCCACTGCTGTTCACTCTGCTGACCCACGACTGTGCTGCAACACACAGCTCGAACCACATCATCAAGTTCGCCGATGACACGACCATAGTGGGTCTCATCAGCAAGAACGATGAGTCAGCATACAGAGAGGAGGTGCAGCGGCTAACGGACTGGTGCAGAGCCAACAACCTGTCTCTGAATGTGAACAAAACAAAAGAGATGGTTGTTGACTTCAGGAGGACACGGAATGACACTCTCTGTTGAACATTGACGGCTCCTCCATTGAGATCGTTAAGAGCACCAAATTTCTTGGTGTTCACCTGATGGAGAATCTCATCTGGTCCCTCAACACCAGCTCCATAGCAAAGAAAGCCCAGCAGCGTCTCTGCTTTCTGCGAAGGCTGAGAAAAGTCCATCTCTCACCCCCCATCCTTCTACATTCTGCAGAGGTTGTATCGAGAGCATTCTGAGCAGCTGCATCACTGCCTGGTTCGGAAATTGCACCATTTCGGATTGCAAGGCCCTGCAGCGGATAGTGAGGTCAGCTGAGAAGATCATCAGGGTCTCTCTTCCCGCCATTACAGACATTTACACCACACTCTGCATCCGTAAAGCAAACAGCATTGTGAAGGACCCCACGCACCCCTCATACAAACTTCTCCCTCCTGCCATCTGGCAAAAGGCACCGAAGCATTCAGGCTCTCACGACCAGACTATGTAACAGTTTCTTCCCCCAATCCATCAGACTCCTCAATTCCCAGAGCCTGGACTGACACCAACCTACTGCCCTCTACTGTGCCTATTGTCTTGTTTATTATTTATTGTAATGCCTGCACTGTTTTGTGCACTTCATGCAGTCCTGGGTAGGTCTGTAGTCTAGTGTAGTTTTTGTGTTGTTTTACGTAGTTCAGTGTAGTTTTTGTATTGTTTCATGTAGTACCATGGTCCTGAAAAATGTTGTCTCATTTTTACTGTGTACTGTACCAGCAGTTATGGTCGAAATGACAATAAAAAGTGACTTGACTTGATATGTCATTGAGTTGTCCTTCTACAATCAAATGACAGTCAGAATCACTGATGCACAGCAAAGTTCATATTTTTGGACCATATTAAATGAATTTCTTCCGACTTTTGAAAAGAAGCCCAAACCTATTGTTGGGTTATCAAAACGTCATTGACATTATGACATTTAGCTTTATTTTTTATATTAAAATATTATTAGAAAATAATCTATACTATTTTGCGTTGAATAAAACTCTTATGGCATGTTCTGGGGATGGAGTGGTGGAGTGTTAGTGAAGAGTCCATAAAATAAACTCTGGAGAATTCTTTGAACCTTGTTTTTTATTGACAAATTATGTGGGAAAGGTCAATTAATGCATATTACCCACAGAATTGGCTTATCGTCTGCTGCAAGCAGAAATATTGCAATGAAAGGCAAACTAGATCCAAATTTAGTAAAACAGAGTTTTGCAACTGGATCACCTTGGATGGAAGGAGGTGTCTGGGGAACACGACTTATCCTTTCCTGGAAGAATATTCTTATATGTCAGTGAGACATTATAGAACATGATCTGTGAGAACTGATTTCTATTCCAGAGCCTGGGATGTGAAACTTGAGCCAGGCCACATATCTTAGATTTGGAATAGGAACTTTGAAAGCTGCAGTGTTAGGAGGGACCATCCATATTGAGAGCAATTCTGTGTGAAAGATGAACAAGGAGGTCCAACTCTATGTTGGTGATAATTTTAATTAGTAAGTTTAGTGTTCATGAAGAAGTTTTAATAAATTTATGAAGCCTGCCTTCATGCAGCAAATTTCTCTTGCTTCCTGTTGAAATGCGTTAGCTTGTCAGATCCTCCAAACTAAGATCCATTTCACTGTGCTCCAATTTGTCAATAACATAGCAAATGCCATTTGTTATTTTTGGAGACAAGGATTTAATTATAAAGGGATACAGTCTTTGATATACTGTATGTGTACATATTATACTTTAGCACAATTATCGTTAAATGATCTGTGTCTGCTGTTTTTAATGTTATTAATTTTCTTTCTCAGTTGGAAATTTGAGAGGGAATTTATATTAAGAGGGCACATGCAGTGTTCAAATAGCTTTTTGCTGTGGCTCAGCCTTCACCTGTTGGATAGGGAATTGAATCTTGTATGATGGTGGCTATTAGCTTGAAACAGGAGATTAATAAATTGTTAGATGCATGCTGTTTAAGGATGCACTATGAAACATAAATAACACCATGAAAGGAAATGTTAACAGTGTACTGTCCTCTTATTGTCTTCTGCTCAGGAAGTGGCAAGCAAGAGAAGTATTACTGTATTTTTTTGAACAATTGAATTATAAAAATAAATTCAAATTTGTATAAAAAAACAGATCCTTCAGACAAACTGCTGACCAAGATGCCTAGTCCAAGCTAGTCCCATTTGGCTCATAGCCGAAACCTTTCCAATCCATGTACCCATTCAGCTGTCTTTAGAAATTATTATTGTATCTGTCTTAGCTACTTCTTCCTTCTCATCATAAATCTACACCCTCTATTTTTCATTCACCAACCTTAAGGAAAGAAAAGCTGAGCGCATTCACCCTATCATTTCTCCCTATAGCTCAATTCCTTGTGTTCTTATCATATCCTTGTAAATCTTGTCTGCATTCTTTTCAATTTAATAGCATCTGTCCTATAGCAGATTGATCCAAACGGAACATGATACTTCCAAGTATGGTCTCACTAGTGTCCTGTACAACAACAACATGACCTCCCAACTTTCCTACTCAGTGCTCTGACTCATAAAGGCCAGTGTACCAAAATCCTTCTTCACCATCCTGTCTACCTGTACCTCCACCTTCAGTGAACCGTGTACTTCTACTCCAAATTCCCCGGGTTATACAGCATTCCCCAGGGTCCTGCTGTTCACTGTGAAATTCCTACCTGGATTTGACTTTCCAAAATGCAACACCTTGCACTTACTCATATTAAACTCCATCTGCCATTACTCAGCTGATTAAGATTCCCCTGTAATTTTTTTATAACCTTCATTGTCCACTATACCGTCTATTTTAATGCCATTGGTAAACTTACTAACCGTGCCCTGTACATATTTATCCAGTGCAACAATGGGTCCAACACCGACCCCGAGCTACACCATTAGTCACGGGCCTCCAGTCAGAGAACCAACCTTCACCATCACCCTCTGCCTCCTACCTTCAAGCCAATTATGTATCCAATTAGGCAGCTCTTCCTGGATTCTATGTGCTCACACTTTCCAAAGCAGCCTAGCTTGTCCACAAAAACCAAATCTACCACCTGACCTCATCGACTTCCTTGGTGTCATCATCAAAAAGCTCAAACCAAATTTGCAAGACATGAGCCCATACATACAAAGCCATGCTGAATACCCCTAGCGTAGCATGGTGGTTAGAACAACACAATTACAGCTTGGGGCAGCAGAGTTTGGAGTTCAATCCAGATGCCTTCTGTAGGGAGTCTCAACGTCCTCCCTGTGGAATGCGTGGGTTTTCTCCGGGTGTTCCAGTTTTCTTCCACAGTCCGAAGGTATAACAGGTAGGTTAACTGGTCATTGTAAATTGTACTGTGATTAATTTAGGATTAAATTGGGCTTGTAGGGATTGGTGGGCAGTGCAGCTGGAAGAGTCAGAAGGGCCTACTCTACTCTGTATCTCTAAATAAAATAAATTAAAAATAAAAATAATCATTCTGTGTCTTTCTAGATGTATGTATACAGAGATCCCATTTTCCTCACAACCCACCATCCCTGAACACCACAAACCTCCCTTCTCCTCAGACAGTACCAACCCCCTTCCCCACTCCGATCCCAGCTCTCATCCATGCTGGGTCTTCACCATTCCCTCTGAACTTCCCCTCTCCAAGGCAGAATGTTCTGTCCTCAGTAAGGGCCTCACTTTGTCTCCCTGCCCCTACATCTCAGCGAGTTCCGTGCCCGCCATGACACCGAGCTTGCCCAAGATCCACAAACCCGCTTGTCCAGTTAGACCCATTGTCTCAGCTTGTTCCTGCTGCACTGAACTCATATCTGCATACCTTGACTCTGTCTTATCCCCCCTAGTTCAGTCACATCCTGCCTACATCTGTGACACTTCACATGCTCTGGATCTTTTCAATGATTTCAAGTTCCCTGGTCCCCATCATCTTATTTTCACGATAGATGTCCAGTCCCCATACACCTCCACCCACTACCAGGAAGGCCTCAAAGCTTTCTGTTTCTTTCTGGACTTCATACCCAACCAGTTCCCCTCCCTCACCACTCTCCTCCGTCTAGCGGAACTTGTCCTCACTCTTAACAATTTCTCCTTTGGCTCCTCCCACTTCCTTCAAGCAAAACATGTAGCCATGGGTACTTGTGTGGGTCCATAGCTATGCCTACCCTCTTGTCAGCTACATAGAACAGTCTATGTTCCAAGCCTACGCTGGTGTCCGTCCCCCACTTTTCCTACGTTATATTGACAACTGTATTGGTGCTGCTTCCTGCACCCATACCGAGCTCAACTTCAATATCATCTGAATCACAAGATCATTATGCCTCGAGCCTAGTCTTTTCACCATGACTCTGAATCCATCATCGCACAACAATACCCTGATAACTCTACAAACTGGTGCTCTCTCTCTCGCGCTCTCTCGCTCTCTCTTTTTTCAAGCAGATTATAAGCTTTCCTTGTACCACTTTGTCACTGAGATTTGTAAATAGTCCAGCACTGTACTATAACCACTAAACAAAAACTTTCACAACCTACATCAGTGATAATAAAGCTGATTGTGATTCTGATTCTAAACTGCTCTGTGGGGCTGATTCAATCGTTATGTGGTACCTGTGACTCTGAAGACTCATCATACACATTTCTTCTGGATCTCTGGAATCAAGAGCATCTTTTCTGGACTCTGGAACAAAATACTTTCTGGGGCTCTGGATTAACGGTGGCTTTCCCTGTGGGGAATACCTCTCCTTGGTCTATTTCTTTCACTCAGATGTCACTCTTCTTTGCTGATACATTTTTCCACTTCATAGAGACTTCCCTGATCAAAGCCTTCTGCCCTAGTAACTCATTTTCATCATGGTGCAGCGCACACTTTCTTAATCCAGCCCTTAGGTAGAAGCACCATTCTGTGGCTTTCATAAAATGCCCTGGATTTTCTTTTCCTGCCTTTAAAAAGGTATGTTCTTGATAAGGAAGGTATATTCTTCCACCCTCTTTCTCCAGACTCGAAAGGTAGCCATGGGGCCCCAGACATGTCTGCCTCTTTGTCCATGTTCCAAGCCTTTTCCATTACTGCTCCACAACTCTTCCTTTACTACATTGACGACTGCATTGGTGCTGCTTCTTGCATCCGTGCAGAGCTCGTCAATTTCATCAGCTTTGCCTACAACTTCCACCCTGCCCTCAAGTTTATCTTGTCCATTTCTGATACCTCCCTCTCCTTTCTTGATCTCTGTCTCTATCTGTGCAGTCAGTATACCTACTGATATCTTTCATAAATCCACTGACTCCCACAGCTACCTGGACTAGATCTCTTCCCACCCTGTTATTTGTAAAAATAATTCTTCTGTCTCCACCACGTCTCCTCTCAGTGTGAGGCTTTTCATTCTAGAATGAAGGAGATGTCCTTCTTTTTCAAAGAAAGGATCTTTCCCTCCTCCCCCATCAATGCTGCCCTCAACCACTTCCCTTCCATTTCATGCACATCTTCCCTTCCTCCAGCCACCCTACCAGGGATAAGGTTCCTCTTGTCCTCACCTTCCACCCCACTAGCCTCCGTGTTCAGTACATAATTCTTCACAACTTCCACCATCTCCAATTTCCCACTTTCAGCTTTCTGCAGGAATCGCTTTCGAGGTGACTCCCTTGTCCATTTGTCCCACCCCACTGATATCCCTCTGGCACATCCTTGCAAGTGGAACAAGTCCTACACCTGCCCCTACACCTCCTCTCTCACTACCATTCAGGGCCTCAAACTGTCCTTCCAGGTGAGGTGACACTTCACCTGCGAGTCTGTTGGGGTCATATACTGTGTCCGGTGCTCCCAGTGTGACCTCCTTTATATCAATGTGACACGACGTATATTGGGAGACAGTTTCAACGATCACCTACGCTCCATCGGCGAAAAGAAGTGAGATCTCCTCGTGGCCTCTACTTTAATCCACTCCCCATTTCCATTCCGATATGTCCCATCCATGACCTCCTTCATTGTTGCAATGATGGTGGAACAACACATTATATTCCGCCTGGGTAGCCTCCAACCTAATGGCATGAACATCGATTTCTCGAACTCTAGGTAATAGCCCCCCCCCCTTTACCATTTCCCATCCCCTTTTCCCTCTCTCACCTTATCCCCTTGCCTTTCCATCACCTCCCTCAGGTGCTCTTCTCTCCCCCCCCCTTTTCTTTCTTCAACGACTTTCTGTTCTTTCCTATTGGACTCCCCCTTCTCCAGCCCTGTACCTCTTTCACCAATCAACTTCCCAGCTTTTTACTTTACCCCTCCCCCTCAGGTTTCACCTATCACCTGTGTTTTTCTCCCTCCCCTCCCCCCACCTTTTGAATTTACTCCTCATCTTTTTTTCTCCATTCCTGCCAAAGGGTCTCGGCCTGCAACGTCGACTGTACTTTTTTCCCTGGATACTACCTGGCCTGCTGAGTACCTCCTGCATTTTGTGTGTGTTGATCGGTGGAAGGGGCAGGTAATGTTGAGGAACCAGGGAGTCAGCAGAAGAACTTGGGCAGATTAGGAGAATGGGCAAAGAAGTGGCAGATGGAGTACAGTGTAGGGAATTATAAAATCATGCACTTTGCGAGGAGGAATAAAGGTATGGACTGTTTTCTAAACAGGGAGCAAATTCAAAAATCGAAAGTGCAAAGGGACTTGGAAGTCCTAGTGCACGATTCACTAAAAATTAACTTGCAGGTTGAGTTGTTAGTAAGGAAGGCAAATGCAATGTTAGCATTCATTTCAGGAGGACTAGATATAAAAGCAAGCATGTATTGCTGAGGCTTCATAAAGCAGCGGTCAGACCAAATTTAGAATATTGTGAGCAGTTTTGGGCTTTTACCTAAAAAGGATGTGCTGACACATAAAATTGTCCAGAGATGGTTCATGAGAATTATCCCAGGAATAAAGGGTTAACAGATAAAGTTAACCTTTTAAAGAGCAAATAAAGGGACCATGTTAGGGAACACTTGATGACCTTCATCTAGTCAGGGAGAGTGAGGAGGTGATAGAGAGGAGCTATAGGCAGGTAGTCACACCAGGGCCTGGGGAGACACATAAGTGGGTAACAGCCAGGAGAGGGAAGGGCAGGAGTCAGAGGCGAGAGAGCACCCCTGTGACGGTACCCCTTGACAATAAGTACTCCTGCCTGAATACTGTTGGGGGGGGGTGGCCTACGTGGGGGAAGCAACAGTGGCCGCCCCTCTGGCACAGAGTCTTTCCTTGTGGCTCAGAAGGGTAGGGAAAGGAAGAGGATGGCAGCAGTGATAGGGAAATCTATAGTTAGTGGTCAGACAGGTGATTCTTTGGACACAGGAAAGAATGAAGGATGGTAGTTGCCTCCCAGGTGCCAGGGTCCTGGGAAGTACTCACACTGGGGCCTGGGGATGTTTCTGATCGTGTCCACGATATCCTGAAGTGGAAAGGTGAACAGCCAGAGGTCGTGGTACATACTGGTACTGTACCAACGACATAGGTAGGAAAAGGGAGGAGGTCCTGAAAGCAGACTACAGGGATTTAGTAAGGAAGTTGAGAAGCAGGACCACAAAGGCAGTAATCTTGGGATTACTGATTGTGCCACATGACAGTGCGTATAGGAATAGAGTGAGGTGGAGGATAAATGTGTGGCTGAAGGATTGGAGCAGGGGGCAGGGATTCAGATTTCTGGATCATTGGGACCTCTTTTAGGGCAGGTGTGACCTGTACAAAAAGGATGGGTTGCACTTGAATCCCAGGGGGACTAATATCCTGACGGGGAGGTTTGCTAAGGCTACTGGGGAGAGTTTAAACTAAGATTGCTGGAGGGTGGGAACCGAACTGAAGAGACAAATGGAGAAAGATGGAGACACTGCGAGACGGAGGATAGGCAGGTGATAGGGAAAGGACGCGCTCGTACCGATGATTTGAGATGTGTCTATTTTAATGCAAGGAGTATTATGAACAAAGCGGATGAGCTTAGAGCATGGATCAGTACTATGATGTTGTGGCCATGACAGAGATTTGGATGGTGCAGGGGCAGGAATGGTCACTTGGAGTGCCAGGCTTTAGATATTTCAGAAAGGATAGGGAGGGAGGCAAAAGAGGTGGGGCATGGCACTGTTGATCTGAGATAGTGTCACAGCTGCAGAAAAGGAGGAAGATGTGGAGGGATTGTCTACGGAGTCTCTGTGGGTGGAAGTTAGGAACAGGAAGGGTTCAATAACTCTGCTGGGTGTTTTTTTTATAGACCTCCCAATAGTAACAGGGACATCGAGGAGCAGATAGGGAGACAGATTCTGGAAAGGTGTAATAGTAACAGGGTTGTCGTGGTGGGAGATTTTAATTTCCCAAATTTTGATTGGCATCTCCCTAGAGCGAGGGGTTTAGATGGGGTGGAGTTTGTTAGGTGTGTTCAAGAAGGTTTCTTGACACAATATGTAGATAAGCCTACAAGAGGAGAGGCTGTACTTGATCTGGTATTGGGAAATGAAGCTGGTCAGATGTCCGATCTCTCACTGGGAGAGCATTTTGGAGATAATGATCACAATTCTATCTCCTTTACCATAGCTTTGGCGAGGGATAGGAACAGACAAGTTAGGAAATTGTTTAATTGGAGTAAGGAGAAATATGAGAGTATCAGGCAAAAACTTGGAAGCATAAATTGAGAACAGATGTTCTCAGGGAAATGTACAGAAGAAATGTGGCAAATGTTTAGGGGATATTTGCGTGGAGTTCTGCGTAGGTACATTCCAATGAGATGGAAAGGATGGTAGGGTACAGGAACTGTGGTGTACTAAGGCTGTTGTAAATCTAGTCAAGAAGAAAAGAAGAGCTTACAAAAGTTTCAAGAAAACTGGGTAATGATGGAGATCTAGAAGATTATAAGGCTAGCAGGAAGGAGCTTAAAAATGAAATTAGGAGAGCCAGAAGGGGCCATGATAAGGCCTTGGCAGACAGGATTAAGGAAAACCCCAAGGCATTCTACAAGTACGTGAACAGCAAGAGGATAAGATGTGAGAGAATATGACCAATCAACTGTGACAGTGGAAAAGTGTGTATGGAACCAGAGGACATAGCAGAGGTACTTAATGAGTACTTTGCTTCAGTATTCACTATGGAAATGGATCTTGGCAATTGTAGGGATGACTTATTGCAGACTGAAAAGCTTGAGCATGTGGATATTAAGACAAAGGATGTGCTGGAGCTTTTGGAAAGCATCAAGTTGGATAAGTCACTAGGACTGGACAAGATATACCCCAGGCTACTGTGGGAGGCGAGGGAGGAGACTGCTGAGCCTCTGTCAATGATCTTTGCATCATCAATGGGGACAGGAGAGGTTCTGGAGGATTGCTGATGTTGTTCCCTTATTCAAGAAAGGGAGTAGAGATAGCCCAGGAAATTCTAGACCAGTGAGTCTTACTTCAGTGGTTGTTAAGTTGATGGAGAAGATCCTGAGAGGCAGGATTTGTGAACATTTTCGAGCCATAATATAACTTGGAATAGTCAGCATGGCTTTGTCAAGGGTAGGTCATGCCTTACGAGCCTGATTGAATTTTTTGAGGATGTGACTAAACACATTGATGAAGGTAGAGCAGTAGATGTAGCGTATATGGATTTCAGCAAGGCATTTGACAAGGTACCCCATTGCAAGACTTATTGAGAATGTAAGGAGACAGGGGATCCAAGGGGACCTCGCTTTGTGGATCCAGAACTGGCTTGCCCACAGAATGCAAAGAGTCGTTGTAGACGGGTCATATTCTGCATGGAGTTGGGTAACCAGTAGTGTGCCTCAGGGATCTGTTCTGGGACCCCTACTTTTCGTGATTTTTATAAATGACCGGGATGAGGAAGTGGAGGGATGGGTTAGTAAATTTGCTGATGACACAAAGGTTGGGGGTGTTGTGGATAGTGTGGAGGGCTGTCAGAGATTACAGCAGGACATTGATAGGATGCAAAACTGGGCTGAGAAGTGGCAGATGGAGTTCAATCCAGGTAAGTGTGAGGTGGTTCATTTGGTAGGTCAAATATGATGGCAGAATGTATGGAGGAACAGAGGGATTTTGGGGTCCGAGTGCATAGGACACTCAAAGCTGCGGCGCAGGTTGACTCTGTGGTTAAGAAGGCATATGGTGTATTGGCCTTCATCAATCGTGGGATTGAGTTAAGGAGCCGAGAGGTAATATCGCAACTACGTCGGACTCTGGTCAGACCCCACTTGGAGTATTGTGCTCATTTCTGGTCACCTCACTACAGGAAGGATGTGGAAACCATAGAAAGGGTGCAGAGGAAATTTACAAGGATGTTGCCTGATTGGGGAGCATGCCTTATGAGAATAGGTTGAGTGAACTCGGCCTTTTCTCCTTGGAGTGACGGAAGATGAGAGGTGACCTGATAGAGGTGTATAAGATGATGAGAGGCATGGGTCATGTGGATAGTCAATTGCTTTTTCCCAGGGCTGAAATGGCTAGCACGAGAGGGCACAGGTTTAAAGTGCTTGGAAGTAGGTACAGAGAAGATGTCAGGGGTAAGTTTTTTCCGCTGAGAGTGGTGAGTGTATGGAATGGGCTTCCGACGATGATGGTGGAGGCAGATATGAGTCTCCTGGACAGGTGCATGGAGCTCAGAAAAAGAGAGAGCTATGGGTAACCCTAGATAATTTCTAAGGTAAAGACATGTTCAGCACAGCTTTGTGGGCCGAAGGGCATGTATTGTGATGTAGATTTTCTTTGTTTTATGTTTGTATGTGAAGAGCATTTGTTGGCTCTGGGTCTGTACTAGCTGAAGTTCAGAAGAATGAGGGAGGATCTGAGTGAAACCTATCGAATATTGAATGGCCTAGATAGACCGGATGTGGAGAGGATGTTTCCTGTTGTGGGGGACTCTAAGACCAGAGAGCATAGCCTCAAAATATAAGAACAGAGATGAAGAAGGGTTTCTTTAGCCAGAGGGTGGTGAATCTGTGGAACTCAATTGTCACAGACAGTTGTGGAGCCTCTCATTGGATGTATTTAAAGTGGAGGTTGATAGGTTCTTGATTGGTAAGGGTGTCGAAGGTTACAGGGAGAAGGCAGGAAAATGGGGTTGAGAGGGAAAATAACTGAATGGTGGAGTGGACTCGATGGGCTGAATGGCCAAATACTAATCCTATATCTTATGGTATTATATCTTATCCCTCCAAATCCTCTCCAGTAACTTGCCTAACACAGATGTTAGACTCGCAGGCATGTAGTTACCAGGTTTTTGTCTTCACCACTGTTATCAAATAAAGGCACAACATTCACTACCCTCTAGTTCACTGGCACCCGTCCTCTGACTAATGATGATGCAACTATCTCAGGCAGGGGTGCTGCAGTTCCTTTTCTAGCTTCCTGAGGTATTTTTTGGACATATCTGGTCAGGCCCCTGAGATTTCCCTACCTTCATACCCTTGACGTTTGTAGTTAAGTGACCAATTTACAAGCGTTTTGAAATGATTCATATTATTACACTTCTGTGCTTCTAATATTTTTAATTGAAATATTGATTCCCAATGATGCTCAATTATGGCATTTAAAAACAAGCATCCGTGCATAAGCTTTGGAAGCAAAATTGACTCAATACACTTGATTAATTTTCTGATTTATTTTACTACTTAGTGCATTTTTATAAGATCAAAATATTTCTTTGAAAATTAAGGGAGCAAATGTTGTTTCTATAATGGTTTATTGTCACCACAAATAAATATCACATGTTCTTTTAGAAGCACATATTGGAATGTGACTACCATGTAATGCAGAACAGGTTGCCATGGAATTTGTGGAAGGGTCTGTTAATCTTTTGTTAGAAATGGTGGGACCTGAGGAAGTATTTCTATTGATTACATCTGGAACACAATGTCCATTATTGGAAGAACACCACAGTAAAACAATCACAGAACCGTAGAAATATAAGAGGAGGCCATTTGTCCCGTCACACCTATGTCAACCAGTAAAGTTAATTCTACTTCCAAGCTCTTTGCCCTGTACATTATCGTTCTTAAGGGATCAAACAAGTACTTTCTAAAGGTCACTAGGGTTTCTGTGTAAATCTATCTTGTCCGGTTACTGACATCTGTGAAAATGGAAATGGGCCCTAGCATCGTGTGATCTTGTATACCACAATTTAATTACAGCATCTTTTGCCTTAATTGTCCACAAGATTAAGTGTAAGTCTTGAAAGATGCTGAGGAAGTAATTGGTTGCTTCCATATCAGCCTGCAATGTTGTCAGTGCTTCTTAAAAGTGGAGTATAATAAAGATTCATATGTTAGCATTTTTTCCCTTGGCTTCATTGATTAGTTTTATTGAGATGAAATGAATGCTGATGACACCCAGCACTGCATTCTCTTGACCTTTCCATATCTGTGCACAGATTCCAAGCCTGACATACTATGCTCGATGTGCAGAATTTTTATTTTCAGCTGAGTATCAAGAGTACCATGGATACCATAACCTCTGTACAACTTGCTTTCTGATAATTGTCTTCATTGCAACCTGATTGAACCAAGCTATTCATTAACTTGGCATCCAGATTTGAAGTATGTTACTTTCCCGAACAGCAACCCCACAATGAGTTTGTGCTCCTTAATCTCTATGACCTTCTCTAGGCCCTCAGTCCTCGAAGGTATGTTATTGTCAAAATAAACATCATCCTTGGAACCCATGCCTTCAGGCTCTAGATTTCCTGCATTACTCTCTCCATCTTTCCATCACTCTTTCCTCATTTAAAATGTTTGTTACACTCAACTATTTGCCAAAATTTACCCAAGCAATTTCTTAAACAGGTTGTCAAAATATGATGAACCTATTTATTCAAAGTTACAAAATGATGTTAGAAATCTGAAATGGGAATGAACTGAACAAATGTTTAACCACTCCAGGATCCTGAAATTAAAAAATACAATCAAACCTGATCAACATTTTGAATATTTCATCATTAAAATTTACTTTGCATGTTGCTTATGAATTTTGTTAAATGCAAAAAAATGAGATTGAATTTGTGGAGTCAAAGCATCTCTTCTTTGACTTGGACAAACTCATCTGATATGAAATTCGCTTACCCATGTCCCCATTTGGTTCAGTGTTTTAATCGCAGCTTTGGCTCTCACGTCCTCAACATATTAAAAGCTTGCGCTCAACTCAAAGCTGTGGTGCATATTATTGAGTTCTGGATGGCGAGGGCCTAGTGAAACAAAAAAGTGAAGATCAGTATGTAGGCTGTTGGTGAGCAGGAACTGCTTTCACAATACTGTTGATGACACCTTCCATCATTTTATTGCTAGTTGAGAATTAATAGTAACAGCAAATACTGTGCTTGGATGTGATGTGCCTTTTGTGGATAACATTTACATTGTTAGGCAAATATTAGCATTGCTGCTGTACTGAACAGTGTAGATAGAGGGAAGACTTCTGGAACAAATATCTTCGGTCCTACAATTGGTATGCTGTCTTCTCCTTTAGCCTTTCCAGTATTCAATTGTTTTATGATATCATGTAAAGTGAATTACATAATGGTGATCTGTGTACAAATATGTGAAGGACCATCTACTCATCACATCTGGCTGAAGACTGGTACAATTATTTCAGTGTTCTGCACTGACACATTAGGTTTTGCTGTTATTGAAGTTATGAACACTCATAAAATCACCTCCCATTCCTTCACCATTATTCACAGCTATAAAACTCTGAATCTGATATGTTAACTGTATCCTGAACAAGGATATATAATAGCCTTGTTCTTTGTAGCTCACTGTTTTTCATGCATGCAATCCCGTGTTGAAGTTTACTTACTTTAGGTGCACCTGGTACTGATCTATGGAAAGCAAACTTAACCCATTAACCAGAATCTGAATCACTGACATATGTCATTAAATTTGTTTTTTTTTAACAGCAGCAGTACCAATAAAAGATCACTAGAAGTTACACAAATAGATAAAGAGTGTGAAGAATGAATAATGCGGATGTTCAGAAATTTGATGGTAGAGGGGAAAATGCTGTACCTGAAAGATTGAGCGTGGGTCTTTAGACTCCTGTACCTTCTCCACAATGGTAGTAATGTTGAAGAGGGCATATCCTCAATGGCGAGGGTCTTTAATAATCAAATACCTCTTTACAACTGCTATGTTACAATCGAGACAACATCCTGATGACCTCCGATCTCTTCAACTCCCTCTCCAGTGTAATCACGTCCTCCTCGCAGTGCAGCAATCTGAACTGTACGTATTGCTCCAGTTGTGGTCTTACCAAGGTTTTATAAAACTGTGGTATAACTTCCCCTCTCTTATATTCGATATCCTGGCTAATGAAGGCAAGTGTCTTGTATGCCACCTTCACCAGCATATCTACTTGTATTGCCAGCTTCTGGGATACTTAGACTTGTATAGTGAGGTTCCTCTGTCCTTAATATTATATTATGTCCTACCCTTAATACTTAGAGATTTACAGCATTGAAACAGGCCTTCCTGTACATCATGTCCATACTGACCATCGTGCCTATCTATTCTAATTTTACTTGCCTGTATTAATTGCTTATTCCCATAGGCCTTGCTCATTCAAGGATCTGTCCGGTTTCACCAGTCACCATCACATGCACCACCTGGCACTTATCCAAATTAAATTTTATTTCCTCCTGTTCTGCCCATCTTACTAATTGATCGTTATCATCTTGCAGCCTGTGGCTATCATCATCATTAATAATGCCATCAGTTTTCATGCTAGTTGCTCTGTCAAAACATCACAAGAATTTGCAGACTTGTGAACACAGCCTAGTCCATCGTGCAAACCAGCTTCCTCACCAGTGATTCTCTCTGCACTTCCCACTGCCTTGGGAAAGCAACCAACATAATCATAATATAACCCATCCTCTTCATTTTCCCTTCTCCCCCTTTCCATTGGGCAGAAGATATAAAAACTTGAGAGCATGCACTACCAGGGTCAAGGACAAGTTTTCTACCACTTATCAGACTCTTGAGCAGACCTCTCATATGCTAAAGATGAACTGTTAATCTCCAAATCTACTTCATCATGGACCTTAGAAACCATAGAAACTACAGCACAGAAACAGGCCTTTTTGGCCCTTCTTGGCTGTGCCGAACCATTTTCTGCCTAGTCCCACTGACCTGCACACACTGACCTTGCAATTTATTTATCTACCTGCTCTACACCTTCTCTGTAACTGTAATTATATTCTGCATTCTCGTTTCCTTTTTAACTACCGTGTGTATGGAATGATCTGTTCTGGCTGTGACACAATTAGAAGCTTTTCATTGTATCTCAGTACATGTGACAATAATAAACCAATTCCAATCCCGATCTACAAATTTACTAATTATTCCTCCTCAGTTGATATAGAAATCATTAATGTATATAACAAACAGCAAGGGTCCCTGTACTGATGACCATGGCACACCACTGGTCACAGGCTTCCAATCATATAGACAACATACTGCCATTATCCTCTCTATTCTCAAGCCAGTTTTGGATCCAGTTTGGAAACCTAATACAGATCCGATGGGCTCTAAATTTTTGGGCCAATCTTCCACTTCACACCTTGTCAAAGGTCATGACATCCATGTAGACTACATCCCTACCATTATCAATGCATTTTGTTAATACTTTGAAAAATTCAATCAGAGTGTTCAACCAAGTCCTATCCTAAAACTATGTTGACTATTTTTGATTAATTCCTGACCTTCCAAGTATAAATGAACCCTACCCATTAGAATATTTTTCCGTTAACTCTTTCAAAACCACAGCTGTCATAGACATATCTTTGGCAGACTCCTACGTCAAAGTTGTATTGATTCTCTTGCCATTCTGTACCTTTGCTCTGCTTCTAATAAATGTTAATCTAAGGGATTAATATTTTTAAGAGTTGGAATAATTTTTCACTTACTTTGGTAGTGCATTATCTGGTGATCAGCAAGAAATTTCCAAACCCATGTTTGAGTTTATGGAATCCGAAGTCAGTTTTGACTTTAGGATTGCTCCTTTCTGTCTGCATGTCTACTGATCTTAAACTGTCTGGTTTACTGTTAAATCTTCCTCATGTTCGTCATGTACCTCATTCTCTGCCCCCCCCCCCACCTCTGCACCCAGTTTGATAACTATTATGTGAGATTTAATGCAGAAACAGGGCATTAGAAAGACAAAGCATGTCTGAAACATGTTTATCCATGTTCAAGTACCATCTATTCATCATCCATCTTCTAGTCTAATATTGAA
This sequence comes from Mobula hypostoma, assembly GCF_963921235.1. Taxonomy (NCBI): domain Eukaryota; kingdom Metazoa; phylum Chordata; class Chondrichthyes; order Myliobatiformes; family Myliobatidae; genus Mobula; species Mobula hypostoma. Next base: position 170,130,813 of record NC_086099.1, read on the forward strand.
CCTTAACTCTGCCTTGGCTTTGTTTCTCAAGAAGTGAATTCCACATCTTCTGTAATCCATGTAAACAAGTTTCCCTTGTGTCTTTCTAAATTCCACCTCAAATTCCAGATAATAGTGCATCATTCCAATGCTCTCAAATAGCGCAGCTTAGATCCGCAGTAATCTAACTCAGAATCAGCACTCAATTCCAAAGACCTGCCTCATTAATCCGTTTGGGTTCTACTGCACCAGCGTTCCTGGGGCCGAACATGTTATTGGATTTGCTGTCCATTTCAGAACTGGCCATTTCTGTGGTTGTCATCTGTTTGTGATGTAACTCAGTTGTCTCCGTTAGCATGGACTGACCTGCTGGGCATGTGCTTCAGTTCAGCATTTTGCCCTCCTTTCTCCTTTCATAGCTTTTGTACATTTGCACTCTAAATGTTCTTAGTCCATTGACCAGATGACTTACAGAACTCATCCATACAGCAACCTTAGCCTCGCTCTATCAGTGATATTCTTTTTGTCATATCCATCTGAACCACACCTTAGTTGCCATTTAAAAATACCTTGCTTTCTTCCTTCAACAAGTTCAACGGAGTGCTTTTGACTTGAAAAGCTAACACTTACATTTTCCTCACGATACCTAATCTGCCGATCGTTGCCAGCATTTTGTGCTTTTTACAAATATGTAATCTTGTAAAAATCAGTTTTATTCAGGGTACCCATAAGTGTCAACGATTTTGTGCGTCCATAGCTAGTGAACCTCGCTGAAGGTGCTTTTGCAACCCATGGACCCATTCTGGTACTGAGGAGTCTGTGCCGTCTTCCAAATGATTCTGGTGCCATACCAGCGAGACTTAGCAGATTCTAGAAAAAAAAATTCTCTTGCTTTAAGCAACAACAGAGGATATCCAAGATATTTCAAAATATTTGAAAAGTGTTATTTCTAATTCCAAGTCCAATGTGTCAATTTTCTGTGCCTTTAAATAAAGGCATGTTACATACGTTTAAAAAAAGGCACACAGTGCTTATCAGTCATTACATTATGGACTTGAGCATCATAGTTGAGATTTATAGCAGTGATTCCCAATGTGGGGTCTATGGACCCCTCAGTTAATGGTAGTGGTCTATGACATGAAAAGAGTTGAGAACCCCTGATTTATTGTGTATTTTTCTGTTTTCTCTCCTTACAAAGCAATTAACAGCCCTCTCATATTCCTAAAACTATCCCTCTCACATTATTGGAAATTAAGAAGAAACTTTATTCAGTCTATAGCATGGTGGGACTCAAAGTACAGTGAGTTAAAAAGAAATGTTTTCATTACATGGATGAATATGTGAATATTGTTGACTTTTGGGATTTGCTATTGTGCACAAATCTGAACAGTTTTGATAGTCTCCTGAATTACAGGTGAACAGTTATTATTTTCTATACTTCTGTTTTAAATGTCATTTCAACAGTGAAAGCTTCTAAAATTGATGGGAGAATCTCAAAGTAACCCACTTTAGCTTAATGTTATTGTGTAATTAAGATTCTGAAGAATTCCAGACACGTACAATGCACCTTTCTTCTCAAAGAGTTTGAGTAGGAAGGTCTGTTGTATATGACTTGGATATCTTCAGAATCCTAATTTGAAATCATAATGCACCTTGCTTGCCTCCATTTTTCAAAGGTTTCAAATGTCCATTTAATGTCAGAGAGATGTACACAATATACATTCTGAAATATTTTTTCTTTGCAACCATCTACAATAATACAGGAGTGCCCTAAAGAATGAATGACAGTTAAATGTTAGAACCCTAGAGCTCCCCCCCAGCTCCCCCCTCCCATGCGTAACCAGCAGCAAAGTGACAATCCCCCTCCCCCACCAGCATCGGCGCCCCCCCACTAAGCACTCCAGCTTGCAGCAAAGCATCAGTAAAGACACAGACTTGTAGTAGCCCAAAGACTACACAGTCAGCTGGTAATTCGACATACCACAGGCTCTTTTCTCCCTGTAATAAGGGAAAAAGAGTTGTCTCCATTTCACAGCAAGAGGGGAGACATAACAAACAACTCACAGATTTACGATGTTAAAAGTCCATTGCGTCGCTTTTTCCAAAGAACTCAGATCTCTGGGCACACAGCCGGCACCCAGATTGCTGCTTTCGATCTTCCGTCTCCCACGACATACGGAATTCCTGCAGAGACACTGACCTTCAGCCCGCCCGTCTCCAGAGCCACGAAATCCTGGAACTCCGAAGGTGAGCTAACCTTCTAGGCCTCATCGAATAATGGCCTGTCGTGACACCCTGAGAGTGGGTCCCTTTCCCACAAACAGCCGAAGTCAGCATTTAACTCCAGGTCAGGGTCTTCAAAAGAACCATGAATCTGAAAAATAGAGATATTAAAGATAGAAATAGAGTTGTTTTCGATGATGCAAGCAAAGGAGTTGCCGTTAGGCACCATTGTCCCTCCTAAGTTTCACATATTTATCCCTAAATAAACCTGGGAATTTTCCCACTAACATCTATTCTGCAGAAAACAAGTAGATTCAGCTGTAAGATTTAGAGAGGGCACAGCTGAATCAAGCCATTCCCGTTATCAAACCTAAGAGAAAATAAAAGGCTATTTAATTGGAAGAGCATGCATCCTAAATACATGCACATATAACTTTTCCCATGCCGTCCATCCATCATTCACCCTCCAATCTAATCTGAGAAGTTCTTATTTTTCCCTTGTCTTTTTCCCACATGCACTCAACTCTGCATAAAAACATTACTCTTGCTGGATCACTTAAATAATTTTATGTTGATTTCACATATCATAGAAACAGTTTTCCTCCTCTTCAGCATTTATCTGGAGAGGCAGAGTAAGCTGAAAAATTCTTCCTTATGAAGCACCTCATCTGTCCAACCAATCTGCACTCTCAACAGCTTTAACAATGAAGTTAAAACAAGGGCGTTTTTGAAAACGTTTCTAAAATTGGTTCTGTGTATGCAGCTGTTTTACTGTCATTTTATTCTCTTCCAGTTCCTCTCGCCTTTTGCATGAATTAATTAACAATCCTGAGTTAAATGGAGATCTGGACAGGCTTGGAGTATTGTTTCAGTAAATATGAGTAATTGAATTAACTTTATTTCTTATATCCTTCACATGAGGAGTAAAAATCTTTATGTTACATCTCCATCTGAATGTGCAGTGTGCAAGTTACAGTAACTTGCAATAAATAGTATGTGCGATAAGATATACGAAAGAACAGTCAATGTAGCTTAGAAATACAATTGTATCAACATGAATTAAGCAGTCGGATGGCCTGGTGGAAGAAGCTGTCCTGGAGCCTGTTGGTCCTGGCTTGAATGCTGCGGTACTGCTTCCCGGATGGTAGCAGCTGGAAGAGTTTGTGGTTGGGGTGACTTGGGCCCCCAGTGATCCTTTTTACACACCTGTCTCTGAAAATGTCCTGAACAGTGGGAAGTTCTATTAATGTAAGTGCTCAGCGCTGGTTTTTCTAGTTTTTGAGCAGACGGTTGTTCTCCTAAACTTAAGAGACAAGGATGTTGCCAGGACTTGAGGACCCGAGTTGTAGGGAAAGGTTGAATAGATTTGGACTTTATTCACTGGGGTGTAGAAGATTCAGGGGAGATTCGATAGAGGTATACAACACAATGAGAGGTATAATGGGTGAATGCCAGCAGACTTTTTCCACTGTTGTAGGATGATCAAGGGTGAAAGGTGCAATATTTAAGAGGAACTGGGCATTGTGAGTATTAACGTTATTAATTCAACCAGGGTAGATAGTTTTCGGAGATACTAACAGTCCCCTTTTAGTTGGAATTCTGTTCATAAGCACTTGATTAACAACAATAATACTTGTATTACTATTCAATAATTGCCGTGACTCACAAGAAAACTGAGGTTTAATGAACCACTTGAGCAGCTGGTGGTGGAATACAGAAATGGGTTAAATTATAGGAGATTGGGAAGTCTGGACATGAACCAAATCTAAAGCCTAAGTGAAGAAGATACTCTATATTTACTGTTAAATAATTATTTTTAAAAATGGTCATGTTACCACTGGACCAAAGTTTGGGTTGTTTTGTATGTGAACTATGTTTTTTAAACAAATTTCATCATGATTTTTTTTCCGGGGGATAGCTTGGAATGAAATTGTGAGATAGCAGGAATCAGAATATACCATTTAATAAAGATCTTCCTATTGGGGCAGAAAATAAAGGTTTCAGCTTGCTTAAGGGTTGTTTGATCTGCTGTGAAATCAATTAAAGTTTGGGATTAAAATTTAATTTAGTATTAAAGATTTACTAAATTTTAATTGCGGAGTCAGCAAGTTGTACAAGATGTGTGTTCCATGGCTTTCCAAATTTAGACCCCACTTCCCTTAGTGCATCGCATTTATCAAACCTCATGGCTTGTGTTATTTATGAAGCTCACTGTGTGTTCCCTCAGTGTTCTTTTAAATTGCATCTTTATTGGTCAGCTTCTGCAACTTGGTCATGTTTGGCAGCATTATAAAATTCCCTATCTTCTAGATTTTTCCCATTATTCAAAATTTGCCTCCCCTTCAATAAATGAGCACATCTCTGACCATTTTTTTTCCAACATGTTTTGTTTCCATATTTTGGGCTGTGCAACCTTTTGATGAAATCTACATCTGAACTTTTACAGATACTGAATACGAGCATATAAGGTTCGGTTTCTGTTTTTTTGAAGGAAATAATCAATTATGCATTGAATAGAGAGAGTGAGTAAGGGATTTGAAAGCTGGAGGGGGAGGGGAGATGCAAAATGATAGGAGAAGACAGGAGGGGGAGGGATAGAGCCGAGAGCTGGACAGGTGATAGGCAAAAGGGGATACGAGAGGATCATGGGACAGGAGGTCCGGGAAGAAAGACGGGGGGGGGTGACCCAGAGGATGGGCAAGAGTTATATTCAGAGGGACAGAGGGAGAAAAAGGAGAGTGAGAGAAAGAATGTGTGCATAAAAATGAGTAACAGATAGGGTACGAGGGGGAGGTGGGGCCTTAGCGGAAGTTAGAAAAGTCAATGTTCATGCCATCAGGTTGGAGGCTACCCAGACGGAATATAAGGTGTTGTTCCTCCAACCTGAGTGTGGCTTCATCTTTACAGTAGAGGAGGCCGTGGATAGACATGTCAGAATGGGAATGGGATGTGGAATTAAAATGTGTGGCCACTGGGAGATCCTGCTTTCTCTGGCGGACAGAGCGTAGATGTTCAGCAAAGCGGTCTCCCAGTCTGCGTCGGGTCTCACCAATATATAAAAGGCCACATCGGGAGCACCGGACGCAGTATATCACCCCAGTCGACTCACAGGTGAAGTGATGCCTCACCTGGAAGGACTGTTTGGGGCCCTGAATGGTGGTAAGGGAGGAAGTGTAAGGGCATGTGTAGCACTTGTTCCGCTTACACGGATAAGTGGACTCCAGAGCCTGCCGGCCCCGACGCTAGCAGGCATGAAATTTCAATTGCGGCCCCTGCCATTGATCTCGGCGGCTCCAACACCTCAGGGCATATTCAAAACCCGGACTCCAGCAACGACCATGGACACCTTCACAGCGATTGCGCAACCACCAACTGCGACTCCAGCCTTGAACTCCAGGCCAGGTCTTTATGTGCTGCTGTTGTGACTCCCGTCTCCCCTTCCCCCACCAATACTCTGCAATCCCCTCTCCCTCAGATCCCACCGTCAACTCCTGGGCCCTCAGAGGCTCCATCTTCCTCTCACCCCAACCCTCCCCTCTCCACTGACACCACCAGCCTCCCCCCTCCCCCCTCTGATCCCAGCTCTCATCCGTGCCGGGTCTTTACCATCCCCTCCGACCTTCAACTGTCGGAGGCAGAACGCTCTGTTCTCAGTAAGGGCCTCACCTTTGTCCCCCTTCGCCCACACCTCAGCGAGTTCCGTGTTCGCCACGATGCTGAACTTTTCTTCCGCTGTCTCCGTCTCCGAGCCTACTTCTTCAGCAAGGACTCTTCCACCCCCACCGATGACCCCTTTTCCCGTCTTCAACCCTCCTCTTCTTCATGGACACCCCGCTCTGGATCTCTTTATTGCCAACTGCCGACGGGACATCAACCGTCTCGACTTCACCGCACCTTGTCCCCATTCCAACCTCACTCCTTCGGAACGCTCTGCTCTCCCTCCGCACTAATCCTAATCTTATTATTAAACCCGCTGATAAGGGGGGTGCTGTTGTAGTCTGGCGTACTGACCTCTACCTTGCCGAGGCACAGCGACAACTCGCGGATACCTCCTCTTATTTACCCCTCGATCGTGACCCCACTAAGGAGCACCAGGCCATTGTCTCCCATACCATCACCAACTTTATCCGCTCAGGGGATCTCCCATCCACTGCTACCAACCTCATAGTTCCCACACCCCGCACTTCCCGTTTCTACCTCCTACCCAAGATCCACAAACCTGCCTGTCCTGGCCGACCTATTGTCTCAGCTTGCTCCTGCCCCACCGAACTCGTTTCTGCATACCTCGACACTGTTTTATCACCCCTTGTTCAATCCCTTCCGACCTATGTCCGTGACACTTCTCATGCTCTTAAACTTTTCGATGATTTTAAGTTCCCTGGCCCCCACCGCTTTATTTTCACCATGGATGTCCAGTCCTTATATACTTCCATCCCCCATCAGGAAGGTCTCAAAGCTCTACGCTTCTTTTTGGACTCCAGACCTAATCAGTTCCCCTCTACCACCACTCTGCTCCGTCTAGCGGAATTAGTCCTTACTCTTAATAATTTCTCCTTTTGCTCCTCCCATTTCCTCCAAACTAAAGGTGTAGCTATGGGCACCCGTATGGGTCCTAGCTATGCCTGCCTTTTTGTTGGGTTTGTGGAACAATCTATGGTTCGTGCCTATTCTGGTATCTGTCCCCCACTTTTCCTTCGCTACATCGACGACTGCATTGGCGCTGCTTCCTGCACGCATGCAGAACTCGTTGACTTTATTAACTTTGCCTCCAACTTTCACCCTGCCCTCAAGTTTACCTGGTCCATTTCCGACACCTCCCTCCCCTTTCTAGATCTTTCTGTCTCTGTCTCTGGAGACAGCTTATCCACTGATGTCTACTATAAGCCTACTGACTCTCACAGCTATCTGGACTATTCCTCTTCTCACCCTGTCTCTTGCAAAAATGCCATCCCCTTCTCGCAATTCCTCCATCTCCGCCGCATCTGCTCTCAGGATGAGGCTTTTCATTCTAGGACGAGGGAGATGTCTTCATTTTTTAAAGAAAGGGGCTTCCCTTCCTCCACTATCAACTCTGCTCTTAAACACATCTTCCCCATTTCACGTACATCTGCTCTCACTCCATCCTCCCACCACCCCACTAGGAATAGGGTTCCCCTGGTCCTCACCTACCACCCCACCAGCCTCTGGGTCCAACATATTATTCTCCGTAACTTCCGCCACCTCCAATGGGATCCCACCACTAAGCACATCTTTCCCTCCCCCGCTCTCTCTGCATTCCGCAGGGATCGCTCCCTGCACAACTCCCTTGTCCATTCGTCCCCCCCATCCCTCCCCACTGATCTCCCTCCTGGCACTTATCCGTGTAAGCGGAACAAGTGCTACACATGCCCTTACACTTCCTCCCTTACCACCATTCAGGGCCCCAAACAGTCCTTCCAGGTGAGGCATCACTTCACCTGTGAGTCGACTGGGGTGATATACTGCGTCCGGTGCTCCCGATGTGGCCTTTTATATATTGGTGAGACCCGACGCAGACTGGGAGACCGCTTTGCTGAACACCTACGCTCTGTCCGCCAGAGAAAGCAGGATCTCCCAGTGGCCACACATTTTAATTCCACGTCCCATTCCCATTCTGACATGTCTATCCACGGCCTCCTCTACTGTAAAGATGAAGCCACACTCAGGTTGGAGGAACAACACCTTATATTCCGTCTGGGTAGCCTCCAACCTGATGGCATGAACATCGACTTCTCTAACTTCCGCTAAGGCCCCACCTCCCCCTCGTACCCCATCTGTTACTCATTTTTATGCACACATTCTTTCTCTCACTCTCCTTTTTCTCCCTCTGTCCCTCTGAATATACCTCTTGCCCATCCTCTGGGTCACCCCCCCCCTTGTCTTTCTTCCCGGACCTCCTGTCCCATGATCCTCTCGTATCCCCTTTTGCCTATCACCTGTCCAGCTCTCGGCTCTATCCCTCCCCCTCCTGTCTTCTCCTATCATTTTGGATCTCCCCCTCCACCTCCAACTTTCAAATCCCTTACTCACTCTTCCTTCAGTTAGTCCTGACGAAGGGTCTCGGCCTGAAACGTCGACTGCGCCTCTTCCTATAGATGCTGCTTGGCCTGCTGCATTCACCAGCAACTTTCATGTATGTTGCTTCAATTTCCAGCATCTGCAGAATTCCTGTTGTTATGCATTGAGTTTCTCTATTCAAAATCACAAATGGCACCCTTAGTGTCTATTTTAATCTTGATCACACCCTCATATCTGCATCCTCCTCTACTAATTTAATCTGTTCTATCATCCATCTGTGCAGCATGAAATTTTGCCTTCAATCACTTCTCTAGTTCACTTTACATTTCGATTTCATATCTAATGGCATTTTGTTGCAAGAACAAATGCAGATCTACATTACTATGAGTTGAAGTTATGCTATTTGGGCTTGCTACACCATATCACCCAGTACTGCTCGATCTTCGATACAGCATGTGGCTCATAGTCTGGAAATACAACATAATCCACTGGTTTGAGTCTGGAGGTTCAGTTGAGGAATAGCTCTGAGGATATGAAAACATAAGGTCCAAATTTCTTCTGGGAAAAGGTTTTGAACTGGTTTCAGATGACGAATGCCATAAATAGTTGTTGATAAAGAAAATGGAACATTGAGTCCAAGAAATATTCTTCATACTCTGTTTTATTAGAGGGAAAACAAAAATTTGCCTATCGTAACCTTCATGCTCTGAAAGGTACATTTAAATTTAGTCACTGTTGTAATGTGGGTAACATACCAGCTAGCTTATGTACAGGTTGGTCTGACCAAAGAAAAACAATGCAGTATTCTGAAGATCTATTTTTGCGACACTGATTGAAGAAATGGTTAGGAGTTTTCTACTCGGTCCTGGGTCATTTTACATGGTGCGACGTGGGAACTTTGCATGAAGGCACATACAGCGTTACTTTAATGTCTTATCCGAAGGAGGCCCTATCAGCTGTGCAATATGAATTGAATAATGTGTTTAGGCTTTTATTTTTAAGCTTTAGGAATGCGATGGATGGCCAAATCAAAGTTTTCCCTTGAAGGATGGGGATACTGACAGAATAGCTTGCTGTTGAATACACCTATCCACCTCCCACCCCACCCCACCCCACCCCACCAAGTCTCACTGCAAAGCCCAGCTTCACTGCTGGATTAGAATTTGTTTCTGGATAAACATACAGGGTGTAAGAATCCATTTGCGTTATTTTCATGAAAGGAACAGAATAAGCTAAATTATTTACGTACGTATGTACGTGTGTTATTACTGAATTGTAGGTTATTATTTGGACTATTATTAGTTGGGAGGATAAGTCACTTGGTTACTTTAATTGCTAAAGGTTTCTGCAGCACATGGAATGATGAGCTTGCACCACATCTAGAGAATGCTTTGTACTTTGTTGATATCAAATGTGGAAATTTGATCTAATATTGAAGTAAGGATTCCATTGAGCAGAAGTAATAAGTGATAAGACAGAACAATGACAATATTCCGACAAAATGAACATTGTTCACCACTCAAGATGAGTACAGTCAGAGTGACAACGTACGCTTAAGTGAACCGGATTTATAAATGTTTCATTATGGAACTTGCATAAAACAACTATGCAACTGGTACTCACTTTCAATGAGAAACACTTGGATCTGGTTAGTTTATTGGTAAAATCCTCTGATCTTTAATGCTCAGCAGCATTTGGGCACAATAAAAGAAGAAAAGTATATTTTAAAAGACAGCTCATCATACTAAGAATAAAATTTCTCAATTTAATAGTGTTTACATTTGTGCAGAATGATATTTCTTCCATATAAATATATTTACAGTTAACATATATTGAGTTACATAGGCTGAAAACATACTGAAATACCATTTCCATGATTGCTATAGAACAATAAAACTTTTCATATCGTATTGTCATCTTACATTTAATACTGCTATGATTGTATAAAAAATGTCTCATTGCGACGTACAGGATCTTTATTCAATATTTGATTTTGAAACCTTAAGAGAGTTGTTTAGAAAGCTTTTCAGAAGACTGAAGTTTTTAGAGAAATTGGGTAAAGCGGTGGATGTTGTCTATATGGACTTCAGTAAGGCCTTTGACAAGGTCCCACACAGAAGGTTGGTTAGGAAGGTTGAATGATTCGGTATTAATATTGAAGTAGTAAAATGGATTCAACAGTGGCTAGATGGGAGATGGTAGAGAGTGGTAGTGGATAACTGTTTGTCAGATTGGAGGCCGGTGACTAGTGGTGTGCTTCAGGGATCTGTACTGGGTCCAATGTTATTTGTTATATACATTAATGATCTGGATGATGGGGTGGTGAATTGGATGAGTAAGTATGCAGATGATACTAAGATAGGTGGAGTTGTGGATAATGAAGTAGGTTTTCAAAACTTGCAGAGAGATTTAGGCCAGTTAGAAGAGTGGGCTGAAAGATGGCAGATGGAGTTTAATGCTGATAAATGTGAGGTGCTACACTTTGGTAGGACTAATCAAAATAGGACATACATGATAAATGGTAGGGCATTGAAGAATGCAGTAGAACAGAGAGATCTAGGAATAATGGTGCATCGTTCCCTGAAGGTGGAATCTCATGTGGATAGGGTGGTGAGGAAAGCTTTTGGTAATCTGGCCTTTATAAATCAGAGCATTGAGTATAGGAGTTGGGATGTAATGTTGAAATTGTACAAGGCATTGGTGATGCCAAATTTGGAGTATTGTGTACAGTTTTGGTCACCGAATTATAGGAAAGATATCAACAAAATAGAGAGAGTACAGAGAAGGTTTACTAGAATGTTACCTGGATTTCATCACCTAAGTTACAGAGAAAGTTTGAACAAGTTGGGTCTTTATTCTTTGGAATGTAGAAGGTTGAGGGGGGACTTGATAGAGGTATTTAAAATTATGAGAGGGATAGACAGAGTTGACGTGGATAGGCTTTTTCCATTGAGAGTGGGGGAGATTCAAACAAGAGGATATGAGTTGAGAGTTAAAGGGCAGAAGTTTAGGGGTAACATGAGGGGGAACTTCTTTACTCAGAGAGTGGTAGCTGTGTGGAACGAGCTTCCAGCAGAAGTGGTTGAGGCAAGTTCGATGTTGTTGTTTAAAGTTAAATTGGACAGCTATATGGACAGGAAAGGAATGGAGGGTTATGGGGTGAGTGCAGGTCAATGGGACTAGGTGAGAGTAAGAGTTCAGCACGGACTAGAAGGGCCAAAATGGCCTGTTTCCGTGCTGTAATTGTTGTATGGTTATAGATTTTCAAAAGATGTTTTGTATAATGTTGGGGAAGTGGTAGCCGCTATTAGCCAATGAATGTGGGTGATGTATGAAGAAGGCTGAACATGAGTAAGATACGGACGAATGAACTTTCTGTTCCTATAAAGGCTAATTCATATTTATAACCCACATTTATTTACCTTTGAGAATGGAACTTTGCCACTTCGAATCGTTGCAGCCCATAAGATAGAGGTGCATCTGCATTGCCATTAGGGAATTCCAGTACTTCAATTAGTTGTCAATGAAGGACTGATGATATTTTGATAAGTCGGTGTTTTGTGCTACTGGATGCAAAATTGCAGAAGATATCTACATGATTTTTTCCCCCTTTTCCCCTTAAATATAATCTATTTGTAAAGTTTGCAGATTTACAATACAAGATATTTCTATGTGCCATTCGCTGAGCTGTTATGATCTTGCGTGCAATATTTTTATGGTATTAACCTGGCATCAGTTTTCTTTCGCAGATGTACAATGTACATCAAGTCTGTGAGGGCCCTAAATTCTAGTCCACTTTTGAGAGAGCCTTCGTGGTGACTGTGTAGCCATTTAGTATGTCTATCAGCATGTTCACCTGCAACTTAGATTGTGCAAATTGAATTGATAGCTGCAGTTAAAGAATCACTGGCAAGTTGCTGCACTGCATTCACAGGACCATGGTAGTGTTGGGAGCAAATGAGATGGTTGGAATGTCTATAAAGTGGCTGCTTTAGTTCTGAATTTTCACTTGAACATATAAAGGTTTTGTTGGCCCATAACATGCACACACGCACTCAATTATATTTTCAAAATGGTTCAATCTAACAAAAGTACCGAATCAAGAATCAAGATTAGGTTTAATATCACCAGCATATGTCGTGAAATTTGCAGCAGCAGTACAATGCAAGATATAATAGAGAAAACACAAAGTAAAATGTGTTGCCTGTGTTAACAACAAACACACCCCACCCAAGCATTGGTTGAGGTCAGACGTGAGTCTCGCCAAACAGTCCAATGCCAACATAGCATGTCCATCATGCTCCATAAAACAACGCAGAACTCGACAAACAGAATATAGGAAATGTCAAAGCAACAAGGCTACGGTTTTAGCAAGGGCTAAGAGAGTTGTAAAAGAGCGCCTGAAGGCTTTGTGTGTCAATGCCAGGAGCATTCGTAACAAGGTGGATGAATTGAAATTGCAGATTGTTATTAATGATTATGATATAGTTGGGATCACAGAGACATGGCTCCAGGGTGACCAAGGATGGGAGCTCAACGTTCAGGGATATTCAATATTCAGGAGGGATAGACATGAAAGAAAAGGAGGTGGGGTGGCGTTGCTGGTTAAAGAGGAGATTAACGCAATAGAAAGGAAGGACATAAGCCGGGAAGATGTGGAATCGATATGGGTAGAGCTGCATAACACTAAGGGGCAGAAAACGCTGGTGGAAGTTGTGTACAGGCCACCTAACAGTAGTAGTGAGGTCGGGGATGGTATTAAACAGGAAATTAGAAATGTGTGCAATAAAGGAACAGCAGTTATAATGGGTGACTTCAATCTACATGTAGATTGGGTGAACCAAATTGGTAAAGGTGCTGAGGAAGAGGATTTCTTGGAATGTATGCGGGATGGTTTTTTGAACCAACATGTCGAGGAACCAACTAGAGAGCAGGCTATTCTGGACTGGGTATTGAGCAATGAGGAAGGGTTAATTAGCAATCTTGTTGTGAGAGGCCCCTTGGGTAAGAGTGACCATAATATGGTGAAATTCTTCATTAAGATGGAGAGTGACATAGTTAATTCAGAAACAAAGGTTCTGAACTTAAAGAAGGGTAACTTTGAAGGTATGAGATGTGAATTAGCTAAGATAGACTGGCAAATGACACTTAAAGGATTAACAGTGGATATGCAATGGTAAGCATTTAAAGATTGCATGGATGAACTACAACAATTGTTCATCCCAGTTTGGCAAAAGAATAAATCAAGGAAGGTAGTGCACCCGTGGCTGACAAGAGAAATTACGGATCGTATCAATTCCAAAGAAGAAGCATACAAATTAGCCAGAAAAAGTGGCTCACCTGAGGACTGGGAGAAATTCAGAGTTCAGCAGAGGAGGACAAAGGGCTTTATTAGGAAGGGGAAAAAAGATTATGAGAGAAAACTGGCAGGGAACATAAAAACTGACTGTAAAAGCTGTTATAAATATGTAAAATGGAAAAGACTGTAGGTCCCCTACAGACAGAAACAGATGAATTGATTATGGGGAGCAAGGACACGGCAGACCAATTGAATAGTTACTTTGGTTCTGTCTTCACTAAAGAGGACATAAATAATCTTCCAGAAATAGTAGGGGACAGAGGGTCCAGTGAGATGGAGGAACTGAGCGAAATACATGTTAGTAGGGAAGTGGTGTTAGGTAAATTGAAGGGATTGAAGGCAGATAAATCCCCAGGGCCAGATGGTCTGCATCCCAGAGTGCTTAAGGAAGTAGCTCAAGAAATAGTGGATGCATTAGTGATAATTTTTCAAAACTCGTTAGATTCTGGACTAGTTCCTGAGTATTGGAGGGTGGCTAATGTAACTCCACTTTTTAAAAAAGGAGGGAGAGAGAAACCGGGGAATTATAGACCGGTTAGCCTAACGTCGGTGGTGGGGAAACTGCTGGAGTCAGTTATCAAAGATGTGATAACAGCACATTTGGAAAGCGGTGAAATCATCGGACAAAGTCAGCATGGATTTGTGAAAGGAAAATCATGTCTGACGAATCTCATCGAATTTTTTGAGGATGTAACTAGTAGAGTGGATAGGGGAGAACCAGTGGATGTGGTATATTTGGATTTTCAAAAGGCTTTTGACAAGGTCCCACACAGGAGATTAGTGTGCAAACTTAAGGCACACGGTATTGGGGGTAAGGTATTGATGTGGATAGAGAATTGGTTAGCAGACTGGAAGCAAAGAGTGGGAATAAATGGGTCCTTTTCAGAATGGCAGGCAGTGACTAGTGGGGTACCGCAAGGCTCAGTGCTGGGACCCCAGTTGTTTACAATATATATTAATGACTTGGATGAGGGAATTAAATGCAGCATCTCCAAGTTTGCGGATGACATGAAGCTGGGCGGCAGTGTTAGCTGTGAGGAGGATGCTAAGAGGATGCAGGGTGACTTGGATAGATTGGGTGAGTGGGCAAATTCATGGCAGATGCAATTTAATGTGGATAAATGTGAAGTTATCCACTTTGGTGGCAAAAATAGGAAAACAGATAATTATCTGAATGGTGGTCGATTAGGAAAAGGGGAGGTGCAACGAGACCTGGGTGTCATTATACACCAGTCATTGAAAGTGGGCATGCAGGTACAGCAGGCGGTGAAAAAGGCCAATGATATGCTGGCATTTATAGCGAGAGGATTCGAGTACAGGAGCAGGGAGGTACTACTACAGTTGTACAAGGCCTTGGTGAGACCACACCTGGAGTATTGTGTGCAGTTTTGGTCCCCTAATCTGAGGAAAGACATTCTTGCCATAGAGGGAGTAGAAAGAAAGTTCACCAGATTGATTCCTGGGATGGCAGGACTTTCATATGAAGAAAGACTGGATGAACTGGGCTTGTACTCGTTGGAATTTAGAAGATTGAGGGGGGATCTGATTGAAACGTATAAAATCCTAAAGGGATTGGACAGGCTAGATGCAGGAAGATTGTTCCAGATGTTGGGGAAGTCCAGAACGAGAGGTCACGGTTTGAGGATAAAGGTGAAGCCTTTTAGAACTGAGATTAGGAAAAAACTTCTTCACACAGAGAGTGGTGAATCTGTGGAATTCTCTGCCACAGGAAACAGTTGAGGCCAGTTCATTGGCTATATTTAAGAGGGAGTTAGATATGGCACTTGTGGCTGGGGGGATCAGAGGGTATGGAGGGAAGGCTGGTGCGGGGTTCTGAGTTGGATGATCAGCCATGATCATAATAAATGGCGGTGCAGGCTCGAAGGGCCGAATGGCCTACTCCTGCACTTCTTTTCTATGTTTTCTATGTTTCTATGCATCTGAGTTTCTGAAGGAGAGATGACCATTAAGATGTGCATTAAGTCAAGAGGTTGTAAAGCAGTCTATAAATGGCACCTGTTGTTATTAAAATTTTAAATAATGGATGAGCTAAGGCAGAGATCTTTGATGGGGTGAGAGTATGTGCAATCAGAAACTTGGCTCAAGGTTGAATTGTATGTCAAAGTTCCTAATAGACCAATATAAATTCCTTTCTCAATCACTTGCTATTAATACTGGGGAAGAAACATATTTGGATTGGAAATTACTATATTAGTTCAATCTCTTTCTTTGGCAGTGAACTATTCTCACTAGCATTCACAAAGCAAGCCAAAAAGAATGGCTTAATAATTCCAGGAATTCCACTGTCAGTCATGCAGATGAGATTTCTTTTTTCCAGCAATTTGTGCTAGGCACCAGGTTGTCAGTGTTGCCTGGACAGAATTAACTAGGCAGTGGGAGAGGAAATAAGGAAATACAGAAGCCCTTAATTGTATTTGGTTTACCCATTCGCATTCCTCAGTTTGGGCTTTTTCAGTAATTGGGTTTCTACCTTGGCAAACCCAGTGCACAAGGTTTTGATTTGAAGGCATAGCAAAAGTTACGAAGGCTTTATTAATTTTTGTTTTGATCATAGGGAATGAGTGAGAGATTTTGGCATTCTTATTCCTTTGCCCCTCCACTTTGTCTAACAAAGGAAGTGCCATACAATGAACTTCCAGATTGGGAGAAGCGTAATATGATGGAAAACTTGAATTTTGCCTTATAGTTTAAGTTCAGGTGTTTTACTTTTAAACCTTTTTGTTACTGCAAATCTAAGCCTGCATTACCCACACCATGTCGCAAAACCAACTATTCTGCACCTACGTTCATCTGCTAAATATTTTGGGCATTCAGGTCTTTGCTATTTTAAGCTGAATGGCTCCCAACTTGAACTTAATCAATTACTTCATGCCTAATTGTAGCAAAATCATCGTAGTGTAAGCGAGCATTGTTTTTCTTAAATTGTGGAGAAGTAGATTTTTAAAGTTGCATTATGTAAAATGTAATTGGAAGTGTTTCTGTAGCAGGTGACAGCTGCAGCTGTTACTTATGTGCTGAAGACCTTTAATTAGCCATGTTCAAACTTGATGCTGTGCTGCTTATGAATTGGCAACTGTGCTTAAAAAAGAAATATACAGACCCATAGGTCCTAAGCCTGAATCCTCGCAGTATGTAAATTATCCAACTGATTGCCCTCAGTAGTTTAAATGGAGAGCTGTAACAGTGAATTGAATGATTTTCTATCTGGTATTGGTTTATTATTGTCAAAAGTACTAAGATACATTGAAAAGCTTGTCTTGCATGCATACTGTTGAGAGATCAAATTATTACGGTGTATAGAGAGAGAAATAGTTAAAACAGTAATGCGGAATAAAGTGTAAAATCCACAACAAAAGAGTAGTGCAGATAAAAGATAAAGTGCAAGATTATAACAAGGTAGGTTGTGAGGCCAAGAGTCCATCTTATTGTTCAAGAGAGACAGCAGTGAGAAAGAAGTTGTTCTTGAGTGAGATAGCACATACTTTAAGTCTTTTGTATCTTCTGCCCAATGGGTGAAGGAGAGATTAGAGACTGTGTAGGGGTGGGTATGGCCTTTGATTACGCTGTACTTTACTGAGACAGCAAGAAGTATAGACAGAGTCTATAGAGGCAAGGCTGGTTCCTCTGATGTGCTGTACTATGTCCACAACTTTTGCTGTTTTTAGGTGGTCATGTGAAGAGCAGTTGCCATACCAAACTATTATGCATCCAGGCAAAATGCTTTCTTGGTGTATCGATAAAAATCAACGTGGTTGGACCAGCACAGGCTACCGATGATGTTGACCCAAGGAACTTGCAGCTCTCAACCCTCTGAACCTCAACACCATCACCATCAATGTAGAGAGGAGTGTGTGCACTGCTCCCAACCCCTCTTTCTGAAGTCAATGATCAATGATCAGCTTTTTTCTTGACATCGAAGGAAAGGTCGTTGTCATGACACCATTTCTCTATCTTCTTCCTGTAGTCCAACTCATTGTTATTTGAGATGTGGCCCACCACAGTGTTATCACCTTCAAATTTGTAGATAGAGCAGAATCTAGCAATGCCATGATGGGTGTACGGGGTTTTGAGTAGGGAGCTGAAGTTGCAACCTTGTGGAGCACCAGTATTGTGAATAATTGTGATGGAGGTGATGCTGGCGATTTACTGATTGCAGTCTATTGGCCAGGAAGGAAAGGGTCCAGTTGCAGAGGGAAAGTTCAGCTCCCAGGGTTTGGACTTTGCCAATGACCTTGACTGGATCAATTGTATTGAGGATAAAATTATAGTCAATAAGCAATAGCTTGAAGTAGGTTTTAGTACTGTCCAGATGTTCCAGAGATGAGTATGGGGCCAGAGGACTGGTGGCTACCATAGGCCTGTTTTGGCAGTTGGCAAAATGCAATGGGTTGAGCTTGTCTGGAAAGCTGGAGTTGATATGTGTCATGACCCCTCTTTAGAGGCATTCTGTGATGGTAGATGTCAGAGCCACTAGGCAGCAGCATTAAGGAATGTTATCTTCTTATCTTTGCGTACTAAGATGATGGTGGTCTTAAAGCAGGAGGGAGCAACTGCCTGAAGCAGGGACAAATTAAAAATGTATGCAAATACTCCTGTCAGCTGATCAGCACAGGATCTGAGGACATGGCCAACAACACTATCTGGGCCCAATGCATGAGTTCACGCTCTGGCACACTGATCTTATGTCTGTGACCCCTATTTTTCAGTGGTCCTGTGCTGAAAGTTAAATAATGCAAACACCAGAAGTGTTGATAAGAAAATAAATATCTTGATTAATCACCAGGCTAAAAATATCGGTGGATGGGCATTGATGTGTTAACACAGTAATAAAGAGTTCACAGACAGGTTATTCAGATATGGAAAAATGACCACTAAAGGTTGAGGTAATCATACCATTTTAAAAACTGAAACATGCACTTGACATGATAATTATTTAACAGAACAGGATAATACTAGGGAATTTGAGTTGATTTACATAATAACATGATGTCTTCTGTACCTAGATTAGGTTTGAGGAGCTCTTCACTAGATTTATCAGAGTGAAATTTTCACAGACCACATGTGGGTGATTTGAAATACTTATCTGCTTATTTTACTGACTACCTTGAAGATTAATGAAAACGACTGAAATAAAACTACTTAAAGCCAAGGATAAGTCTTCAGTTTTGTCGAGAAAGTGTCAAGAGGTGAAGTAAAAACATGGCCAAGTAGCACCTTTAACAAATATTTGAATTTGGGAAGAATGGTTTTAAGGTTGATGATGGAGAGTGAGATATATTGTCTGAAGAAATAATGTCACTGATAAGTGAATAGACTGCAAAATTAAAAAACTAACTCTTAAGGATGAGTGGCTGAAGGGTCAAATTATTGTAAAGGTGTGATGGGTAGAATCTTTTAAGTTCTTCAGTGGTGAAGTAGAGTGTTTTGAAGCTGATTTTCAGTAAACACTCAGTGGCCACATTATTAGGTACTTCCTGAACCTAATGAAGTAATCACTGAGTGTATGTTTGCGATCTTTTGCTGCAGGAGCCCATCCACTTCAAGATTTGATGCATGGTGCTCTTCTGTACACCACTGTTATAATGGGTGTTTATATGAGTTACTGTCACTTTCCTGTCAGCTTGCACCAGTACATCCATTCTCCTCTGACCTCTCTTGGTGAGAGGAGAAGATGGCGGCATGACGCAGCGCGCGCAGCTCTCCGGTGAAATGATATCGTATTTGTAAGTAGGGTGCCATGCACAATTCTGATTTGATGGAGACAGACGTGAGAAGCACAGAGGAACATCTGGAGAAACTTCTGAAATGCCCGGTTTGCTGCCGTTGCTACTGTGTGATCGAGAATCTCCGGAGGGAAGGCCCCAAAATCCCCAGCTTTGCCTGCTGCTGGTGACCGAGGCTGGGGTCAAAGCATTCGGCAGAGATGGTGCTCGGTACTCGGTGTCGGAGGGCTGATCGGAGGCTTGAAGTTTTCGGACGACTCAGAGTCGGACTGTGGTCGGGCATGGCAGGGAGAGTTTTCTTCCTTCTCCCATCTGCGTGAGATGTGGGACTTTCGAGAGACTTTGAACTTTTTTACTGTGCCCATGGCCTGTTCTTCATCAAGTTATGGTATTGTTGCACTGTTTTTAACTATATGTTATAATTATGTGTTTTTTGTTAGTTTTTCAGTCTTGGTCTGTCCTGTGTTTCTGTGATATCACACCGGAGGAATATTGTATCATTTCTTAATGCATGCATTACTAAATGACAATAAAAGAGGACTGTGTGTCTTCATAATCTAATCTAATTTAATTAACCAGGTGCTTTCGCCCACAGAACTGCCGCTCTATGGATGTTTTGTGTTTTTTGCACCACTCTCTGTAAATTCTAGATACCGTTGTGCATCAAAATACCAGGAGATCAGCAGTGCTTGAGATACTCAAACCACCCCACCTGGCATTAACAATCGTTCCACAGTCGAAATAACTTTGATCACATTTCTTCCCCGTTCTGATATTTAGTCTGAACAACTGAACCTCTTGACCATGTCTGCATGCTGTTATGCATTGAGTTGCAGCTGCAAATTAAATATTTGCATTAATGAGCAAGTGTACAGTTGTATCTAATTAAGTGACCACTGAGTGTATACGTCCCTGCAAAGGAATTAACTGATTTGTTTTCTTCTGTTTAATCAAACGAATAATCAGGCAGTTTATTTTACAAAGTCTTAACCTGCCCTGTCTGATTTTCTGATTTATGCAATGCCTGGATAATTGAATACAGCAGGGCTTAAAACCATGAACATTTCCCTTTTCTGGCTCATCAAGATCTTAATAAGCAGTTGCAGAGAGTGGTGATGGTCATGAGGTTGACGGAAAAGACAAAGAGGCAAATAAGTTCATGATTGCCACTAAAGTGGTGATAATGATAGCTGCGTTGATGAAACAAAGATAATTATCTAGTTTTAAGTGGTTCTGCATGTTGTTGTTATTTTTGTTTTTTTACACGTTTTGTTGAACTAAGGTAGCATTCAGAGACTTGGTTTTTTTGGAAATAGTATGTTTCTGCCCAGCTGACTGTTTGAGAACACAATGAAACAGAAATGACATGACAAGTGTCACAATCCTACCTTGCTATTTATAAACTGGAGTTGATGCAGATAATGCTACCCACTTCTACCCCTGCATTGCTGAAGTCATTACTTCCTAAAGAAGCGCAAGAACCTCCCAATCTATAAAAATAACATTTAAATAAACATTTGTATGGTTCTGCCGCATTTACAAATGATTACTTTTTTGATGATTATAGTCCAGCTGCAATTAAAATGAAATGCTGCATTAGTAGTGATTAAAGTAAACTATTATTTCGGGTCATTTACTTAAGTGGGTACATTTTGCTATGGCATGGATTAACAAACCCCTCCCTGGAGAGTTGGGTTTTGTGAGTGAGAAGTGAGTGAGTGTTGCAATATGCAGGTTTGACTGTGAGCCAGAGTAGTGGACAGCGTATAGTTCCAGTTCGTATCGTGTCCTCGTGTGAATCATTAGGAATTCACATTCTACCTTGGACAGGCTGGTCATTTCCAAGATCACTAAAACCTGGGTCCTCTCAAAATGAGCCAGTGCTCTCAATGTTGGATATTTTGGTGGAAGTTAAAAAAAGTGGTGTTCAGGTTCTCAGCCTGAAGTGGCAGGTGTCCACTTTTGATAGAACTATTTCAAAGTCAGGGGTGAAATTTTTTTTCACACAGAAAATGGTGGGCGTGTGGTACACCCTGCCATGGGTGGTGCAGAGGCAGGTACATTGGGGGCTGTTAAACTCTTGGATAGGCATGTGGATGATAAAAAGATGGAGAACTATGTAGGAGGGAAGGGTTAGATTGATTAAAAGGTTGGCACGACATCATTGGCCCAAGGGTCTGTACTGTGCTCTAGTGATCTATGTTCTATATTCATTGGACCAAGTAGAAGGAGTCTTCACGGAGTCATTTTTCTTTATCTCATTGTTTCTCAGCAGGTCATTTTAAGTGATCTGAGAGGGTGGAAATGGTTGATACCAATTCCTCTCGCTCACACTTTGCACTTGCTATATTTACTTTTAATTTGACTGCAGCTATCAGAGGACAAAATGAAGTGATTTTGTATCTGTGTAGTGTATGCAATTTGGTAGATAAGGAAATTCTTTCCTTTGAAATAGTTAAATTAGTTTTACTTCCTCTGGATAAGGTCACTGGTTTAATTGTGTAGTTTCAAAAATTTAAGTGTGAAATTGAAGTAGTTGGCTAACAATCGTGTTGATAAAGGTTCAATTTTTTCCTTGTGAAATTTAACCACTGGTTATGCACTCAGCATGAGCAAATAAGCAATTCCAGCTTCTCAACTAGGTGAATCATTGCACGCTTGTTTTACACCACTTCCCACAGCACAGCTTCGGCTGATAATCTGCCAGCCTTTAACAGGAAGGATTTGGCTTTGGAGTCCATGTCAGAACCCAAGATATAATCTTGTTTCACACAGTCCAAGTCAAAGTTAAGTTTATTGTCATATATTCAAGTACGTGTATGCACAGCTACAATGAAAATGTCAGTTGCTGCAGCATCACAGGAAATAGCATCATATAAACAGTATTCACAGGACAAACATAAGTATAGTTCATACACAAAAATGCACACAAAATGCTGGAGGAGCTTAGCAGGCCAGGCAGCATCTATGGAAAAGGGTAAACAGTCGACGTTTCATGCCGAGACCCTTAATCAGGACTGGAAAGGGAGATGAGAAATCAGAGTAAGAAGGTAATGGGAATGGGAATGAGAATGGGAAGTAGAATTAAAATGGGTGGCCACCGGGAGATCCCTCTTTTTCTGGTGGAAGGAGCATGGGTGCTCGGCAAAGCAGTCTCCCATATCAGGTCTCACCGATATACCACTTCTATATCTTACTACTATATCTCCCTTGAGAAATTTACTCTTTGCAGGATATCAGCTTATTTACCGGCCAAGCTGAGAAATTTGTTTGCATAGTGTGTCTGTTTTGGTTTTTGCACCATGAAAATTGATCTGCCCCAAATGGGGATAGGTTACACTAATTTTTAGATCAAGAAAAATAGCCAGATATCAGACCTAGCACTTATTGTTGTGAATCAAACTTGTGTTGATCTTCACAGTTGTTTTCTTTGTCATATTTACACTGTGTAATCATATCTTTATTGTAGGCTATGTGCATTTGGGTCTCTTTATTCCAAAGTCCAATCCCTGTTAGACACTTTCAATTCAACTAGTTTCAATAAAGCTGTGTTTCCGCAAGCGTATGATTTAAAGCAGGCCTCCCTGTAAAGGTGCTGCCCAGAGCAGGTTCAATTCCCACTGCTGCCTGTAGGGAGCTTGTGTATTCTTTCTCTGACCATGTCGGTTTCCTCCAGGCATTCTGGTTTGTTCCCATATCTCAAGAAGATGTACGGATTAGGGTTAGTTGTGGGCGTGATATGTCAGCGCTGGGAGATTTGAGGAATTGTGGGCTGCGCCCAGCACATTCTCGGACTGTGTTGGTTGTTGGCACAAGCAATGCATTTCATTCAACACACTTAAAAGTTGCTGGTGAACTCAGCAGGCCAGGCAGCATCTCTAGGAAGAGGTACAGTCGACGTTTCAGCCCGAGACCCTTCGTCAGGACTAACTGAAGGAAGAGATAGTAAGAGATTTGAAAGTGGGAGGGGGAGGGGGAGATCCAAAATCATAGGAGGGGGAGGGATGAAGCCAAGAGCTGAAAAGTTGATTGGCACCAGCAACTTTTAAGTGTGTTGCTTGAAATTCCAGCATCTACAGATTTCCTCGTGAATGAATTTCATTGATGTTTTGAGGTACAGGTGACAAATAAAGCTGATCTTTACCTTTCTTTAACTTACCTACTTTCTGGCTCTTCTTCAGCTCCTCCCTCCCTCCTACCCTACAGTCAGCAGCATCCGACCTTTACTCTAACCCTTTCATTTCCTCCCTCTGCTCCCTCATTCATTTCCCAGCCACTGACCACAGCCCTGACAGATTCCAGGCCCTTGACTTATCACTTGGTGGCATCTGACCTTCACTTTAAATCTTTACCCAAGCACCCCCATTTCCCAACCATGATCAGTAGTTCTCTTGCCATTCGCCTCCTCACTATTCCCATGGCCAAGGGTTACCCACTTTCCTTCTCGCACTCTGCATTGACAGAATATATTTTCTAATTTCCTTTCGTAAGGGTAGTTAGCAGCAGTCAATATCTTTAGCCTTGGGCACCACTGAAATAGTAACCACAACCCGAGTAGTTGGCACACTGCTCAGCCACTGCTTAATATGCCACTGAATCGCCTGCCTGTGCTCTCCAGTTGTCAGAATATATCAGTGATGATAAACAGATAAAATGGATAATCTATGCTGTTAATCTTTAGTGTTTACCATTTTTGCTCCAGCCATGTTGGTGAAATATTGTTTATCAAATGCATTTTTATAATTGTGAAACATTTTGATATTAGCACCTCACCATCGCATTTCTAGCCTTTCATTATTTTCTGTAAGTTGAAAACATGTTTTTGTTGAATATTGTAAATTGCTTGTTGGAAGTAGTGTGGTGGATACATTTTAAAAAAATTCTCTCTTGCTTGTTGCTGCAATATATTCCTAGTACACCAAGAATTCCCCAAAAAAAGGAAAATGTTAAAAGATATTTATGGTTAGTAGGAGTGAAAATCAAATTAGATAAATCGGCATTCATTCAGTAAAATTAGTTTTGGAAAAATGGGTTAAATTTTAAAGAAGTAAAAGCAATTTGCCACTCTCAATGAATAACACTTGCCAAATTTGTTGGCTCTGCTGCTTTCAAAGTGTTCTGAATGATTTTATAATCTGTGTAATCACTTAACTTCTTTTACTGTGAGATCAAAGGATACTGGATAATTGAGGAATTAACTGTGGGAGGAATTTTAAGTAAAAGTAAAATAATTTGAGTAGCATGCAAGTTGAATCTTTCGGTAGTGTTTGAGGTTTTATTGCTATATACACTTGCACACATGCACATCAGTGCAGCTGTTAGCTTGTGTTACAATAAGGGGAGACAATGCCAATTAAAGTGGATTTTTTTGCTCTGGTTGAATTACTTTTCATTGTGCAGACAAATTGGATTAAAAAACAAGATTGGTGCTATGATATTGTTCAAGGAGCTTTGAGCTAGATGTGGGAAAAGATAAAGCTGGTCCATGAATTAAGGGCCTTAAGCTGAGCAAGGTGGATTTCAATTGCCTAAGACTATACCTGGGAGTGGTAGATTGGGAGCAGTTGCCAGGGTGAGGAAACAACATCTGATTAGTGGGAGGCATTTAAAAGCAAATTACTAAGAGTTCAGAGTCAGCATGCCCTTATAATGATAAGAGGTAAGGATGGTAAGTTTAGGAAGCCTTGCTTGACAAAGCATATTGAACATTTAATTAAGGAAAATAATTAAGTGCATAGCAAAGATGTATCAAAAGATTTATTTGAGGTGTATAGGGTATATAGTAGAAAACTCAAGGATGACGTTAGGAAAATTTGAGAATGAAATTAGGAAAATCAGAAAGGACCAAGAAAGGATGTTGGTAAAAATGATTAGGGAAACTCTACATTCTTTCATAAGTATCTAAAAAAGCAAGAGGGTAGCTAAGGAAAGAGTAAGTTCCCTTAGGGACTTGAGAAGTAATTTGTGCATAGTTTGGGTATATGAACAAGATCCTAAATGAACACTACTCATCAGTATTCACCAGGATGAAGTCCTTGGAGGCTGAAGGCTGGAGAACTAAGGGAGGTAGGGATCTTCTGATATTCTGGAACATGCCTGTAACAGGAAGGGGAAGTGCTACAAATATGGAACACATTAAGGTGGATAAATCCCCAGGACCTGATGGGATCTGTTCCAAGATACTAAGGGAAGCGAGGGAGGAGAATTTTGCATCTTTATTAGAAGATCAGAAGACTAATATTGTCTTTTGTTCAGAAGGGGCAACCAAGGTAAACAGGGAAATTATGGGCCAGTGAGCCTTGCATCAGTATAGAGAAACTGTTGGGGAAGATTTTGAAGGTTAGGAATTTATGGTCACATGGAAAGAAAGGAACCGATTCATCAATATGGTTTTCTGTAGAGAAGTTCAAGTCTCTTGGATTTGACTGTGATTTTTGATAAGGTAACTAAGAAATTAATGAAGGGAGGATAGTAGACATGGTTTCTGTGAACTTTAGTAAGGCTTTTAACAAGGCCACAAATGTAGACTGGTACAGAAGGTTAAGGCACAAGAGATCCAAGCTGGCAATCTGGATGGAAAATTAGGTTCGTGTAAAGAGGCAGATGATAATGGTGGATGGTGATTACACCACCAGATGCAACTTTTCTTCCCCTACACTTTGTATCATTCAAATGAACCTTAGCCCCATGTGTGTCCATTCATTCTTCATCTCAACTAACCATTACTACGCCCACATCCTACCCCTATGCAACTTTGGGAGTTGCACGCTTGTTTCTTTTTTTAAAACATTTCTCACTATTCTAAACCTAAAAAGTCTTTCCAGGTAAAGCAGCAATCACTAGTAAGTACTATTCTAGTGTACACCATGTGGTAATCACGATGTGCTCTCCTCTGCACTCATGGAACCAACTGGAGATTGGGTAATCCCCTCAATCCTGTGCCCAGGAGCAACTCTGATGTTCCAGTCACCTATCATTTCAATTCTCAGTCCCACCCAACTCTGATCGATCGATATCTCTCTCTCTCTCTCTCTCTCTCTCCCCAGATCTATCTCTCTCTCTCTCTCTCTCTCTCTCTCTCTCTCCAGATCTCTCTCTCTCTCTCTCTCTCTCTCTCTCTCTCCAGATCTCTCTCTCTCTCTCTCTCTCTCTCTCTTTCTCTCTCTCCAGATCTCTCCATCGCTGCAACTAAGCTCAGTGCAAAAGCTTAAGGGGCAGCCCCTCCATCTTCTGCCTGGGTAGGACTTGTGTATTGAATTTTACAATCAATGCTTAACCACTCTTTTTTTCTCTCTGTCCACAGAGGTAGCTGTACCCCATGGTTCCACTTTGTTTATTTTTTTCTTTTTTAGGTTTTTAAAGCAATTGTTCTCTTGGCAACTTTGTTCTGCACCATACTACAAACATCTTCAGTCTCTCAGAATATAATTACTTTCTCACATTTCCAGTTACCATGGAGGGTCTTTAATCTGAAATCTTGGCCGTTTCACTCCATGGATATTTACTGACTTGCTGAGTGCTTCCAATGTGGTGGGTTTTTATTTTGGATTTCAAGAGTCCACAGGTTTATACCTTGAACTGAACTAATCTGTTGGTCAATACATTTTTCAGAGTGCAAATCTTGTTTAGCATCTTAACAAACTGAAGTGTTATTATGAGTCCTGCTGAGGGGTCTTGGCCCGAGGTGTCTTCTGTACACTTTTCCATAGATGCTGCCTGGCCTGCTGAGTTCCTGCAGCATTTTGTGTGAGTTGCTTGGTTATTATGAGGAGCTTCTTTCTGTACCATGTAGCATCAATCACTGTTTACACACAAGATAATCCCGGTACTGGAATCTGGAGCAGAAAACAACCTGCCGGATGAGTTTATAGCGCATTTAGTTGATACCTTTGAGTTTATAGTCTGTTTAAAAAAAAAGAAAGTGCTGTTGTAACCTGCTACTGGCAACAGACCTGCTTTGCTAATGCACATTGCTTGTGTCACACACCATTGCCGACTTACCTACTTCGCACAGCCCCCTAGGAGCTTTCACAGGGCCCGTGCTGCCTTTAGTGGAATTGATATGTCTAGCACTTAATCTGGTAAATTACAAGTAGAAGCCAACGCAAAATATTTGGATTTTCACTATCTGAAAATTGGCAGTTAACCTGTTCATCAGCTCATGCGGTACAGGTTGTTGAGTTCCTGCCACCTGCACTACTAACTAGTCTGCAAGATAGTGAAGATAGACATACAGAGATTGGTGCTCTTAATCATTTGGCAGTGGCTATCCAAGTGCTGAAATGAGCAATAAATAGTCAGATTTTGAACGGAGAAATAGGCCAAAATTTAGTAAAAGATAGAAGAGCAGAGTGGAATAAAGCAAGCTGGGGAATATAGGGTTTTAGTTGATTTAGAAAACCTACAAGTATGATTTTCCTTGAGATCTTTGTAAATTTAATAGCCTAATGGTGTTAAAATGTCTAAGGATTTACCCACTGTTGGAGAGCAGCTTCAGTCAATCGTCATCTTACCAGCCTACACTTCCCATTTCACTACTACAATATTTCCAAGTTACTAAATCAGCTGAGTTCAACAAGTTGTTTGAAACTTCATAGTTCCTTTTGCTGAGCACCAGGGTAGATTGAAAATATTCTAACACAACTGAGGTGGTGATCTCAAGGAACATGCAGGATAAATTTTGTTGAGACAATTCTGACATAATATATCCTGCGTGTTCCATTACACGCAAGAGCTAAATTCCCCAGCAGTAGCTTCCCTTGAAAAAGGTAACAATTTTATTAAAGGTTAATTAAAAATACTCCCCATTTAAAAGTCTGCAAATACAAGGAATGAAAGCTAAATAATAACCAAATGGGAAATTAATGTGTTTAAAGGCTCATTTGGTGTTTTTCATTATCAATGCAATATCTTGTTCTGTAAGCAAAACAAGCTTCAGGGTTAAATGTTGAAATAGTGTATCATGCTGCTTTCCATTATTAGATTACTAACAAATGTTAAATGGTTTAGCAGACTAACAGTTGCAAGATTACACTGAATTGCTATAAAAAAGTTAATTAGAATTGTTATAATCTATAATCCCTCTGTTTTGTTATGCTTGGAAATGATTGCTGAATTATATTTACATTATCTCATATTTGATATCGATTTACTTTATTTAAAGTATTTTGCATTTTCCGCTTGGAGAAATCCTATATTTCTTCTGTGTTATTTTCATGTTAATCCAATATTTCTTCTGAGTTGGCCTTTATTCAGGTCTGCTTTTAAAGGGCACATCACTTAAGTAATTGGATGTTTTAAAAATACCGGATAAGGTGAAGAGTCAATGGAGAGGGCATTTCTGATATGTGTATGTTTTGCTTGCTTTGTTTCTGCATTCGTTAGCCTTTCAAAGATGTCAGTTCAATTTTTGACTTGTCAGACTGTTGAGACAATATTTCATTATTGAAAGTGCTTGATTCAATTTGTGTCAGATTGTTGCCGTTTGTTTAACTGTTTTCTGAGGCAGAGTAAGGCCTTTCCACATCCTCTACCTTTCTGCACCCCAGGCATGTTTTGTTGATCTTTTGTTAATAGAGCTAAAGGTGAAGTTGGCAGAAACAGAGGCCATGGATCTTTTTGCTTTATTGAATTACGTGTGTGTGTGTGTATATATATATATACACACACACTAATAATTTGTGGCTACAGTGATTTTTTTTAAAAAGGAAATCATGACTTCTATAACGTGTGTCATTTCTAGATTTTAGCTGCAAGGTTGTCAGGCATCAAATATCTTTACACAAAGGTGTGAAGTTGTTCAAATGGTAACATTTAGTTGATTTTGCTGTAACTTTAATCATATTTCATAACTCTATTGCAATTTTAAAAGAAAGATTATCGCACCAGAGAGTGATATGATTTACTGTGATATGACATTCAGATGTTCATCTTGGTATCTGTGATATAAGTCACAAAGTTTAATTGTGTTCTGAAGTAACTTGGTATTTTTGTTTCTTAATGCTTTTACTGTTAGCTTATTAGCAATCTTACCAAATTAATTGTGGTATGTTTCTATTAACACTTAATAAACAGGGGAGTTTGGTTTAAGTACACTAATTTAGTTCAATATTTAGTTGTCTGTTAAATTGCAAGAAACTCTCAGATTTGTCCATGCATTTTTGGCCTGAGTTTGTTAATTAGGCAGCAGAGAATTGCAACTGAACCATAGTTCTTCCATTTCTCCGGACAGTAGATAACAGGGACCAGTTTCTGCTCGTCTGAAAACAGAACAGGTTGGACTGTACCAGTGGAAAGAGCAAACAAGTTAATTTTCTTCTGTAGACCGTCTATCCATGCTGAAAAATAATAGAATAATAATATCTGAAACTTAAACCAGGTTTGTTTGTGATAGGTTGGATGACAGATGGTACACAAGACACAGACAGACACACACACACACACACACACACACACAGCCTTGAGGTACATTATGCAGTCTATCATACAATCTTGCCAATGCCCTTTTTTGTTCCACTACTGAAAATTGATGGCTTCTGTTATCAAATTGCCACTTAAAAACTTTGCATGCAATGAAAGAGTTATGTAGAAATGCTTCAGATTTTGCAAATTTACTCGAGGTGAATTCTCAAACTACCTGGAAGTCATTCTTAATTGATATTTTGTCTCTTTGCACTAATACATTTTTAATTTGTGCCATGACTCAGATGTATATTTAGACAGATTGAAAATATCTATAATGGATTTTCAACTTATAGTTTGAATTTTCTGCTTCACTGGTTATAGATTACAACACTTATCAACCATAAAGAAAAACCAAAGAAATCTGAGAAAACTTGGCGTGCAATTCAACGGGTTGGGCAAGCAGTGAGTTTGGCTGTTGGAAGATTTGTCACTGTTGGGGAAGCCATAGCGAGTGAAAATGAAGAGTTAAAAGAAGAAATGTACTTCGCCTGTCAGGAGGCACGGCGAGCAGGTGGGTTTTGTCCAGTGTTCCACCCAATTTCATTTACAAAAGAAAATATCCCTACAGAGGAACCATGCATAGCAATAATAATGAGTTATTTATCTGCTTGAAGAGATGCTTATTAGATTCATGAAAAAAGTGTGAGCTTAACCTGCTTTTTTTTTAAACTTACCTTGTTCATCATCCTCTTTCTGTATGAATTCACCCATTCTAATTCAATATCCTTCTCAAATCTTCATTATTTATTAATACTTAAGGCTAATTGTAGTATTCTTTTTCAACAACACCCAATTATGGCAGAATTGTCACATTCCACTTCCAGGACTGAAATAAGCCAAAAGGAATTTTGAGCAGAAGCCAGTTAAATATTAGTGCCTTTAGATGCCTTATTTTCAGGGCCAGTGTAGTGTCACTGCAAATCACCCGGTTCTGAAAGTTCAGTTCTTCTCTGAGTAGATCCAATGTTAAATGCAGTTTTTTCTAGGATTAATGTAAACTGTGCCATAATGCCAATGATGGCAATGTGACGATTTCACACCCATATTGTGTTTCGGCTTCTATACTCCAGTTTCAATATAGCATAATGATTTTCATTCCTATCAGTATTTTTGCCCCATGCTTTTATGTAGTGCTGTCACAGAACATCAACATTTTGTGCTATGGTGAATTGTATACTTATTCTAGGTTGTCATCCGAGAATCCTTTGAATGTAATGTTATCTATTAGAAAAGTTTGATCTCTTAGGAGTGTTTCTAAGGCTTAGCCAGTTTGTTTCATGATTAAGAGGTATTTTTTGGTAAAAGGCAGAGAACTTTCATTCTTGTTCTCTTTTTTCATGTTTCACTACAAAAAAGATGAGTTGATCATTGATCTGATTTGCTGTTTTCAGTACAGAATGGCTACTGCTTTTGACAGTTATGTAACTGAGAAGTAATTCACTGTGAACAGGCTGCTTCAGGATGCAGCCTCATGATGATACAAAACACATACTACTTCCCTATTTTCTTTGTGTCTCATTCACGTTTCCCATTCCTCTGGCACAGCAGTAAGTGAATTTATTCTGTGTGGACATATTCTCATTTGTTCCATCTACCATGATTCTTTAATTTGCAATGTGCAAACGTAAGTATAGATGGTGCCTTAAAGGAGTATTTGGTTTATGAGAACACGAGATTGCAAATCTGGAGTAATACCCAACATGCAGGAGGAACTCAGCAGGTCAGCCAGCATCTATGGAGGGAGGTGAACAGTTAACATTTCGTGCATATATCATTCATTAGGACTTTTCATCCTGATGAAGGGCCTTGGCCTGAAATATCAACCTGCCTGATCTGCTGAATTCCTCCAGCATTTTGTGTGCTGCTGCCTGCAGACATCCCACCTCTCCCGGAAGTTCCAGGAGTCTCCCGCATATTGATAGCGGCTCCCTGATGCCCGCAAATTATGTACAATATCCCAGAAATCGATTTTTTTGGAGAGGGAGGGGGGGGGAGGAGAGAGAGAGACAGACAGACAGACAGAGACAAAGACACCTAGTGAGAGGGTGACAAAGAGAGCATCCTGATTGACCTCTTTTTGTGCTAAAGTAGACCTATCAGTTTTCTCTGTGGGCGGGCTGTACAGTCAACCTCTCTCTCTCTCTCTCTCTCTCTCTCTCTCTCTCTCTCTCTCTCTCTCTCTCTCTCTCTCTCTCTCTCTCTCTCTCTCTCTCTCTCTCTCTCTCTCTCTCTCTTTCATTGTCCATCAGTTCAGTTTAGTGTCCTGCAGCGCCATGGCAGAGTGTTCCAAAAAAAGAAAATATAAAACGTACTTCACTCCAGACTACACTAAAGTGTACCCCTGCCTAATGGGGGTCAAAAGTAATGAAAGTGTTGCTCACTGCACTGTTTGTAACAGTGACTTTTCTATTGTCCATGGTGGGTTAAGTGACTGTAAAAGATATGTTGAGGTGAGTTTAACAGGTGTCATTCATTCATTAGCATACCTAACATCATTTATACCAGCTGGCTAGCTGCTAAGGAGCTACTTGTCCTACATGATGAGGCCAAACTCCCTGTAGACTTGCTTAAAGTTGTAATAGAATAAAAAAGCAACTCCATGATAGTATAATATAACAGTGAATCTTGTAAATCTGATGATTTACAAAGTTAACAAATTCATTGACACAGACTGCCGTGAGGTTGAGACTTTTGGCAATAAATAAATGTGTGTGTGTAAATAGTTTCAATATGTGATCAAATAAATTGTTGTGTTCTTTCATAATCAAATGTCCTGTATACATACACCCTTGGAGGTCGACCCGGGGAGTGGTTGCTGATATGGGGTTACTGGGGGGTGGGGGTGGCAGTGCTACCTCCCTGAAATGAATTTTTGCAGGGTAGGATGTCTGTGTTTGGTTCATGAACTTAGTAAAATTCATCTGTTTTGGTTAGTGTTCTCATTTGAGCTGATGGTTATGGGGGGAAAAGGAGGAATTGAATGTTGATTGACAGGTTTCAGTACCATCTATCGATCCTTGAATTGATGACTTTTATGTTTTCATTTGAATCAATCAACATGTTTACGTTTATTACCGTTATTTTAAAACGCCTTACTGTAAAAGTGTTTATCTTTGAAAGTATGATGTGTCATAGCATTGTTCAGGGGTAGAAGAATCTATTCAGCAAATATAGATTGGCATTTATATCATTGACCTGGCTGGAATAACCTGGCATGATTTCCCTTCCAGTGAACTGTGCTCATGCTGTTTGTCTAAGTGGCACTGGAAAGATTTATAATCTGTAGTTTGTAATATCAATTGCCCATGTTAATAATAGAAGCAGCATGAAATTAGAGCACAATACATTGATTGCATTAGCTTAAATGCTTGTCTGTTTGATAAATGTTATTTCGATACAATTTTTTTTCTTAAAAAATATTGACTTCTACCTTTTAAAAAGAAATTGGTGTCTTCATCAGAATGGTTGTTTAAATTGATGCAATTCTAATTCTGTAGCCCAGATTTTAATTATTCCATCTCCAGATAGTGATTTCTTTTTTAGTGAGTGCAGAGATCAAGGAAATTTTGGGTTGTCAGAACCAGCGACACATTAACTAAAGTCAGTCATATTTATGATTTAAATAAAAATGCTGTTGAGATGTTAGTCATTCATGTACTGAATTTTAAAAAGACAAATGCAGACTTAAAAATCATGCAATGGTATAACAAGTGGAAAATCTATTACTGCAGAAATTGAAAGAGAATAACAAATAGAGCTATTAAACTGAGAAGTAGTAAATTTGTGTTATTCATTTTATTCCCAGCTGTATTTATGATGAATTACCAACTATTTATCTGAAGAATCCTGTGCCTCTAACTTTGATATGAATATGATTGAAGCTGAACATTCATTTATGAATTGAAAATAAAATATTGCTTTGCTACTGTTTGACATGCTCAGAAATCTCCCACAACCTTTAAAGCAATTTGCAATTTCTGCCGGGAGCAGCTGTGCTCAGTTGGATATAGATAATGTTACCTGTACAGGGAAATGACCTTTCAGTACATCCATAGTTAAAATTTGTTATAATTTGTTGATCAAAGGCGACATTTTGGATCTATCTTCATGGTCTGCATATGTCGTGTGACAGATTCGCTATGTGTTGCAGTGATATTGATTCCTGAAGCATCATTGATGGGGCAGCTGCTGGAGCTCAGAACTGATTAACATTGATAAAGGTTTGAACAGCAGTTGAAATAAATAGTGTCACCAGCGAGCAAACAGGAAACAACATTACAG
This sequence comes from Mobula hypostoma, assembly GCF_963921235.1. Lineage (NCBI taxonomy): Eukaryota > Metazoa > Chordata > Chondrichthyes > Myliobatiformes > Myliobatidae > Mobula > Mobula hypostoma. The sequence goes on from NC_086099.1 coordinate 170,164,899, forward strand.
GGGAAATATAGCTCAAACATCCGAGCCAGATTTTAAATTTTCTATTAAATAGCACTTGACGTGTTTGAAATCAGTTCGCCCGGTTATTGTTATTTTTGCTTTTCTCCTCTTAAGAAGGCACCTCTGAATCGACACAATCTTTTTGATCAGCAGTTAGGAAGATTGATGTTTTATTTGTGTACCAGTGGATACATTTTTTCTGCTGTACATCTACAGATCAATGTTAAATTAAAGGTCTTTTTCTTTTGATTGAAACAATCTGATAAGTAATCTGCTAAATTGAGCAAGAAAATTGTATTGATTATTTTAAAATTTTAGAGTACTTGGTGGAATTTGGGTGGGGCTAAGTACTCAATTTTCCCCACCTATTGCAAAGATCATTGGATCATATCAAATCCAATTTTAACCACTGTTCCAAGTTCACAAGGAGATTTTTCAAAAATATAGCATTGCATTCATTTGGATTGTGGGACATCATAAGCCTGAAAACTTTTTCTGCCATTTATTCATGGAGAAAGAACATTGAAATAAATAATATTTGTGGGGAAAGTAAAGGCAAAGCTGAATGAGAATAAAGTGGAGGGGCCCAACAGCTAAAATCAGCAAACTGATTTCTATGATTTCTGACTCAGGGAATAAATCAAATCTCATAAACTTTCAAATTAGATTAGATTATGAGAACACGCAGTCCTCTTTTATTGTCATTTAGTAATGCATGCATTAAGAAATGATACAATATTCCTCCGGTGTGATATCACAGAAACACAGGACAGACCAAGACTGAAAAACTAACAAAAACCACATGATTATAACATATAGTTACAACAGTGCAACAATACCATAACTTGATGAAGAACAGGCCATGGCACAGTAAAAAAGTTCAAAGTTTCTCGAAAGTCCCACATCTCACTCAGACGGGAGAAGGAAGAAAACTCTCCCTGCTATGCCCGACCACAGTCCAACTCTGAGTCGTCCGAAAACTTCGAGCTCTGATCAGCCCTCCGACACCGAGTACCGAGCACCATCTCTATCCGAACGCTTCGACCTCAGCCTCGGTCGCCAGCAGCAGGCAAAACCGGGGATTTTGGGGCCTTCCCTCCGGAGATTCTCGATCGCACAGTAGTAGTGGCAGCGAACCGGGCATTTCAGAAAATTCTCCAGATGTTCCTCTGTGCTTTCATGTCTGTCTCCATCAAATCAGAATTGTCCCCGGTCCCTATTTAACAGAAACAATATCATTTCACCGGAGAGCTGCGCACTCTGCGTCGCGCTGCAATCTTCTCCTCCCACCTCCTCTTAATGAAGTTAAGCTGAAACCATCTCAAAAGGGTATATCCATATGTTTCACAGTTCTCCTCTGGAGTTCTGTGAGAAATGTGGTAAAAGCATGTCAGTGGTTTCGTATATTTGCAACTTGTAGGTGTCAATTCAGTTTAATGTTGATGGTCTCCATTTTAATTTTCATGGTAAAAGAAACAGGCAGCCTGCTATTCTTCAGATAACTTAATGATATTGATGATGGGGTTAGCTATTTATTTTACTGATTTTTAAATTTATTTTACTAATGTACTAGCTACATATTATGCGAACCTCTATTAGAGCTTTGCCATTTAATTGCTCGTGTTGTTTGGAAGAGTTGTGTACACACGGCAAAAAAAAACTACTTTTGTCCATTTTACTACCTTTCATCTTTTTTGACCTTTATAGAATACTGTGAAAGAGTCTTTTCTGATGTAATGCAGAGATAGTCACCTTTTGAAAACTCCTTCCATTTCTTTATGAGTTTGTACTCTATTTTCCAATCTTTGAAGAGAGCTTCTCTTGAGAGGCACTTCAGTTCTTAATAATCCAGGATTTCTTTTGACTGCATTCTAGCTAAAATAAAAATGTGGTGCGCTCTTTTATCCATTATTTTCTATTTTTAACAAAGATAATTTTCCTGGTAGCCACTGGGGCTTGTTTTGTGATCTGTTGCTATGGTTACTAGTTAAAGAAATGAATGTACCAACACTGTTATACCAGGATCTTGTAGTTCTTTCCCTGTTCATGTTTAAGGTGATAAAGCTTGTTGTAGGTGGAAATTGACAATCAAATGGGAGAATAAATCCTTCTATTTCATAACCAGAAAGTCCCTTCCACAATATTTCTGCAGATTGTCTTTTCCTTTCATAGATATTTCTATTGAAACATGTATCTAGAAAGCAGATGCCATTAGCTCAGAGTTGTCCACTGGATTCAATGAAACTTTACAATACAGAAGGTCCTAGTGTCTGCTGTTGAAAAAGGGGTACTGCACTTGGCCTAATTCCATGTCTCCAGCACTGCAGGTCATGGCTAGCCAAGTACACAGCTGTAAAAATATTTATGTTTAGCCTCCACTTGTTCCATAGGCACCTGTAGTTATTTGTGAATACAGCCGCTGTATACCAACAAGCTACTTAACAAGAAGAGTCATCTCTTG